>NW_026606070.1:28483500-29084000 GCF_029834395.1 Sorex fumeus
AGTTTCTTGATATAGGAGATCCATTTGCAACTGCCTTTCAATCCTGAGGCCAACGAATTAATTAATTTTGTTGAGCCTAATACCACATGGTCACCCAACACCACCAGATACAACCCCCAATTACTGAGCTGGGAGTAGCCCAGAGCACTGCCAGGTGTGACCCAAAAATAAATAAAAATTTGGGGCTAGAGAGAGTGTACAGGGTTTAAGAGGCCTTGCAAACTTCGTTTTGGTCCCAGCACCAAATATGATCTTATGAGCATTTCTACTAGTTAATACTTGAGCACAGGGCCAGATCATAACAAAGTCAAGAACCAAAATATAAAGATGTTAGTTGCTACCCCTACAGGAACTGAAGCAACTTGTGAACAAGAAAGTGAAACAAGATTTCTTTCCCCCTCAGTGTCAAGATGGTTCAAACTTGGGTGTCACTTTTTTTAGAATTTTAAAATTTATTATTATTGAATCACCATGAGATACAGTTACAAGCTTTCATGTTTGAGTTTCAATCATACAGTGATCAAACACCCATCCCTCCACCAGTGCACATTCTCCACCATCAATGTCCCCAGTATACCCCCACTTTCCAGCCCTCCCCCTGCCTCTGTAGCAGATAATTTCTCCCATACTCTCTCTATACTTTTGGGCATTATAGGCAATACAGATGCTGGGTGGCACTTTTTATATCAGCATCAATGAACCTAGAAGATGCTTACATGTCCATGCCATACCAAATTGTTGGTATGTGTAGCTTTATATCAGCTCATTACTTGGCCAGGCTTTCTATGCCTCTTTTTCCTGTGGACAAAATGCCTGTGGATAGAGTGGCAGTGTCTCTTTGCCATCATCTCTAGTTTCTCTGGGTTGATTTTGTTGCAGACTTGTTCACTTAACTCAGAGGGGGAGAATAAATACGAAACACCACAGTATTATTGAGAAACTTCTGACATGGTGCCAGTAATTGCTTCCTACTCTCAAGTACCCTGCTTATAAGACTTGCAGGTAGAGAGCTGGAGACGTGGAGACTTAAACTATTCAAGTAGTTTTGTTTTGCTTTTAGCCCTGGCCTCAGATGTCTGCAGTTATTTAGAAGATGAAGTACTTAATGTCCTTTGTTCTCCATTTTGCATTCTCACTAGCATTCTCTTACATGTGTTAGCAGTAAGTATTAGTGTCACATATCTAGAGGTCTTTAATTGCTAAGACAGGATTAGTAATATATTTCACTATCTCTCTCTTTTATGTGGGGCAGAGGAAGACTTTACTCAGGGCTTCCTACTATATCTGTGCTCAGGGATCATTCCTGTCAGGGCTCAAGGGACCAGATGGTGTACCAGGCTTTGAACCCAACTTGGCTGAATGCAAGGCAAGGGTCTTACACACTGTACTATCTCTCTCTATTCCCTCTATTTTTTATTTTAATACACATTACTAAGATTATCTCTTGACAATATTAATATCTGATTGCAACCATAATTTGTTATATAAAGATATCCTCTAATCCTTTTAGCATGCACCTTTTATCTCATTCATTCATTTACTTACCTCAGACATTGAAATGAATGCTGTATATATAGTGGTGAACAAAACACCTGGCTCTTGCCTTGGGAGTTCACCATGTGGTGATGCGAAAGATGGAATAACAAACATCAAACATCAAATATATAAGCACTTAAGTTAGGGATGTAGTTCTTTCCATGAATGCTTTACATGAGGCAAGGGTGAAGCCATGAGCTTCACTCTGGCACTGAAAACAAATTCATGAGGGGTCAGAGCTATAGTACAGTGGGTAAGGTGCTTTCTTTGCATGTGGCTGACCTGGGTTCGATCCCTGGGCACAGAACATGGAGTAACCCCTGAGGATTGCTGGGTATGCCCCAGACAACACAAAACACAAATAAAATTCTGGTTCATGCCCAGAACCATGTGACCATCTACCCCAGCACTGCAGATATAGTGGTCCTGATGGTCACTGAGCACTCTTGGGTATTGCCCTTCTATAATAAAATGTCAACACTTATATAGGATTTAAGTACAAGGGACTAGTATACCCACCTATCTTCCTATCATCTCTTCTTCCTTTCTCCTCCCTTTCTCTCCTGTTATTATATGAGTTGGTATTTTTATTATTCTCATTTTACAGATGAGAAAACCAACGAACAGAAAAATAACTTGAAGTCATACAGATGTTACAGATGGGTTTTAAATTCAGGTAGTTTATTAATTTTATTGATCTTAACTACCATGCTATATTGCCTCCATTAAAATATCAAAATACAGGAAGTCAGTTGGAAAGGGAGTCACAAATGATAATTTCTGTGTGTTTATACTGTCAGGCTCATACATGGTCGTGCTCAGGGAATTATAAGCATAAAACGGACAGGTGAAAATACTGACTAGGAAGCCCAGGGCCTCCTGTATGCAAAGCATGTGCCCAGCCAATTAAGTTACACTCTCTGTCCCGAAATTGTTCTGTTTAAATTAACAGCAAGGCGTGAGAAAAAAATGGAGTATCTAAATTATACAAATTGTATTTAAAGAGAGATTTAGGTCAGGGGACATAAAATAAGGATTTGTTAGACAGAATTTTTAAGGGAAAATTGTAACTTGCAAGTTAGAAAGTGGGGATGGAGTGATAGAACAGGGCGTAAGGCATTTGCCTTGCACTCGGCTGACTTGGATTCAATCCCTGGCATCCCATATGGTCCCCCGAACACTGCCAGGAGTGATTCCTGAGTGCAGAGCCAGGAATAACCCCTGAGCATCACTGGGCATGACCCCAAAAGCAAAAACAAAACAAACAAAAGAAAAATGTGGAAAGTTAGAAAGTTATTAGAAATACCTAAGTGTTCTCTTGAAGAGAATGTGAGGAAAAAGGGTAAGGGTAAAAAGGGTAACTGAACCATGGAAATTATGAAGGATGACAGAGGGAAAATAAAGTTATCAACAGGTCTTGGTAAATGATTAAATACAGAAAGTGAGAGGAAGGAGTCAAAGATGAACATGATTTGATCCTGGTGACTAAGAGGACAATGGAACCATTAAAAAGGGCAAAGGTATTTTTGAAGATCTATGTCCTAGAATCTAGATGTAAACTATACCAAGAGGGTATAGTCTTTACAGCCACATCCTAGGACAAGCATTCTGTCGTCTAGTCTGGCTTCACCCTACCTTGCCGCCTTTCTTGCTACCAAGTTTCAAAATTCATCATTGCAAGTGACAGAAAGCCTCCCTGGTGTAAGCAATAAAATGAACACTTGAAAATACTGACTAGTTTAATTTGAAATTCCCAGTCTTTTTTTTTTTTGGGTTATGGGCCACACCATAGTTCTCAAGCCTTATGCCTAGCTCTGTGCTCAAGGATCATTTCTGGTGGGATTCGAGAGACCATATTGGATGCCGGGCATCAAACCAGAGATGGCTGGCATCAAATCAAGGGCCTTGCCTGCTGTACTATTTTTAGGACCACAAATTCCCAGTCATTTAGCCTACAGCAGTTTCTGGACATCCATCAGAAATGTCTCCTGGGAAAATCTCTGAATGTGGTTTTTTAAGTCACCTTCTCAGAATTCATGAACAGAAAAGTGGCTTTGGTCCTTGATTTCCCCCTTTAGATTTAAATCCACAAAGGCAGAGTGAACTTAAATCTGCTTTCTTCTTGGAGTGTTGCAGAGGCCTTACAGGTTGAATTCTCTAAAGGGAATGAATGCTGGACAGCAACACAGCTACTAAACCCCTTGTTATATGGAGGAAGCTAACGAAGCATGCTTTCTTTCCAAGGAAAAATTCTCAGGGGAAGGCTCTGACATCTGAATATAAGTTCCTTGATTTTGAAGATTTTTCTGAAATGTTTACTCTTACCTTGGAGGACTGTGTATCCGAGTTATTTTTCTAAGCAAAAAAAGTGGTTTTTCCAAAAGGGGGGGGGGGAGAGAGAGAGAGAGAGAGAGAGAGAGAAGAGAAGAGAAAGGGAATGCCCTGCCACAGGGTGGGATGGGGGGATGGGGGTGGGACAGATACTGGGACCCGTGGTGGTGGAAAATGGGCACTGGTGGAGGGATGGGATCATTGTATAACTGAAACCCAAGCACAAAAATTTCTAAGTCTACAACTATACCTCATGGTGTTTCACTAATAAAAATAAATAAATCTGATCGTTGTACATGAAAAAAAAGTGACTTTTACTTCAAATCCAAAGGACATGAAAACTGCTAGTTATTAAGATAGAAATACCTCTTCCAATAACTTTACAACCACAAATAATGTGCTTTCACTGATGGACCATTTCAGGATTAGATGAGATTCCCCAATCAATGCTTAGGTGTCCTGGGGTAGCAGTGCTTGCTGCTTGGGCCCAGCAGTGCTTTGTCTCTTCCATGACTGCAGGAATGAGGGATGTGTTGGGGAAAGGGGGTAGATACTTTGTCAGGGGTCGAACTTGGGGCATGGTGCCTGCCAAACTTGCACTCCAGCCTTTTGAACTAATCTCAAAATTCCCTGGCCTTCCAACTTTGTGTTAAGCATCAGGATAAATCATTTTCTCTTCTAAAACAGTAAATATTCACGCTCAGTTCGAATAAAGCAAGGGGTAAAAAATTAAACTTCTGGATGTATCCTCACCCCGCATCACCAGGCCACTAATAAAAGGCCGGTGGGGAAAAAAAGCAAAAAAGACATCCAAGGCCTCTGTATTGCTGTCGCTCCTCTAGCCACGGGGTCATCCAGTTGGTCCTAGAACCAGCACCTTAAGAAGCAGCCCCCAAGAAGCAGCGACCCAAGGAGGATCCCGCCAGTCCCGTCCTTAGCGCACACCCTCCCTTCCCCACTTCCCGGGGAGAGGAAACGCGAGTGATGCCAACACCCGCTAGTCGTCTTTAGGTTTCCTTTGAAAGGGGGACAGGGGGTTCCTTTGGGCCTCGGAATCCTTCCTCCCGGCTCGGAGCTCTTCCTCCACCTCCTCTTCGACGCCCGCCAGCATCTTCCAGCGTCGCGGCAGCTCCCGTCCCCCTAGCATCCCCCCCAGCCACCCCCAGGCTGGGCCCCGCCTCCCCGGCTTTCCAGTAACGGGCTCCGCGAAGGGGGGGGGGGCCGGGGAGATTCCCCCCCGCCCCCCCAGCCGGGCTCGGCGCGGCCAGCCCCCGCAAGTCGCATGCGCGGCGAGCGGGCCAGCGGGCCGGCGGGCGGCTCCGGGGAAAGGGAGAGTGAGGGGAGGGGAGGGGAGGGGAGGGGCGGGCGGCGGCCGTCGGAGCCCGCGGGGGTCACGGACCACGCATGCGCCGGCAGGGAGCGCGCTCTCGCGGGCGGCGGGGCGGCGAGCGAGCGGCCGCCAGCTGAGGCCCGGAGCGGGCGAGCGAGCGCGCGGAGCCCCGCCGGCCGCCGCCGCCGCCGCCGCCGCCGCCGCGTGCGCGCTCCCGGTGAGTGGCGCCCCGCCGGGTGGGCCCGGGGGGCTGACGTGCGCCGGGCGGCCGGCGCCGGCGGCGCATGCGTGCGGTCGCGGCGGTGGAGGAGGGGACGGGCCGGGAGGGGGAGGAGGAGGAGGAGGAGGAGGAGGAGGAGGAGCGGGCGGCCGGAGCGCTGAATTTCGGGGCGGGGGCGGGGGGCGCGACTCCGGGCCCCAGGTGCCGCCGGCGCCCCAGCCCGCCCAGCCGAGCGCCCGCGACGCCCCCGGCTCCGCCGCTGCCGAGTGGCCGCCGGGACTCCGGGGTGGGGGAGGGCCGGAGCCGGAGCCGCCGCCGCCAGCCCCACGGTGAGGGCGCGGGGAAGGGGTGGGAGCGGGGGGCGGCGTGTGTGGGGCCGGGGGGCGGCGGCCAAGGAGGGGAGGGCGGGAGCTGCCGCCCGCGTCTGTCTCGCCTGTCGCCGCGCCGCGGCTCGTCCCCGGAGTTTGGCGGCGGAGGCCCGCGCGGGCCCTGCGGGGCGCCCCGGCCGGGGTTACCCGAGGGGCGGCGGGCGGCGGGCGGCGGGCGCGCGGCGGGGGCCGAGGCCGAGGCCGAGGGGCCGGAGCGCGGCCCGCGGGGTCGGTGCCGGGCGGCGCGGCCGGCCGAGCCCCGCGGCCGGGGCGGGCGGGCGCGCGCGGGGACCCGCTAGGCCTTGTGACCCACTTTATTCCTGTCACAACTCGGGCACGTTTGGAGCGGCGCCCAATGGGGCGCCGGGGCGGCCAGCTCCTCGCGGGGAACCCCCGCCCTCGCGGCGCCCGGCCCCGCGCGCCGCCGCCCGCCCGGCCGTCCGAGCGGCCCCCGCGGCCTCCCGGCGGCGGGTTCCGTTAGCGGCCGCGGCTGCGGGGCCCGGCCTGTGCCCAGCGGCCGCCTTCTCGCCGGGGAGCCCCGCGGCGGGCGCCCACCCTCGTTCGCGGGGGGCGGGGGGGCGCAGCCCTGACCCCACCCCCGCCCCCCGCCCCCTGCCCGCCCCGCGCGCCGCCGCCGTGTCAGTCCCAGCCGGGCTGCGAGTCTCGGGGCTGCTCCCGCGCGGGGCGTCCCGCGGGTGCACGGCGGGGTGCTGCTGTCTGTGCATCCCGAAAAAGATCAAAAGCCGCGCGCGCGTGCGGCCTCGGACCTGCCAGATTGAAAAAAAAACAAAAACCAAAAGACATCATCATCATCAAATCAGTTGGTGGTGTGCCGCTCACCCGTCGTGACGGCATTGGTGGCATGCTTGCTCGTCTTCAACAACCATCACCACCACCACCACCAACAACAAATTCCCGTGCCTTCTTTTTTTAGTGGAAAGAAAAGCACAAGAAGAAACTTGCACCGCTCCCGTCTGCTTGACAGTGAACGCCGATTCCTGCAAATCAAAGTTGAGGTAATGTGGCTCGGAGGTTGCATTTTGATGGCTCACGTTTGCAGTGATAAGAGGAGAAAGCAGGTGGATTTTTCTTTCTTTTTTTTTTTTAGCCCGCAGAATGTTTGTTGAAAAGCAAACGTTCTGAAAAGGATATGAGCTGGCAGCTGCAAAATTTTTCCCCGGGGGACACCCGGAATCTGGTTTGTCATCTTGTCCAGGGGAAGGAAGCGAACTCGGTGTGAAGGAGCTGGCCAGGTTGAGTGTCGTTCTGAAGGTTAGCGCAGATTTGGAAATTGTGGACAGACCTAGTCGTGGCCAGCAGTTGAGGGGAAGTAAAGGGGGTTGGGAGGTGGGCGGTGGAGGACGCTTTCTGTGGATTGACCTGTTGCACGGAGATGATTGTAAAGTGAAAGAAGCTAGGCGAGAATTGAGCCCAGGCCAGAGGGCTGGAAATAGATATGGCCTTGGATTTGATCTCGTGCGTGCGAGGAAATTGGGAGCTTACTGGAAGAGGAGTGACCATTTGGGGAACAGAGAACTCCCCAAGGGAAGGGGAGTGGAAAATGAGGCGAGCACGGTGGATGTATTATTTTTTTGAAAATCTCTGGCTAGAATATGGATATATGAACTCCATGAAACGGAAGCTCTTCTCCAAAAAACTTGATCTTTGTCCATCTGCTTATCTCGCTTTTCTGTAATGATTTGATGATTTTGTCTGTCCCCCCCTTTTTTTCCTTTCTTTTTTTTCTGCTTTTGTTTTTGGTTTTTGGGTCAGAGCCCTGCACTGCTCAAAGCTTACTCCTGTCTCTCTGCTCAGGGATCACTCCTGGTGGACCATATGGGGTGCCTGGGTTTGAACTTGATTTGCCCACATGCTTGGCAAGTGCTCTACCTACCAGTATGCTCTGCCTTCAATGTGATTTTTCTCAAAAGGAGAGGAAAATTAATCAGAGATAAACTTTAGGAGTGCTGCAGAGATAGTACAAATGGTGAGATTCTTCCCTTGCATGCTATAGATCTGGATTCAGTTCCTGGCGTCCCATATTGTTCCCCCATCCAGCATCACTGCTGGGATGTGAACACACACACACACACACACACACACACACACACACACACTTGCATTTTAGTTTTTCAGTTTCTAAATGTTGAATATTGTAAATTTAACTTTGGGGGACCGGGTACCCCAAACCTGTCCAGGAGTCCCTGCAGTGCTCTTCCAATCAGACTGAGACCTTGACTTGGGACCTTGAACCCTTGATCCATGAACTATCTTAGTGACCCCCCACATTATCTTTGGGTAACAGGGTTTGACTGCACTTAGGGTGTGGTGGGGAGCCTCCTCTTGTCTTTCAGCTTGGGGGTGGGGGGGAGCTTACTTGGTGTCCACCTCTTGCCCCTGATCCGAACCTGGTAGAATGCAAGGCAAGCACCTTAGCCCCTGTATCCTGTCTCTGACATTCAGATTTAACTTTCAGAGATATTTGGTCATACTGCATCAAACTGTGTTTTGCTGCAGTATATGCTGGTTTATTTCCATTGAACTTAGTGGGTGGATGATGCTATTTTCAGCTGGTGTCCACTTCTTTCTTTTTAAGGAGTCATAGTTGTGTAAACTTTTACTTTTTAAAAATCTCAACATTGTCTAACAATTGAGGGATTTTATTGCTCCATTAAAATAATAGTTTATTGTCTAGATGTTTTACTTGTGAGATTAGTAAACTTTTTTCTAAGAAAACTAGACTCCAGTAAAGTATAAATTTATATCTATACATACATCATTCTTATGAAAAAAATTGACTTTGAAAGGCAGTGTTTTGTTGGTGCAAAATAAATTTTTCTATGAATTGATTTCTATAAAATTGTATTAAATTGCTTAAAGCTCTGTCAGCATCACCTTTTAAATGAAATTAAAATTGAAGAGATTATTGGGTTTAATATTGAGGGGGTGGGTGGATATACAGACTCCCTCTGGTGGCTAATACTGTATATATAATCAAAGAAGTGAATGTTGAGTAGTGGAGGACAGTTTCTATGGGCACTTTTGTTTTCCATATTTTTATTTTTTAGGATAGGATAATTGTATCATTTCTGTTTGACCTAGTAGCCACACTTATGTAAAATGGCATTTAATTTTTACGTGAATTTCATACAAATATATTTAATCTTTTTAAAACATGGAATCAGATTAAACTTAGGGTTCTTTCAAAATTACAGAAATTACTTGGTGGCTTAATAAGTTAAAACAATATATATATTATATATAGTATATATATTATATATTATACATATTATATAATATATTTATTATATAATGTATATGTATAGTGTAATATTATATTTATTACACTATATTTATTATATATAGTATATATTATATATTATACATATTATAATATCTAATATATATACTATATATAATACATATTATAATATTATACATATTATAATATATAATATATATACTATATATAATATATATACATACATAATCAGTGAAACCCACCCTTGCACATTCTGCTTCTCTATCACATGGGGAGTCCAAAGATAACTGCTGTTAGCAATCTGTGTATAGCTTTAGAGATCTTTTTAAGTGTCTTTGCAAATATGTCCTTTTGTCTCTCCCTTCCTTTCCTTCCATAACACTGTACTTATTTACATCCCTTTAGGTATATGTGCATATATTCACCCCCACCAGCAAAGTGCTAGTATCTCTGCATTATTGTCCATTGGACCTGCAGCACCCTTTATCGCTCCCCACCCCCTCCCCAATCCTGCAGCTAGATTCAAAGTTGGTTTTGGTTTTGGTTTGATTTGGTCTCCTTATCTTGTTTCATTTTATTCATATATGAATCGTTTTGGTTTATTTCACTTAGCATAGTTCTCTCTAGTTCTGTCCTACAAACAAGTCCTTTCCAGCCTTGAAAAATTAATTTCTTCTTTGATGGTAGTGGTGGGGTGCAATAGTAAATAAAGTTGCATTGACGTTAACTCTGTTGCAACCATGTTACCTCAACACTAAAAAATTAAAAGGAAAAAGAAAAGAAAATTCCTTTTGAATTCCTTGTTTGATCATCTGTCAGTTTGCTTCTACTCTGGACAGTGAAACTACCTGGAGTATGTCAGAAAGTTTGGCATAAGGTATATACCTGAAGACATACTCATCTTTTGCTGGGGCGTATCCAGTTTCTGCTGAGGTCATACTAATGTGAGATTTATTTGATGTGGGTCCCGGGTAAGGACATGAATTTGGTCAGTTTTTATAGAACTTTATATTTAGAGTCTACATTTTAGGGTCTTCTTGGGTTTTGATCTAATCAGTAGCTCACATGTAACACTTTGAGTTTATTGTTTTTCACTTGAAGACCACTAGAATGTCCCCTGGAGCACATTTGACCTTTCTAGGTCATCTGAAATAAATTGAGGCCGATTCTGCCCTAAAATAAGGGAAATTGATTGATTTGGATGTAATCCAGCCTTTGAAGGGGAAGAGAAGAGGCCCTTAAGTTTGGTCTCTGCTTAACTGACATCAGACAAGTAGTGTGCATACCCTTCTATTTCCCCTTGCAGAGAGAACACTACTTTTCATTTATGTCCAGAGGATTCACTGTCACTGTCCTCCCGTTGTTCATTAATTTGCTCGAGCAGGCCCAATAACGTCTCCATTGTGACAATTGTTACTGTGTTTGGCATATCGAATACATCCAGAGGATTATTATTTTTTTTTAAAAAGGCTACAAAAAAATTGCAAACTTTAATTTATTTTAGGTGATAATCTGCAGAAAGTTTAGAGTATTAAGGAAGTCTCTCACTGTGCAATTGAACCAACTTTCAATGGGTTTGAAATCTAATATGACTTAAAAAAAATACCCAAAAACATGTCATCCTGCATTCTGGATTTAGCCACAGCCTGATTGGGAATATGTAATTTCTCTTCTTTTCCTTTATAAGTCTGTTTTGTTTTACCTCTTTCTCCCCACACCCTACCCCATGCCCCTTCCTCCTATCATATGGAAAGAGAGTGCTGGGGATTCACTTGATCCTTCCATATGCAAAGTATGCACTCACCTCTGAGTTATCTTCTGGCTCCTCAATCTTAGTTTTTGAAGAATAAGAAAGTAGGGAGTTAAATTGCATCATTAGGGGCCAGAGTGATGTTACAGCAGGTAGGGCATTTGCCTAGCACTCAGCTGACCTGGGTTCAGTCTATTCCCCACATCCCATATGGTCCCCCAAGCACCCCCAGGAGTGATTCCTTAGTGCAGAGCTGGGAGTAACCCCTGAGCAGCGCTGGGTGGGGTTCAAAAAACAAAAATAAATAAGTAGCCTATAAATAGCTAACATTTATGAGACTGATAGTTATTTGGGTTTTTTTTAAAGCCCAATCCCACTGAAAAGCCGCTTGATATTTTATTTTGACAATTATAATACAGCCTCTCAAATTTCAGGACATTTATAAGACATTTTATGAATTTAGAGATAGTGATTTAGGAATATTCCCAAATATTAGTAAATTAATTTTTGTCATTACTGTGTCTGGCATATGTCTATTTAATGTCAAGCTGTGTTAGTATTGTTTCTTCCTATCATTTCCTTCCTTCAGAGCACATGTTTAATGTACCCTCTCTACATTTTTACTTCTTTTTTTTTTTCCACATTTTTACTTCTGGTGTTTTGTCAAATGAAGCCAAATTACACTGTGAAAAATCAGAGTTCTGCATATCAAAGCCACCTTTTACATTTGTTCAATTCCTTCCAGTTTTTTGCCAATACATAAAGTTAAAAAACATGAAAGCACCTTCTTGTACGTATCGTACCAGTGGGCGCTATATTTTCCCCCTTTATGAGTCTAAAATTATAGAAGGAATACTCTGAATTATTTGTAGAATACTTTTAAATGTCAGCAATTTAATTTGTACTAATTGACTATAATTATTGTTATGACCTTTACAGGTTGTTTTACAACCACTTATTAGTCATTTTTATAACTCTGTTAAGTGTCACACCTGTGGCTTAAGTGGGTAAGAGATTCCATTTTCTCCTTGTTTCAGATTATGCAAATGTTAAAATTACCTAAAACTCATCCATATAAGTATAGTGTTCACTTGGAGTTATTGCTTGTTTTAGCTGCATATTTTACAAGGATATAATTATGCTTATTATTCTCAGTCTTAGAAGTCTACAGAAAGAAATCAGTTATAAAAAAGTTTTTATGAATTGCTCTTACCTGTATAATAACATTTTAGGAATTGATTCACCGTTTTCATTCAAAACTTTTTTTTTTGGTAGAGAAATATTTTTATGTCTACATTAATAAGGTCAAACAGTAAGGGGCTGGAGAGAGTTTAAGGGTTAAGGTGCTTGCTCTCCATACAGACTATCTCCATACAGTTCAATCCCCAGGACCATCTTTGGTCCCTGAGAACTGCTAGGAGTTACCCCTGAATACAGACCAGGAATAGAGCCCCTGAGTACCATCATGTGGCCCAAACATTCCCCTCCCCCCCAAAAAAAAGGTTAAAGAGTAAGACAAAATTTTTATCTTTTTTAGAGTTAACTTTAAATATATATGTGATCTTTAAGAGGCAACCCTATGTTCAGGACTGCCGTTGCTAAATGGAGAGAGATTGTGTGTGTCCAGCTGGATCCTGTTGTTAGAGCTGTGCACAGTGGGCAGAGAAAAGCACAGACTAGAACAAAGAATTCAATTTTAGATACTTAAAAGTTAAATTCATAGTCCAAATTGTGAGAAATGTTAATATAGGTTGATTCATGTATAAAAGGTTTTTTGTTTAAATTTTAGGTACCATGATTTATAGTACTGTTAGTGATAAAGGTTCTTGCATAGAATGTTCCAAGACCACCATACCCACCACCAGTCCTACTCTCCACCTTGCCTGTCCTCAGTCTAGCCCTCCTCTTTGTCCCCTTCCCCTGTGGTAAAATACGTTCTGTAGACCAGTTCTCAGGTTCTGTTGCCTTTGACCATTTGTTTTTCCCTTGCTGTGTTTCTTTATATCCCACGTATGAAAGGGATTATTCTCTGTCTCTTCTTTCCTGACTTAATTCACTCAACATGATACTGCAAATCCATATGCTTAGAGCAAATTGATTTCATCTTCTCTTGTAGCTGAGTAGTAGTCTATCATATGTATGTACTATAGTTTCTTTTTCTTTTTCTCTTTGTCCTGTTCTTGGACACTTGAGTTGTTTCCAGATTTTGGCTATTGTGAATAGTGCTGCAGTGAACATAGGAGTGCAAATATCTTTTTGAATGGAATTTTTGGCCCTTGGGGTGGATGCCAAGAAGTGGAATTGCTGAGTCATATGAAAGCTCGATTCTTAGTTTTTTGAGAAATGCTGATATAGTTTTAAAAAAGGGTTGAACCAGTCAATTTTCCCACCAGTAGTGGATGAAAAATCTCTCACATCACACTAGCACTGGCTGTTTTTGTTCTTTTTGATGTGTGCCAATCTGACTAGTATGAGATACTATCTCCTGGTTGTTTTTATTTGCATTTCCTTAATCATCAGTGATGGAGAGCATTTTTTTCTTATACCCATTAGCCATTTGTAAATCTTCTTTGAGGAAGTTTCTGTTCATCTCTTCTTCCCATTTTTCATTGGGGTTGGAATTTTTGTTTCTAAATTTTGTGTATTTTATACATCTTTGGTATATGAACTTTGTCATAGGAGGGGTGAGCAAATATTGTCTCCCAGGCTTTGGATGTCT
Source organism: Sorex fumeus (assembly GCF_029834395.1). Taxonomy (NCBI): domain Eukaryota; kingdom Metazoa; phylum Chordata; class Mammalia; order Eulipotyphla; family Soricidae; genus Sorex; species Sorex fumeus. The sequence goes on from NW_026606070.1 coordinate 28,497,017, forward strand.
TTTTAGTGTAGTCACTATGTTTTGAGTTGTTTTTTTCCTTGAGATTTCTTTTTTTTTTTAATTAATGTGTCTGATGCATATTAAAGCTTTTATTACAGAATAAAGATCTGCCTTTCTCCGGTATCATTTACTCTGCAAATGACACATTTCACAGAAGGATCTGCATGCCTGGTGCTGACCTTGCATACAAGTGTTGTCTCAAACAATACCCTTTGCTGTGGAAATGCAGGCTGGAATCTGATGAATAGATTGACTTTTTCTCTTTAGCTGCAACAGATCATAGACATTATGCACATGCACATCTTGCCTACACGTATTCATATATTTGTGTGCCTGAATGTCTTTGCACATATATTGTATGTTTTAGCAAGTGAATACATACGTTATTTCTCTCTGAGTTTCAGATAACTAAGAAAATTTGTTGAGTCTATTATTCCTACTTGGCACATTCTCTTCAAACTACAAACTCCAGTTTTCTAGGTTTGCTAACAAACTACAAATCAGCTTTCGCATTTTTGTCTTCATTTATTTTTTCATCTTTATTCTTTTGGAGGTAGAAGAAAGCTCTGCTGTATGAAGTCCAGGTCCCATCTCCGCATTGCTCTCTCTCCCAGTGTACACTTTTCTGTCTGGATAACATGTCACCAAGCCTTTCCTGGACTATACCCCAATAGTTCCGTAACATCTGTCCTAACTTTCCTTAGATCACCAGCCTACTGCCACATGCTTGTGGGTCAGATCCCTGTGCTCTGTACATGTTGCTGGACTCCAGCAGTTCCTGTCATCCTGTCGCTGATTTCCTAGTCTCCAGCCATAGTCTGTATGGGTGAAACTCTTGCGCTTACTATTGGTCCCTGATTGAACATGCCATCTTTTTGGGCACAGGAGCCCTATCTGATGCTGCTGTCCTCCTGGACGTATCCAGAGAATATGGTGAAGAGAGAACCCTGGTCATTATCTTTTGTAGTTCATAGTTTCTTAATTTGAGGTTGTTCCTCTTGTTTATCGTTGCTCCCATTTGCTTGACCAGTGACACTGAATCATTGAATATGCCTCCAGATTCAGTGGCATGAAAGGTTCTGCTGATTCTTCACAATAGTTTATGAATTTAGGTCTAATATTGAGGTCTTTTATCCATTTTGAATTGACTTTTGTGCATAGTGTGAGGTAGGGATCAGAATTTTTTTTTTTTGCATATGACTTACAAATTTTCCCTATTTGTTGAAGAGGCTCCTCTCACTTGTTTCATACTCTTAGCTCCTTTGTCAAAGAATAATTTACAAATCCTTGTATACTTGAGCATATGTTTCTTCTCTGGACACTCATTCTATTCTATTGGTCTGAAAGTCTTTCTTTATTCCAGTATCAAACCATTTTGATCAATATGGCTTTGTAGTATAAAATAGGGGAAAGACAAGTTTCCTCTCTTTTTTTTCCCTCGTGCGTATTTTTATAGGAACTGCGTTGAATCTGTATTGTGCTTTGAGTAGGATTGTCATTTTGACAATCATTCTAAGCCATAAACAGGTGGTGAATTTTTCTATTTTCTTGTACCTTTTCTTTTTCTTTTTAATTTTTTCCACTTTTGGGGTCACGCCTAGTCGTGCTCAAGAGTTACTCCAGGCTCTGCACTCAGGAATCACTCCTGACATTGCTCAGGGCACCATATGGGATGCTGGGGATCAAACCTGGGTCAGCTGTGGGCAAGGCAAATGCCCTTCCAGCTGTACTGTCATTCAAGACCCTCTTTTGTTTCTTTTAGTAGTTTTCTTTGTGTGTGTCTTTCACCTCTTTTGTTAAGCTGATTCTCAGGTGCATTCACAATTCTGAATGGGATTTTTTAAAACATCCTCTCCCTTCTATATTTGCATATAGAAATGCCATTGATTTCCACATGTTGGTTTTGTAGCCTGCCCTGTAACTGTATATGTTTATTGTTTCTAAGGGTTTTGTTTGTTTTTTTGTAGAGTCCACAAGGTTTTCTAAGTATAGTATCATATCATAAGAAAAAAGTTGTTTGACTTCTTTCCATCTGGATGCCTTTAACACCGCTTTCTTGCCTACTTGCTATGGCAAGTACTTCCAGTAATATGTCGAATAATAGTGGTGAGAGTATGTAACCTTATTGTCTGCTTGATCTTTGAGGTAAGGCTTCTAGTTGGTTTGATTTGTCTTTTATTTTTTTGTGTTTTCTCCGTTTTCACAGTTGAGTATGTTGGTGTGGATTTATAGTAAATGACTACATTGAGAAGAATTCCTTCTATGTCTGTTTTCGTGAGAGTTTTTAAAATTATGAATCGGTATCGGATTTGACAAATGCTTTCACTGAATCTGTTGATATGATCATGTCATTTTTTATTTTTCCTTGTTTTGATATAGTATAAAGGTAAAAGGTAAAGGCCCTCCCGTTGATCGTCGATTTGCTCGAGCGGGCCCAGTAACGTCTCCATTGGAGACTTTGTTGTTACTGTGTCTGGCATATCGAATACTCTCGGTAGCTTGCCGGGCTCTCCGAGAGGGGCGGAGGAATCGAACTCGGGTCGGCCATGTTGGCCGCGTGTAAGGCGAACGCCCTACCCGCTGTGCTATCGCTCCATTAAATTCAACTATCATTGCATTCCTGAAATAAATACACTTGGTTATGGTGTATGATCTGTCTGGTGTATTTTTGGATTTGGTTTTCTAATATTTTGTTAAGGATATTTGCATCTGCATTCATCGGGTATATAGGTGTGTAGTTTTTTAGTGTGTTACTGCTTTTGGAGCGATAGCACAGCAGGTAGGGCGTCTGCCTTGCACGCAGCCAACATGGCCGACCCGAGTTCGATTCCTCCGCCCCTCTCGGAGAGCCCGGCAAGCTACCGAGAGTATTCGATATGCCAGACACAGTGACAACAAAGTCTCCAATGGAGACGTTACTGGGCCCGCTCGAGCAAATCGATGATCAACAAGAGGGCCTTTACTTTACTTTTACTGCTTTTGTTATCATAAGATTACTCTTTGCCTCATAGAAACTGGGAGAGTGCCTGTTATATGTCTTTATGGAAGAGCCTGAAGAGGATTGATAGTAGATCTTTAAATATTTGGAAGAACTCTTTATTAAACCCACCTGGACCCAAGCTTTTGATTATCAGTTCAATGTATTTGATAGCTATTAGCCTATTTAGGTGCTCTTGTTTGCTTTTGGCTCAGCCTTTAAGATTTTAACACTGTAGCACTGTCCTCCCATTGTTCATCCATTTGCTCTAGCAGGAACTATGTCTCCATTGTTACTGTTACTGTTCTGGGCATATCAAATACACCAGGGGAGCTTGCCGGGCTCTCCGAGAGGGGCTGAGGAATCGAACCCGGGTTGGCAGCGTGCAAAGCAAACTCCCTACCCGCTGTGCTATAGCTCCAGCCCTCAAGATTTAAGAGTCCAAACTTTTATTCATTTCTTCTATTCTCCAATTTCATGATTTAAAGATTTTCATAGAAATCTCTGATGATCTATGAATTATTTATTGTGATGTGTGACGTCACATTACGTCTCATTACCGATGCATTAACATTTTTTCTCTTTGTGAGTCTAGGCAGTAGTTTGTCAATCTTTTTTATTCTTTCAAAGAACCAGCACTTGGTTTCATTAATCTTTTGCCTTTTTTTTTTTTTTAATAAGTTCCTACTTTACTGATTTCTGCTCTAAGTTTTATTTCTCCTGCTTGCTTTGGGTTCCCTTTGTTTTTTTTCTAGCTGCTTAAGCTGTACTTTTAACTTATTTTAGGGAGTCCTTTCTTGTTTGGGGTGCTTTTTAATGAATGCATTGCTGTAAAGTTCCCTCTTAATGCCATTTTTACTGTGCCTCATATGTTCTGCTATCATGTTTAAAGGTTTTGTATTTTAAAATAAAACATGGGATGGAGAGATAGTACAGGGGTTAAGGCACTGCCTTGCACACAGCTGATCATGATTTGATTCCTGGCACCACGTCTGGTTCCCTAAGCACTCTGGGTGTGGCCCCCAAACCAAAAACTAAAGCAATAATAATAACTGTAAATAAATTTTAAAAAGCAGGTTTGGGAATGTGACTTAGTGGTAGAGCAGGTTAGATTTAAGGCTCAGGGTTCAATTCCTAGCACATATATAAATATATATGTGTTATAATAATAAATTGAATATAATAATAAATTCAGCCTGGCCGAGCTGGGATCAATTCCTCCACCCCTCTTGGAGAGCCCGGCAAGGTACCGAGAGTATATTCAATATGCCAAACATAGTAACAACAAGTCTCAAAATGGAGATGTTACTGGGCCCGCTCGAGCAAATCAGTGAACAATGGGAGGACAGTGACAGTGACAATAATAAATTGAATAAAAATGGGGGATGATACAATAAAGGATAAATAGGATCACGGTCCTCCTGTTGTTCATCGATTTGCTCGAGTGGGCCCAGTAACGTCTCCATTGTGAGACTTGTTGTTACTGTGTTTGGCATATCGAATACATCACGGGTAGCTTGCCAGGCTCTGCTGTGCGGGCGAGAGGAATCGAACTCGGGTCGGCCATGTTGGCCGCTTGTAAGGCAAATGCTTTACTGCTCTGCTATCTATCATTTTTATATTTTATAGGATGGAGAGTTAAAACAGAGGTTAAGGTAAATGTCTTGTATACAGCTGACCCCAGTTTGACCCCTCAGGACCATATGATCGTCTGAGCATCACTGGGTGTAGCCCTGGTAGTTCGCTGATACAGTCCTGATATAGCCAGTCCCTGATGTATAGTCCTGATAATAGCCAGACATCGTCCTGAAGCTCCTTTCATCCCTGGGTGGCCTGCCTGGGTTATCTCTAGCACTGCAGTCCTCGGCACTGTATCCTCAGATTTGAGAATCGCCATGAACGGCTACCCCCACCTCCTGAGCTCTGCTTGGGAAGCCCACCTCTTCTTGCAAGATTATCATGAGTTTATACAGAGGCCAGAGAGATAGTGCAGAGGCTGGTGCATGTTCAAGGCCCCACACGATAATCTCTGGCTCGTATCCTGCCATGCTCCCATCTCCCCCAGCACTACCAGGTTTGAGCAATACCATATCCCCTGGCAGGCACTGAATTCATTAGTATGCCCTAATTGCTAATCAGGTATCACTGGGAGTGGATCCTGATCCTTACATTGTTTGGGGAAGGTCTCTCCCCCAAATGTTACATGACTTTTATATAAATTTACTTCTTTCTAATTTCTTCTTCATTTATAAAAATAGCACATCCCTGAACATTTTTCCTTTTTTAAGGGGCCCTTCCCAAGTAAGGAGACTTAGGGACTCCTCCTGGCCAGCTGGGCAGAAGTTCAGTGTGCTGCTGCCTGGGCTTTGTGGCACTGGGGTTATTCAGTCCACACCACAGTGCCCTTTGGGGCCTCCTGGACTTTACCTGGGAATGCTTGGGGCACTGTATGCTACCTGGGATCAAACTAGTCTGGACTGCATGCAAGTATGTTTTAATGCCTGTGCTGTCTCTCCATCCCCCCTCGAACATGTTTACATCATATTTTTCAACATTTTCAATAGCTCATAGTCTCACCTATGTTTGTAATAATAAAGCTCTTACTGGTCTTTTTCTGTTGAAATCGTAAGTAGTTTGTGGGTTTTTTTTTTCTTTTGGTTTTTTTTGCAGTTCCTGATAATGCCAGGGCTACTCTCAGCAGTGCTTAGAGAATTGTGTGGTGCCAGGTTTCAGCCTCAGGCCTTCTACAAGCTTCTACAAGCATGGCACGTGTGCAACCCATTGAGCATCCCCTCTCATTCACTGAGTTTGATTTTTAAAATAAGTATTACTGAAAGAAATGAGTTTTTACGTGGGGGAAAAAAGATATAATCTTAAGAAGGATTACAATTCTAACAATGATACTGAATTACAATAAATTATTTAGTGATAATGAAGTACATCGAGGATTTTTATGATGGCACATTTTCTTTGTTAAGTCTGTCTTATTTTTAACTATATGAAAGTAGCTTTCTATTATATGGGTATTAATTATTTGGACAGCAGTGCTCTTGAATAAGCCTTCTAAGTAGAGTGGGAAGCTCTGAAGTAGTTTATACACATAGTTGACTTGAGCTTGAACGTTCTTGACAATTATTTTATTTAAGTTCAGCAGCTTTTCTTCATCTCCAAACATTTCTTTAAATGGAAAATCTAAATGCCGAGAAAGACTTTTTTTAGCCATTTGCGGAAGGGATACCTATTTTCTCCTTTCCCTCTGGGTTTTTTGGCTGTCCAACAATTTTTATTAACATCAGATTACCAGGAGACATGGACTACTTTAATTATATACATATGTATGGAGACTCTGCATAGACACAAGGATTCCAAAGTCAGTGAGGCAAAACAGGATGTATATCCTCAGCTATGGTGTAGACAAGGCCTGAGATATTAAGGTGAGACAAGTGGAATTCATGTAGAGGGGCGAGGATGATTCACATGATGAAGAACAGATGCTTTACATGTTATTTTGGTGGCAGGGGTTGAGGGGAGAGGAAATACTTATAGTCCTAATTCTGGATAAAACCTCCGGTTTTCATTCTTATAAGGGAACGGTACAGATTTCTTATAAACCTTAAGTACATCCCATTGACCTTAGTTAAAAGTGCCTAAATGTGACATCTTTGATTGACCTGTTCCAAACACCTTCATCTCAGAGAAGAGGTGATAGCTTATAGCTGTTCAATGCTTATGTGTCTTTATCTCCAATTTAAGTTGGGGAGAACCTAAACTATTTTCAACAGAAAATGGGTATGAAATTAAAGCTTAATGCAATAGTGCATCTTCTGAAGTTTATTTTCTCAGGTCTTTATGAATATTGCTTTTGATGTTGATTACCTTTTATATTTTTCTCTTGCTACGAAACTAGTAAACTCTTACCTATTTCTTTTTTTTCCCCCCCCACCTTAATTCTTAGTGACATAACCAAATTGTTCATCTGTCTTCTTTTTCAAAAGTTGTTACCTGGAACTTAATAACAGAGATGACAACCTACTTACAGCTTGATGTAATGATTGAGATTGTGGGACTCTAGCCTACTAGCTGATTGTATGACTTGGGGCAAAGGGTACCTCAATTTCTCATCTGTGAAATAGAATCAGTTCATAATGTTATGTGGGGATTTAATGAGAGAATACCTGTAAATTACTTAGAACAGCATTTGTTACATAAGTAAATATATGATAAAGGTTTGCTGTTTCATTATTTTCATGCTGTACATTATACACATCTCCCTCCGTCCCCACTCCCCCCACCTCCAACTTGGACCCTAAGCTAAGAAGAGAATCCTATTTAACTTCCAAATAGTTTGTGGGGGCGGGGGGTTCTATATTCAAAACATTGTGGTCTGAAAGGATAGTTGATAGGATTTCTATCTTCTTAATTTCGTGAAGATGTTTTGTGACCCAACATGTGATCTCTCTTGGAAGCTGTCTTGTGTGCAATGGAGAAGAATATGTACTCAACTTTAGGGAATGGAAACCTGATACAATAATATCTAGATCCTCTTCAGGGGGAAAATCACATGTTAAAATGAGAAATGTTATGATTTTGTTCTCTTGTATATATATATCAGGCCCATCTCTTCCTTCAAGGCCCGTGTTTTCTTGTTGAGTTTTTGCTTCATTGATCTATCCAGCAGTGGGTAGAGCTGTGTTTACGACTCCTATTTCTGTAGTACTACAACCCTTTTAACTTTTTATTGTTGACTCCCAATTTAAGTCTATATAAAGAAGTTATTCAAAGTTTTGCATTTATATTGAGAGTTTGAGAGTATGTGATTTAGAAGTCTTTTTGTTGTTGTTATTTGGGCCATACCAGACTCCAAACTTATTCCTGGCTTGCACTCAGGATCACTCCTGGTGAGGTTCGGGGTATCACCTGGGACGCAGGGGTCAACTATGTGCAAGGCAAGTACCTCACTTGCTGTACTATCTCTGGTCTCCAGAATCTCGGAGTTATTAAAACGTGTCTCCAAGATGCATGGCATTATTTCTTTCTTAGAAATTCTCTTGCAAGTAAGTTTTGATTTCCAAAACTGTTGAATGATTTTTTTCTATGGTAAAACTTAAATTTTAGTTGAAATAGTTACTAGATGCTCTTCAGGGGGAAAAAAATCACATTTTAAAATGAGAAATGTTATGATTTTGTTCTCTTGTTTATTGTGTGAAGTAGATTTACATTGTCACTTTTTCTTTCAAACCTGATCACATTATTCTGAAGCATGTTTTCTTGAGGCTTGTTACTTTTAGCTAATCATTACTAAATTTCCAATACTTTTTCTTAAGAAAAAAATTTTGTATTTTTTTAAAGTGATTTTTGGAAAGTAATTCTTGGAAAGAGTAAAACACCCAACAACTTCAGAGAAACAGATCACCCAGAATCTCTGAGATAGGTTTGTTAATATTTTCCCCAGCATTTTCCATTTGTGTATGGAGGTAGTGTAGGTATATGTTCTCATGGGTGAATATATTAAGGTTTTATACCAAGTGAAGCATGTACAGTTTTATAAACTATTATGTTTTCTGGACATGTCTGCTTATAAATAAAAGAATATTACAGTATAGTCTTTATATTAAAGTTTTTGTATCTGTTATAGTCTTTGAATATTTAATTTAAGATCATATCTATTTTCTCTTCATTTTGTTAATGAAGTTATTCTATTATGCTTTTTCCCCAGAAATTAACTTACTAGTTATGTTATCTTTTCACTTTCTCTTTAGAGGTCATTCCATAGGTTATAACAAGTATGCTTGATTTGTTACTATAGTACTAATGACTATATTTACTATTCAGTTGTCAATTTTCATACTTTTTATGCATCAACCTTGACATATTATTGTTGTTCTGTACTGAAACATTATGATTTGAAAATTAATTGAGAGGCTGGAGAGATAGTACAGCTGGGAGGGCTCTAGTCTTGCATGTGACTGACACAGGTTTGTTGTCACAAGAACCTGCCAGAAGTACTGATTGACTTCATTCGAGGCAAACATCCTGCCTATTGTACTATCTCTTGAACTCCTATAGGTAAAGGTAAAGGCCCTCCCGTTGATCGTCGATTTGCTCGAGTGGGCCCAGTAACGTCTCCATTGGAGACTTTGTTGTTACTGTGTCTGGCATATCGAATACTCTCGGTAGCTTGCCGGTCTCTCCGAGAGGGGCGGAGGAATCGAACTCGGGTCGGCCATGTTGGCCGCTTGTAAGGCGAACGCCCTACCCGCTGTGCTATCGCTCCAGCCTATAATGATTCTTAAATCTATTGAAGTACTTGCAGAAGGTGTAGAAATCAGGTGACTTGTTTGCTCGGTCTAAAACTTTGCTTTCCCATACATTCTTGATAAAGTTACTGTTTTCATATGCCTTCAAATATTAAATGCAAATGCAAGCAGTAGTTTTCTTTATTTTTGTTGGGAGTCCACAGTTGGTGGTACTCAGGGGCTGTTCCTGGCTGTGCCCAGGAATGAGTCACTCCAAGCGTTCTCTGGGTACCCTATGTAATGTAGGGATTAGAACCAGAGTCCTGGTTGACACAACTGCCTTGGAGGCAAGTGCTTTACCTCCTATGGTGTTTTTCTGGCCTCTCACTTGTTTGGGCAGTTTTGTTTGTTTTTCTCTTTCTTCCCTCCCTTTTAAAATTGAGGCACCTGTGATTTCTAGTTATTCCTGAATGTGTTTCAGGCATACAGTGTTCCAACAGAGGTTTGGGTGGTTGTTTTTTTCCCCTCTCCATACAATAGTAATATAACAACCTCTAAATTTTTTTGCCACTTTACCTTATTATCAGTTTTAAATAATATAAAGCAATGACTTTAATAATTGTGGTTTCTGGCTGGAGTATTCCTATGAACCACATATGTTCCCCTGAGCCCCTCCAGGGTTAAGCCCTGAATGCTGCCCATGTGGGCCAACCCCTGCCCCATATGTGTTTATGGTTTCCAGTGTGCAGTAGAGTTCAGTAAAGCACAATTGGTATAGATACCCAAGTGTTTATTCTCTGAACTATCTTTTGTGTAGATTATTTCTATCCCTTACTACCTTTTTAAAAATAACAGAGTTCTAGAGGTGTAGTGCAAGAGATCAGACACTTGCCTTGCACACAGCTGACCTTGGTCTCCAGCACCATGTATGGTTGGTCTCCTGAGCACTACGGGGGTTATTTGAGCACAGAGCCAAATAGTAATCCCTAAACATTTTGGATGTCGTCCCCAAACTAAAAAATAAATCATAGGAGAGGGCAGGGATGTTTGAGGTGATGGACTGGATCCACTCCCAGTGATCAGTTCTCAGGGGCTGCTCAGGTTATACCTGTGGTGCCAGGGATGCAATTCAGGGTCTCTTATGTGCTACGTATAGTGTCTGCTACTTGAGCTATCTCCCAGCCCTATCCCTCACTGTTTTTTATTGAAAGCCCAGAGATAATTGAAATTCCTGAAAGACATTAAACACTAGAAATTAATATTTTATATTTAATATCAGAAGTCATAAATTAAACTTTTTTAAAAAATTGCACCCAAATAATGCCTGACTATAGTATATACTTGTGTTTATGTATCTATATGTATAGTCTAGCAGATATTTTGACACATTTGCGGGGGGGGGGGGGTCTTTAAAGCAGTGCGGACTGGTTCCAGCTTTCCCCACCCTCTATTTTAACATCACTGTATACAATAGTCTGGAATTTTGTCTTCTCATCTAAAAGAATGTTTGTGTAGAATCCAGTTGGATTCTAAACTCCTTAAGGAGTTTGAAATTAGCATTCATACCCCCCAGATATTAAACTATAAATGGGCGTAATCTTACTCATTATAAGCTATTTGTCCAGATATAAATTCTCTAATTTGTTGAGAATTTTTACTCTTACTAGCTTAGTAATCAACCACTTGAAGAAATTAATGCCCTGACAACTTGTTTTTTTTAAAAAAAAGAATAAAATTTAAACCATATGTTCAAACTTAATTTTTTAAGTCTCTAAAATTATTTATTAACAATTAAAATATTACCAGAGTTGATGTCGTCTTGGACTGGAGCGATAGCACAGCAGTAGGGTGTTTGCCTTGCACACAGCCAACATAGCCGACCCGAGTTCGATTCCTCCGTCCCTCTTGGAGAGCCCGGCAAGCTACCGAGAGTATCTTGCCCGCATGGCAGAGCCTGGCAAGCTAGCCGTGACGTATTCGATATGCCAAACACAGTACAACAAAGTCTCACAATGGAGACATTACTGGGCCTGCTCGAGAATATCCGTGAACAATGGGAGGACAGTGACAGTGATGTCTTCTTGGAGCAAAATAGGCATTATAACATTCTAATGTTTACACCATATCAAAACATTGATTGGTCAGCTCTGGTGACCCCCACAACTCCTGCAATTCTAGGCATTGCCTCCTGGTGAAGCTCCCAGAAAGGGTCCCCGTGAACCAAGGTCCTTGATCTATCTTGGTGTCAGCTGGCTCTCATCCCAAGTCCTTGATGGATCCGTGGACCCAGACTTCTGAACCACTTTGGTGTGATGGATCTGTGAACCAGATTCTCAGAAAGCTCTGTTAACACTGGCCTCTGGCTCACTTTACCACTTCCCCACAGAGCAGGGGATTCCTGAGAACACCCCACAAACCCAGTCTCCTGGCATTTCCTGTGCGAACAGACTTCTGTACCTGTGAGGGACTTCTGAAGCCCCCGGCTTCCCCAGTATCTGAGGCCCCATCACCAAGACTAGCACTGTGACCCTAGGCCCCTCATCCTGGCTCAAGGCTGGCACCTCTGGAATCCAAACTTAAGAGTGTGATGTCTGTCTTCCCTTGACTGAGGTTTCTGGCCTCCCTCACACCAACCCAGCCCCACAGATACAACTTTCGGGCCAGTACACTGAATCCGTATATGCAGCTGACTCTTGTGTCTTTGGGGTCCAAACTTACCAATGCCAAGTCTCATGTGGATCTAGGTGACCAACTGGCTACTGTAAAACCAGGCTCTATGCTCATCCTACTATGGGGGGCAGCCCCATAGATGTAGTTGCTAAGCCCAGTCCATTGGTTCTCAGCATCTTGTTTCTCCTTGTTGTCTATGTGATTTAGGTCTGCCCAGGCAGAAGGCACAAGCCTCAGGCTTACACCTTTGGACCCTGGCACTAGATAATTCCCAACTACACCAAGTAGACAGCAAGTCTACTCATTTGCTGATCCAGGCACCATCTCACTCCAGTGAGATTATAGTTTATAGCTTATAGATATCCCCTGACCACTCACCTATAATTTCTGATTGAATTGACCAGAAAAAATCTTTGTGTTAAATCATATTCTGAAGGCTAGAAGAGATGTCTGGTTCTGTGCATCGTACAGATGATGGTGCAAGCCACAAGGATCATGTATCATCAAGAGAACAAGACACAACCTATGGAAACCTATGGAAACAACACAACTGTAGTAACTGGTGCCAAAGAAAGGGAGAGCTTCAACTTGCCTGACAAATCAGAATAGTCTTCTTGAAGAATTTCCCAATGAAGTAAATGAGATTAAGAGAGCAAAAAAAAAAAAAAGTTCAACACACAAATCACTACTTCCACTACCCAGCCGTCGCCACACTCCAGGACACTTTCCGGACCCGCGCGGCCGCAAAGCGGCTGCGCGACACATCATAAGACACTAAATACCCATCTTCAGGAATTGTCGTACCGTATTTGATAGGGTTCAAATATGGTAACACCTACAAGGGTGATTAGAGGTCACCCCAAAGGCCTCTATCCCTCTTGGAAAGACTGGCAAGCTACCGAGAGTATTCCGCCCGCACGGAAGAGCCTGGCAAGCTATCCGTTGTGTATTCGATATGCCAAAACCAGTAACTACAACTGGTCTCATTCACCTGATCCTGAAGGCTTCACTGACATGGCAGCACTGAGAAGGATGAGAAAGGAGAGGCCGACAAAATCTCAAGGCCAACCTAGGCTGCCACAACGAAGGAAGACAAAAATGATTGTCTGTACTTTCAATGCATGTACGCTAGCATCAGATGCATCCATCGAGGACCTGATGGTACAAGCGTGAATGATCAAGTACGACATCATTGGTCTGACCGAGACAAGAAGGCACGAATCTCACCATACCGTTTTTGACACTGGAGAAGAATTGTTCCTTGGAACAAGCGATAAAAGAGGTGTTGGAGGCGTCGGTGTCCTTGTCAACACAAACTTGGCCAAAAGAATTGATTCATTCGAATGCCTAACAACCCGAATCGGACGTTTACATTTGAATAGATGTGGCTCACTGCCTGCAGTTTCTATCTTCGTTGTCTACGCACCAACATCTCATTATGATGAAAGAGAAATCGAGAAGTTCTACATGGAGCTAGAGAAGTTCTATAAAGAAGACCACATCTTCTACAAGATCATTGTGGGTGATTTTAATGCCAAGATAGGACCGAGAAGATCAGCTGAAGAACTTCACATCGGGACCCATGGCCTAGAATAGAACGAACAGGGTGAGAGACTGTCTGAGTTCATCATGTCGACCAAGACCATTCATGGTAACTCACAGTTCCAGAAGGCAGAATGTAAACGATGGACATGGGAGTCTCCCGGTGGACGATTCCACAATGAAATAGACCACATCATATTCAATCGATGGTTTTGCCTGGCTGATGTTGCTGTTGTCCCAAAATTTCGAACGGGATCGGACCACCGTCTCCTTCGTGCAAAATTCTACTTCACAGAGCGGGGAGAAAGGGCTGCAAAGTTCAAAAAGAGAACTCGGAGAATGACCACCAACTGGGAACTCTTTGGTACTATTGCGGCAACATGGGAAGATGCCATTGTTGACAACATTGACGAGGAATACGATCGACTGGTTCAGCACCTCCATGAATGTGCGAGGAACGCCAAGAGAGAGATAGCCACAAAAAGTCGCCTATCTTCAAAAACTCTTGAGCTAATTCGCCAGCGTGGTTTGGCGCATGCCTCAGGCAACCGCAAGCTAACGTCCGAGCTCGCAAAGCAGTGCAGAGATGCGATCAAGGAAGACCTCAAAGAGAGAAGAGCAGAAGTACTGGTAGATGCGGCAGAAGCCGGGAAAAGTATTCGTAACGCCTGCCTGTCCTTTGCCAACTACAAGACCAAGATGACTGCCCTCCGACGTCCTGATGGATCCATCACATCCTCCAGAACGGCAATGGAGAAGATTATCCATGACTTCTACTCAAATCTCTTCGATAGCCATGTCCACTTGCCGACATACCAAATTCCACAGGATGGATATGTCGTTCCCAACGTTCTCCCTTCCAAAATCTGACACGCCATCTCGTCAGTAAAGAAACAAACAGCACCCGGCCCAGACAAGGTCAGACCTGAACACCTGAAGGACCTGCCGTCAGTACTCATCAATACACTGGCTCGGCTCTTTACTCGCTACCTGTCTGAATGCAAGGTTCCGTCCCAATGGAAAACCAGCACAACCATACTACTGTTCAAGAAGGGAGACATCCATGACATTGGCAACTATCGCCGGATCTGCCTATTGTCTGTCATCTACAAGTTGTTCACTCGAGTCATCCTAAATAGGATTGGCAGAACACTAGATGAAGGACAACCATGCGAGCAAGCCGGGTTCCGCAAAGGATTCAGCACCATCGACCATATCCACACGATAACCAAGCTCATTGAGGTTTCTCGGGAGTTCAAGATGCCGCTCTGTTTAACGTTCATTGATTTAAAGAAGGCCTTTGATTCTGTTGAGACATAAGCGGTCATTGAAGCCCTAGCCAATCAGGGCATTCAAGCCCAATACATCAGGATCCTCCGTGAGCTGTATTGCGGATTCACTACCAGGATCTCACCATTCTACAAAGAAGTGTTCGTTGATGTCAAGAGAGGGGTGCGGCAGGGTGATACCATTTCACCGAAACTCTTCAGTGCCACCCTCAAGAACATCATGCGACGACTGGAATGGGAAGGAATGGGAGTGAAGATAGATGGTCGGCAACTACACCACCTCTGCTTTGCTGATGACATTGTTTTAATAACACCAAACATCAGCCAAGCGGCACAAATGCTGGCCGACTTTGACCGTGAGTGTGGAAAGGTAGGACTACAGCTGAATCTTATGAAGACAATGTTTATGAGAAACAGCCTCGTTCCTGACGCCCCATTCGCTATCAACGGAATGACCATCTCTGAATGCAACAGCTATGTGTACCTAGGTCGAGAGGTCAACATGACAAATGACCTGGCACCCAAGCTGCTCAGGAGGAAGAGAGCGGCTTGGAACGCCTTTAAGAACGTTGAAGAAATAGCTAAGAGGACGAAGAACCTCCGGCTCCGGGCACATCTCTTTGATTCCACTGTTCTTCCTGCATTAACATATGCCTCAGAGACCTGGACCCTACGAAAACAGGATGAGAACGCTATTCAGGTCTCCCAAAGAAGAATAGAAAGAGCTATGCTTGGAATATCACGTTTCACTCAAATGAGAGAAAGAATCCGGAATTCTGACATCCGTCGATGATCAAGAATCAGGGATGCTGTCTCATTTGCCAAGGTGTCGAAAATCAGATGGGCTGGTCACGTAATGAGATTTAAAGACGACCGCTGGACTAGAGCTGTTACCGACTGGATTCCATGGGATGTCAAAAGACCGCGTGACCGCTCACGTACCAGATGGTCAGACTTCTTCATCAAGATCATGAACGATCGGTTTGAGGCCCTTCATGTTCCCGGAGCGAACAGATGCCATTGGGCTACACTAGCACGCGACAGGGACAAACTGGTGCCCGCTTGAGCAAATCGCCGACTAACGGGAAGTTAAGTGATTAAGTGATTAAGAGTTGAATATAATAGCTGACTGAACATTTCATTGGAGTACTGAAGAAGACATAATTCACTAAAACGTGAATGAGAGCATAGGCCAGTTGTCAGGGAGATAGCTCAGTAGTCAACCCACATGTCTTGCAGGGACTTGAGTTTGGGTTCCTGAGCACTGTTAGGTATAGTCCTAGAGGCCCCTGAACACCTGGTGGGGGCGGTGGGGGTTACCCTGAGAACTCCCAGCACCATGAGGAGCAGCACTGCATTGCTTATCCTGGGCCCAAGGATTGAACTGTCAATCTAGCCTGGTTAACTGAGGATCACTAGGAGTGGCTCTCAGTCTCCCAAGCACCGCTTTGGAACACCCCTTTGACGTAGCCTAATTAGAAAACCACAGAGAAAAAATGAAAAAGTAGAGAAGAAAATTTATGAATTTTGGAATACCATTTTTTGGGGTTTTTTTGTTTATGGGCCACACTCGGTTTACTCCTGGCTCTGTTCAGGAGTCACTCCAGGCAGTGCTCAGGGGACCATATGTGGTGGGTGCCAGAATTGAACCAGGGGAAGCAGCTAGCAAGACAGGTGCCTTAACCTCTGTATTGTCTCTCTGGCTTTTTCTTTTTCTATTGTTTTCTCATTGACTTACCTGTTGGATTATATTGTAGTAGATTTCAGTGGTTTAGCTTTCTGTCATCTCTAATTGTCACCACTCCCAATCACCATTAATGTTCCAGTGCCTTTCCACCACCCCTAAAGACCTCTTGACTCATTTGTGCAGCTCTTCTCTTTATAATTATTGTTGTTTTCACTGAGTCTAGGAGGTTTGTTGTTGTCTGCCAGTTTGTTGACTTTAGTAATTTATATACCACATACTAGTTTGTTCTAGTTACTATTGCTTCTCATGAGTGAAACCTTGTAATAATTGTCTTTCACTTCCTTGTTTCACTTAAAAACCTCAAGTTCCATCCATGGAAGAGTAGTTTTCTATTGAGTACATATACCACAGCTTCTTTATCTAGTCATTTATCGGTAGGCATTTTGATTGATTCTTGTTTTAACTATTGTGAAGAATGCAGCTATAAATAGAGGGGCTCAAATATCTCTTTGAATTAATATTTTCATGTCCTTTGCTTCTATTTTTATCTTTTAAGGAATTTCCATACTGTTTTCTGTTGAGAGTGCACCAGTTTGCAATCTTAACACTGTTAGCAGGGTTCCTTTTCTCCACATTCTTGCCAACTTTTGTTGTTTTTGGACTTTTTCTATAGGCTATTTTCAAAGATTTGAGGCGATGTGTCACGGTTTGGTTTGTATTTCCCTAATAATGTTGAGCATTTTGTTTCCTCCACATTCTTGCCAACATTTGTTGGTTTTAGACTTTTTTTATAGGCTATTTTCAAAGATTTGAGGTGATATGTCATGTTTGGTTTGTATTTCCCTAGTAATGTTGAGCATTTTGTTTCCAAGTGTGTCTTTTTTTTTTTTTTTTTAGCTTTTTGGGTCACACCTGGCAATGCACAGGGGTTACTCCGGACTCTGCATTCAGCAATTACTCCTGGCGGTGTTTGGGGGACCATATGGGATGCTGGGAATCGAACCCGGGTCGGCCGCATACAAGGCAAACACCCTACCCGCTGTTCTATCTCTCTAGCCCCTCCAAGTGTATCTTTTGAGAAGTGTTTATTCACATCTTCCACACCTATTCCTTTTTTTAAAAACTGACTTCCTTGTTTTAGTTGTGTGTTTTATTTTTCTTTAATATTATCAACTCGTCATTATGTATGGTGTGCAAATATATTCTCTCAGTTGCTAGGTTGCCATTTTCTTTTTGTGGGTTTTTGTTGTTGTTGTTGTTGAATACATTTTTTTTTTTAATTTGAGGTACTCCCATTTGTTTGTTCTTTCTTTTGTTTCTCCTGCCAATGACTTTGTTTGAAATTTGTCTTGGAGTGTCTCACCTAAGTTTTCTTCTCTTTGTTTTTGGTGTCATGCCTGATAGCTAAGGTTTAATCCTTTTCAGTTAATTTTTCAGCTAATTTGGTATTGAATAGAGTTTCATTTTTCTGTGTCTCAGTCTAGTTTTCCCAGTACTCTTTGTTAAAGAAGCTTTACTTTCTCCATTGTATGTACTTATTAGCTAAGTAGTAGACCTTTACAAATCAGAACTTTACAAACACACACCTGACCTGTCAGGTGTTTCTGGATTTAGGAATCTAAGGTTTGAAAGATGATGTATTTGAGGATCATAGCACAGCGGATAGGGCGTTTGCTTTGCACGCGGCCGACCTGGTTCGATTCCTCCATCCCACTCTCGGAGAGACTGGCAAGCTACTGAGAGTATCCCGCCCACACTGCAGAGCCTGGCAAGCAGCTAAGCTCCCTGTCGCGTATTTGGTATGCCCAAAACAGTAACAAGTCTCACAATGGAGATGTTACTGGTGCCCGCTCAAGCAAATCGATGAACAATGAGGACGGTGCTACAGGATAGTGCTATTATAGACTAGCTATTCACTTATATGTTGTTTTATTTCTGACTCTGACCTAGTGGTTTGTTGGTCTGTTTTTATTCTAATACCACATAATTACTGTTGTTTCATAATATAATTTGAAGTTGCATATAATGTTCCTTTTTTTTTTTTTTTTTTTTGCAAACTAAGCACACCTTTATTTTGGATCATTGAGCAGCACAGCCAGGACCATCCAGTCCTCAGGGCGGGGCTGTTTCCCTCAGTTCTCCCTTCCCCCCCTCTCACCCCGCCCCCCCCAACATACACACACGGCCATGACATGCAGTCCTTAACCATTCCAAACATGGCACAGTCTGGAGTGCAAGAGCAGCCAAGGCGACCCAGTTCACCCTCAGTCCTCAGACACCAAGGGAAGGCTAAGCTTCAGGAAACCTATTGTGCCAAGTTAATAACCTTCCCCGGGCCCAGAGAAGTGCCAGTTTCCTTGAGCAGGAGTGGAGGAGAGAGGGGAGTAGGCACACACTGAAAAGTATAGTAAAAAAAGTAAAAAAGTGTAGTAAAAAAGGAGAGTAGGCATGCTCTAAAAAACCTCCATGCATATTTTTGTATTGTTCTTTTTTTCTTAAATCATGCCATTGGGGTTTTTTTTTGTTTTGTTTTTTGGGGTTTTTTTTTGCCTTTGGTATTTTGATAAGGGTTGTGTTGAATCTGTAATTTCCTTTAGGTAAGATGGCCATTTTAATGGTTTATTCTTCCAATCCTGTTTTTCATTTCATTGTCATTTAGTAATATCTTACAGTTGTCAGTGTATTGGTCTTTCAGTTCTTCTGTTTGGTTTACTCCCAGGTTTTTTTTTTTTAATCTCTTCTGTTGTAATTGTGAGACTTTTCTTAGTTTTCCTTTCCTAAAATAACAAATTTCGTTTTCTGTCACTTGACTGAACTCATTACATTATATAGAGCCCACGTGGGTGGTGCTGGGGAAGTCAGGGATCATTCTGGTGGTGCTTGGCAGATGGTGCATGCTTAGCTCTTCAGTGCTTAGGCCTGATGCTGCAGTGCTTCAGTGCTTGAAGTCCACAGGTGGTACTTGAAAGTGCTGGGGATCTAAGTCTGGTTTTTTTTTTTAATGTTCAACTTCTGATAGTTGTGAGATTGAGTCTGTATGTTATGCTATTCATGTTAGTTTTAATTTCATTCATTGTGCTCTTAATTCCAGCATCGAGTTGGAATTAAGAATTTTCTCCAGGGGCTGGAGAGATAGTACGGTAGTAGGTAGACCTTGCGTGCAGCTGGCCTGGGCTCAGTTCCTGGCTTCACTTATGAAGCCTCTCCAGGAGTGTTACCTGAGCTTAGAGCCAGGACTAAGCCTGACCATTACTGGCTGTGACCCAAAAACGAAATACAGATTTTCTCCAGACTCTGGTGAAGTAATGCTGGTACTCATATAGCTTTTTTGTAATAATTTTTCCTGTGGTTGATTTCTGGTTGTACTTTAGAAAGGAGCTTTGTTTGCCAGAATTTAGTCCACCATTTTACTGGAAGTGGTAAGGTTTATCTTGATTATTTTAAATAGCTGCTGTGAGTTCCATTTTTTTGTTAATAACTAAGTGGATTTGTTTAAGCTTGTTGCGGAGCAGTCCTCCCCAAGTCCTCTCGAATTTTGAAAATCCTTTGACGGGATCATCTTCCCTAGCTTCTAAAGGATCTCAGCCTCCCTCGATCATTTCCTACAGCTTCCTTTCCAAGGAGCCCACCTCCCGACCCTTGAGGCCATTGGCCAGGGGAGAGCTGGGTAGCTGGTATGTTGTAGTCAGCTATTGAGAGTTTAAATGGATTATTTTCTAGCTCTTTAGACTTTCATGTCATATTATTTCCTCGTTGCCCACCTTATTTCAGAGAATTTCTTTCCCATTCTTTTTCCCTTTTCTTACTCTGAGCAGCTGCCGTAGGCTTTTTGCATAGAAATGCAGTATTCTCTGCTACAACCGTCCCTTTGATGTCTTGTTCCTTTTACATACTTCCGTATATAATTTATTCTTATAATCTAGTCCACTGATGTACCTAAAGCGGCACACATGTGTTTGATTTTAACATACTTGCTGGTATTCTCTTGTACACGTGCTTAACCTCCGCCCCTCTTTGAGAGCCTGGCAAGCTACCGGGAGTGTCCCACCCGTGTGGCAGAGCCTGGCAAGCTACCCGTGGCATATTCGATCTGCCAAAAACAGTAACAATAACGGGCCTCATTCCCCTGACACTGAAAGAGCCCCCTGTACGGCAGCGTTGGGTAGGACAAGTAAGGAGAGGCTGCTAAAATCTCAAGGCTGGAACGAATAGAGACGTTATTGGGGCCTGCTCAAGTAAATTGATAAACAATGGAATGACAGTGATACAGTGATAGAGTTTACACAGGAGATTTTAAACTTAGGGCTGGATCAATAGCACAGTGGGTAGGGCTTTGCCTTATATGCGGCCAACCTGAGTTCGATTCCCAGCATCTCATAAGGTCCCCTGAGCACCACCAGGGGTAATTCCTGAGTGTAGAGCCAGGAGTAACCCCTGTTCATTGCCGGGTGTGACCCAAAAAGCAAAAAAAAAAAACAAAACAAAGAGATTTTAAACTTAATTTTCAGGGTATTTTGTAAATATTATTTAAAAGATATTTAGCTGAGGAAAATTACTTTGTATTAAAGAAGTCTAGGGAAATGTGATGACTACATTGCAGTGTAAAACTTGAAAAAACCCTCAAGGACTTTATTTGCTCAGTTTTTAAAAAGGGGATAAAGGATAAAAAAGGATAAGGCTAGAGATATATGTCAGCAGTAAACCACTTGAATCTGTGAAACCCTGTGTTTGATCTCTCCCTGGAATAGCAAGAAGGAGAGAGAGAGAAAATACAATTGTTAAGTTTAGTGGTTTTATAAGTAGCACTGTAGGACTGTCCTCTCGTTGTTCATCGATTTGCTCGAGCGGGTCCAGTAACATCGCCATTATGAGACTTGTTGTTACTGTGTTTGGCGTATCGAATACATGATGGGTAGCTTGCCAGGCTTTGCCTTGTGGGCGAGATACTCTCAGTAGCTTGCCGGGCTCTCTGAGAGGGGTGGAGGAATCAAACTTGGGTCTGCCAGGTCGGCCGCATGCAAGGTGAATGCCCTACCGCTGTTCTATTATAGCTCCAGCCCATATGATTATTTAAGAGGATGCCTTTGTTCTTAGGAAATGGACATTGAAGTATTTAGGGATGAAAAATGACGATATATAACTTATTCAATGATTTAGGAAATATTTTTCCATATGATAAAGAAAATGGTATAAATATTAACATGAAGAATTTAGGTAATATATAGGAGTTCTCTGAAATTTTTACTATCTGGAAGTTTGAAATTATTTCCAAGTAAAAAGCTTAAAGAAAAGTCTTTACTATAAAGTATAGAAATTATGTTGAAAATAGTTACATTTTTTACTTACCAAAATAAACTCAAAAAGGATTTAAAAAAAAGAAATTTACTTTTTAAGTTGTTCCCACTAAAAATATATTTAAATTCCTTTGGAATTAATTTTTTCCCCCCCAAATACTTTCACACGTAGATCATGGTACTATTGATCTCTCTAACAAAGAATCTCTCTTTGTTAGGTCTTACAATCAGCTGTGGTCATCAATGTAGATCTTTTGTTCTATATTTCCTTATTGGATTTTAATAAAAATTTAATGCATTTCATGAAATTAATCACATCTATTCAGTATTGAATGTGTTTGATCTAAGTTAATTTGAATATAGATGCCTAGCTTTCTACACTGGGACTTTTGATCCATTAGCCATAATATAGACTTTCATATGTTTTATTCTCATAAATTTCCTCCCAGAAATGTTTTGTTATTTTGTGTATAGAAGTCTTGTCATATCTTTTGTTAACTTTTAAAGAATAATATCATGGTGATAGTTTTTAAACATCTTTTTAGTCATACATGAGTTTTTACATTTGAAATATGATATAATTTTTAGGATTTTCTTTAATTATACTGAAAGATGGGAGAGAAGAGATGGTAAAATGAACTTTGACTATAGTTTGATAATTGTTGAAAATAGTGGATAGATGGGTTAATATATTCCTTGCATATGTGTTAAGTTAGAAATTCATAAAAAATAGTTTTTAGTAACATGATTAAAAATAATGCAGTGATTGAAGTAGATCGAAGCCCAAAATATCAGAATCCAAAATTTAGTACTGTATCTTTTTATGTACCCTCATAGGTACCAGTCCATTATTCTGAAAATCATTGTCAAATGACCTTCTTTTTAGTACAGATATTGTATTGTATGATAGCCAGATCATTACAGAGTTTACCTTTAAAGTCGGTTGCAACTGATAAATTCTGTAGAATAGTAGGATTAGGAACTCACCAGAGCAACTTATAATGAAATGATAGATCTTGATTATGATTGGCCAGTGATGAATATGGTGTTGGTTAAAAGTCTGTTGGGAAACGGATGTAGTACAATTGATAGACCAAGATGGAGTTAGACTTCTCTAAGTGATTAGAATTTAAAACTCTTAAATTGAATCAAAAAAGAAACTACCCGAAGGCACTGAAAATTACTGATGATGAAATTGAAAAGCAAAGTCATAGCTGGAAAGATAACTTGTCTGATAATGATTTAACCTGTTGTTTTCTTCCATGACTTTGATGTGGCTTTGACTGAATGGTGGATGTAGCAGTTAGCAAAAATTCTAAGAGAAATAGCTATTTCTAGCTGGAGGACAAGGAATCGGGGTCCCCATTTTTCTTTTTCTTTTCCAAGCCTGCCTTGAGACCATCTCCACCTGTAAAGTTGCATTGCCATGATGGCACAAGCATTTAAACCCCCGAGAGAAAATCATTTCTCTGGCCAGAGGAATTGGGAAAGAGGCCCCTGGACACTGGAGTATGCTGGGGAAATCTCAGAGAGAAGAGAACTGATGTGAGAGGAGATTTCCTAATTGTGAGTATACATACACCCACAAAAGTACCACCTCATTTTGAGCAGCACATGCACAAAACAAATCTAGAGGAACACAGAAAAGACTTAGAATTAAGCTACAGTGTAAACAACTACTCAAACCAGATCAAACTAGGTGATGATGCATGCAGAGGATAAACCCTAATAACAAACACAGCTAAGGCCTTACAGACTGACTTGATACCAAAATTACTGTTCATAGAATGCAGTACTGCATTCTAAACTTTTAAACATGGCCTAAACATTTAAAAAGTCAAATTCTGCAAAAAAAAATAGAACCTAGAATTGGCATGAAAAGAAACAGGAAAATCTCGCCACCTTTTTGTTCTGATGTGGTGGTTGAGGAGGTTGAGGACCTCCCAAGCACTGCTTATGGGACTAGGAGCCCCTCCCGAAGCATCTTGGCCATGCTCAGAGACCTCCAGGGCTATACCTGGTGATGCCTGGGGGACCATGTAGTGTTGGGTTCAAACTGGGTTCAGCCACATTCAAGGCATATGCCTTAACCCCAGTACTATCTTTTCATCCAAAAATCTATTTTTTAAGGGGGAAAAAAACAGCAGTTTTTATTTCAGATGATGAAGTTTTCCCAACAAATCTTTAAAATGACTATTTTGTCCATAACTCATGAAGTTGAAATGAGTACTCTTGAAATGGATGAGAAGATAATTTTCTTAAAAACAGAAATCATCTAGGGGACTGGAGTGATAGCCCAGTAGACTTAGTGGATGCTCTGCATACAGGAGTCCCAGGTTCAATCCCTAGCACCACGTGGTCTCCTGAGCACTGCTAGAACAGCCCCAAATTCAGAATCAGGAGTAGTCCCTGAACACTGCCAGGTGTGACCTCTCCAAAAAAAAATCATTGAAATTATGAAAGGGCATATGATTTATATCTATTGGTGAGTTCTAGCTAGAAGAATCAATAGAAGGAAGTAAAGCACAAGGTTGTTAGAGGAGAGGAGATAAAGAAATTAGCTGACTATGATGTAAGATAATGAATTCATGTCTTTATTAAGATCCAAAAACAATGACAAAGGAGTATAATGGCCTTGTGGAAACATGAGGACTTACTGTGGTGATAGTGGAGGGAACATGAGAGGTGAAGAGGATCCTAGAATAGTCAGTGTGATGGGACTGTAGAGACTAGTGTTGGGGTATGAAACCTCAAGTTGGGACTTGAGGGAGGGGAGAAAGAATAATTTAGAGGTGACAGGAACAAGGAAGGCTGTCTTTCCTTCACAGACTATTCAGATCAGTCAAAGGAGAGAAACATAACCATCGTTTGAGTGGAGAGCAGAAAATCATAGAGGTATTAACCTGGTGCCAGAAAGGTGAAGAGTGTATCCTGCTGAAATAGGATGTTATGCTGATCTAACTAATGTTAGAACATCATGAGTTCTAGTAGACTCTATGTGAAAGGATCTTGGAAATGAGGAAGAGAAAAAGGTTCAAAGCAAGAATATACAGCACATATACAGATAAAAGTCCTAGTGATAGAAAATGACTTGGCGTTTCTAGACTTCTCCTGCTAACTAATCAAAAGAATAGTTGGGCTTGATGGAATTAATTTTTGAAATTAATTAATTTCGTAGGTAGTTTATAATCAACATTATTGAGAGGCTATGGGAAAGATGGATTTGTCAGTAGTGTCCAGAGATTTGGGGGCCTGTATTAAATTTGTTGCTGTGCTGCACAGACTTCATGGTTTTAAATAGTACACACATATCGTTTTGAAATTCTGCAGCTCTGGAGTTCCACATTGATCTCTTGGCTAAAATCAAGGTATCAGTAGAACTGCATTCTGCTGGAGGCTTTAGTAGAGAGTATATTTCCATAAGTTTTCAAGTCTCTGGAAGCTACTCAAGCTCCTCGGTGTATGACCATCTTTCACTTCACATCTAGACACATGCATTTTTCTGACCCATCTCTCCTCTGACCTCTGTAGGAAAGATTCGTTGATTTTAGAGGTTTATTATCTCTTCATCTTAAGATCTGTAATAGTAATCACATCTGGAGAGTTCTGTTTTGATAATATTCAGAGATTATGGTGTGGTCCTAACCGAAGGGTGTTAGGTGAGGGAGGCCTTTATTGTCAGGACCTCCTCTTTATTTGTGCTGATAATAGCATAGACGCCAGCAGCGAGTTGTTGCGGTTCAAGGTTATGGAACAGAATTCACTGCCTAGTTTACTCTGAGATTTGGGCTTATAATCATGCTCCTTCAGATTTTCTATGAGGCTTCTTGAGGCCAGGAGAGGGCTTAGCCCTCAAACTCATCTGTAAAATGAGTCAAATGCTGTTCTGTGGACTGTAACAGACCCATATCAGTCCCAGTACATAAATAGGGAACTCAGATAAGTTGAAGAACTCTATCATTTGCATTATTTGGCAATCTTGTGTTTAGAGAGCTGTATTAAATTTTCATATTTTATTTACTTAAGGTCCAAAGATACCCTGCCTAAATATCTGACGGGCTAGAACTCTAATTCTAGTATAATTTGATGTTTATCTTGAGTTAGAATTCTCTCTGGTCCTAAGAAATATGGTTCACGAATCTTTGGTTTAGTTCCTTTGTTCTTACTGCCAATTTTATATTTAGTTGGTTTTAGAAACACTATTACATCAAGAATATTTTTTATGTACCTAATGTTTTTATGCTGTTGTAGAGGTAAAGCTGATGTTTTCATATAATATTGAACAAATTGAGAGCATACTATTTCTCCTTCTCTTATATATTAAACAATTTTATTTAAAAAGTTTTAAAATGTTTTTGGTTTAGGGGCCATACCTACCAGTGCTCAGTGCTTACTTCTGGCTCTCTACTCTGGGATCATGAATGGCAGTGCTCTCAGAGGCTTATGGGGTACCATGGCTTGAAGCCAGGTCAGCCATGTGCATGGCAAGCACTTTACTGGCTGTTCTATCACTCCAACCTCTTCAAATTTTAAGTATTAGACCCTTATACATTAAAGTCATTCGCAGAAAAATTGTTGTTTTAGTTTACTGGAGAATTTACTGTAGAACTGCATTCTGTTGGAGGTGTAATATGCAAGAACAAGCTAACATTTTTAATATATGGTGATAAATGTGGTTAAGGAATTAGCTTGAGTTTGTATTCTCAGTCCTTTAAGTTCCAGTGCTACCTTTAATTAACATTAATAGATTCGTTGGTCTTAGAAGTATCTGTGATACCATATCTAACTAACCTAGATTTAACTAACCTGTTTCAAAGTAGGTCAGTGGGTCAGTAGGTTAATAGGTTAGAAAAAGATTTGTTGATTCCTTTTTTTCAGACCCAGATTCTTGAGTTAACTGTTTTTAGTTATTTAAAAGTAATAACTAATAATTAGATGAAAGTAAAGCTTTTCTTGAAATTATGTGAGGGATATATAGGAAATGTATTTTGTAGTAGTACAGGTGTTACTGTGTTTCACATGTGCCCAAGTTTATTTTCTGGAATGCATAACATGTATAGTCAGGATTGTAGTGATAGTTAGAAGAAAGTAATGCATGTTCTTGGGAGGAATTGTTTTTGAGTGCCACGGCCAGCAGTGCTCAGGGGTACTTCTAGTGTGTTACTTTGAGGACCATTCCCAAAGGTTCTGGGAGTGGGCTAGGGGGATCAAACAAACCTGGATTGGGCATATTCCCTAACTTCCACCATACTGTAATTTTTTTGTTTTCATTCAGGCAGTTTAAAATCTCCAGCTTTGTTTTCCTTACTCCATATTGTTCTCATTATTTTATCACCTTTGTGGTTACAAATGAATTGTAGGATTTTCCCCTTTTCTGCCTGACCCCCCCCCCAGTTCTATTGGAACCCTTATTAAAAATTGCACTCAGTAGGCCAGATGGTGATGTGGATATCTTCCCATTTATTTATATCTATTTTTGCAGCAATATTTTATAGTTTTCAGTGTACAAACATTTTATATTCCTGTGTTCATTTTAATGCTAATATTGAGAAGGATTGTTTCCTTAATTTCTTTCTTCAGCTTGTTTTGTCTGGTATAAGTATAGCCATTGCTGCTCTTTTGGTTATAATTTTCAGGGAATATTTTTCTCCATATTTTGACCTTTTGCCTTTGTGTGACCTTAAACTACAGGGGCTGGAGCGATAGCACAGCGGTAGGGCGTTCGCCTTACAAGCGGCCAAGATGGCCGACCCGAGTTCGATTCCTCCGCCCCTCTCGGAGAGCCCGGCAAGCTACCGAGAGTATTCGATATGCCAGACACAGTAACAACAAAGTCTCCAATGGAGATGTTACTGGACCCGCTCGAGCAAATCGATGATCAACGGGAGGGCCTTTACTACTTTACTTTACTAAACTACAGTGAATCTCTTATATACAGCATATATAGTTATGTGCCACAGAATCTTTCCATCAATACCAATCTGCATATGCAGCAGTGGTTCCTGTATGTAGTATGTAGTATGTAGAGGGCCCCTGTAGGTAGAGGTCTGTAAGCATGAAATGAGCTGTGTACCATCTAGGTTTATATAAGTGTACTTTGTGAAACTAAAAAGTGATAAAATCAGTTCACAGTGCATTTTTTTGAAATGTATCCCATGGTTGAACTTTGCATAACTGTAGTTAGATATTTTAAAATTCATTTAACTACTCTGTGTCTTTTGAGCGATGACTTGAGTTCGTTTGCGTCTAAAGTAATTACTGGTAGGACGTTTTTATTACAAAGTTTTAAATTGCTTTGAAAACTTTTTCATAGGGTCAGTGATACTACTGTGGGTAGGGCATTTGATCTGCCATGCAGCCAACCAGGGTTCAACCCTAGCAACGTCTATGGTTCCCTGAACAGAGTCAGAATCTCTTTGATCCCCAGCATTGTATGTTATCCCCTGAGCAGATTCGGAAATGACCCTGAGCACAGAGCCAGGAGTAGACTCTGAGTACTACTGGGGGCGACCCCCAAACAATTTTTTTTTGTAATTTTCTACATGTTTAAGAAATATATTACTCTTTTCTTGTTTCAACAGAATTCCAAAACTGATGGTCATCCATACAGAAGATTACTTGAACCTATAGGTTTTTGAAGAATCATTTCAAAAGATCCAAAAGAACGCAAAAGGTAATGAAACAGTTGTATGTTAGTCTACTTTGGATAACATTGTTCCAGAAAAAAATACATTTGAAAATTCATAATTTATTCTAGCACACCAACTTGAGGAGTCTTTTTTTTTTTAAATTACTGTACTATTCAAAACATTTCTTGTCCAAGCTATGTTCAATTACTATTTTAGATCCTAGGAAATTGAATATCTCATAAAGATTGCATTCTAAAAAGGGAAGGAAAGTAATAAATGAAAAGGTTGTGGTTGTTTTTGTACAGAGAATTAAAATAGGTGATATGATAGAGATTACTTTCACTAGCAAGTCACACAAGTGCTCATTAAGAATTGCACTAAGCCCTGAATAGTACAAATGTGTCAGCTACTGAAGAATTTTGATGTAAAGCCAATGGAACAAAAATAGCCATGGAATACTTGAGGAGTAGAGAGCAAAAGGGACTAGAGTACTAGTGAGGGAAAGAATATTTGAAATTCAGATTGAAGAAGAAAACTGAAAAGGATCAAAGTTATAAAGTCGTGTGTTATTTTGCTATGTGATATTTTAGACACCTGTAAAATCTAAAGAAAAGTACTTAATAAATTTATGTTGTCAATAACAGGTTGGAGAGTGGAGTTTAGCAGCTTTTGATTTATAAAAATAAGTATCACATAACTCTGTTGAGAGTAACAGGAATATAAATTTGTGCAGCTGTTCTCAAGATAGTATGGATGTAATTTAAAAAAAATTATCAAAAACATGTGATCTAGCAGTTCTTGTTTTGAATATATGTTTGAGTAAAGCAGAAACATGAGTTTGAAAGATATAGTCACTCCATGTTTGTTGCAGCATTATTTATAGTAATCAACATATGGGAAAAACCTGTGTCTTCTAATGGATAAGTGGATATAAAAATGTTTGAGTATGTGCACATACACTTTTTTATATTCATTCATCCACTTATGGACACATTGTTTTTCTGTTTATACACACACAGTGTAATATAAGTCATAAAAGTTTTAAGTCATTCTTGCAAGCTAGAATATGTGGGTATTATACTAAATGAGTGAGACATAACTCTCTATGTTCTCACTTATGTATGGAAATTAAAATATGGACAAAAAAATTGAAGCAAATGGAATAGATTGTTGATGGGTACCAGAACCAGGAGTTGGGATAGAATAATGAGTGAGTGGAATTAAAAGACATAAATTTCATTTATAATCTAAGTGTTTTGGGTGGTATGTACAGCATAGTGACTGTAATTAAAAATACACCATATTAAGAGTAGGTATTAAATTCATATCATTGGACTGAAAAGATAGTACAGCTGGTAAGGCGCTTGCTTGAGTCCATCCTAGGTTGATATCTAGCACCTACAACCTAGGTTTGATATCTAGCACCTGAGCACAACCCAAGTATAGCTCTCAAACAAAAAACAAAACAGATAAAAAAAAGTGTATCACACACAAGATTTTTGTATTTGTACATGAAAATTGATATTAACAGGCTTATACTATGGTAATCATTTTCTAGTAGTTACAGATAAATTTTGTACATAAGATTCATGCCATATGTCAACTATACCTCAGTAAAAATATATTTATAGGCTTGCTCTTCAAGTGCATAGTTCTCCCTTTAACATGTATCTCACTTGTCTCTATCTCTCTTTGCTTTTTTCACTCTGGAGAAGCCTGTGTTCTCTCTTGAACATGTGCTTCCTCTGTCTCTCACATAACATGAGTGGAAGAAACAAAGTGTGCATCTCTACCTCTATAGAGATCCAAGAAATATCTAGGATGATAAACAGTGATCCTTAAGGTGACAGCTGACTGTTCACAAGTTATCGATTGGTTATAAGAATTGGTATAGGGTAGAGAATTTCAAAAGAAATAGGTGGCGGGAGGAATACTGGGAACGTTGGTCGTAGAAAAAGGTACACTGGTGGAAGGATGGATGTTCGATCATTGTGAGACTGAAACTCAGTCATCCAAGCTTTGTAACTTTATCTCACAGTGATTCAATTAAAAAAGAATAAAAATAATTTTTTTTTTTAAAAAAGCCCAAGAAAGTACACTGTAATTAAAACTACGTTATATAAAACTACTAACTGTCACTGTCCTCCTGTTGTTTAACGATTTTGCTTGAGCGGGTCTAGTAACATTGTAGAATGGACAATGTTTTTTAATACAGTGAGTGAATTTAAACAAGGATGATTGAAGGGACTAAATCGTAAGTATAAAGAAAACTAGGGAAATGGCATTTATAAAGCAATAGAGGAAATGCTCAGAAAGGGGAAGTGATTGTAGTATAGTGTAGGACTCAGCTGTAAATTGTACTTACAGAGTCATAATAATGTTAACCCAATACAGCAACTAGCCAGAATTACAGTACAGTATATCCTGTTCTGTTCAGTTTTATGCACTATTTATTGTAAAGAAATAGATTTTATAAATACCTATTTATCAAATAGCTGTTACAATTTGTCAGCCCAGCCAAGCTGGGTTCGATTCCTCTGCCCCTCTTGGAGAACCCGGCAAGCTACCGAGAGTATCTTGCCCGCATGGCAAAACCTGGCAAGCTCCCCATGACGTATCTGATATGCCAAACACAGTCACAACAAGTCTCACAATGGAGATGTTACTGGGCCCGCTTGAGAAAATCGATGAACAACGGGAGAATGGTGCTACAGTGCTACAGATGGAGTCAAGGAGAAAGAAATTCTTAGCTTTCTTAGTGAATATGGTAGATATTGCATCAAAAAAAAAAAGAATATAACACTGTGAGAGCAAAATCAGATGCTTTTAATAAGTCCCACTATATTGGGACAACTTGAATAAATCAAGACTACATAGGATCCTTCCCTAAAATGGAAAAAACAACAGAAGATATTAGAGACAAGTACTTAACTGCCAAAAGAAACACATAAGGAATTGAACATTGTTGAATGTGGGAAATGGGGATAAGATGATTTTTAAATAAGTTGTAAAATTATTTTTCTTTAAACTTAGAACATATACTTGGTAAAAATACCACATTCTAAAATGAGAGAATAAAGACTGAAGAAACAGTTGTGTATAGTTCTGACAGTTTTCCTTGGAAAGGGGGCCGAAAAAGCCTGAGGGAGTTTGGAGGTCAAAAAAGTTTTGAATTTCACTTTGTTTTTTAGATAGAACAGTAAAATATTTAACTAATCCAGTGAAAGGAGGAAGAAATTAGTGATGGAATGAGTAGAAAAGACTTAAAAAATGATAGCAGAAGGGATTCAGAGGACAGGTAGTATCATGTCATTTGGTACCACACAGTTTTTGTTGTTATTGTTTTGTTGGTTTTGGGGGCCCAACCAAGTGATGCTCATGGCTTACTCTTTCCTCTGCACTCCGGAATTACTCCGGGATATGCTTGGGGAACCATATCAGATGCTGGGGATTGAACCCAGGTCAGCCTTATGCATGGCAAGCGCCCTTTCCTCATTTCTCCAGCCCCAACAGTTTATTGTTCAGATAGAAGGCATTACTTCATCTATGAGTGTTTGTTTTTAAAGGCACAGATTGTTAAATATTATGTTGCGGGCTGAATTAAGAATATATCTATTTCTATATTTGGCAATTTGAATTGATTACAGTTTGTATTTGTTTATTTTTTTAAGTAAGTAATACCTTCTCATTTTTAGAAACTTTTCAAAGCTTATTTGGAAAAGGACATTTAATAATAAAATTTAATCTGTGTTGAATTATATACTTGAAATTTTGTGCTTCGTTAATAGAGACATTGCTTGTCTTCTAAAACTGGAATCCTTGGACTCTAGCATGAGCAAGTGTGACTGTAAAATAGCAAGTGTTTTTTGCACCAACTCCTGTAGTTGTTCCTAAACAGGATTTGATCCATTTCCCTATTACTACTTTTTGCTGTTGTTAATTTGATGCCATTTTAGGAAGTTAAGGAGAATAATCTTCCGATAGTTTTTTAAATGTTTGAAACTTTATTTAAACACTGTGATTTACAAAGTTTTTCATAGTACAGTTGTTTCAGGATTCAGTGTTTCAAAACCACTGATTGAAAAAAATTAGGGTGGTAGAGATTTTTATTTTTTTTACCAAAACAGCAGGAACCCGGTAGTATAGCTGTTAGAGCACATGTGTTCGACCCAGCCCAATTCTTGGTACCACATGGTTTCCTAAGTGTCACCTTTTTTACCCACCTGTTTTTTCTTTTTTTTTTTGTCTTTTGATAATAACGGCTGGAGCGATAGCACAGCGGGTAAAGCGTTCGCCTTACAAGCGGCCAACATGGCCGACCCGAGTTCGATTCCTCCGCCCCTCTCGGAGAGCCCGGCAAGCTACGGAGAGTATTCGATATGCCAGACACAGTAACAACAAAGTCTCCAATGGAGACGTTACTGGACCCGCTCGAGCAAATCGATGATCAACGGGAGGGCCTTTACCTTTACCTTTGATAATAACATGCATATAGCTAGTTATATGTAAGGCTCAGACCTGGATTTTTCTGTTTGGGAGTCTTAGGGGCCACACCCAGCCATGCTCAGGGCTTATCCCTGGTTCTGTACTCAGGGATTACTCATTGTGTGCTTAGGGGACTGTATAGGATGCTAGGTACCAAACCCAGGTCAGCCACCTCATTCAAGGCAAATGCCTCACCTGTTGTACTGTCTCTTCAACCCCATAACTTTCTCTGTTTTAACCTGAAATGACTCTTTTTCAATGAACTCAGATTGACTGTTGCCTTTTCTTTGTACTGTGCTTGTTATTCTTTTGATAGCACCAGACTGTCATTCCATGATAAGCATGTCTGTTGGACCATGGTTGTACTTAGATTATTTTTAAAGACTTTTAACTCTTAAATTCTGTAATTCTGATTACTGTCCCAGGTGCTTAAAATCAGCATCTATTGATTATATCCTCTGTCTCTGACTTTGCTTCTCATTTTCTTTCAGAACTTGTAGCGTTTTCTCAGTCCCACTTCTGCAGCCTAAAACTGCATGGGCCAAGCTGCAGTATCATTTATCTAAGCTATTGCTTCTCCCCATCATGAATGTACCTTTGAAAACAGAGCATATTTTAGAATCTCAGGATTTTGGAGCACCTTTAATCTTAGACATACATTGTTATGCACTATTTTTACAGTTTAAAATAAAAAATTATGAATTTATGTCTCAAAGTGAAATTTCTTATACCTCAAAGCTATTTTAGGATATAAGAATTAAAGTGGTCATTTGATACTTACTTCATGCCTATTAGATATAGTGCCCTGTATTGCTAAAACGTGCTTTGCACTTGCAAAAGCTGTGTAAGATACAGAGAGGTAATTTTTAGGCTTATCGAACAGTTTAAAGCAGTACATTTTAATTCCTTCAGTGGGGGTAGGAAACTGGCCCTTGTTTTGCCTTCATTATTCTATCACTCTTGGATGCTCTAATAATTAAAACTTGAAGGTGTAAGTAACACTCCTAGATATTTTTCTAAGGAAAAGGTAAGACCTTCAGGCCAAAGAGATAGTAGTGAGATGAGGGCATTCCCTGCTTAGATCCTCAGCCCCTCAGTCTTCTGAGCATGCCAGGAACAGCCGCTCCCTCCCCCACCAACCCCACCAGTGTGGTCCAAAGAAAGGAAAAGAGGAAATGTTAAACCTCAAGTGGCGGTTCACTTATCTCATAAAGGCCAATGCCCTTGCAGATTTCTGTTCTTTTGGCTTATAATTTTTTCAGTTACAGCCTCTTCTTGTTCCTTCGTTTGTTATTTCTCAGATTCAAATGCTGTACAAATCATGTGGGGACCTTGTTGAAATGTAGATTCTTGTGTAGTAGGACCTGAGATAGTGTATTTTAACCAGCTCTCGGTGATGCTGGCCTTGCTCTCTGGATCATGTTTTTAGGAAGAAGAAACAAGACTACCTGACCCAGTACTACCAAATATTTTCTCTCTCTCTGCTGAACTCCACACTGCTTAATAACAATTAGATTTTCAGGATATGCTTACTACCAATTAGATGGTATTGTTACAGCCTATTAACAGTTACATAGTTTTATATGGAATATTAAGAGTACCTTTTAAAGTTTTATTTTATAGTAACAATGAATTTTGAACCTGAGGTTTTTTTTAACTTGTACTTATTTATTTATTTATTTATTTTAGGAAAAAAAGTCTCAAATATGCTAAAGGTATTTACTTATGCTCCTGTTCTGTGCAAACAAAATCACTTTGAATCATCAAGATTACTGTGATTTCAGAAAACTAATGATTTTTTTTTCTTTCCACCTAAGGAGAAGTACAAATGTCTACCACAAGACGAAAACGTAGTATGTTATGTTGTTTACCGTAAGCTATAGTAAAATGAGCTCGATTGTTGACAGGTATGTTTATATTTTTATTTTTAAGAAATATGAAAGCAACTTTAAAATTTACCAAAAATGTTTAATGTCAAAGTGATAAAGTGCATTGATACTTAAATATATAACGTTCAATTTTTATTGAGCAAATGTAGTGAAATTTTATTTATAATTCTATTAGGTTAGCCCAAGTCACAAGGTATAATTCGTGTCTAAATTTTTTTTTTTTTTTTTTTGCTTTTTGGGTCACACCCGGCGATGCACAGGGGTTACTCCTGGCTCTGCACTCAGGAGTTACTCCTGGCAGTGCTCAAGGGACCATATGGGATGCTGGGAATCGAACCCGGGTCGGCTGCATGCGAGGCAAATGCCCTACCCACTGTGTTATCGCTCCAGCCCCTCGTGTCTAAATTTTTTTCTCTAATTTTTTTTTATTGTTTCGTTGATTTTGCTATAAAGGAAATTATGACAGTTGAAATGTTTTCCTGACATCTTAAGTAATTTTCATCCCCTTATCTATTGTCATTTTCCTTATTTGTTTGCTGATTCTAGCTTCCATGACTTTTAATATTTATCATTTGTTTTAAGAGTTAACTATATTTAGAATTTCATTAGTTAAAATTATAATCTTGAAATCTTACTCTTGAAAGATTACATCTGATATTTTTAAGATATTAAAGAACAACATTTTAACATCTCTGATTAGGGGATTCATCTTAATGATGGTCTTATATTTTTTGATCAGTAACTTGTATTTTAATGGCACGTCGATTAATTTTTGTCAATTGTGTTTTAACTTTGATAAAATGTAACTGTTCAAAGCATTGACATAGAATATGTAGAATGCTTTTATATTTTGCTTTATTTAACCTTAGGGATAATTCCATGAAATATTATAGAAATTAAAACTATAGAGGCAGCTTCTATGAGGTACATAGTTAACTGGGAGCTGAGATTATGATCTGTGTTGATCTGACAACTAAAGTCCCTATACTTTCACCTCTATTGTGTGAGCGAGTTTGTTTTTTTAAGAGTATTGAAGCTAGAGTTTTATACAGAAGTAACTTTTGACATCTTGATGGCAGTCCTCCCTTTCCTGGGAGATAAAACAATGGGGATGTGCCAGAATTTAAGACCCTGTAAGGGTCAGGAAATTTTCCTAGAGACCTGCCTTGTAACACTGCCATGCCACAGTTCTAGGTGGGATCTCGGTGTGATCGCCCAAGAAATGATACTTCTACTGCTGCACAATTAGATATGACTTGGCATTATGCTTCTGATGATTGCCAGTTCCCATTCCAAGGAGCATGACATATAAGGATGATACATGTTTATTCAGAAAGCAGTGGTTCTTGATTGGTCATTATCTCCTAATACCATAAGTGTTACAAACTCTCTCAATAAAATGCATATACATGCAGATTTTTCATAACTACCAGTGCATCCCTGCGTGGATTCCCAAACACCAGTACCTGAACCACCAGGATATAAAAGTTTTATATAGCTTCATTAGTGACTCCAGCAGGTACTTTCTGGAACTTATAGCCAAAGAAAAGTGTGGTTTAAGAAGTAAATTGTTATGAGCATTTGATCATTGTATAATTGAAACCTAAGCACAAAATTTGTAAGTCTACAACTGTACCTCATGGGGTCTCACTAATAAAAAAACAAAAAGTAAAATAAATTTAAAAAAAGAAGTAAATTGTGGGAACTGGAGTGACAGTACAGTGGGTGGGGCATTTGCATGGCATGCAGCTGATCTGAGTTCTATCCCTGGCATCCCATATGGCCCCCGAGCACTGCCAGGAGTTGTTCCTGAGTGCAGAGCCAGAAGTGAACCCTGAGCATCACTGGCTGTGACCAAAAAACCGAAAAAAAAAAAAAAGTAAATCATGAATTTGTGTAACTTCTCAGAAATCTCTTGAAATATTGCTCCTTAGTATAAGGGTTTTAGTACCTTTGATTTCATTTGTTAAATGTTTTCCTTTTAGACCTTTTCATGATCAACCCCTTCTCTTTAGCTTCTAAATTCCCATTTCATCAAGTCCTTCTCTAACTAGACAGCCAGTGACCACCCAGACAGAATCATCCTTTAAAAAAAAAAATTGAGACTTCATTTTTTTCTACTGGAACATAAATTCAAGAGCTGGACCGTTTGCGTCCGGTTAACTGCATTGTAACTACATGCAAAACAGAATCTAGCACATGATTGTTAATAAATATCTTACATTATTGTACTGATTTTTTCATTGGTTTTGAGGCTTAACCCTGGTTCTGCACTCAGGGATCACGATCCCTGGCAGGGCTCAGGGAATCTTATGGAGTACCAGGGATCAAACATGGGTCAGCAGTGTGGAAGGCAAGCATCTTATTCACTATATTATCTTACACCCTCCCCAAAATTCAGTATACTTTAATAGGAATATAAATAATATGAATATATTAATATATTTACTACATCTTTCATATCCATAGTGAATAAATATATTTGCTAAGATTGAGTGATATAAAGTGAATATCTCAGAAAATACATTTTTAAGGCATGTATAATATGATAAAAAATAATTTTATATAACAGTAAATACTCTGGCTTTCACTGGTTCCAAATCTTTAAGATACTTAATCTCCTATTAAATTTCTTGGTGAGCATATAATTATTATGTGTAATATATATAATAGGAGTTTTAAAACTCAGATATGTAATAAACTTTAAAATTTAATTAGGGGCTGGAGCAATAGCGCAGCGGGTAGGGCGTTTGCCTTGCACGCGGCCAACCCGGGTTTGATTCCCAGCATCCCATATGGTCCCCTGAGCACTGCCAGGGGTAATTTCTGAGCACAGAGCCAGGAGTAACCCCTGTGCATTGCCAGGTGTGACCCAAAAAGCAAGAATAAATAAATAAATAAATAAAATAAAATTTAATTAAACATAGCCAAACTTGACTGTTCTCATTTTAAAAAGCAAGTGAGTCATTTTCTTAAATTTGAATTTGTATAATCCATTAAGCCCACTAAAATCCTAGGATATAAATAATCTGATTCAGATGTTGTTTAGTATTGTTGCTGCTTAGTGAGTTTGCTCTTTTTCTATCAACTTTTTTTTTCTCTTTTAGAGATGATGGTAGTATTTTTGATGGGTTGGTGGAAGAAGATGACAAGGACAAAGCAAAAAGGTAGTTCAGCTTTAAGTTGTTAAACTGTAAATGAATAGATTAAATGTAATAGTAAATAAATAAAAAGTAAATCAGTAATAGTAGATTTCCAAAAGCTGTCTGCCTTAAGACCTTGACAAGGTAGAAAAACTGAGAATATCAGAATACATATTTTTAATATTGGATTAAGAATTCAATACTGTAGTCCTCTGTCTTCTCATTGTATCATGACAACATAGCATATATATATGAAAATCACTGAACATACTTTCATCTCTTGATTAAGATTTTTTCTATAACCTCTATTCTCTGGAAGAAAGTTACTAACTATTGTCCTCCTTTAGAACAGAGAATAGAAGGAGTTGTTAAGCTTTAAATCCCATGGAAGGGGTATCTGTATGTATGTAGCCATATATATATATACATATATATATATACATATATATTTCGAATTTTTCGTTACTCTCCAGGTAAAAAAGTATGTATTTCCCACTTTATCTGTATGGACTTAAATGTATTTATTTAAACTTTAGGATATACTCTGTTGGTCTGTTATTTTTTAACATTTGTTGGGTTTCCTCCCACCCTTTTTTTTAAACTTAAATTGTTCCAGTTTTTGGATATAAGGAAGTCTTATATGGTTGACCTTAAGTCTTTGACATGCTTTTGTTCCAGCAGTAGAAGGGGAAGTAGAGAGGAAGGGAGTTATTGAAGAGTTGCCTTTAAATAGACGAGGGAATGACTTTCACGGTGATGATGGAGGTTATGAGAACTTTGACCTTCAAAGCTAATTATAGTATCAGGAGGAATGGGTTAGGTAGCATTACAGCCAAGTTTGATGTCATTGAGCTTGAATTTACAAAAAGCATATTTTTTCCCCCAGACACATTGGACTTGAAATTGTAGCATTACACTCAAATACAAATGAATAAATAAATAATGCCTGTGTTTAGCCATGTAAAAGGTACAGGATTAAGATAAACGTTTGCAAGCATTGTAAGCACTGTCCTCCTGTTGTTCACTACTGAGCGGGCACCAGTAAAATCTCACAGCAAATTGTGAGACTTGTTGTTACTGTTTTTGGCATATCAAATACATCACAGGGAGCTTGCCAGGCTTTACCGTGCAGGCGAGATACTCTCAGTAGCTTCCCGGGCTCTCCAAGAGGGACGGAGGAATCGAACTTGGGTTGACCAGGTCGGCACCCTACCCGCTGTGCTTTCACTCCAGCCCTAAACATTTGCAATAGCCAGGTAAATTGTTAGTTTAACAAATAATCTAAGAAGACCTTGGGGAAAGCTATACAGCACTTACCAACATCATTACATCTTGAACAGGATTTCAAACAATAGCACATACTTATGACCCTATTCCCTTCAGTGTAAGTTTTTATAAACCAAATCAAGGTAGAA
The DNA here is from genome assembly GCF_029834395.1 of Sorex fumeus. Classification (NCBI taxonomy): domain Eukaryota; kingdom Metazoa; phylum Chordata; class Mammalia; order Eulipotyphla; family Soricidae; genus Sorex; species Sorex fumeus. The sequence continues at coordinate 28,536,273 of NW_026606070.1, forward strand.
AGTCTCGAGTGAGGTGGGGAGAAATACTGTTTGAATGTAGAGTTAAGAATCTTGAAGGTAGGGGGTATGATCCCACTAGCAGGTCAATCTGTTCCTGTGAGGAGAGTGCATCAGCATCCTGATGGCGCCTTCAGACTTCAGATACCCCAAAATTGCTGCTGTGCCTTTGGCTAGACTCCAAAATGTTGAGGCAAAGTTTACCAAGAAAGTATAAACGGCCGAAAGTTAGGTATGTGAGAGACACACCCACAAACCACCTCCAGCTCAGCTATATAATTGAAAGTAAGATCTCCCTGGTTCCTGATGGAACTGCTTAACAGCCATGATCTCAGTGACTCAGAAACAAATCTCAAAACCCAACGGCTTTTGGCAGAGATGCATCTGGTCCCCGCAATGGGTTACCAGCACTGGACCACCCCAGAAGGAAAGGGTGCTGTCCCTCTGCCTGCTACCCTTGGCGGCTCAGTGGCCACCATCCTCCAGAGGCCATTGTTCAGTAAGGTTTGGGCCCTCAGTGATGAGACAAGCGGGGCCTCATGGGATGGGGGTGGAGCCGTCCCTTTCTTCCCCGTCCCAACGAGACCTGAAGTTGCCACCCACAAACGGCCTCTCTGGCTCCTGATCAAGCCGCTTAATGGCCATGATTTCAGAGACTCAGAAACAAATCTCAGAACCTAGCAGCTTTTGGCAGAAATGCGTCCAGTCCCTGCAGTAGATTACCAGTGCTGGGCCACCCCAGGTGGGAATAGGTTTTGTGCCTTGGCCTATTCCCCCTGGCGACCCAGTGGCCACCATCCTCCAGAATCCACTGGACAGTCAATTTTGAGCCCGCAGTGAGGAGACACACAGGGCCTCACGGGAAGTGGGTGGATCCGGCCCTTTCTTCCCCGTCCCAACAAGACCTCAAGTTGCCGCCCATGAACGGCCTCTCTGGCTTCTGATCAAGCTGTGTAACGGCCATGATCCAGGAGACTCAGAAACAAATCTCAAAACCCAGCAGGTTTGGGCAGAAATCCCTCCAGATTTAATTGTTAAAATTTCAGAATTTCAAAATTGCACAGCCACTACTGCGGCCACGCAACATCATATGTTATTCATAACCAGCAATAGAAAGCAGATTGTCTACTGTTGCCTTTTCAGCAGATCTGAGTGTTGGGGTAAAATCCCAAATAATAATGGTGAGTCTGGTGTCAAAATATTGAATGTTATCAAAGTAGAGAGAAAGTAATGTGGAAATCATCTGCCCCACAGGTAGGGGGAGGGTGTGGGATGGGGCTATACTGGGGTTTTTGGTGGTGGAGAATGGACACTGGTGAAAGTACTGGTGTTTCATTGTATGACCGAGACTTAAACCTGAAAGCTTTGTAACTGCTCTCACGGTGATTCAATAAATAAAATTATAAAAAATGAAAAAAAATTAGGTGGAATTCAGGCCCAGTTCAATCAGCCTAATAAGTAGCTGAATAAACAGCAGTACTCCTACATAAAAAAAAAAAGAATCGTAAATATTATTTTATAAATGGTGAGGTATGCTGTGCTATTCTGTTTATAAGAGGCATTCTCTTTTTAAGCTTTGATCATGTTTTTGGGTAAACAAAAGTACTATAGCTGTGCAAACCTCGGAGAACAAGAGGGAACCTCATAATATCAATTAAACACAACCATATTCAGTTTATAGAAAGTATGAGGAGTTAGCAGCCTTGTGGTTAAACATAGAACAAAGGGTTTTGGGACTTATTCTCCAAGTTGTGTGTGTGTGTGTATGTGTGTGTGTGTGTGTGTGTATGTGTAATATGCTTATATAGTATGTATAACATAGATAATACATTATCTATATTATTTACATATATAGCCTGTTATCAATGAGGTCATTACAAGATTCAGTACCCCCCAATTGAATTTCATGTGATGTAAAGTTTATTTTTATGAATGTGATTGGATGTAGAGTTGGCAGTGATACTTGATTTTTATGTATTTTTTCCCCCAGAAGCCAAAGTGCCTCACTTAAATTATTTTAAATAGCTTTATAATTCTTGGCATGTTCTTTATGCCTAATTGTTCTTTCATACCTAAAGACTGGAACATATATATATGTATATACATATATAAAATGCAGTAAATATTGGCTATTATTTTTAATTTTTCATATGTTCAACTATTTCCTGTATATTTCAATGCTTCTTTCTTATTTTCTCTAGGAGAAAAATAACTGCATCCATAGACCTTCCTCTTATGTTTGCCCTTTAATATGTCAAAAAGTTGGTGTCACCATAGAAAATTTATGAACCATCTATCCACCAAAATTAGAATCACACATCCTATTTCAGATTGATAGACAGCATTATCAGTTTAAGGATCTTCCCAGATTTCCTTTTACCTTTTCACTCCAAGGCAAATCTGATTTACATAACAGTTGATAGCTCTGCCTCTTAGCCTTCAGAACCACACTGTTACTTTAACCCTGCCCCTGCCATGTTTTATAGGCTAGAATATTGCAGTTGCATCCTTAAATGGTCATCTAGCCCTCCAGCCTTGTTTGGCACATACAGTAAGTTTTCTAGTATTTGCTAAATGAATTTGTTTCTACAGTCACCGATTCTTTTATTCCTCTGATGCCCGAATGGCATTATTCACAAGAAGTTTAATTCATGCCATTTCTTAATACCTTCGATGCCTTTTCATGATTTTCAGTATTTGTTACTCTCTGCCCTTGTCATTTCCAATCATAAGCATACTTGAATTCAAGAAGCATATTAGGGGCCAGAGCAATAGTACATCAAGGTAAGGCACTTGCCTTGTGCAAGTCTGACCCAGGTTTGATCTCCAGCATTCGATATGGTCCCCCAAGGCTCGCCAGGAGTGATCCCTGAGCACAGCCCAAAAACAATCCCCCCAAAAACACACAAGCCACAGTAGCCATGCTGAGTTCTTGTACTAGGTTTTCATCTTTGTTCAAGTTTCCTATGCATAAAATTCCCTGCACATATCCCACCCTCTACCCACCCGCACATCCCATAGTTCTTGCAGCTCAATTCAGCACACTACTAGGGGTCATTCCTGCTTCCAGGTTTCTGTAGTGTTAGGGTGCATTTCTTGGAAAGGCTTTACTTCCTCAGTTTTCTACTCCTCTTAGCACAGTCTTTATCGTAGCAAAAATTCACTGTTTGTTGAGGGAGTCATTTGACATCTGTTACCTTTCCTAAAAGATGTGAAGAGTTCTGTTCTCTTCCCAGTACTACTAAGAACGAATGCTTGTTCTTGACTCAAAAATCAAATGGGGGCCAGAGAGCTAGTATGGTGGATAGGGTGCTTGCTTTGTACACGGCTGACCCAGGTTCAGTCTCTGGCATTTGGTCCCTTGAGCACTGCCAGCAGTAATTAATGAGTGCATAGCCAAAGTTATACCTGAGCATCACCAAGTGTGGCCCAAAAGCCAAAAATGAATGAATGAATGAATGAATTTTTTCTCTGACCTTTTGAGAAAGCAATATACTTTACTTAAGCAATAAACTGGATTTCAAGATCTGACTTCTCAAAGTAGATTATTAGATAATGGCATGATTAATTGCTCTGTAATTATTATACTTATTGTGCCGGGAGCTCAATGCACCTTTGCATTGGTTCACTGGCTAATGCTTCAGTAAAATTAATTATCCTGTTATTGAGATAGAAATTATTATATAACACATGTTTGGAATTCTTACTGGTTTTTTGTTGTTGTTAGCCTTCATGCTTAGATTTAAAATTTTGGGCTCTATGATGAAGGTACACATAACCAAACTTGGAGATGCAAACTAATGGTTACAGCTCTGTATTAGAGGCTGAGACAGAGTTGAATAAAGGAGAGAAAAAATAGAAAAAAATATGTTTAATCCTGCTGATAAGAAGAATCTCATTTTTTGATTAATACCCAAGAATAGCTGAGATCAGCACCAGGAGGATTACTCCATAACTTAGAGGCCAGCCGGGTATCCTAGAGGAAAGGGCAGTTCAGATAGAGAAGGGAGCACCAAATAAAGGATGTTTGGAGGATCCTCCCAGAAGGGGAGATGCATGTCGAAAGTAGACTATGGACTGAACATGTTTGCCACTCAATGCCTCTTTTGCAGACCACAACACCCAAACGGAGAGAGAGAACACAGGGGATTGCCCTGCCACAGAGACAGGGGGGATGGGGGGATGGGGGTGGGAGGGATATTATCCATGGTGGTGGAAAATGGGCACTGGTGGAGGGATGGGTATCTGATCATTGTATGATTGAAACCAAAGCACAAAAAATTGTAAATCTACAACTTTAAAAAAAATAAAATAAAATAAAGGGGAAAAAAAAAAAAGAATCTCATTTTTTATTTTCTGGTTTGTTTGTCTCTTTTGTTTGCTTTGCTTTTTTTGTGTGTCTGATTTTGGGACTTGGTTTCTGGGCCTCATACATACAAAAAGCATGTATGATGCCACTGAGCTATATATACTCCAGCACCATTTTTAGATTTCTGTTTGTGATTTAAAATTTATAGGACATGAACAGCTTCCTATTTAATAATTATGAATAGTTTCTTTTTGTGCATTATTGGTACTTTCACAAAATGTATCTCAGTAATACTCAGAGTGACCTTTTGAGGAAAGAGAATTCTTGGTAAGAAAATCAATAAAATAAAACTTGAGATTTAAATATAGTTTTGTCTTGCTGTAATTTTTGTAAAAACATATATACCAGATGTTTAATATATAAAAACTTATTTGCTTTTAAACTAAAAAGCAAAGTGTTGCTCAAATTAATTACTATTGGTAACCTAGGAGATAAATATTACCATATATATCAGTAGAACTATGTGTTATGTTTTGTACTAAACTAAGTATTATGTTAAATTGTAAATATATTGCTTGAAAACTACTTGTTTATTTCTCACTTCTAGAGTATCTAGAAACAAATCTGAGAAGAAACGTAGAGATCAGTTTAATGTTCTCATTAAAGAATTGGGATCCATGCTTCCTGGTAATGCTAGAAAGATGGACAAATCTACTGTTCTACAGAAAAGCATCGATTTTTTACGAAGACATAAAGGTAAATGAAATGTTAACTTTATAAAATATATTTCCAAAAATTCTGAGATTCTATGTAAAAAAATTTTTATGATAGACTTTCCCTTAACACATGTCACACAGGAAATTGTACACATGTGCAGAAAGTGTTAGGCAGGGAACAATTCTTGGCAAGAAAATCTTACTATAATTTTTGTAAAAACATATACCAGATGCTTCACTGTATCACTGTCCTCCTGTTGTTCATCGATTTGCTCGAGTGGGCCCAGTAATGTCTCCACTGGAGACTTTGTTATTACTGTGTCTGGCATATCGAATACATCACGGGTGGCTTGCCAGGCTCTGCCGTGCGGGCGAGATACTCTCGGTAGCTTGCCGGGCTCTCCGAGAGGGGCGGAGGAATCGAACTCAGATCGGCCATGTTGGCTGCGTGCAAGGCAAATGCCCTACTCGCTATGCTATTGCTCCAGTCCACCAGATGCTTTAATACATAAAAATTTATTTGCTTTTAAATTAAGAAGGAAAGTATTGCTCAAATTATTATTCATAACCTACGACATAAATATTACCATGTATGTCAATAGAACTATGTGTTATTTTTCCAGCTAAAAGTATAGCATAGTTTTAGTTGGAAAATAGGATCAAATGTGAAAGTATGGCAAAAGCCAGATCATGTGGGCCTTATATAACACATATAATTAAATTTACTCATTGTCATCCTGAGATCCAACTCACAGCCTCACATTCTGATACTGACCTACATCCCTCACCCTTTTATGTCATTTTAAAACATTTTTTCAGAGTTCACTTAGGAAAATAGCACTTCAGTTTTAAAATTAAGTGATTGTTTCTTAGTTCAGAAAAATCACTGTCTAAATGAGTCTAGAAAAGAAATAAAAAGTATACCAAGTGTGTTGTTAACAGACTAATAGATGAAAAACTTGTAAAAGGACATTTTTAAAAAAGTAAAAGGATACTTTGTCCATCAGATGCAAATGAAGTGCCAAACTTTTAAATTCTCCTCTTGAGAAAAGGTTTTGAGGACAATTTATAGCTAGACTTTTTTTCTTCCTAACTGACCTTGATAATGTGTTACCAGCCTAATTTATGCTTCACTATCTTTGAAATATTTTTTTGTTGATTTCTCTAATACTATTAACACCACCCTCTTTGTCACCAGCAAAATGATTTCTTTTTCTTGTAGCTCATCCTCTTCATCTTAGAGCAGTGTAAATTTTAATCCATCTTCCATTGGCTTTCTTTTCCCTCTGCCAGGCCTGTGTTGTGCTGCACTTCATTCAGCTTTCTCTTCCTTTCTGAAACTACTTTCCTCTTAATTTTTCCGCTTGCCAAATGTGGCATCTCTCTATGCATTTGTACACTTTCCCTTTGGTATTGCGTTCCATGGCTTCAGCCTCTCAAAGGTTTAAATCTTTTTGTTTGTTTGTTTCTTTGGGCTCAAATTCTATTTTGAGCCCACATCCACTCAGAAACTGCTCCAAAGTCAGAGCTTAGAAGTTGCTCCAGGCAGTGCTCAGGAAATCACATGGTGCCATAGATTGAACCTATTGAGCTCTCCACTCTAAATCTGTATTTTTGAATGCATGTTTTCCATTTTGGTTTCAGGTAACATGTAGATCTTTTTTATATCTCAAAATGGTTTTTTTTTTCTTGTTGTTAAATCACCTCTTTCCGTTTTCCTTTTTTCAATTTTTTTTGAAAAAAAATTTTTTTTTTAATTTGGGCTCTGCACTTAGGGATCACTCCTAGTGGGCTCAGGGACTATATGTGGTGTGGGGGAATCAAAACTCAGTGAGCAGCATGTAAGGCAAGGGTACTAACCATTGTACTATTGCTCCAGCCCTCTGTTTTAAATTTTTACCCCACCATCCTTTCGTTCCTTTACAAAAAAAACTGAAAACTTTGGAATGGATTTCTTTTCTTATTTTGGGGGGTTAGGTAGGCACACGTTATTGTTGGTGCACAGGGGCTACTTAACCAGCTTTTTATGTGGGAGAGTTGGGGTTACTCTTGGTGGTTCTTAGGGGACCATGTGTGGTAGGAATTGACCCAGGTCTCATGCATGTAAAGCTTGCACTCTTGTCCTCTGAGCTATCGCTCTACTCTGGCTTTTTTTTTTTTTTACTTTCTTTAATTCTTATTATAGTTGTCAGAATCTATTGCTTTATCTCTTGAGTGTATCAAAATTGTCTTCATTGTTATTGGTATCACTGTCATTACATTTTACTTCTATAGGACAGTATTCTCACTAACATCAGTAGTTGTTACGTATGATACATAATACCTCAGTTCAGTAAATGATTATTGAATAAAAAAACATTATGCGTGTGTTTCTTTGTGACCATTTCTATGTAACAGATTAATTTTGGCATCATGTAAATCCTTGTTTTTTAAATGAACATAATTCCCATAAAATTTTCTTATATCAGTTGAAAGGGAATTCTTGCATACTTATTACTCATTTATTAGAAAAGGGTCTGACTAAGCTTTTGGGGATTTTCTTATGGATTTAATTCTTTTTTCCTGAATGTGTATGCTTGACGTGAATTTGTAAAGCATGAACATCCTCTTCATAATTAGTAGCTAGCTATACTTCTTACCCTTCATATTCTGGGGTAGTTATCGCTAATAAGTTAAATTTGGGGTGAATATTTAATATGCTACATTGATATCTCAAGTAGTAAAAAATTAAAATAGTTCATACTTCTCACAGCAAAGTAGAATACAGTTTGTACTGTATTATCTGACATGTATTTTGTCTATTTGCTTTAATATGTATACATTAAAGAATACAAAAGACATTTGTTACATATATAGTTCAGATTTTATCATTTCTGAATAACTTTTTCTAAATCCATTAGAAATATGAAGTAAATTAAACTGTAATGGTATATAAAATATGTGCCCCAAGCAACGGAATCTGCAGATATTTGATCAGCCCCTTAGCACTAAGAAAATATGCAAGAAGATACTAGAGCAAAGTCATTCTGAGATTATTACTCTAAAGATTCTGCCCATAATCTTAAAAAATTTAGTCTCCTTGATTATTGAGACAAAGCACTTCAATTTGGGAGGGATCTTCCACCCAGCATTAAGGCAAGACCTAAAAACAGGCTGGCTGACTTCCCCCATTCTTTTGGTAGGTCTGTCCCTGCCATTAGAATGGCAAGTAAAGGAAGTGTTTTGTAACTCTTGATCTTATCTGCTTGTTCTGAGTTTTATTTGATTGTTGTGTCAAGTAGAAGTCTAAGACCTACAGGCAGCCTAGACTATCAAAATTTGATGTTCCAATGATCAAATCCAGGAAGATAACTTGTCATACTGGCACACTTTATCAAACCATACAAAACCTATTGATACCTATCAAAAATAATAAATGTTATTATCTATGGATCTTTAGCCTTGGCTAGAGAAAAAGGCAACTTGGAGGAATGTTGTATCTGGTGCTCTTGTTGCTCTCCCCTGTCCTGGGCTTGGAGTAAGCACTAATATGTCAAATAATTTGGTTACAGAAATCACCGCACAGTCAGATGCTAGTGAAATCCGACAGGACTGGAAACCTACATTCCTTAGTAATGAAGAGTTTACACAATTAATGTTAGAGGTATGTTGAAACATTTTTGTAAAATTATTTACCTGAAAAATGGTGGTTGGCTCAGTGTAGTTTTACCTGTATTGTCTTAGTTCAATGTAGACTGTATACTAGATTATATAATATACTATACTGTACTATATTTCAACTAAAATTATATCAACTAAATTAATCAGTGTTTTATGAAATGTACCATGTTGTAAAATGATGTCAGATTTCCATATATTCCATATTATCTGATTTTTTAACACAATAAAAATCAGAAAACTTTTACTACCCAAGTTTGCTACCTGAGACCACACTAACAACATTCACCAAAAATTGTAATAAATAATTAGATTAATAATGAAATATATGCTTTGAAAGGCAACTTTATTTTTCTTCTGGCTCTTGATCCACATTTGGTGATACTCAGGACTTACTCCTGGTAGTGCTCAGAGGACTGTATGCAGTACATACATCCTTTAGATATAGAAAAAATAGAAAGGCAAAGTAATAACTAATTAATCCTTTCTCTTAAATCATCCAGAGTCAAAACTCTTAGAGAGTTCAGTCTTGGAATGAGTACTTCTTTGTCTTACTCTCTCTGCATGTCTTATTTTTTCCTTCAAGGCTGCTTTAGTTTTGTATGTGCTTTGTAACTACCTTGGGGAATTACATATTCCTCTGCTGTAAAGAGGTCAAGGCTCTGGCTCCTTTCTTGGGTTAAGACTTTGTCAAGGGGCTGATAGAGGCTTTTCTCTACTTGGACTTTGTCTGCTTTGTTAGAAGAAAAGACAGGCTCTGGTTTAGGTCATTCAGGCACATTTTATTTTGACAGGCTCATGATAATTTCTCATTCCGAACCTTTTAGTTCTTTCTCTGCACAGTACAGAACTACATCCCATTTTCTACCAAATATCTCAAGAGCAAATATAAATCTTCATAGTAAATATTTGTTTTCAGAGATTACACAGCTTAATTTCACATGAGAAAGGCATGTTCGTTTTATTTTTAGATTTCCCCTTATATTCTTAATTTTCTTTTAAAATTTTTTTTCACTAGATAACCATGAGATGAACAGTTACAAAGTTGTCCATAATGGGTATCAGTCATATAATGTCCCAACATCTGTCTTTTCACCATTGTACATTTTCCACCACCAGTGTCCCCAGTTTCCCTACCCCCAGTCTTCCTCTATGTTAGTCACTTTTCTTCTCTTTCTCTCTTTCTCTCTCTCTCTCTCTCTCTCTCTCTTTCAATTGTTCTCTTTCTTCTTCTCTCTCTCCCATCCCTCCCTCTCTCCCTCTCTTACTCCCCACACCCCCATCTTCCTCTCCCTCTTTCCTTTTGGGCATGTGGTTTGTGTACAGGGACTGTAAGGTTATCGTGTATATTTCATTATCTACTTTCAGCACTCAATTCTTGCCCAAAGTGATTATTTCCAACTGTCATTATCATAGTGGCCCTTTCTTTATCCTTACTGCTCTCTCTTCCTTCCCTCCGCCTGTGACAAGCTTCCAACCATGGGACCTTCAATTCTATTATCCTTGAGTAATAAACTCATACTGTGTTTTTTTTTTTAATATCCCACAAAGGAGTGCAATCATTCCATGCTTATCCTTCTCCTTCTGACTAATTTTTTCAGCTAATACTCTACATATCCATCCATTTATAAACCAGTTTCATGACTTCATTCTTCTTGGTGATTGCGTGTATGCCATTGTGTAGATATACCATAGTTCTTTAACCTGTCATCTATTCTCAGATACTTGGGTTGTTTCCAGTTCAGGTTTTTGTGAGTAGTGCTACAATGAACATAGAAGTGCAGATGGCATTTCTGTTGTCTTTTCGGGTCCCCAGGTTATATTCTCAGAAGTGGTATTGTGGGGGCATGGAATTTCTAGTTCTTTGAGGAATACACATATTGTTTTTAAAAAGGGCTGGACCAGTTTTTCACTCTAACAGTGAGTAAGAGTACCTTTCTGCCTGCATCCATGCCAGCACTGGTTGCTCTTGTTCTTTTTGATATGTGGCACCCTCTTTTTGATGTCTTGTGCAAATAGTGATGATATCTCATTGTTCTTATTTGCATCTCCCTGATAATTAGTGATGTAGAGCATTTTTTCATATGCTTTTTGACCATTTGGTGCTTTTTTGACCATTTGAATTTCTTCTTTGAGGAAGTTTGTGTTCATTGCTTTTCTCCAGTTTTTGATGGGGCTGTATTTTTCTTGTTAAGCCCTATTAGTGCATTATATATCTTTGCTATTAACCTGTAATCTGATGGGTATTAGGTAAATAATTTTTCTCATTCCATGAGCTGTCTTTGTATCTTGGTCACTTTTTAGGTGCAGGAGCTTCTTAGTTTAGTGTGGTCCCGTTTGTTTATCTTTGCTTCCATTTGCTTGGTCAGTGGTGTATCATCTTTGAAGATGCTTTAGCTTCAATGTCATGAAGGGTTCTACCTATGTTTTCCTCCATAAATCTTATGGGTTCAGGTCTGATAATTGAGGTTTTTAATCCATTTGGATCTGACTTTTGTGCATGGCATTAGAAAGAGGCCTGAATTTATTTTTTGCAGGTATCTGCCCGATTTTCCCATCACCACTTGTTGAAGAGACTTTCTTGCTCCACTTAGTACTCTCCTTTATAAAAGATTAAACGACATATATTTGAGGGTTTCTGCCAGGACACTCAACTCTATTCTATTGGTCTATGTACCTTTCTTTATTCCAGTACCATGCTGCAATAAAGCATGGCACTGGAATAATTTTTTTATTACTACCACTTTGCAATATAGTTTGAAGTTGGAGAAGGTGATGCCTCCCATCTTCTTTTTCCAAAGTGTTCCTTTAGCTGTTCATGATGAGGGGGGGTGGCTAATATTCCATATGAATTTCAGAAGTGTTTGATCTTATTGTTCCATATGAATTTCAGGAGCGTTTTGTCTATTTCCTTGAGGAATGTCATGGGTATCCTAATAGGGACCGCATTAAATCTGTGTAGTGCTTTGGGGAGTACTGCCATTTTGATAATGTTAATCCTCCCTATCCATGAGCAGGGGATGTGTCTCTTTCCTAGTGTCCTCTTTTATTTCTTGAAGTAGTGTTTTTAAATTTTCTTTGTATAGGTCCTTCGCCTCTTTAGTTAAGCTGATTTCGAAGTACTTGATTTTCTGAGGCACTTTTGTGAACGGGATTATTTTTTTAATATCTCTTTCTTCTCTTTCAGTATTTGTATATAGGAAAGCCATGGACTTTTGGGTGTTGATTTAGTATCCTGCCACTTTACTATACAAACCTATTGTTTCTAGGAGCTTTTTTGTAGTCTTTAGGATTTTCTAAGTATAGTATCATATCATTCGCAAATAGGAACAGCTTGACCTCTTCTTTTCCTATCTATCTATATGCCCTTGATAGCTTTTTTCTTGCCTAACTGCTATGGCAAGAATTTCAGTGCTATATTGAATAGGAGTGGTGAGAGTGGGCAACCTTGTCTTGTGCCTGATGTTAGAGGGAAGACTTCTCATTGAGGATAATACTTACTTCAGACTTGTGGTAGATGGCTGTGACTGTGTTGAGGAAAGTTCCTTTAATGCCAGATTTGCTGAGAGTTTTCATCATAAACAGGGGAATCCATGTTCTTAACATCACTTTTATCCTATTCCTTAGGAAACAATAAGGATTCTTATACTAAGAAGTTCTTATATTATAATTTCTTAAAACTGCATAAAGTTACAGGTAGCCAAGAGTGGCTTTGTCGGAGCCATTCTAGAAGATAACGTATCATCAACTCAGAATAAGGTGTAAGGTGTTTGTCTGGAGTTGCCACATGGTCATGATACTCTAGGGCCTGGGTCTTTCCCTCGCATCTTAACCAGCTTTGGTTGTTTTTATTATCTTGATGTGTGCCAGTCTGACTAGTATGAGGTGATATCTCGTTGTTCTGATTTGTATTTCCCAGGTGGTCAGTGACCCAGAGCATTTTTTTTTCCTGTACCTGTTGACCATCTGGATGTTTTCTGGAAGTTTAGTTCATCTCTTCTCCCCCATTTTGGATAGATTTGATCTTTTTCTAGTCCAGTTTACAAAAGCGTTATGTATCATGGATATTAACCCTTGGTTAAATAAATGGTGGGCAGATATTCTCTTTAAGTCTGTGAACTGTTTTTTAGCTGTCATCTTTTTTTTTGCAGTTGCATAAGCTTCTTAATTTGATGTAGTACCTTTTATTTATCCTTGTTTTTGTTTGCTTGTGCAATGGCATTAAGTAATTGAAGATACTTGTAATTCAATATGAAGGTCTCTGCCTGTATTTTCTTTAATATGATTTGTGATTTGGGTTTGATATCGTCTTTAATTAATTTTGAATTGACTTTTATGCACAAGGGATCAGTTTGTTTATTTTTTATTAGTGAAACACCATGAGGTACAATTGTAGACTTACAAACTTTCGTGCTTGGGTTTCAGTTATACAATGGTCAAGTACCTACACCAGTGCCATTCTCTACCACCAATGATCCCAGTCACCCTCCCACCCCCCATCTCATCCCCCCCACCCCACCCCGCCTCTGTGGCAGGGCATTCCCTTTTGCTCTCTCTTTCCTTTAGGGTGTTGTAGTTTGCAATAGAGATATTGAGTAGCCATCATGTTCGGTCTATAGTCTACTTTCAGCCCGCATCTCGCATCCTGAGCGAGTCCTCCAAACAACCCTTTACTTGGTATTCTCTTCTCTGTCTGAGCTGCCTTTTCTGCTGCATCTGCTGCCGGCTTCCAAGCCGTGGAACAGACCTCCTGGTACTTATCTCAACTATTCTTGGGTGTTCGACTCCCATTCTGTTACTTTATATTCCCCAGATGAGTGCAGTCTTCCTATGTCTGTCCCTCTCTTTCTGGCTCATTTCACTTAGCATGGTACTTTCCATGTGGATCAGTTTATTTCTTGACATGGAACTCATGAGTTTTTTAATATTATTTATTAAAAAACTTCCCTTGCTCCACTTCATATTCTTTCTTAGTCCTTTCTCAATGATTAGCTGACCATCCTCTTATACCTGACATCTGTCTCTGGGCTTTGAATTCTATTCTGTTGTTCTGAGAATCTGCCTTTGTTTCAGTAATACACTGTCTTGATTACTATAGCTTTCTAGTATAATACTGGGAAAGAAAAGCCTCCCATCTTTTTCCCCCTGAAATTGCTTTGTCTATTCAAGGATTTTATTATTCCAAACAAATTTTGCCAGCATTTGTCTGTGTTGTCATTCTCGCTTCAGTTGACTTTCTTTGTGGCCGTTGATTCTCTTTTCTCTGCAATTTCTCTCCTCGTTAGTCCCGTGTATTGATAATTCACCCCAAGGATTTGTCTTTGAAAGTCTTCTGTCTTCTGTAGGTTCATTTCTTCAAGCTGCCATGGGATTCTCAATGGATGATACTTTGTGATAATAAAATACAGTATTGTATTATGAAAGTATCAAACTCTCTGACTTTTTTTCTTATTGCCTCGGATTTTATTCAGTTTTCATTAATTTCCCTGGCCCTTCCAAAAGCCACAAGGGTTTTCCTTAGAATTCTTTTTTCCCTCTAAGTTCATTTTGCTTCCAGACTGTTTTTGAACAGTCATACGATATCTGACCCTCATTTTTACAGTCCTTTCTTGATCTGACCTTAATTTGCATTTTCACTTTGTTTCCTTTTTATTTTCTTTCCCCATCACTTTTAATATATCCAAAAGGTGAGAGTCTATTCCTTTGTGTGCTAATAAAAACATTCTACCAATGGTGTGATGTGTATTTGAAGATACTAGCATCAGAAGTAAGGCTACCTTGCATATGATAAGGTAGACTGGTATCTTTTACAGACTGTCAAATAGTGATTTTTTTTCCTCCCCGGAGGCATTTAAAAATGCACAAAAACACATACTAAGATACTGTAAAAGGAAAAGTTTGCATTCCAACTGCTCTGGAAATTGCATTGAGTTCTTTGTCATTTATCTTAGTTAGATTATTATTTCTCTCCTGTGAAATAAAAAGCTTTCTTTTCATTTAACTGACCATTATGTTTAATTTCAGGCTCTTGATGGTTTTTTTTTAGCAATCATGACAGATGGAAGCATAATATATGTATCTGAGAGTGTAACTTCATTACTTGAACATTTACCAGTAAGTATGACATTTATTATCTCTTATAATTAAAATATAATGCTTCTTATTATTAGTGTCATTATTTTGCTTTGGGGGCCACATCTAGCAGTGCTCAGTGGTTATTCCTGGGAGAACCATATGGGATGCCAGCAGGTCAACCACGTGCAAGATAAGCACCCTACCCACCGTACTGTCGCTCTAGCCCCTATTTATTTATTTTTAGAAGGACATCCCAGCAGTGCTAGGGAATTTGAGAGAAGAGTTGGGAGGTCTCTCAGTGAAGTGCAGCCTTCCGTGTGGGGTTTATGGTTCAGCACTCAGGCCCTGTGGTGCTCCGTAACCATCAACACTACAGCCAGTGGTCCTCAGAACCATGCCATGGTGCTGACTCAGGGCCTCACACATGCTCGGTATGTGTGGTACCACTTGAGCTGTCTTCCCAACTTTCAGTGCCCATTTTAAAGTTTCTAAAGCTCTGGGAAGTGGATAGAGTCAGATGAATTCTATGAATATTTCTTTTAGCTAGACTTTTCTTGGGTCAGTCTTACTAATCTCTTGTAACCAAGTAGGTCTGAGAGTAAGCACTTTAAGTTCTTGTCTTCTACCCTCTTTATTCAAGTCCTGATTTTTCAGTGTTTCCTTTTTTATCAGCATGATAAAGATGTTGGTCAAGGTCCAGGGCCAAGATGACTTAAAAGGGCAGCAGTGCTTGTTCTGCAACAGAAGGATCAGCATGCCCCGCCTCCCCAGCACTACTGGGGGTCATCCCTGAGCATTATGGGATGTGGTTCTAAAATAAAAAAGATGTTGGTGAGTCACTTCAGCTATTGTAGCTAGATGAACTCATAGAAAGTGAGGGCCTTCTAAGAACACACTAAAAAACAGATGCCAGTGAAATAGGAGAGAGACAGATACACAGTAATCTCTCTTATGTCTGGGTTATAAAGAAACAGTAAGGGAGAAACAAAAATGGCCAGAGGCAACAGAACCTGAGAATTGGTCTGCAGAACCTGTTGGTCTACAAAACCAAGGGAAGTGGTGGAGGGCTAGGTTAAGTGAGGGGAAACTCGTAGAGGGTATGGAGTTGAAACATTGTATGTAGAAAACCCTATCATTAACAGTATTGTAATTCACTGTGACTAAAACTTTCAAAACAAAATTTAATGATCCAGGGCTCTTATGCTGTGTGCCTTAAGTTGATAATGTTATGGCCATTTTCAAATTTTATCAACATGACCAAATAGGTAGAAAGATAAAAAATCAATAGTCATTATAAAGGATCATTAATCTGAATATAAAATTCATAATACTGATTTATTATATTCTACCAAAAATACATTTTACGTTTGTCACTTCATACTCAGAAAAGTAATTTAGGTACAGTTCATTTGTAGCTAATAATGATTTGTTTGTAGCTAATAATAAACCACATGATTTATTCATTTAGAGATTAGAAAGGAGATTTTTGGATTTTTTGTCTCCTGACCTGGCTTTCTGTGACTTACAGTGTCGCTGCCAGAAGGAATTTTAGTCATTTCCCTGGTAGGTTGTGTTAATCAAGAAACGTAAAATTGAGAGAAATTATAGACCAGAGATAGGAGGTATGTCTTTCATGCTACCAACACTGTGTGTGGCCTCTGAGCACCACATACGGCCCCCAATTCTGTGACAGCTTAGAAACGTAGAAATGAGCCAGGTCTCTGACTCTGATGTCAATTTAAAATTTGTAAAAGTTTACAACCTAAGATTGATTCTTTCATACTTACCTAAATGTGTACCTGAGAGTGTGTATTAAATTTGTCATGTTATACAGAGAAAATGATCAACCGTGTTACAGAGCTGAGAGAGTTCAGGACTAAAGTGCCTATATCAAGATATTAAATAAGCTTTTTCTTTTCAACTCATGACTCGGTAATATAAATATAAGTGTGTCTTAAGAAAGCCAGTAAGGTCTTTATCTCATTAAAAAAAGATGTGATATCAACACCCAAAAGGAGAGAGAGAACAGAGAAGAATGCCCTGCCACAGAGGCAGGGTGGGATGGGGGTGGGAAGGATACTGGGATCCATGGTGTTGGGAAATGGGCACTGGTGGAGGGATGGGCATTTGATCATTGTGTAATTGAAACCCAAGCACAAAATTTGTAAGTCTACAACTGTACCTCATGGAGTCTCACTAATAAAAATTTTTTTTAAATGTGATATGCAGATAATACAGTTCAGGATTTGAAAGCTTAATTAAAGGTTCAGAATTTTTATGCCTTTTTCTTTATGCCTATACAAGGAACACAGTTGAAACCATAGTATATCTAACATATTTGATATTTTCAGAGATTGATAAAAACAACTATAGCATTTAATTATACTTAGTAATACTTTTAAAGAGTTTTATTTTTATTGTGAATTATGTGGAATATTTTTTGAAATAAGCTATTTGAATTGGTCTTTGAAAAATGGAAAGGACAAAAGTGGAGAGAGGGGAAGTATATTCCTTCATAAGATAGTCTTCTGGCTACAGAAAAGAAAAGAATGTGACTATTTGACTACATGGAGAGCAATTAAAAAACTTCGACCTATTTTTTTTTTTCTTTTTGGGTCATACCTGGCTTGCGATGCACAGGGGTTACTCCTGGCTCTGCACTCAGGAGTTACTCCTGGCGGTGCTCAGGGGACCATATGGCATGCTGGGAATCGAACCCGGGTAGGCCATGTGCAAGGCAAACGCCCTACCCGCTGTGCTATCTCTCCAGCCCCATAAAAAACTTCGACCTGTTTTCATCCCAGTGACTCTCTTTTGTTGTTTGAGGTCTGTTTGTGTGTTTAAGCGGGAAAATTCTATTTGCAAATAAGGTTTTTGCTGTGTTTTAAAAAGAAACCAGATGAAAATTGAAGTACTTTGGTTGAATACAGGGAGAAAGATCTTTCTGCTTCCCTTCCTGTTTACCCATCTCCACAGTCCTTGAGCTGCTATTTCATTATCCCCAGGATTCCTTAGAGCAATGTGAAAATGTTGAGAAATCAGGTAAAACCAACTAGATGAGGAGGAAGTAAGAAGTCATTGAAATTTCCTTGTCAGTATTTTGGTTGATTGGTTTGAATGACCCCAGCAGTGCTAAGCCATTTCTGGGAATGCATGGCTGGACAGTGCAGGATGAGTGGTTAGTGTTTGACCTGAGATGCAATGCTGCTCTGGCTGCAGCAATGCTGTCAGCTTTCAGGGTCACTCCTGGCATGCTCCAGAGCTGTGCAGTCACAGAGATCAGACTCTGAACTATTTCAGTGGCCGTGGTAGGGTATTTAAGACTAGGAATTGTCTTATTCATTTTTTATTCCAAAAGCCTTGCCTTATGTTCGCCAAATTACGGTTGGTTAATGAATCATAATTAAAAACATGTTTTAGCGAGGATTATAATGCTTAACGTGTTGCTAGCCTTTGTTGCTGTAAGCTAAAGGCAGGGCTTTTTGAGACTTGTGTTCAAGTGCTAGTACACATGCCTAGCATTATGAGAACCCATGTTCAGTTCTTGATGCCATTCATCTGACCTTCACACTCACACCCAAGTACTACCAGATGTGTATTTAAAAATTTAAATATAAAAATTTAAAATTTATTTAAAAATAAATTTAAAATTAAATAAAAATAAATTTAAAAGTAAATGAATAAATAAAAATAAATCTATTTAGGGGCCAGAGCGATAGTACAGCGGGTAGGACGCTTGCCCTGCACGTGGCCGACCTGGGTTTGATCTCCAGTATCCCATATGGTCCCCCAAACACTGTCAGGAGTAATTCCTGAGTGCAGAGCAAGGAGTAACCCCTGTGCATCCCCGGGTGTGACCCAAAAAGCAAAAAAAAAAAAAAAAAAAAATTTAAAAATAAGATTTGTTGATTGAAAAAGAAAGGATATATCAGACAATTAAAATGATCCCAGAGCAGAGTTACATCTCTCTAGCCTGTGGCTATCCTTTGTTAAGGTGTGTGCCACGATAATTTGAGATTTGGACATATGATCAAGTTACATGTTTAGCTTAAAATCTTTCTGCTCAGTTCTGTCTTGTTATTAGAAATTCAAATTTAGTGAAAACTCAGCTGTACAGTGCCTGATATTTTTCAGAATTATTTTGACCATGGCTCTGATGACACAAATATGAGAGGCAAGGGAACAGAATAATTTTTCACCTTATTTTTTAAATTGTGTTTGATCTGTAACACATTTGTCGATTTTCATAAATAATCAAGAGTTGACTATATGCCATTTGATGTTTTAAGAGTAGGTATATAGTCATTTAAATAAATATTGCTTGAATCACAAAAATTATTTTTTAAACTTCCTTTGCAGTCTGATCTTGTGGATCAAAGCATATTTAACTTTATCCCAGAGGGAGAGCATTCAGAGGTTTATAAAACACTCTCTACCCATCTGCTGGAAAGTGATTCATTAACCCCGGAATATTTAAAATGTAAGTAGTAGCTGTTAAGAAAAAGTTAAATATTACATTTGGTAGCATTTTCATTTATTTTTCTCAGTTTGTGACAAACCAGATATGTTTACATTAATGTGTTATCATTCCATATAACCTATTCACTATCACTATGCTCCCGTTGTTCATCAATTTGCTTGAGCGGGCCCAGTAACGTCTCTATTATGACAATTGTTACTATGCGTGGCATATCGAGTACATCACAGGTAGCTTGCCAGGCTCTGCCGTGCGGGCGAGATACTCTCGGTAGCTTGCCCGGCTCTCCGAGAGGGGCGGAGGAATCGAACTCGGGTCGGCCATGTTGGCTGTGTGCAAGGCAAACGCCCTACTGCTGTGCTATCGCTCTAGCCCATACAACTTATTAGAATGTCAAAATATTTATGTAAGTATATGTAGAATTAAATTATGACTGCATTGAAAGTTTGAGTTTAGTTAGGCAATTTAAAATACCACTTTTGGGGCTGGAGAGATAGCACAGCGGGTAGGGCATTTGCCTTGCAAGCGGCCGACCTGGGTTCGATTCCCAGCATCCCATATGGTCCCCTGAGCACCACCAGGAGTAAGTCCTGAGTGTAGAGCCAGGAGTAACCCCTGTGCATCTCCGGATGTGACCCAAAAAGCAAAATAAAAAATAATAAAATACCATTTTTGTTTTAATAGCTGTGCCATAAAATTGTATTTCACATGAAAGTAGGAGTTTCAACATAATTTTTTTAATAGTCATACTGTATTTAATAAGAAAAGACTAAGCTTTGCTTTTTTTTTTTTTTACTTTTTTGGGTCACACCCAGTGATGCACAGGGGTTACTCCTGGCTCATGCACTCAGAAATTACTCCTGGTGGTGCTCGGGGGGGACCATATGGGATGTTGGGAATCAAACCCTGGTTGGCTGCGTGCAAGGCAAACGCCCTACCTGCTGCACTATTGCTCCAGCCCGAGAAAACTAAGCATTTTCAGTATTACAATTGGACACTAAAACTAGAAAGTAATAAAAATCATATAAAAATTGTTAAAGAAAATTATTTACCTTATAAGAACTAGCCATGTTTTAGGTGAATGTATCTAAGTGTCAGACACTTGTATTTTGTAAAAGTGTCAAGAATAGAAGAAAATAGTCCCTGCTTTCTAGAGTATTATGTTAGGGGCTAGAGCTATAGCACAGCGGGTAGGGTGTTTGCCTTGCACGTGGCCAACCCGGGTTCAATTCCCAGCATCCCATATGGTCCCCCAAGCACCACCAGAATTAATTCCTGAGTGCAGAGCCAGGAGTAACCCCTGAGCATCGCTGGGTGTGACCCAAAAAGCAAAAAAAAAAAAAAAATTTTTTTTGGTAAAACCAAACATTTCTTTTTGACTGGAAAAAATAATTTACCTGACCACTTTTCTTTGCTAAATTGAACTATCCTATGCAAAATCCAAAATGATTGTAACATAATTTGATAACCAGATATCTGTGGTTATAATATTTGTAACCTGTGTCTATAATATTTATTATATTAACTATAATCTTAATCTATGTCTATAATATTTAAAATTTGGACTTCTCTGATAATACTGACATTAATGTATTTGCACCTTTAACTTCTGTATAACACATGTAATGCCCTAAGAATCGAGAGGATCTAGACAGCAGGTAACCAACCTGGGTTTGATTGCTGGCACCACGTAGTCTACCAGGTTTTGCTGAGTGCAGCCCTGGGGTGCCCCAGGTAACCCTAGAACAGCAGAGCCAGAGCAGCATCACATCCTCACTCCCTTGTGTTGAACCAAGCCTGCTTGACGGAATCACCAGTGGGTCCCTGGACCGCCTGAGCACAGCTTGGGAGTGCTATCCTCCACATCCCCCAAAAGGAGTTACGAACCATTTAAGACATAAGTCCATTTGAAACCTATTTACAGTTATTTAAGTCAAATACTTCCATGATAGTAACAGTCTCACAATTTGTTGTGAGACGTGTTACTGGTTTCCGCTAGAGCAAAATCAGTGAACAACTGGAGGACAGTGCTACTTCCTTGATAGATCACTGGGGCACTCTTAATCTTTCATATGTTTGTAAATGCACAGTATTGGAAGTTAAGAGAATGACATTGTTTGGAAGAAATACATAGCTAAAGGGAAAAAGAACCCCTGGCACCTAGTAATAAGGAACATGATTCAGTTTTCGAGAACTGAATGAAAGCCTTTGACAGAAGAGACTTTAGGCTTCCTCCAAGATGAAGTGAGGTTGGCAACAGTAATTTTTCATAGAGAAAAAGTTTCACTAATGACCTACTGACACACCCCACCCCCACCCCACATAAAACAAATGACATACAAAAAGGGTTCTTACCATACTCTAAGAAAGTGTTTTATGTTGAAGCGGGATAGTAAGCATGATTGAAAGCAGGAGAAATACCTTAGAAAAGTCAGGATTCCACAGTTACAGTATTCGGGTTAGAATAAGTCAAAGTGGTATGTGGTTTGGGAGTGTGATTTCTGTCCGGAGACAGAAGAGCACAGAATGATAAATGGCCTTGTGACAGCACTTCACTTTTGGTTTGGGGGTCACTTCCAGCAGTCCCAGAGCCTACCCAGGTAACCCTACCTACTAGGTGCCCAGGATTCACGCCTAGCAGTGCTTGATGGAGCATGTGGTGTGTGGATCAAACTTGGGCCTCCTATAGCATACAGCATGCACTCCAACCCTTTGGATTATACACCAGCCTGGGATTTTATATTTTATGCAAGTCAGTACAAGAGAATTTGGTTGATTTTTCTAGTCTTGAAAAAACTCCCAAGATGGGCTGGAGCAATAGCACAGCAGGTAGGGCATTTGCCTTGCACGCGGCCAATCTGGGTTCGATTCCCAGCATCCTATATGGTTCCCCGAGCACCGCCAAGAGTGATTCCTGAGTGCAAAGCCAGGAGTAACCCCTGACCGTCGCTGGGTGTGACCCAAAAAGCAAAAAAAAAAAACACTCCCAGGCAGAAAATTTTGAGAATGAACCAGGCTAGAAATAAAAAAATAAAACTAATCATAGAAATAGAAGGAAGGCATGAAACATGTATATCTGAGTGTTGAGTGGATAAACTTAATAATAATTGATAATGGGTATAGATATCCAGATATCCAGGAATTCCTCAGCAAGGAAAGTTAGAGGTGGAAGACAGATTTTTGAATTAGATGATAAGAGCTGATGATAAGATTTTTGATTAGATGATAAGATGATAAGATGACAGAACCTGTTGAATTAGATGATAAGAGCTCTCATAGATAATTGAGTTTCAAATGTTATGCATTAGAGGTATTCCAAGCCTTTGAATGATGAAATATTAACAACATAACTAATATTAATTTCAGAATAATAAGTATGGAGGTTGTTATCAGGTAGCAAGAGTGGTGGTATAAAGAATAAATTTTGACTGTCAGTCAGGTATAGGTGTAGGTGAGTTGGTGGTAATGGATGCTTATTTGAAAAAATTTACTTCTGAGAGTTTCCATGGTGAAATAAATAGAAGATCCTGGTGACAGTAGTTGGGAACTTGTGACTGGGAGATAAAAGGTCACATATGCTGTCATAGATTGTAGATTTCAGATACTTCTGGAATACTCAAGTAAAATGTCCTGAAGGCAAATAGTGATATGAGAAACTATCTTTCATGAACTCTTAAAGTTGGGAGAGAGATTTAGGGGCAAATAAATTCAGTTATATGTCATATATTTATGAAGAAGAGCAGAATAATTTTTATAAATGTCCATAATTTGAATATTAGCAAAAGAGAATGGTCATTGAAGTGAGAGTACAAATTTCATGCTATGGGAATGAGAAAAAGTATGAGTTTTTGGAAGAAGTAGAAACAGTGAGTCAAGATCCCTGAAGTTAACAAACCTCACTATTGTTGATAGGGTCTTGGAAACTCCCTTTATAAGTAAAACAACATTTAATCAAATAAAATCTATATAAATACAGATTTATAAAAATTTTTTATGAAATAAATTATTTTACCATAAAGTTAAGTTTCTACTGTTTATTTTTTTAAGGAAAATCAAAACAAAAACCATCAAACAGCCAAGACTCCAAACAGTTCTAGTTAATACAGTAATTTAAATTTATTCATGCATTTATTTCATATCCTGCTCCCTACAGCTCAGGTCACAGCAACTAAAGGCTCACTATGGGACTGACCCCTAAATAGGAGGCCCTCCAGGGAAGGGTGCAGTCACATCCACATTCACGCAGAAGTTTAGAGATGCACATTGATCTCTGGGGTATGAAAGAAGCCTCTGATGCTCACCACACGGTGACCCCAGGCAGGGATTATTTTTTTTTCTCATCAACATCAAAATGAAAAATTCTTGACCAATAGAATATTATCCAAGGATCTGCTATGCAAATATTGGTTATCTTTAGAAGAATCATTTCTTAGAGATAAAGGTAAAGGCCCTCCCGTTGATCGTCGATTTGCTCGAGCGGGCCCAGTAACGTCTCCATTGGAGACTTTGTTGTTACTGTGTCTGGCATATCAAATACTCTCGGTAGCTTGCGGGGCTCTCCGAGAGGGGCGGAGGAATCGAACTTGGGCCGGCCATGTTGGCCGCTTGTAAGGCGAACGCCCTACCCGCTGTGCTAGAGATATAAAGACAAAAAAGCTACAGAATATGAAGTTTAGGAAAATTAATATATGGAAACTAGAGCATGTAGTGAAAAGAAAGGAAAGCTGATGTTTGAAAGATTAGCATGATAAAACCCTTTATTTTCTCCATCTCAGTGGAAAGATCTGAGCATATTTTATTTTATTTTTAAATTTTTATTAGTGAAACACCATGAGGTACAGTTGTAGATTTACAAATTTTTGTGCTTGGGTTTCAGTTATACAATGATCCAGTACCCATCCTTCCACCAGAGCCCATTCTCCATCATTTACTTTTTTTTTTTAATTTTTGTTATGAAACACCATGAGGTACAGTTGAAGATTTACAAATTTTTGTGCTTGGGTTTCAATTGTACATTGATCGAATACCCATCCCTCCACCACGGGTCCCAGTATCCCTCCCACCCCCCATCTCCCCATCCCACCCTGCCTCTGTGGCAGGGTATTCCCTTTTTGTTCTCTCTCCTTTTGTGTGTTGTGGTTGGCAAAAGAGGCATTGAGTGGCAATCATGTTTGGTCTATAATCTACTTTCAGCATGCTTCTCCCATCCTGGGAGGATCCTCTCAACACCCTTTATTTGGTGCTCCTTTCTCTATATGAGCTCCCTTTTCCCCTAGCATGTGTGGCTGGCCTCCAAGCCATGGAGCAAAAATCTGGTACTAAATCTCGGCCACTCTTGGGTGTTAGTCTCCTATTTTGTTACTTTATGTTCCCCAAATGAATGCAATCTTTCTATGTCTGTCCCTCTCTTTCTGACTCATTTCGCTTAGCATGATACTTTCCATGTTGTACCACTTGTATATAAATTTCATGACTTCATCTTTTCTAACAGCTACATAGTACTCCATTGTGTAGATGTACCAAAGTTTCTTTAACCGGTCATCTGTTCTCGGGCACTCAGGTTTTTTCCAGATTCTGGCTATTGTAAAGAGTGCTGCAACGAACAAACAAGTGCAGATGTCACTTCAACTATACATTTTTGCCTCTTTGGGATATATTCCCAGGAGTGGTATTGAGATCTGAGCATATTTTTAAAGTAGAAAATTAAGGACGCAAAGAAGATAATATGTGGATGCAAATGGAATGTGACAGTAGTGTAGATTTGGTTCTAGGGAAGATACGAAGAGTGTTGAAAGTAGAGATAGAATCATTAGCTTGAGAATGGAAGGCACAGCCTTTTGTTTGAAATCAGGATAAGATGGGAAATACGGAGTGGCGTTGCTCATATTCAAAGATTTGTTTCCTCTATTAAGAACAAGGTGAAATCAAGGAGTAGAATCAAGGTTCTGTACTTATATGGATTAAAATAAAATATTATTTAGGAATTAACTGTTGGAACTCATAGTTAACAAATGTTACGTAGTAATATATTTATAGTTTCAGGTTAGTTATATGGAAACTTATAGTTATGTAACTTTTATGTCATGTGGTTTCCTCATTTTTATGTATCAAAATATATATCACTTTATATTTCAGCAAAAAATCAGTTAGAATTCTCTTGTCATATGCTTCGAGGAACAATAGACCCAAAGGAACCATCTACTTATGAATATGTAAAATTTATAGGAAATTTCAAATCTTTAAATAGTGGTAAGTTGAAATGCTTTAGTCATGATACATTTTCACTTGTTTTTCTTTTAAGCTTTTAAAAGACATAGATGTTTGAACATCAAAAATTTAGAATTTACTTTATTGTTTCAGTATCTACTTCAGCACACAATGGTTTTGAAGGAACTATACAACGCACACACAGACCTTCTTATGAAGATCGAGTTTGCTTTGTAGCTACTGTCCGATTAGCTACACCTCAATTCATCAAGGTATGTTTCTAATTTAATTGTACAAAAGGGATTTCACTTACTACCCCAGAATGTCTCAGTAATTTTTTTGTTTCCAAATGACTTGAAATATCTACAAACATAAATGATTCCAATGTTTTTGAAGCAAATTAGCTGCAAACGCTTTTGTTAAATCATATAACTTCACTTTTTAGTTTATGTTCTTTTGCATTTTACCAGTAATTATGTATCACCATTGTTCTTCTCTTGTGCAAAATTTTAGGATGCTCTTTTGTAAAGTTTACGCTCTACACTAAAGGAAAGGTCTAGATTCTAGGTAATTTTAAGAGATGGCTTTTTTTTTTCATTGGTGGTGGAGAATGGGCACTGGGGAAGGGATGGGTACTCGATCATTGTAAAACTGAAACCCAAGCATGAAGGTTTGTAAGTCTACAGCTGTACCTTGTGGTGTTTCATTAATTTAGAAAAAAAAAAAAAGAAAGAAAGTCTTTTTTTCAGGAGGGGGAGGATGGGTTTTTTTTTTTAATTTTCTTTAGAAATGTACAAATGGCTTTTATGTTATGTAATTTATATTTTCATTTTTTGAAATAAATAATTTTATTTCCTGTGTCCAATAAGCAGATGACTATATAAAGAAGAGGGAAAAGGACGAAAGAGATAATAAAAGGATGAAGGCATTTGCCTTGCGTGCATCTGGCTCCAGTTTAATCTCTGTCATCACATATGATCCCCCAAGCACAGCTAGATGTGTGTGCCCCACAAAAGAAGCTCCATAATAAAGTGCTTAAAAAATAATAGAGAAGTTAGCCATTAGAAAAAACACTGTGATTTTAATTTTAGGATTACAGCATGTGTAGAATTTAGCTTCTTAAACTGTGAGTTATGACTCCATATAGGATCATAGAACTGAATGTGGGGTTGTAAAAAATTATTTTGGGGGGGTTAGAGTGATAGTACAGCAGAAAGAGTGCTTGCCTTGCATGCGGCTGTCTCAGGTTCAATCCCCAGTACCTACATTGGTCCCTGCAAACCCACCAATAGTGATTCCTAAGCACAGAGCCAGAAAAGTAAGCCCTGCCCACAGTTGGGTATGACCCAGAAACAAAAACAAAGCACAAAAGTTAATTCTTACCACAGTCCTAGAAAATTAAAGTATATCAGTGATTTAGGGGAAAGTTATCTAATAATGACATTTATGACAATATTTAGGTTTCTTTTAAATATTCAGAATCATACTTCTAAACTTTCATTATTAATTTATTTGTAGGAAATGTGCACTGTTGAAGAACCTAATGAAGAGTTTACATCTAGGCATAGTTTAGAATGGAAGTTTCTATTTCTAGATCACAGGTAACATTTTTCAATTCCATTACACAGTAATAGCTACATAATTTTTGAAATTAGTGGGTTTCAAAGACAAATTTTTAAAATCAAGATTTTCAAATGTATTTTTTCAGAAATAAAAAACCCTCCAAAATTGATTTCTAGGTGGGCTATTTCTTATTGTGGGAAAAGTTACCATCTTTTGATTGCTTTATGTGTAATTTAGGGCACCACCAATAATAGGATATTTGCCATTTGAAGTTCTGGGAACATCAGGCTATGATTACTATCATGTGGATGACCTAGAAAATTTGGCAAAATGCCATGAGCACTGTAAGTAGACTTTAATATTTCCAGTGATAAAACTGTTTTAAATCATATAAACAGCTATCATAATGAGAAGGTGATACAACAAATCTATTTTGGGGTTTTGAAATATACTGGCATATACCCTAGGTGGATAATCAGGGCAGCCGGAATTAAAACTCAAGTTTAAATAAAACATTTTTCTATTTTCTATTTGCATTTGTAATTGTAAGTACAGTTTTATGTTACAGTATCTAATAAACCTTATTTAAACTATATAAGCCTTGCATCTGTAGTAAGAGCAGTAGATTGTTTTGAAGATTGTAAAATCATTATGATACTGTTTAATAACTTCTGGTTTCTAAGCATACAGGTTTGCCCAGGAGCAAGGTACATGTTGAGAGTATTTCAGGAAGGACCTAGTGAGGATATTACCTCCCATTCTGTGAACCACAGCAGCTTTCTTGTCAGCACTATTCTAAACAGTTTATAGGCATTATCCCATTTTTTGCAACTACACTTCTAGAAGGTAGATACCATCTCTTTAAGTAAGACGCAGCGAGGTTAGGAAGTTTTCTACAATCCCATTGCTTTTATGGTGGTAAAGATGGATTAGCACCTAGACCTACCACTTTACCACATGCCGGTGATTCTTTACTTCAGAGGTTTTAAAGTAGGTTTTAGTGGCTTCTCGGACCTTCCTCCCCAAATCCTGTCCTCTTGGTGTCCTCTAAAGCTTTTTCAGATATTCAAGATATGTTCATATACCACTGGCCTCATATACCTCATTTTGTGAAAATAAAGCATGATAATCTCAATTGCAAGGAAGATTTTTCTGAGTAAAGTTATTTAAGCACAAAAAAACATAATTCACTCCAAGAGATAGGAGGACTATGCTCCATTCTGTATTGAGAAGAAATAATGCTTCTTTTAACTAGTTGGGATAAAATTAATTAAATTTGGACAGTTACAAGTTTCTAGACTTGGTTTTCTCATATAATCATGTGCATTCTACCAGCATTTTCTCAGCTTTATTCTGTTGAATACCAGTCAGTCCATTGAAGGGGTTTTATAGTGAAGCAAGATGGGTATGAAATACTTCCTAATAATCATTTTCCCTTTCCACTTCCTACTCCTCCAATTTTACAAAAGAATTTTGGTATACATAGAGTTTGTGAA
The DNA here is from genome assembly GCF_029834395.1 of Sorex fumeus. Lineage (NCBI taxonomy): Eukaryota > Metazoa > Chordata > Mammalia > Eulipotyphla > Soricidae > Sorex > Sorex fumeus. The sequence goes on from NW_026606070.1 coordinate 28,564,770, forward strand.
GAAAATATGAACCTCTTAACTAATTTTAACCACAGACTTATTATATTTGGCCAAGTATCTGTTAATAGGCTTCTGACTTAGAATTTACAGAGAATGCTTTGGGAAACGCAGCACACATCAGTTGTTCAGACAAATCAGTTGATAGTGGTTATTTAACAATTAGTATCAAATGCTTTAAAGATTCTGTTCCTGCCACAGTTGCTGTGGAGAGAAAATTCAGATGTGGTTATTTTATTACTACTATAGTCATTGTATGTTGGCAGGAGGAAGTAATAATGTGAAGAATTAATTTTAGGGTATTTCAAAATTCATTGTAACCAGAAGTATACAAAAAGGGCAATAATTGACAATAAGCTAGGGAGTGTGGAAGAGCTGATTCAAAATTGCTTTGGAGCTAAAGGTATACAGAATAGCATTTTCTCCTAATTTAAATGTGTGGGTATATTTGTATACACACATGAACACTTATATCTGTAAGTAAATAGCCAGAAAATGAATTCTGTCTATAGATCAAGGGAGAGTAATATCTTTGACTAAAAACAGATTTAAAACTAATAACATGAATTGAAATTTTCTTTTCTCTAGTGATGCAATATGGGAAAGGCAAATCATGTTATTATAGGTTCCTAACTAAAGGACAGCAGTGGATTTGGCTTCAGACTCATTATTACATCACTTATCATCAGTGGAATTCAAGACCAGAGTTTATTGTTTGTACACACACTGTAGTAAGGTAATACATCCTTTGCAGAATTTCTGAATTTAAGCACCATCATTATGAGTTTTGCAGTGTAATTTTAGGTATGATTTCTTAATTACAAAGAATTTTTTCCATTTTTCTAACATTTTCAGTATGTTATTAAATTTACTAGTTATTTCCAGGCATTATATGTAAGTACTAAATAGGTAATTCTTCACATCAGTTTTAGAATTTTTTCAGTTTTAATCCTTTTTTTTTTTTTTTTTTTTGGTGAGGGGTTGGAAATTGGGGTAATACCTGGCTGTGCTCAGGACGTATTCTTGGCAGTACTTAGGGCACCATATGTGGTGCCAGGGATCAAACCCAGGTCAGCAGCTTGCAAGGCAAGTGTCTGACTGACTTAATCTTTATCTGGCCTCCAATTTTATGGTTTAGAATAGAATTTGTAACAGTCACTTATGTAACCAAAGTCAACCTATAAAAGGAAAATTGGAGTAAATAGTGAATACTCTTCCTTTACTTAATACTTTGTGCTGTGTAGTTTTGAATCATGTACGAGAGCATATAAAACTATTTAACTAGATACATAAAGCAGTGCAATTTGAATGAAAATAACACACTGTAAATAAGTTTCAGGTTTATAGCTTATAGAAAATCATTGCGATTCAGTGAAGCAGTGGAATGCGTAACAGCGCTGAGCATTGCCCCTCTGAAGTGTTTCAGGTGAATGACCAAACACTGTTTTTTCCCATTTGCAGTTATGCAGAAGTTAGGGCTGAAAGACGACGAGAACTTGGCATTGAAGAGTCTCTTCCTGAGACAGCTGCTGACAAAGTATGTATCTTAGCATTTGTTTCTAATTATTTCATCCCAATTAAAGACAAGGCTTGATAATTTTTAAGAACTGTTTTTTCTGTTTTTATTCTGTTTTGGGGGCACACTGGCAGTGCTCAGAGTTACTCCCGGCTCTGCACTCAGGGGTCATTCCTGGCAGTGCTTCCGGGACCAGGTGGGATGTTGGGGATTGAGCCTGGGTTGGCCATGTGCAACCCAGGTTAATTTTTAATCTTACTTTGAACTTAGGATATTAAGGATCAGATTTGAGCATCTTTGCAAAGCATGTGCTCAGCCTCTTGGATTATCTCTGGCCCTTGCTTTCTTGTATTTTTTCTGTTTAAAAATGTTTTTGGTTTACAATACTATTATGGTTTCTCATAGACATAACTGTGTTAATGTTATTTAACAAGATTATATATCAGGAATACAATTTCATACCTCTCCAACATGTTGCCATATCTGAGTACCTGTATCCCTCCCATCACCATCCATTGGTTCTTTGAACTTTCTCCCCTCTCCTCACAACCCCTCTGGTAACCACAGCACTATGGTGCGAGTCCAGGGGTTTGGCTTTGTTGGGTTTTTGTCTGTTACCTTGCTCTGATGCTTCATTTCATTCATTTTTCAAAAAATGATTTTTATTGTCGTTTTTAGATAACACGGTTATAGTAGTGTTAAGGTTTGTGATTTTGATAAATAAAAAGTGACTGCTGCTTTTGACAGTGTCCTTACACTATTAATACGCCTCTTCCCCCTTCCCTACCCCCCTCCCTCTGTTGCTTGGTAATTTTAGTTCCCTAATTAAAGGCAAAGAGTTTATCATCATTTGATATAGTCCATTGACTTGTTTTGTTTTTCTGTATACCACAGATGATGGAGATCATCTGGCATTTAACCTTCTCCCTCTGACTTATTTCATTTACATGATACCCTCCAGCTCCATCCGTGTTGCAGTAAATTGCAAGCTTTTATCTTTTCTGCATGATATTGAGTTGTTTCCATATGTCCTGGCTGTTGGTACTGCCGTGAACATAGATGTGAACATATATTTTTGACTTAATGTTTTTATGTTCTTGAGGTAGATGATAACCTTGCAAGAAGTGGAATTGCCGGGGATATGGGAGCTAGGATGCAATTGAGACAAAGTAAAAAATGTAAACAAAGTATTATGTCACATAGTCATTTTTCCTTCTTTGGAGTATGACTTAGAAATCAGTCTTTATTTTTGTCTGTACATACATAAATGTGTGTTACCCTTTTATGTGGCTTCCCCAAAATAAGAACAAAAACATCCTACCCTCCCTCCTTTCCCCTTTCTCTCTTCCTCTCCTTGCTCTTTCTCCCTCTTCCTTCCCCTCTCCTCCCTTCCTTCTTTCCTTCCTCTCTCCCAGGCATCACATATGTAAGACAAGTACTTTACCATTGAGCCACATCTTCAGTCCAAACCCTTATATTTTATACATTGCATGTGGATGGCCTTTGAGAGACACTCCCCTCTGTCATGGTGAAAAGGGAAGAAAAGATTGGGTAAAGTTGGTATGTCAGCAGGTAAAATTAGATATTTGATGATAGTTAAGTATTCTCACCTATCAGCTGAGAGAAAGGGATGCAGATTAAGAGTAGTAATAAAGGTATAGAATAACAAGCAGAAAAGTGAACGTGCTAGAAATTTAACATTTCTGCCTAGTATTGTATACACTTTAAGTGGATCTCTTTAAATCCACTTTTTTCAAGGAAACATTTGAGTAAGTGAGCTGGAAAGATCCAGTAGGAAAGTAGTTTAAAATGAGATTTGATTTTGTTGTTAGACATTCTTCAGTGTTTAGAAATGGCATGAAGTAGAGCTTGAGTAGAAGTGAAAGATTGCTGGAGAAGAGTAGTTCCTAGGAAGCTCGAGAAACCAGGATAGGATACAGAAGGATTATCTGAATGGAGATTAAAATTCCGAAGAGTGGTCTAGTTGTAATGAAAAGGATGATTTTGAGCAATTACATGATAAGTTCCAAAAATGCTGATAATACCTTGTCTATAATTTAGAGTATCGTCTTTATTCTGTTGCTTCCCATCTTTTATACTTCTTAAATGTAAAATAAAACATACATAACAAATGTACCATTTCAACAAATTGTAAAAGTACAATTTAGTGACAGTAAGGACATTTAGCTGCAATACAGTGGTCACTGCCCTCCATAAATACTCATCACTCCTGACTGAAATTCCCTACCCATGGAACAATAACTTTCTATTCCTTCCTCTCTATCCACTGGCACCCATACAGTGACTGTCTTTGTGACTCTGACTTATATTAGTGGTACCTCATAGTAGTGGAATCTTGCACTCTGTCCCATGTGAATGACTCATTTCACTTGGTATAATGTCTTCAAGGTTCATGCATGCTGGAATGTATGTCAGAATTTACATCCTGTTTTAGGACAAGTAATATTCTGTTGTATACATACAATGGAATACTATCATTTCATCAACTGATACACTTGAATTGTATCCATCCTTTACCTACTGTGAATAATATTGTTGTGACGTAAGTGTACAGTATTGTTTTATGTTGGTTTTCAATTCTTTTGAGTATGCCCAGAATTGGAATTGTTGAATCAGGGTAATTCTGTTTAGTTTTTGTTTGTTTGCTTGTTTGAGCCATCATTCCTATCTTCCATAATATCTGTATTATTTTATATTCCCATCAGCTCTGCACAAGGTTCTATTTTTTCCCTCTGTTTTCACCAGAAAAAATAGAGAAAATAGGCATTTTGGGATTTTTATAATAGCCACCGTGATGGGGTGAAATAGTGTTTTATTGTAATTTTGATTTCTAAATGATTAGGAATGTTGAGTATTTTTATGTATTTATTGGCCACTTGTGTCTCTTCTTCGAAAAAATGCAATAAGACTTTTTCCTATTTTTAAAATGTTTTTTTTTTCAACTATTGTGTCATTTCTTTGGTATTAATCCCATGTCAGATAATGGATTTTTGAATATGTTCTTCTATTCCCTTCAGTGGTTCTTCCACTTTGTTTATAGTATCCTTTAATATATAAAGTTTTTTTTATTTTTATGAAGTGCACTTTATCCATCTTTTCCATTTTTGTTTGACCTTTTAGTGTCGTAGTCATTACCCAATTCAGTGTCGTAGATTTTTTCTCTTTTAACATTCCCTAGTTTTCTTTTAGGCCTTTACATGTTTTGAGTAATTCGGGGTTTTGGTTTTTTGTGTGTCACACAGTGATGCCCAGGGCTTAATTCTGATTCTGTGCTCTGGGATTATTTCTGGCAGTGCTCTGAGGACTGTATGTGTGCCAGGGATAGGGACCATATGTGTGCTAGAGATAGAATCCCTGTTGTCCATATGCAGTGCAGGCCCCTTAACCCCATGTGATCTCTCTGATCCTTGAGTTAATTTTTGTATGAGACAACTTTCATTCTTTTTCACCTGTTGTTTCTTTAAATAGGTAAGCAAGTACTCTCACTATAAAAATCAGTATTTGTGGGGGAGAGCCTTTCCGAGCAGTGTTCAGGGGCCCCTTCGGCTCCAACCAGCTGTACTCAGCCTACCATATAGTACGGGTCGACAATCGGGCCCAGTGATGTTGTGCTGCTAGGCCAGGAATGCGGGGGCTGCCGGGCTAACCCCGGCAGTGCTTGGGCCATGGGTGCCATAGATAGAACTCCTGTCCTTACACACATGCAAAAGCATCCCTCACCCTGGGCATTCTACCTACCAGCCCCACATTTTCATTTCTATATAGGTACTTTTGTTGTGGAAAAAAACACGTTAGCAGGAGGAATTAACAAGTGGTATTGCTAGTTGGAATCTTTGAATTGATAAAAACATTAATTTTATTCTGCCTCCTTAGAGCCAAGATTCTGGGTCTGATAATCGTATAAACACAGTCAGTCTTAAGGAAGCTTTGGAAAGGTTTGATCACAGCCCAACCCCTTCTGCTTCCTCCCGGAGTTCAAGAAAATCATCTCACACAGCAGTCTCAGATCCTTCCTGTGAGTACCATTCCTTGAAAGCAGATTTTCTTCCAAGAGATGCTCCTTAATGATATGAGTAACTGCTATCTGTGGACGCTGTTGTAGCATGTGTTTGCGTTTCGAAATATAGTAACCTCTCCAGCACATAAAAGATACTTTGCTCACTTTGGCAAAGAATTAAGTTTATAAATGACTTATGAAATAGTAAAGTTGACATTATTTGTTTTTAATTGTTCTTCGAAGAGAAAGCAAACCTACTTTTTTATACCATAAAATCAATTTTGCTTTTTACAAGTTTTTTTTTAGTGTCTTTAGTGTCTTTGAAACTTGCATAATTGTAATTAAGTTAGTAATCACTTTTTTTTTTTTTTTTTTTGCTTTTTGGGTCACACCCGGCGATGTTCAGGGGTTACTCCTGGCTCATGCACTCAGGAATTGCTCCTGGTGGTGCTCGGGGGACCATATGGGATGCTGGGAATCAAACCTGTGTCGGCCATGTTGGCTGCGTGCAAGGCAAACTCCCTACCTGCTGTGCTATCACTCCAGCCCCAGTAATCACTTTTTAAGAGCTCTGCACTTTCATATCTCAGGTTATTAAAACTGTGTAATAAGGAAAAAGGTGTTGTGAAGAATTATGTAACATCAACGAAATTGGCATTTTAAAAATGTTCTTAAGGGAAACAATTTCCTTATTTATAACCACTTAGCCTTCAAAAAGTTTTATTGAGGTATACTGCAGATCTCTAGTGGATTCGTTGTGCTTAATCAAAACTTCACTCCCATTTTCTCCCTCCCCAGCCCTTGGCAATTGCCATTCTATTCTCTGATTCAATCGACTTGATTATTTTAGTTGCCCTCATATAAGGAGTCAGGCAGTATTTGTCTCTGACTTATTTCACTTGATGTGATGTCTCAAGTTCCTTCATGTTGTTGATTTCACCTTGGCTGTTGTGAATAATTCAGCATTGAATTTAGGAGCATCTGAGGTCTTGGTTTCAATTCTTTTTGATGTATGAATCCCAGAAGTGGATTTGTTGGATCGTCATCTGTGGTGATCTGGAATTTTTTTAGAAATCACCACACAGTAATGGTGCCATTTTATATCACCACAAGCACTGTGTAGAGGTTCCAGATTCTTGCCAAAATTTAGTAATCATATTTTGAATAATAGCCATCAATACAGATGTAAGGTTTTTGTGGTTTTGATTTGCAGTTCACTGATGCTGGCAATCTTTTCATACACCAGTTATTCCTATGTCTTCCTTGGAGCGGTGTCTATACAAGTCTTAACAATACAGTTAGTTTTTTTGAATTTAGACTTGCATGATCATTTTTTTATAACTGAAAAGTATTTTGAGCTTTTGTTTTGAAAACTGTATTTTCTAAAGTACCGATTCTACTCTGTCTTTGTTAACTAACCTCAGCAACACCAACAAAGATCCCAACCGACACTAGCACTCCCCCGAGACAGCATTTATCAACTCACGAGAAGATGGCACAGAGGCGGTCATCATTTAGTAGTCAGGTAAACTCTTTCATTACTGTTGTTCACAATAGAGATTTTTTTATAAAAATTTAAAGATTTTTTTTAAAAAGAAAAAATTATCTAAATCTTCAGAAATTCATTAGTCTACTGTCCTTTTTTATAAAAAATTTAAAAGCTCTTATTATGTAAGACTCAAGCTCTTTTTGTGAGGTAATTGTTAACATATCTTTTAAATTGTTTTTCAGGTTAAGTGCTAGATATAATATAAAGAAAAACCAAATCATTCGAAAACTCTTTTGGATTTTTTGTTTTGGGCCACTGTTAACAGTGCTCATGATACCGGAATCGAGCCCAGACCTCTCACATGCATAGCATGTTCTCCTGCCCACTGAGCTCTCTTGGACCATTTTATATGTTAAGTTCTTACACTAATCACCTTCAGTTAAATTCGGTCAACTTTACTGAGAGCCCATGGAAGATTATGTAGCAGGAGCCTAGGAAGATAAACAGGAGTAGGCATTTCCAGCAGAAAAGGAGAGACAGTTATAAAGACACCACGGTGATCTTTCTAGTTGAAATACTCATGTATGGGAACAAACACCAATTCAGTGTTACTTTTTTATTTTGCTTCTAGTCCATAAATTCCCAGTCTGTTGGTCAGTCATTAACACAGCCAGTGATGTCTCAAGCTGCAAATTTACCAATTCCACAAGGCATGTCCCAGGTATTTTGTTTTTGTTTTTCAGTTGAGTATTTTTAAATAATACATTGCTTTTAAACTAATGAAGATTTTTTTAGAAATATTTATAGATGTAGTGAATCTCAACTGTGGGCTTTTAAACTGAGGATATTTTTGATCATTGGTGATTATAGACTGCCACTGTCCCTTAGTATAGCTAGGGATACTAAAAGTCTTTGTGGATATATGACAGTTCCATGCAATCAAGATTTATCTTGCTTAATATGCTGTAACTGCACCACTTTGCTCCCTACATTTATGAGAAACGTAATAAATATATGTTAAAGATAAAATGGCTGTATATTTTATTTTTATGGATATTGTACTTAGGAAATGAATAATTTCATATGATCAGGTATCATCAGGTGCTGAATATACAAATATGTAATATCTATGCGAAAAGACTTGTATATAGAGATAATAGCTTCATTACAATATCATATAATCTATGCTCAAAGTAAATAGACTGATATTTGAACACATTATATGGACCATTTTAATGCCGCTGAAAGTAAAGGAAAACTTTCTAGAATTACTGCCTCCTCTGAGTTCTAAAGGAGGACCTAAGTAAGTTACCCAGACAAGGGAAAGTTGATACAAAATAGACACTAAGTTATTTTTATTATAACTTTCTCAGCCTGTCATTTTTGCTGCTCTCAGGTTTTAAGACACATTAAAAATAATAATGATTAGTAGTCGAAAATCAAGGTTTTCTATTTTGAAAATACTCAGTATCCTTTTTCTATTTTGTTTTGCATTAAACTACTTTGACTTAAGAATATCTTAATTTCCAATAACCATAGTTAACAATAGGTAGAAACAATATTTTTTTTAAAAAAAAGCTAAATGATTATTTAAATTAGTGTTTCCCATACGGTCTCCCATAAAAAAACCATGAAACTGGTGAGGGTTGGGAGGGGCCACAGCATATGAGACTAGGGAGCCAGCTGGTAAGAGGGTGGAGGGTGGGGCACTTGAAGGAAGCATGGTCAAGAGGGGCCACAGTCATAAATAGGTCGAGAAACACTGGTTTAAAATATGTTTATAAGTATGACTGTGACTTGACACTTATTTTATTATAGATATGACACTTGTACAAATGTATTGATACTAAAAATTACCTAAAAATCGTCATCTGAATTTTTAGCTCACATAACCCAGCATAATTACCATATAGGCTACTTATTATTAAATGTTATAGTTGCGGTTTTTAATAGCATCAAAAACTACTTTTTGTTAAATTTTACAGGATTTTTATGTATTTAGACAGGCTTTCAATACTATTAGTTTATTAGTCTCAAGATACTGAATACTAAATTTGTAATATTTTCTTACCCTAGTTGTTGGTTATTGCAATTTCTGAAGTCAAGGTTTTATATTTTGAAAATACTCAGTATCCTTAATACAAACTTTTTAAATGAAAAGGATTTGGGGGAAAGGGGGTCACTTTTCTCATTTTTAAGTGCATTTACTGTAGGAGACTTTAAGATTTTTAAGATACTCTGAATATTAACCAAGCGTGTGTAGATTTCAGTGGTAGGTAAGGCTGAGTTCAAGTATAATAAGTAGAAGCTGCTCGTAGCTCACGTAAAACTGAGAACTGCAAGATAGAAAACCCTCGAAGTAGAACTGGACAGCTTTGTTGTCATTCTTAAATGTATTCATTCCTTCATAAATGGCTTTCTCTAAAATGTGATGTTTATGTTTGGTAAACAATTTCAGTTGAAACTATGAGTGAAAGTATTATAATAGGTTGGTTTAGATTTTTATACCTTCTAATAAGGTGCACTAAGGTGACAGTCTAGGGATGCCGGAATATGACATGAAGAATTAAAATGAAGAATTAAACTACCTTTTTACTTGCTAAAGGCTAAAAAGGTTCAATAACTTGTATTCTGAAATGGCAGAACTCAATTGTGGTAGCAGACTCATTACTAATTTGAGCTCAGGTTGTCTAACATCAGTGTCTGCTTGTAATCTTAGTTAAGATCAAGTTAGAAATCAAAAACTATACCAGAAATCTGAACCAGAAAAGTATAAAAAGAAAATAATTCGCTACTAAGAGTAGAGAATTCTATTTATTTATTTGCTTTTTGGGTCACACCCGGCGATGCACAGGGGTTATTCCTGGCTCATGCACTCAGGAATTACTCCTGGCGGTGCTCGGGGGACCATATGGGATGCTGGAAATCGAACCCAGGTTGGCTGCGTGCAAGGCAAACACCCTATTGCTGTGCTATCGCTCCAGCCCCAAGAGTAGAGAATTCTAAAGGATACAGAATAGACAGCGGTGAGCAGAGCTAGTCACAGGGAGAGCAGTTTGGAGACACACTCCGCTCTCCTAGATTCCTGCCCTCTGCTGCCATACTGGCCTGCAGATCCGACTGAAGCAGGTGTGACTATAGTCACTGGATGTCAAGGGAAGTCACTAAGGTCTCACGCACCAGGGCAGGAGAGCAGGAAATCACCCACTGGGGTGTCACACCTGTTGGTGTGTTGCCCACAAGGATCAGTGGAGGCTTGTTAGAAAGTTCCTGCACCTGTGCTGCTGGGACTCCCTAGGAAACTGCCTCTTATGAGAAGAACACTCAGGAGAGCCAGAACGAGGAGCGCTTGTCTTCGCAGTGTCCCTCCAGCACCACGTACTGAGGAGACTAAATTTGTGCCTCCTGGCCAAAGAGAAATACTTATAGGTCCCAGCCCCACCACAGAGGCACTGTATTAGTTAATAACTAGCATAACATCCTCAATGATAGCAAGCTTACTTGTCAGATTGAACAATTTGGAGAAATAAGCAATTCTAAAATGTGTTATACTTTTTCCATACATGGCCCTTTAGTTTCAGTTTTCAGCTCAGTTAGGAGCCATGCAGCATCTGAAAGACCAGTTGGAGCAGAGAACACGGATGATAGAAGCAAATATTCACCGACAACAGGAAGAACTAAGGAAAATTCAAGAACAGCTTCAGATGGTCCATGGTCAAGGGCTGCAGGTAAGTTACATTTGAAGCGTGTCATTTACTTTTTTTTTTGCTTCTTAGGAAAATTTATTTTTCTTGATTTAAATTGAGATTTAAGAGATACATTTCATCTATTTAATTCAACAAATACTGTTACCTATCCAATTATTTTATTTTCAGTTTCTAAATACAATTCACTTCTAAGGGTAGATACAAATATAATTCTCCCTCAGTATTCTTGTTTCTATCAGTTGGAGACTAGGACTTTGGCAAAGGGAAATTTTAAGTGAAAAATTACTACTTTCAGTCCCTTGCGCCTATGTAAGTAAATACTACAGCTTTCATTACTAACATTCTGGAAGGAATACTAGTAACTACTACTTTCTAATGTCATAAAATATCAGTGATGAGTGCAAAACTAGTGGGCCAGTCTTATGAGTGGGCCTGCATTAGAGCAATGCTAGGTAATAAAACAAAAATCCTCAACATATAAAATGCTCAACTAAGTAGAGGTTTTGGAATTTATAACATTTTTTTCTTATATGTGGAAACATGATAGTATAACTAGAAAAGCTAATACAAAGTGCCACATTTTATTCAATAACTATTAATGTTTCAGAATGTCTTCCTAATTGCTTGCTTTGTGCACTTTGTTTTGCTTTTCTTTTTTTCAGTACCCTCATTCTTCTTTGTTGTTAATCTGTAATGTTCATTTCAATGTAATCTTTATCTTTTAAGATGTTTTTTCAGCAATCAACCCCTGGACTGAATTTTGGTTCTGTTCAGCTTTCTTCTGGAAATTCATCTAATATCCAGCCACTTGCATCTATAAATATGCAAGGCCAGGTTGTTCAAACGAGTCAGATTCAAAGTGGAATGAATTCTGGACACATTGGCACAAATCAGCACATGATACAACAGCAGACTTTACAAAGTACACCAAGTCAGGTAACCATAACAGATACCGTAGATTTGAGTATGCAGTTGATTAAAACATACACCACTGTTAAAACAGAAATAAAATTCTACCTTGAACTACATACACTTTAAAATTTAATAGTTGTTATTGTTCTCTTGAGAGTAGTTATTATACTTTGTGCATAATTGTTGCTAAATTATTGAATGATACATAGATTTTGATGTTTTGGCAGAATTTTGCAATTTGTTTAAAATGATCATACAATACTTTTGGAAAGGTTTGACTTGCAGAGGTTGACTGAACAGGAGACATATTACATATTATACCATGTGGAGAGTAGATTGTTGGGGCAGCAATATTTTAATCAGTATTCTAGGAAATTGTAATTGATCTATATCTGTGACTGTAAGTCTGTAGGTTTAAAATGAAATATATAAAAATGTGTAGTGTTGGGATAGAAAGATAGGGCACTTGCCTTGCATGTAGCTAACCTGGGTTCCATCCCTGGCACCACATATGGTACCCACCAGGCATGATCCCTGAGCACAGAGCCAGGAGTAAGCTCAGCCAGGTGTGACCCAAAACAAAAGTAGTGGAGTGCTGGTTACTGCACATTTAGACAAAATTCTTTCTTGTATGTTTTATGTCATCCTTACTCAGATCTGCCTTATTCATATGGCTTATCTTGCAGCCAGATACTTAAAACTAATCCATTTTGATCCTTTTGTAGTAGACTGTCCAGGGTAGTACATTATGCCATGTTTTCTACCATGCCACTTACTATCCAAATCATGTATACTTTCGGAATAAATATTTCCCGTACTCTTTGTCAAATTATCTCTTTTTCTCGCAGAGTCCACAAACGGTCCTGAGTGGGCACAGTCAGCAAACGTCTCTTCCTAGTCAGACACAGAGCACTCTGGCCACCCCGCTGTATAATACTATGGTGATTTCTCAACCAGCAGCCGGCAGCATGGTCCAGATGCCATCAAGCTTGCCACAGAACAGTGCCCAGAGTGCAGCTGTGACAACTTTCACTCAGGATAGGCAGATCAGGTACTTGGCATTTTTCACTAATCTTCCAAAGTTGTGAGTGGATTCATGCAAAAAAAGATCATTTAGTTTTAAAATATCTTATTTAGGTGGCTATTCACTCTAGTCATTGTTCTTGAATTTGAAATAAAAAATAAAATGCAGTATTTATGGGCTTAAAAAAATGGTTTAAAAAATATTTTTAAACATGTTTCATGTCCAGAAATATACTCTCAAACTGTGTTTGGCAGCACACCTTTCCAGATTTGTGTAAAACTGTATGTACAAATATAGGTGTTGGTGAATTGTGCAGTGACGGTACACTGAGTAATCAAACTATATTTCTTTTAAATTTTATTTTTAAAAGTTATATTAGGATCTTTTCTTCCTACCTAGATAAGGGAAAAAAGTGAATTTTCAGGCTTTTGGTTAAGGGCTTAATAGAATTAAAAGAGATGGCAAGGGGTTCTGAATGCAAGCCTTTTGTCAGTTTTCAGAGCTCTAATTTCAAAACTAAATATATACTCCTCTAAACTTTTCTTGACTATTTTAGAAAAACTGCCATTTATGACTTATGTTGGTGGGAGTTCAAATAGCAACTTAGAAATAAATTTTTTGGGGGCGGAGGAATTTTCATGTAAGGGGAAGCTATCACTTAGCAATTATAGGATCTCTGTAGTTTGAAAGCTTCTATTTTAAATGCTTGTGGACTATTTTACTATAAGGCTGTTACTTTTACAGTTCAGTTTTGCTGTTGTATTAGCTTATGTAACAGATTTTTATTAAAATCCTGTTACTAACTTTCAGATGTTAAAGAAGCTACAAAATCACAGAAATGCTGGGAGCAGGGAGAACTTGATGTGGAATTTGATGCCTTGGCCTTAAAAGGTCCCAACACTGGACTGGGAATATAGTGCAGGCTTCATGCGTTGTGAGGCTCTGGGTTCAGTCCCTTGCATCTAAATAGTACAGCTTTCATTAATAACATTCTGGGAGGAATACTAATAACATGTTCACAGAAATGTACATGACTAGTGTTTTGGTGTTTAACCCCTCCCACCTCACCCCAATTTGGAAAGAATGGAAATGTTTATTTGATTTCACTGTATTTAGTTTTGCAAACCAGAAGCATGGTACCTTTCTCCACTTCTTTGTATCTCTTTAGATTTTTTAATATTTATTTTTGTTACAGACTGGTTTAAAATCTGAGGGGGGATAAACCATTGTAATTAATCTTCTAAGAAGGAACTGTTTGTAACTATTTGTTCTTCGAGAGGAAATAAGCCTTTAATTGAAATAATTGATTGGCCACTTAGATGAGTATGGTACATTCTTTTTCATAAGATAATTTCAGACAAGGAAGTACCATAGAAAAATACAACTTCATATTACTTGGTGTGATAAATTCTTCATAGGTCTTTAAAAAGGAGTAAAGGAGCTTTTTTTTTTTTGGTAGGTAGGAGGTAAAAAAGGAGAGTGAGTGGTCAAGGATAGGTTTAAAATGAAAAGAGGGATGGAGAGATAATGTCGTTTGGAGGTCAGGTCTGAATATTAGAGCTCAGCTTTGAATACACTTGTAGCAGGGAGTGTAGGCGTGTTGAATAAAGTCTATCCTGATACAAACTGGAATTGTGGTATAAAAGCAGAGGGAGCAGTACACAAGAAGCCACATGTGTGACTTAAGAGTGGATGTGTTGAATGTATTGTGGGGCAAGAAATAGATGCATGTTCTCATCATATCTTACCAGTGAACAGTTGGACAATTCAGATATTCACTTTTTTTCGGTTGATCTGTTTCTTCTTCTACTGCCTCTGCATTCAGTTCATATCTAAAAAAACCATTGTCTGACTCAGGCCAAGAAACTCTCCTCCCACCCTTGCTTGCCCTGTGCTTTTCTTCTAAGTTTTTCATAGTTTTAGCATTTACATGTAAATCTATCTTGAAATAATTTTTGTTTATGGTATAAGGTAAAAATTCCAACTGCCATTTGTTTGCATATGCATATACGGAAAGTTTGAGCTTCTGTTTGTGGTCATTTTATCTGGCTACTCACTGTCATTTCATCTGGCTACACACACTTTTGTTCTGGCATCCCAAAGGAAACCTTTAGAAATGTGCAACAGATTGGAACATCCTCCTTTTAGAAATGTAACCTGGCGGTATCATTGGGTTCCACCCGCTTCAATGTGTTTGGGGTATTTCTTACTTCTCCTGTTTTCCTCCTACAGATTTTCCCAAGGTCAGCAGCTTGTGACCAAATTAGTAACTGCTCCCGTGGCCTGCGGGGCAGTCATGGTCCCGAGCACCATGCTCATGGGGCAGGTGGTCACCGCCTACCCGTTCGCTCCCCAGCAGCAGCAGCAGCAGCAGCAGCAGCAACAGCAGCAGCAGCAGCAGCAGCCGCCAAGTTCCCAGGAGCAGCCGCTCCCTGCAGCTCAGCAGCCGTCAGCGCAGCTGACCCAGACGCCGCAGCCATTTTTACAGGTAAGCAACCCTGCCCTTTCCCCTTGGGGGGAAAGCACTCCAAAACCTTTTTTTACAAAAAGCCATTTTGTAATCTGAAAAATTCATTAAAAACTTACCAAGGAACTAAGTTTCTCCAGCGACAGAACGTTTGCTGGGGTTACCTCTATGTTCCTTCCCTCAGTCTGTCTTTGGAAGATGCATGGCTGGCCCACTCTGAGCTGCTGCAGCCCGTGGCTATGTCCTGTCCCCATCACAACACTTGACATAGGCTTTTTTCCCTCCGGTTCTTCCATTCTCCAGCTGTTCTTCAAATTCAGGACGACAGTGGTAGCAAAAGGCTGTGTGTCTTTTAATTAGTATAGACATTTTATTGAATTAGAATTTGTAAATTGGAGGGGTATATATATAGTTCAGTGGCAGAGCCCATGCCCATATATGTGAGGTCCTGGAATTGATCTGTAGACCCCTAAGTACATCAGTAACCCAGTATACTGTTCTAGAATGGTTTTAAATGAATGCCAGAGGAGAAATACTGTGGAGGTAGTATAGGCTGTAGGTTATAACTAGAGCTCTAACGTCAGGACGCCCGCTGTATCCAATTTGGTGACCTTGGTAGATTACTCAGGTAATTTTGGTTTTCCAGTGTAGAATACATGGAGGTGCTGATAGTAGAAGGTTTGCTTACCTAAATGACTAAGCATACTGTTAGATAAATAACAAGCTGTCATTTATGATCCTTCTGAAAAATGCAATAGATGTTTATTACGCAGACAGAGATGTGAAAGGATCCTTTACCCGAAAGATTCAGAAGAAAGTCACCTAAATTGGAATTCTCATCAAGGAAATTAGCAGGATATATTTCTAAACCCTGGAACTCTCACAGGTTGGTGTGGGCGGGGGGCACCACAGTAGTCAATGAGCCAGTGTTTCCATTCTCGATTGGCTGAAACAGTCTGGGGTGTAGAGTAGACCCATGGTCTTTAGCTCCCATATGTGGACTGGTGCCAGTCTTCAGAGCTTTCCTGCAGTCCTCAAAACTCTTGTTGCTGCTTAACACATGGTATGTCTGGATTTTCTTTTTTTTTTTAAAAAGCATGTATTTCATCTTTTCTCATAACTGAGTGGTACTCTATTGTGTATATATACCACTGACGCTCATACATTGCTGGGTACTTGGGCTGTTTCCAGATCTTGACTATTGTAAATAGTGTTGCAACCATTTGTGGCCTTTTTAAATTATATCACATTTAAATAATGTTAATATTTATCTTCATAAAAACTAAAAAGGGGAGCCAGTACAATTTTTTTTTAATCTAAATTGAGGCCCAGGAAGTATATGGTTTGGGGCTGGAGTGATAGCACAGCGGGTAGGGCTTTGCCTTGCACATGACCAACCTGGGTTCGATTCCCAGCATCCCATATGGTCCCCCAAGTACCACCAGGAGTAACTCCTGAGTGCATGAAAAGTATATAGCTTGCCCAAGTCAAAATAGCACGTAAAGGAGCAGCCAGTCAGAATCCAGACCTTAGACCCATACACCTGACTATGGAGGTGTTGGAGTAATTCTCCAAAGGAACTATGTGTGGGGGTATCGTCAGTGTATGTGGGATTCAGATAAAATTTCATTACCTGTTAAAAAATTCAGATTATAAGAAGTATTTTCTTCAGGACATAAAAAGTGAAAAAATGTGTGTGGGTTATAGATTTCTTACTATACTGAAGATACAGATTTCTTAATATACCATAAAATCTCTAGCTCAGATTCATTTTAGTCACTGTCACTGTCCTTCCGTTATTCATCGATTTGCTCGAGCGGGCCCAGTAACGTCTGCATTGGAGACTTTGTTGTTACTGTGTTTGGCATATCGAATACGTCACGGGGAGTTTGCCAGGCCCTTCCGTGCGGGCAAGATACTCTCGGTAGCTTGCCGGGCTCTTCGAGAGGGGCGGAGGAATCGAACTTGGGTTGGCCATGTTGGCTGCGTGCAAGGCAAACGCCCTACCGCTGTGCTATCACTCCAGTCCTTCATTTTAGTAAATGAGATCAATTACTAAAAAGCATGATAGCTTTTTTATTGTTTTTTTTTGTTTTGTCTTTTGATTTTTGGGCCACATGCAGCAGTGCTCAGGGCTTATCTTGGCTCTGCACTCAGGAATCACTTCTGGCGGTGCTCGGGAGACCATATGGGATGCTGGGGATCAAACCCAGGTCTGCCAACTGCAATGCAAGCACCCTAATGTTGTACTATCACTCCACCCTCTGTCATGCTTTTTAAAAAAGAGGGAAAACCTCATAATAACTTAAGATAATGTGATCTTTTGCCCTTAGGGAGAGTGGAAAAACTGAAATTAGTCTTAATCTAAATAATATAAATTGGGGGAGCAGTACTTCACTGTTGACCCCTTAGTCCAGATGCATAACTCATTCGTGTTTCTTTAGACTTCTAGGTTGCTTCACGGGAATCCTTCAGCTCAGCTCATCCTCTCTGCTGCGTTTCCACTCCAACAGAGCACTTTCCCTCAGTCACATCACCAGCAACACCAGTCTCAGCAGCAGCAGCACCTGGCTCGGCACAGGACTGACGGTTTGACTGATCCTTCCAAGGTTCAACCACAGTAGCCACCTCTCTGACCTCATGGAAGGAGGGTTGATCCACAAAGAATTTCTCAGATGATCTGAGGAGAGGAGAACAAGTTCCGGCACTTGCTGAGATGCAGTATAGAGTGTTCTAGTTTCCGGAATCACTTAGGGAAAATGCTGCCTAGTGCTAACGATATACAATAATACCAGCCTGCAGGAGGGAATCAGGGCCATAGCCAATTCCGACAGTGTTTTACTTGCCCAGATACTTTTTGATGGAAAAAGGAGTATATTGCCAAATGTTTAGCTCAGCTATGAACACGACCTCCAGTGAATCAGAAAGGCACCGACGATGTTAGTAACTTTTAGTGGTTCTGTGCCTATTTTCCAGTGTTACAGAGGACACACCACTGCCGTGTCAGGGGTTTGCTCACAGTGATGCCATGCAGACAGTCCAGTAGACTCAGTAGTTCCCTTCCCAGCCCGCCCCCTTGTCAGATAATGATGGAATGGTGATTAGTTTGAGAATGTTGTGTGAGTTCCTATTCTCTATGTACAGATACTGTAAAAATAATATGTATATGTCTGGATAAAAGGAGAGAAAGCAAAACTTTTGTATGCTGCATGAAAGCATTATCTCCTCCTTATAGGTATATTTCCTTAGATTCTGATACCATGTGCAAAATGAATACATCCTTCATTTCCCTTTTGTTTACAACAGACATAGTGTTCTATTCACTTTCCGGGGCACAAGTCTTTTTGTTCATACTTTGGCTGTGATGTCACAGTTCGTTTTGTGAGGTATGATGTGCTGCTGGGAATGATTTATTTTTTCAGGTTAAATTATTGAAACAACAGGATTTTCAAGTTATTCAGAGATATCCCTCATTTCATTGTTTTTTCAATTATGTTTGAAAACAGGATTTGCACTGTTATTTTTTTTTAAGATGGTTGGGAGTTTTGATGACATATTTTGATACAGTTCATAGTTGGAAGTAGTTGTGTAAGTGGTTTTCAACAAGACTGAAAGTGATTTCAAGAATGTTTGTTATAGGAGTAAAATTTGCACACAAAACATTTTTGGCACTTTTTAACATTCTCACTGGTGGGAATTTTAACTTTTAAGATTTATTGGAATCTTTTTATTATCCTTCACAATTTCAATGCTTCTTTTAGTCAGAAACGATTCAGGGTTAGAGAGGAAAAAACCCATAGTGCCTTGATTTTGATTCAGGTGAGAACTCACCATCTTGAATTCGCTGTCTGGCTTCAGTAGCAGTTTTAAAACCTTAGTACATTTTTCACAGCATGTGGGTGTCAGTGCCATTATTATTCTCCTAAGTTCTATGAAGACTGCTCTGGGTCTCTTGGACTGGAGGTACAAGTAAGTTAGAAACAAAAGATGACACCCCAACACTGTATTAAAGTGATTGCAAAGTTACTTTCCTAGTCTTCATCATCCATCAAGCTAAATACTCGTTAAAGAATTACCAGTGACTATTTATTTGTTCAGTATAATCTTGATGTTCCTACAGAAGACAAAAAAAGGGGTCAGGAACTCTTTGCTTTCACTCATAACACTAGAATATTCTTGCTCATGTGCTTTCTAAACAACCTAAGATTTCTTTTCCTATTCTAGAGGTAATCAAGGCCAACAGAAATTGCCTACATTCAAACAAGCATTTCCTAGGTCTTGTGGTACTAATAAATTTATAATTTCATAAAAAGTTAAAAATCGCTTATGTAATATTAGAAGATACTACTGAAGAAAGGGAAAATAGCAAATGATAGTAACTCAGAATTGATCCTAACTGAAAATGTGGAACAAATTTGGGATTGCTGAGCAGAGAAAGTTTCTAGCATTGAAAATAACCTGACTCATACTTCACTAGATACAGGAGCCCAAGAATTCTGTTAGTTCTTAATACTTTTCTGACCTCAGCTTTGCTGCCACCATCATACTTTGTCTTTCTTTAGAAAACTACCCAGCTACATTTAAATTAGAAATACTGAAAAATAAAACTACCAAAGAAAGTTGGTACCTACCCTTCTACAAAAGAAGTGTCATGAGATACCAAACATTAACATATCAAGGAGCACCTCTTCCAGTTATTGAGTATCCAAGAGAGGGTGCTGACTTCTTCTGAAGCTGTCGGAACCAGACGTGTGTGTGAGCACGCGTCCAGACAGAACCGATAGGGAGCGTGGCAACAGTATTTATTTCCTCCCTTTCCAATGGCCTTTTTCTACCTTAGCATGCTGTTCTGTTTCTATGAGTTGTGCCTCATTAGTTTGTTTGTGATGTCTAGTGATAAGGATTTAGATGACGAGG
Organism: Sorex fumeus; assembly: GCF_029834395.1. Lineage (NCBI taxonomy): Eukaryota > Metazoa > Chordata > Mammalia > Eulipotyphla > Soricidae > Sorex > Sorex fumeus. The sequence goes on from NW_026606070.1 coordinate 28,584,817, forward strand.
TAGGAAGAGCTGTAACTTTGAGGTCTTTCCTCTAAATGCAGTGCTTACAGAAAGCAAACCACAGGTAGATAGGTAGATCCACGAAAGCAAAGCATGCTCAGATCAGCCGTGGGTGGATTGGCTGACTAGTAATTCACATTCGCCAATACTCCCTTTAAGTATTTTTCATCCTGACAAATACAGTAATCAGTAACCAAATTTTTATTTGGTAATTCCTGTCCTTGACAGCCGCCTCCTTCCCCCACCCACTCCCCACACAGTCCTGGTTACTGAATTTCAAGAAGCAGTGTACACTTTTCCTTTCCTGTCACTTTTAGGTGTTGTCAGAAGAGTTAAATAAGCATCAACTGCTTCTTTTCTCATTGTTTTCCTTCTGCTTCTCAAACTTAACCACTGCAAAGCTGGCCCTGCCCTGCCCTGCCCTTGGTCCCAAGAACTGGCACTTGAGCATACTGAAGAAGATTCTGCACCTGTCTGTACTTCATTCCTTTTTGTAGCCAGTGTACATTCAATTCCCAAAACCTAAGTCATGAAAAAATACCAAATAGGAGCACTTTTCAGCTACTGGAAAAAAATCTTCCCTCAGCTTTAGTCTGATTAGACAGTTTTTCTTTTAAAAAAAATTATGTTTATATTCTGGGTAGCAGAGGGAAGACCTTTCACTTCTTTTTGTAATTCTCTTGCTTGTGATGGCTGTGACTGGCTCCAAGGACTGTTTAACAACAGCCCACAAGAAGGGAGTTGCTAGCACCTCCCCAGTGGTATGAAATCAGAATCTACACTCCATAGTACTCCAGTTTTTTGGTGAAAAATCTTGGAGGAAAGCAAATACAGGGGTGAGGTAGTACGTGAGTAAAGGTACAGTTCTGTCTCCGAAGTGTTGTCTTCGGTGAAGGGATCACTGGGATCCCATGCTCAGCTCTGTCACTTAAATCTGGCACACAGGAGTGTGCGAGTGACGCCGGGATCCTGGTGACCGAGTGTGGTGTTCAGAACTCTCAGTGCTGACACCCGAGAGGTCCCCTGCACTCCCCAGAAATGCTCGAGTTGGCCGTTGCCTTAAAGCAGTGTACTTGCTTGCTGACCGTGTGGGCAGACACCATCGCGCCCTGCAGCTCTCTGAGGCAGTGGTGCACAACCTGTCCCTCACTGCATCCCCCTACCCACGTGTTTCCTTTTTGAAGCGCCCCCCCCCCCCATCCTCTCTCTGGATCCTAGTCTCATGCCATGGGCTCCCCAGTCACCCTGTGCCCCCCTTGGAATACCACGGGGCCATGAGAAATGCTGCTCTTAAGGCCACTGGGTCACAGGGAGATGAAGGCCGCATTCAGGAAGCCGCCAAGAGGCCCTCTGTTGGCCCTGCTCAGCACAGGGACAGTGAGTTTAGACCAGGTATCACCCAGCTTTCTTTGGTTATGTGTTAGGCAGATTTGGGGTTTTATTTGCTTTTGTGGTGCCAAGAACTGAATCCAGGGTTCACATGTGTGTGGCATGCAATTTACCACTGAAGCAGCTACAGCCCTACCCAGTGTATTGAAAAAGGTTTCCACGACATTGAGAGTGACTTTTTTCGAAATGGAAAACAAGTAGCATCTTACTCTAGAATTGCTCACTTCCTTTTGCTTTCTATGTTTTCTTTGGCGATTCAAAATCTGTTGATGGACATCTGTGTAAAATTCACTCAAGTCTGTGACCTTTCCAGTATCGGGGACTCTGTTCTTGAGTCCCTCAGGACTTAATGTTGGAAGGTAGAAACACTGGATATTATTATTGCTGAGTGAGTCTAGTCAGGAATAAGTTGATCGGAGCTTTTAAACTGTGGGAGAGAAATAGCACAAAGGCACATGCCCTCTCAGTAGTGATCAGAGAAAACCTTTTAAGTTTGTTTCAGTTGGGTGAACATTCTTCTAAAAGGAGCTTCTAGAGTAATTGCAGAGGAAAAGAGTTGACTATTTTTATAGCGTATTTAATATATTTGTATATAACTATGAATATTATATAGTAGGAACCTCCCCCACGCCTCCCTCTTTTCTAATTTCCTCCCCCTCCGCCATAGCACTAGTATCGCCTCATCCGCATGGGTACTGTGCCTACCGCCAGCCTACCAAGAGATAGTGCTGCTGCTTTCTGAGACAGGTGAGACGCCCCGACTCTCATGCCTGGGGATCCTTTACACAGGAATAGCACACAACGTCACACAATACAACAGTCAAAACGCATCCTTTTAAACGTAACGAGCACTTTATTGCAACTATCCATTTTGATAAAGTTTATTGTCTTAGGCATTACCGTTTCTAAAGGATCCCCCAAATCATCACTTAGGTGAAAATTTAAAATGACACATTTCTGAGAAATGTTTAGATCCAGTGAACCATAGTAGGTTTATGGGAGTGATTTCAAGGTAGCCAAATGAACTCTGGCTCTTGTTTTGAATGTGGTGGTCAAGAGACTGTAGTTGCCTCGTTCCATTTAGATATTGTAAACCTTTCTTGCCTATTACTTGTGTGGACACCCAAAGAGACCAATGAGCCTGTTTGTTTTCAGAGGTCTAGGAAAATTGCATCAATGTGAATAGATGTCTAGCGCTGACCTAAAAGTGAATGGTGTAATATTTTAGAATGTAATAATTTCAAGAATTATTCTGGGTGTTTTAAATGTGTTCTGAAATGTTGGCATGTCATTTCAGTGTTTCCATTTGAATTGCTCTTGTAATGTTTTTGCACAAAAAGACTGAGAAAAATACTACTTTGGTTGAAGAAAAATAATTTGGTCCTATTTTAATGTCTCCTGTGGAAACACTGGGAGTGACTTTTGTTGGAAGCTAGTAAGATATTTTTTTTAAAATGTCGAACCACTCACCAAAAAATTAAGAAAAGGTAAATATTTAAAAACTTTTCCTTGTGACTGTTTTGCACATTTCCCCCGTGTCATGATTTCACACTACATTCCTTGTATTTGTTAAATAAAATGATACTCTACAGGTTTTGTTTTTGAGTATTTAACAATACTCTGTAAGCTGCCTGGGTTTTCCTAAGGAAACGTTCTTTAGTGAAATATAGAATATAGTTTAGGAGGAGACTATGAAGTGAAATTCCATCACCACCACCAGCAAACACTGAGGGTGCTTGCATTTTGTGACAATCAAAATAGTATTTATGGAAGAATTTAAAACACGGTTTTAAAGAAGCAATTGCTTTGAAAGCATTTCTCTGGGTTTCTTGAATAAAAATGGCTTAAATGTATTTATTTTATATTTTAAAATATCTTTATGTTGTTTTGTCATCAAAGTGATTTCCCAGTGTCATGTATTTGATTTGTGGTTTGTTTTGTTTTGCCATGTCAATCTTGTATGGGGAGACCTGGCCCCTTCTCTGGGGTCGTCTCCAGCCCTCATCTCTTCTTGGGCAGGTGTATGTTTGCTGTCAGGACCCTGGGACACCCCAGCCCAGGGGCTCCTGCACTGCTTGCCCTCTTCACAGTTCATTAAAAAAATATCCTTTCAAATGTTCATACAGCTCCAACCTTTTTCTAGTTTCACTTGCTGCCTTTTCTAGTTCATGGGCACTTTTTATACAGTTAACTTCCCCAAAACAGCCAAAGGCCAGTATGACAGAACCAGTGGCACACATTGTTCTCTTACAAAGCATCTCCCAGTAGCTATCATGATTATGCCCATACTGAAACTCATTTAAAGTCTTTAAGTACAGGTGGAGCAATTATACCTACTGTAATCTTTTACAAGAAAACGTTTGCTAACTTTCTTTATATAGTATGTTACTATGTTGCTTGATCCTTTTTTAAAATCCTTCATATACAGCACTGTCCATTAAGGCAGTGTTTGACATTTCAAAACCTAGAGCTGGTACTTCCTGCTGGTGCACTTTGAAACATGACATCTCCACTTAAGGGTTCCCACTCTAGCTCCCTAGTCCTACAGGGCAGGCACAGAGCTGCTTCCTCTGCCTTGCCTGTAGGGCTCCTCAGAGCATGGTGATTAACGCACATCAACCACCGGTCAGATATGATGTTGGCATCTGACTTAAATTGAAGATGTGATGTTTTCAAATAATATACTTTCAGATTACCTGAGGACACAAACTGACATCATTCGAAAAACAGTGTTCAAATGCTTCTGTGTGTTTTTTGAGTTGGCTTGTACTGGTGCAAGTTCACTGCTGGCAGTGGTTGGCATTAAAGTGTAAAGAAAACTACATTACTCGGAATGATCATCTGAATACACCATCTCCCCATCAGCAAGAAAACAAAACAAATTGACCAAGAGATGACCATTTTCTTTTAATGGGTATCAGCCACAACTGCAATTCAGACCATTTGAGAATGACTTTGAGATCTATTTTCCCACCGTGTAAGTTGGGGATGGGCCCCAGTAAGGCACTCTTCATAAAGATTGAAGCCCAAAGATGAGTTTAAGTCAGTGCTGTATTCAATCCAGTTCGTGCAAAAAATGTAAATTTTTTGTTAACATCAGTTGGTAGTTTTATAAACAAAACCAAATTCTAATGTTCTGTATTGATTCTTAGTGTGCTACTCTTTGACATTACTGTCCTTACTGCTTGGTTCTCAGTTTTAAGTAAGTTAGATGTAGCCCCTCATTCTTATACTCCCAAAGGGTGGAGCTGTGTAGAGCTAGCAGGTCTTGAAATACCTATTTTCCTAAAGCAGATATTGAAAGCCCAAATTTATTTTCATTGACATTTCCCAGGTGTTTTCCCAAATCCAAAGTTGCACAGAAGCATGAAGGAATACTGAATGGTTTCAACGGTGCTATATTAGGTTCTTTGCTGATTTTCATGAGCTATGTTTGGAAACACATTATTGTACAAAATATGTGGATCATTTTGTTACCAGTTGAATATTGCCATTTTAATTTGGTGTTATGATTGGTTATAGATGTTTTTCAAACCTTTCCTTTGAGAAAAAGGTAAAATACATTATTAGCCTACCTCCACTCAGGCCTCTTGCTGTATAATCACTTTTCCAGGTTATGATGTGCAGTTTCTAAAAACTACATGTACTATTATAATGTTCTTTCCCATAGACTCTTGTAATGTATTCAGAACCGAAAATTATAGCAAAAGAGCCAAGCAGTAGCATTGTTTATTTTGTAAATGTAAAAATAATTAGATGCAAACCTTGTTTCCTTATTCAATTTTAAAAATAAAAAATACCTCAGTGCTATGTTTTTCAGTATCACCTGCAGTTCTCAAAAAAAAAAAATTTAAGACCTGCTTTATGTGGCACATAACTTGTAAGAATCACACTATTTTGGATTTTAAAAGAGAGACTATTAAATATTTTAAAATCACTACCAGTGACATTTCCTTTCTTTTATTCAGCAGCAGAGTTCCCTGCAATAGTCGACACTACCTTGTGACCTGGTTGGAACCACCCTGTTCTACGAGTGCTCGCCTCCCCTTACATTCACCTGCTTGGGGCACCCCACCAAGCTAGGCCGCTAGTCCCACTCCCCCATCACTAGTCCTGGAGCCAGCGGTCTGATGTGGACCAGCTACTACCTGATAACTAACTTAAGTAACTGTCTTCCCTGTTCTCCAAGGAAAGGTCTCCCCTCCCTTGCTCTCTTGACAATCCTGAGGTGGTATTGGGACGCAAGCTGTGCAGAATGAAGGGGTCTTTCTGAAATTTCTTTATCCTAATTTGTAGACACTGTGCCGTTGTGGTAGAGAAGAATTTAGAAGCTTCATACTGGACTTTCTGTTCTGGGGGGGTGGGGCCGGGAGGGAATATGGGGCTACACCCACCAGTACTGGGGAGATTGAACCCAGGACTTATGCTCTAGCCCTTTCAGACACTTTTTAACTGATCCTCCACTTTAGATCCCTTTCTTCTGTAGACTCTTCGGGCTGGAGCGATAGCACAGCGGGTAGGGCGTTCGCCTTACACGCGGCCAACATGGCCGACCCGAGTTCGATTCCTCCGCCCCTCTCGGAGAGCCTGGCAAGCTACCGAGAGTATTCGATATGCCAGACACAGTAACAACAAAGTCTCCAATGGAGACGTTACTGGGCCCGCTCAAGCAAATCGACGATCAACAGGAGGGCCTTTACCTTTACCTTACCTTTACCTTCTGTAGACTCTTCAAATGACCAGAGGTAGTTTTTTAAGAATCTGAATTTTGGGAGTAGTTCAACAGCCCTGAAATGCTCTGGGTCTAGGACTGTATTTCACACAAGAAATGGCACCATTTCCACATCTGTCCTCTGGGCTAAAAGCTGTTCATGGCCAGTGCTGCTGCAGATGGCAACAGAAAAGACCCGGGTCACTCAGTCGGCTGGCCATGGTGAAATACACTAGTTGCAGAATCCACACTTAAACCCCCATGGAACCACGGTGATTCCATCTCTTTCTGTGAGCCCATGTTAAGAACCACCAGACACTCAATAAGGCTTAGCTCCTAATTTTGTAGAGCAACTTTAGAAACTGCCTATAAATACTTAGTACTATGATAAATAGTAACATTATGAACTTGTATAACACAAAAGGGAAAACAAGGCACTAGTGGTATCACTTTTATTTACATTGTATCTATGTTACATTGTTTATTCAATATAGAAAAAATATGAATACACTCATAGTATTCTAAATTTGGTAATTCCACATGGTCAAATATTGACTGTTTTTATATTGGGTTTCCTACCCAATTTGTCTTAAAAAGGAAAAATGGATCTGGCAAGTTATCTGCATCACATTATTGGATAGAACAGTAATACATTTCTCATTTTTGTTTTTTTTAAACAAAATTTTGAAAAAGACTTCCTGATTAAATTGCTGCTTACTGGCTCTAAGAAATGTTTAAAAGATCAAACTCATTTTCCTCTTAAGAACAACTCAAACATCTTAGAACACCTCTGTGACATAGGAAAAGAACCAAAGACCCTCAGAGGAGGCTTAGTGCCGGGAGAGAAAATCAGTGGTAGGACCCACACAGCGGCTCTGTACAACACACAAACCCCAAACAGAAAGAAAGAATAAACCAAACAACTACATTGGTATTATTTCTGCTGTGGAGGAAAAAAAAACCCACACTTAGGAGATCAGATTTCTCTTAAAAATCCATGTTGATAATAGAATCCATGATTATTTCCTTTGGACATAATACTTCCATTATAGGGGAATTCATAAATCAATACTACAAAATAACAGTATTTTCCATCAGTTTTAGTTATAATGCACATTATGTACATAAGGAGTTACCTATCAAACTAGATACAAATGAACAAACAGCTTGTTAAAAACCAGATTCAGGACTTATAAATAGTGCAGAAAATGCAAATGCCAAAAATATGATGCCTCCTATGATTGTCACTGTAAGAGAAGAGAAAAAGTAAAGACAAAATTAGTTTCATACTGTTACAATTATGAGCAAACTAAAATGATGCTCACTTTCCAATCTCATAAACTTTGAGAACACATCAGAAACAATTTAAAACTCCGTTTCTACAGCAAATACTGAATCGAAACATAATCTATCACTATTCCGGAAAATTGACCATTGAGTCTGCTGACAAGCAACAGCAGAACTATCACTCATCTTTATACCCAATTAATAATGAAAGAGAATCTCTGGCCAGCAGAGCCAGTCTGTTCTACTTCTTATAACAGACGCACAGGAAATTCCCAACAAAGTCAGCAAACACGGCCTGTACCCAGGATTCCCAATCTCATATCACACCTTTAAAGCCAAGATTTCTCCTTTGCACACGACAACTGACTAGGTATGTTTGTCCAGTGATGCCATTGGGACTCGGTTTCACTCACAGTGACACATGGACACAGGCCCATGTCTGTGGCTCTAGGGGAAGCTTGCCTTAGGAAAGTCACATTTGCTTCCAAAGTGAAACATCCTAATTCCATTTCTCATCTCAGTGATGCTAAGAGTTCAAATAAATGGCATTTCTTAGCAATCAAGGCAGACTTACCAGTTCTGACGGAGATTTTTTGTGCTATCATTCTCCCTCCAATTACTGCCAATCCGGTGCATAAGCAGTGTCCCACAGTTCCACCCACTGCAACGCCGTAGGGATCCTGGAAACAAGGGCCCCCGAGACTCATGTAAAACCAAGGCTGCCATTGCGCCGTGAGAAAGTAAGGACGGAGTCCTGGGAGCAGGACAGCGGAAGCTAAAGGCAACCTGGAAAGTGTAACAGCTGCTGGAGGGCGTACACACAGGGACCAAGCCGACCAGGACTAGACTGAAAGCGAGGACCCCCCTCCCCCCATCTGCAAGGTCCAACAGCCCTCCTGTAACCCTGTCCTCAGGAGTGGTGGGATGGACCTGCCACCAGCACCAGGGAAGACCTGCAGCAGGCGGCTCCTTCAGCCACTCTGACGGGGCTGCATGGAACTATGTCCGTCTGTCCACAGCCCTGCCACTGTCCTCTGTGTCAGGCTGCCAGCAAACCCGGGAGGCACAGCGCTCTGGGCTGTCACGGCCCGCACAGGAAGGGAAGGGCCCCGGAAGACAGTCTCAGCTAGCGGGTGACAGAACAGACCCAAGCTTCAAAAGTCTCATGCGGAGCAGGAAGCCGAGGGGAACCAGACTGAAGGAAGCGGGTGAGGAACCAAGCAGGTCTGGAGAGCGGGCAGACTGCGTGCGGGCAGAGGACACAGAGAGGGCACAGCTGACTGCAGCTGTGTGAGGAGGGTTAGGAAGTGGAAAGGGGGCCTGTTGCCAGAGTTGCTCACCAAAACCCGATCGATGGGCCAGGGTACTATCTCAACTAAGTTAGAAGGTCAGGAGAAAGGCACTGTGGCAGCAGTACAAGTTAAGACAAAGCTGAAAGACAGGGGCTGGAGCAATAGCACAGTGGGTAGGGCATTTGCCTTGCACGTGGCTGACCTGGGTTCAATTCCCAGCGATCCCATATGGTCCCCCGAGCACCGCCAGGAGTAATTCCTGAGTGCATGAGCCAGGAGTAACCCCTGTGCATTGCCAGGTGTGACCCAAAAAGAAAAAAAAAAAAAGCTGAAAGGCAGTTCGGGGATGAAACAGAATCACCCAGGATGCAGGACCCAGGATGCAGGAGGACGATGCCAACACACCCACAAAGAAAGCAGAAGGGGGCCCAGGAGCACAGCAAACTTAGGGGAGGGAGGAGGGTGCCCGGTGCAGGCTACGAGGAGCACGGGGTGAGTCGACTCTCCCCAAGAGGGTAGCACGCACCTCAGACAGCGCAGGGGGCAGGGGAGGAGAGGAAGGCAGACACCGGGCAGATGAGGGAGCCACGGGAGGGAAGGCTGGCCGATCTGGGCAGGGCAGTGGCAAGGAGGGGGTGGTTCCGAGGGCCACTGGCGGCCAGTGGAAACCGGGGGAAATGGGACACACTGACATCCACGCAGAAGAGGAGATGAGATGTAGGAATATAAAGACATTTAAATCGAGCTTATGACCCAAGTCCTGCCGCCCGACAGCGCGGAGTTTAACAGAGCGGTCGGAACTGAAAGCAAAAGGAGGGCGAGCAGTCCCATGGTGGAGTGCAGGGGGAGGGTGTGTGGGGTCACCTGCACAACGGGCCTCACACGGGCCGGGGAGATTCCGGCCAAGGCCACAACCCTCGCAGGCAGTGAGCACAGAATGTTGTGGGACTAGACTGTACCCCCTTCAAAGAACGAACAGCTCCGTGGGGGCAGAGGAGTTGGTTAATGCTCAAGGAACCCCGAGCCTGTCCTGGGGACTCTGGCAGCTGGGTCGAGCTCAGTGCTCCGCCCAAGGACGTGGTGCTGCTCAGGCCCTGCGGTGCCCGCTGGGAGCCCTGACTGGCTGGTGGGTGCTCGCGGTAGGAAGGTTCAGTATCATCGGAGTGATGTGGCACCCAGGGCCATGTGCCTTCTTAACCCAGCACCATTCTACACCTGCGCCCATGTTTTGGACCACCCTGGCATTAGCTCCACCCTGGCAGCGGAAGACACAGCTGTGCAAGGCAGATGCTCTACATCCTGTGTCCAAACCCAGGAGCCCCGCCCCTGCCCCTCAAGGAACTCGCCAGGAGACAGTTGGCCAGGCCCATGCGCCACCAAAGATCCAGTTGAGCCACTAAATGAAACAGGTCTGCCGCCATGAATGGTGCCAGGCAGCCACTGCAAACTTTCAAGGAAGGTCCAGCCTCTGGCCCACGCTGGAGGTGAGCGGTCAGAACCCCAAGGGGCCCCACCGAGAAGAGGCCAGTCAAGGGTGGCTGCAGGACAATCAATTCTGTGCCCATCTTTGGCAAGAAAGGTCCCAACACCAACTCGGAATTCCTTTGTAATGCCGGCTTTCTCCGATAGAGGTATTCAGTCCAGTCGCACATACAACACACAAGAACAGGCATCTGAATTTTTTGCTTCTTTTGGTTTTGGGGGTCACACTGGTAGTGCTCAGGGGAACCTCTCCTGGCTCTGTGTTCAGGGATCACTCCTAGTGCGGTCCAAGGGACCATATGTGGTGCCAGGGATCGAACCCAGGTTGACCATTTGCAAAAGAAGCACTGTACAGTTCTCCGGCCCCCTTGTCCCATGCAGAATTCTGGGCAAGGTGGTACAGGCCTGAGAGCTTGGTGCAGGGGGTCCAGAAATCAATTTTGGGGTACTACAAGGCATATGCCATGCCATGTGACCTATTTCCCCAAACCATTCTCTTTAAAGTAAATGACATGTAACAACGATGAACATGACATAGAGGAAGTGACTAGAATGACTCAGCTGGAATGTTTGTGCTTGCTCTAACCAGCCCCTTGCAGAAAAGTCACTCTCTCCCTCTGGGACTCGGCTTCTCTAAGCTGAGATAAGGCTCTAAGCCAACATCTAACAGTCTTTTTCCAGCCGACCACTCCAGGATTTAGCATTCTGGGGCTAACAAAACGTCTCATCGGGAACAGGGTGCCAGTATGTTCTGTAGCCCTGCTTGGAGGACTAAGTGCTGATCACATTTATTTCCACAGCCTTCTGCTAGCTGGAGAGTTAGCAGGGAACTACAGATGAGAATGACACGGAACCCTGTAAGGAACTGGGTGCATTTTCCTCTGCTCCACAGCTGAGCTCTTTCTAATCTCCCACTGAGTCGGATTCCATAAGTCCTTTCTGCTAACTCAATTACCTCTTCAGCATAGAGAATGTTTTACCCAAAGACGCTTTTCTAGATATACCTATTTATACTCTCAAGGAATACACAAAGAAGAATTCTAAGAGAAAATGACAACTGACACAGCATCATTCTGGGAAAAAAAAAAAAAACTGAGGGGACGAGGAGTGAGGAGAAGACAATAAGGTCTGGACACAAGAATCTGACCATACACGGGATCACAAGGGAACCAGAACCACGCTCACCCCACCCCAAGCCCCTGGGGTCTCCAAGTTCAGCGCCAGGAGTCAGTCTTGGTTCCCACACAGAAGCAACACCTCTCAACAGGAACTTACCTCCCGCGCTGCCAGAACAATCGTGGTCAGCTGGGAGCGGTCACCCCACTCCGCCAGGAACGTCAAAGTAAGCGCTTGAACGAAGATGGGCGAAATAAAATGCAGCCACTTTTTCTGAGGTATCGCTGTGCTTGCACCCGTTTCAACATCTCCAGGTCCATTTAGGAGTTTGGTGCGCTGAAACTACCAACAACAACAACAAAAACCAACAGGGCATGAATCCAGAGTTACAGCCCCAAGAAATCGAAATACCAAAAAAAAAAAGTTATTTCTTTTTTAGAGGCTGGAGCGATAGAATGGTGAGGAGGGCATGTGTCTTGCATGCAGCCAACCCAGGTTCGAACCCCAGGATCCCACATGGTCCCCGATCACTGCCAGAAGTAATTCCTGAGTAACCCCTGAGCATCGCCAGGTATGGCCCAATTTCCCCTACTGCCCCCCACCCCCCAAATAAAGTAATTTTTTAAGAAATGTTTAACTTCGATGGGATCTGCTTTAAGAAACTAAAGCCATAAGACTCCAAACTTCCCTTCTGAACCACTGGTCTCACAAGAGAAATAAATAATGCGTTCTCAATGTATTCTTCCACTCCTCGCTAACAAAATTACTCTCACACTATCAGCAGTAGGGTTGCTGAGGAAGGAACATACACGTACAACCACAGTTCCTGCCTTTCACACTCTGTCCAGCAGTGAAGAATCTGGAGACTACTTAGGCCAAGGTCCTTTCCAACCATCTTTCACCCAAACCTGGAGTCTTACACACAGCAAAGCCATCTCAGCTTTTTCTGTAGTTTCCACATAGCATATAGCAACACACACACACACACACACACACACACACACACACACACACACGTGCAACACACAGCAAAGCCACCTCGGCCTTTTCCGTATTTCCCACAGAGCAAGCACGCACACACTCACACCGCACGTGACCCAGGGTTTACTACTGTTCGAGTGCCTTGGTCAGGATATTTAACAGTGCCTGGACATACTTCTTCATCTTTTTTCTTCAGTTCTGCTTGAACTTCTTCCAGTTCCTCTTGACCCTCATCTGGACTCATCTTTAAGCCTTCTCGAAGCATTCTAATGCCAAATATGGCAAATAAAGCAGTCGAAACGTAGTATGTGTACACTCTGGGGATGACAGTGGTGGCATAGCCAAACAAAACTGCAAGAGAAGGCAGGAATGTATCCGGTTAGCAAGCAGATTAGCAAGTGCCTCAGAACCAAGGGAAGGATCCACATCTGGTTAGCCACATCTGGTTAGCAAGTGCCTCAGAACCAAGGGAAGGATCCGCATCTCACCACTGTTTCCGGTGCGGAAATGGTTCACTTTAAAGGCCAGTCTGGGCCTGGAGAGACCGTACAGGAGTTAAAGCACATGACCCGCACACGGCTGACCCAGGTTCAATCCCAAGCACTGTCTATGGTTTCCCAAGCACCGCCAGGAATGAGCCCTGAGCACAGCCAAGTGTGACCCCAAACAGCCCCTCCCCAAAGCTAATCTGGTACACAATGATCTCACAGAATTCCACTTCTTTTCTTCATCAATATTATGAGTGACGTCGGTCCTGCACACACATGCTGAGGGGCTGGCTCACACATGCCCGCAGGACACAAGCCTTTCACAGCTAAGGGAAATTTCTTCACACAGACAAGGTTCTCATATGGCATGATTCAAACTTTGCTCTTTTATGAATGTTTAAAGTATCTCTTATGAAAAAAAACTAATCATTGTGATATATATTTATAAAGTTACAAGAGACTGAAACTCAGTATCACTCTTTTCTATATGTAAGACAATAATATAAAAACTGTACTTCAAACTCTGTTTAGAGCCCAAATCCTAACTGAAACATCCACACCAATACCAATAAAACTGAAAAATGATGGGAAAGGGACCGAGGAGGTAGTTCAGAGGCTGGTGTACATGCCTTGCATGCATGAGGTCCCAAATTCAATCCCTGGCACCACTGTCCCCACTGGGCCTAGTCCTGGAGGCTCCTAGCACCTCTGACCAAGTAGCACCGCACTGCTGCCCACCCGGCCTTCAGCTCATCTCCACCAAGGGTTCTGCCTCTGTGCTGATGGTCACTAGGAGAGAAGATGAGGGCGACGAAGTCTGGAGTGGCGACGGTAATTTCATAAAATAAAAAAATTGGGAGTTTGCAGTCTCAATGGACTCTTTTTCAATAGCATCTGACACTAGGTCAGTATTTTACCCATTTTTGTTTTGGTTTTATATTTTATTTTTGCTAGGGGGCCACATCCAGCAGAGCTCAGGGCTCAGGGATCACGTCTGGCATGCTCGAGGGACCCTATGGGTATCTGTGTCAGCTGCATGCAAGGCATGAAAGAAACTGACAGCCTATGGAATGTGCAGCATCCACAAGGCACAGGAGAAACAAGGGTACCCCATGGAGTTACGCCTGACTCCTTCTTAAAACACTACGGCTGTGAAGCATCTAAGACCAGACTACGAGCACTTCAATCTAAAAGAGGCTGCAGACAGGTCAAAGGGCTGTAGCGCATGCTCTGAATATAAGAGCCCTGGGGGTCCAGCCCCCAGAACTGGTTGACCTGGTCACTGGGTGTGCCGCAAACGAGCAGACAGACTGCAAGTGGGTAAGGAGGGCAACGGGGCGAGGATCGGGAACGGCTCTCGTCCCTGCTGTCAGATGGCGGAGGTCACGGAAATTCCCCATAGAGAAGCAGAGGTAAAGTCTGGGTACAAACTCCGAAGCAGAGATAGACAGGAGAGGGGGGTGAGGCGTCTACAGAAACGCACAAAGGGCTCCAGGTGACCAGATTGTGAGAGAATCTACTTCCACAATCTACTTCCCAGCCTCACGCAGCTGGTCGGAAACTCGGCCTGAAAATGCTGTGACTGGACATCACTGCAGCTCCCATGGCAGCCCGCTTGATGGAAGGGCCTTTCACACAGCTTCCCGGGTGCACCAGCCACGGCAGGACCATCGAAGTCAGGGCCAGAAATTTAGTGTCTAAAATAAGGCATCACTAACCAGAGGTAACGCTTGGGTCTCCATCTCAGACAAATTCTGAAAACATCGTAGCATTGGAAAAAAGGACATTTTAGCCTCACCACACATGACAAATTTCTCTTAGAAATTCTGCCTGTCAGGGGCCAGAAAGATAGCAGGGCAGGTAGGGCGCTTGCCTTGCACACGGCCGATCTGGGTTCAAGCCCCTGCACACCATACGATCGCATAAGCACTGCCAGGAGTGATTCTTGAGTACAGAGCCAGGAGTAACCCCTGAGCATCACCAGGTAGAGCACACAAACAAACACAACATTTTTAAAGCATGTGCCATGATATAATTTCTATAAAGAAATCTATTACCTGAGAAAGTATATCGAAATTATCAGTATCTCGTACAATGCCTTTTTGAGGAGTTAACTTATTGTTTCCAATCCTCGGCTTTACAAGAAATCAACAGAAAGCCTGAGTAAGTTGTCAGCTGGGAAATCATTAAAGATGCTTTGATGATGGAGACTGTCTGTGAGCACAGAATTCAGCAGCTCAATTAACTGTGTACCAGGCTGGGACAAAAATGCCTCCCCACCTATTAAAGGGAATAAATGTCTCTATCCTAACGGTTGTACTGAAAAAAAGGAACAGAATCCATTCTAAACCATGGGAAGGGCAGGGTTCGCACTAGCCCCAGACTGAGAGTGGAGCCCCCCGCTGAGCCCATCTCCACGCCTAAGTATGAGGAACCAGCTCTCCCATTTGGAATCCCTGGCACCCATGTGTGTCCAAGCACCTCAATTCAAGTGTACAACCAAACGGTGCCTTGGCGCATTCAACATACCCAAATCGAGAGCTTGGGCACTCCTTAAACCAAGACACAAGCTTTCGGGTTAACCTCAATGTGAAAGTGGGTACACAGGATTTTTAACTCATGGAAGAGACAGGCAAGAATAGGTGTGGGCAAGGGGCTTTCCTGGCGGATCTGTTAGCTGCACGGGCAGCTCCAGGTGTGGGGCCTAGAGCAGCGCAAAGGAAGCTGCCTCAAGAGGCAGGGATCGACGCGGCAAGTCCCCAGGAAGACCGAGCAGAGCGAGAGGACAGCCTCAAGTTACACGGGAGCAGAAACATGAGCACGGGACAGGAGGCAAGGCCTGGCCGTGCTGCAGCTGACCCTGCACTGACCGCCGGCACCACATACGGTGCCGAGCACAGCCCCCCACCCAACCCCCAAAGAAGCTGTTAAGTAATAATAACGAAAGTACGGAAGGCTGTAACGAGCACAAAGAAACAGGGTTCTCTGGTAAGACTCAGATCCATCCCCAACCCACGCCTAACAAGTGACTTCCCCACGTGCAACCTTCCCTAAAATCAGAAATTCTTGAGAACTGTTTGTATTATGAAATGTGAACGTGGCAACACAGTAACAGCCAAATGTAAAAAAAATGATCAAATTATTTTAGTCGGTAAAATACACACTTCTTTTTTTAACCGGGTGTCATGATTTACAATAGTAGCACTATTAATGTCCTAGGCAACACGTCATTGTACCACACCCACCGGAGTGCCAAGATTATGTTTGAAAAGACGAATTTTACCCAGCATCCAGGAGGCCAGAAATAGAACTGTTCTGTGCTTTCAGAACTGAGTTTGAAAAATCTACAGGCTCGAAATAGATCTCATTTAACATGGACCACAACCCTATGAGATACATAGATACTATTTTTATTCTTTTTTACCATAATGGGTAAGAAAAACTTAACGTGCTATATTGAAGGGGACTCTCCAGTTGTTATCAAATGTCCTGCAACAGGGAAATAAGTAATTCTCTGGAGTTGCAGGGGCCTATTTCTGGGAGAGCAGATGTAAAATAAGGTGGTGGGCGGGGGAGAAAGAGGGAAGAACAAGACAGACAGACAGACAGAGAGGAGAGAGAGAAGTGTCTGCCATAGGGGCAGGATGGGATGGGAGGGGTTGGGGGTAGGTGGGCGGGAAACTGGGGACACTGGTGCTGGGAGATTACAGTGGTGGAGGGATGGGTGCTGGAACACTGTATAACTGAAACCCAATCATGAACAGCTTTGTAATGCTCCATCTCACAGTGATTCAATACAGATAAAATAAGCTTATCTGGATGGAAAAGGAAAAAGCTAGAAAGTCAGCAAAAACGAGGACGTTAAAATAGGAGTATATGTGGAGCATGTATCTTGCCTGGGAAGAGCTGAAGACTTTCAGAGGGCGACCTAGCCTTCGGGACCCCAAGCAGGTCCCTGCCTCCTGGAATGTAGGAGAGCTGTGCAGGCGAGTCGGCGCTGAGCCCCGGGCTCCCTCTCCGGGTCCCCCCTCTCACTCACCTGACAAGCAGGTCATCAGGCCCAGGGCCAGCATGGCTCCCGCCAGCACGGTGAGCCGGTTGTAGCGCATGGCCATGATGGCTGCGATGAAAAACGTCTTGTCACCGAGCTCCGAGACGATGATAACTGATATGGCCGCGACGAACGCATGGATGAAGCCCAGATTCGTTTGGGAGGCTGACTCTTCTTTATTGGGATGAACCGGGGCGGCCGCTGTAAGTCCTTTCTGCAATAAAAAAATAAGCATCAGCTACCTGGAGGGAAAACACAACTTTTTATTAGCCTTGTGGGGGTGAGGGGGTGGCCCGCCCGGCTATGCTCGGGACTTCCTCCTAGCTCCATGCTCAGGGGACCATATGCAGTGTCAGGATCAAACTGGGGCTGGACACAGCAAGGCAAATGCCTGAACCCCGGACTATTTCTCCAGCCCAAGAATATAAATCTTTAGATTTTGCATTAGCTATCTGGCAGGGGAGGTGGGGGGAGGGGCAGTGCGTGGGGTCATTAGACTTTCATTCGATCTACTATCTACATCACTTTGAAAGTCATGAATATGGAGAGCAATGTCAAGATGCAAATCCAAGATTTCTGCAGTCAGATTTTCAGAGTAAAGACCGGCAATATCACTCATTTAAATTAAACACGTTTTCTAAGTATCTGTGACCTATGCTTTCTTTTCTTTTTTTTTTTTTTTGTTTTATTAGTGAAACACCATGAGGTACAGTTGTAGACTTACAAGTTGTTGTGCTTGGGTTTCAGTTTTACAATGATCTGGTACCCATCCCACCACCAGTGCCCATTCTCCACCCTCACCAATCCCAGTATCCCTCCCACCCCCCCATCCCTCATCCCCCCTGCCTCTGTGGCAGGGCACTCCCTTTTGCTCTCTCTTTCCTTTCCGGTGCTGTGGTTTCCTATGCTTTGATTCTTATCTGCCTCGGTCGAACTTTTATTCTTAACCTGGGCAGGAGACCTAGGTAGGTTTATCAAACATTCAAGAGACAGGGGACTGAGGGAAATCTCAGTGCTTCACTGGATAAAACAGACCCCAGAAAGCTCTCCAGGGGCTGAAGCAAAACGATGGTCCTTGCCAAGATTTCATTTAGAGGCATAGATGGACAGTCCCACATGCAGCTCTAAAACTATTCTCACAAGGTAAAAAAAAAAAAAAAAAGCCAGGAACAAAAGGCAAACTAGAAAGGGGGGAAAGGGGGAAGCCAGTGGACAAAGTGGCCAAGCTCCACATGGTCAGAGGCACCAGGGAGAGACCGGGGCAAGCACAGTCCCAGCACTGCTCAGCCCTTCCCTGAGGCCCTGCGCTCCTGAGGTCTCAACCAGAGGAACTGACCTGCACATCACCGCAGTACCAAGACTCATTCGGAAACAAAGGCTGCTGGGCTGGGACCAGGGGGGCGTGGCTCTGTGGCAGGACATAGGCCACAGTTCAGGACAGACCCCATCACTCACAACCAGAGACAACGAAAAGGCTCCTTTCTCTCCTAACCCCCTGCATGCACCAAGCCTAACAAGACCAGGAAGGATTTTCTTTCCTAACCCGTTTTCTTCTTAGACATACCGTTTACAGGAGAAATTCTGACTGAAATTTCAGGATTAAAAACTCCAGAAAAAATATTAGCCGTAAATTCCATCACTGCTGACTAATTAACCTCAACTTCAGACACAGCTGTCAGTGTGGACACTGAGTCAAACATGTGCTCAGAAGAACAGACGTGCCACCTGCGGAACAACCTGGCCAAGGAGGGGAAGAGTCTGCTCATTTCAGAAGGTCCCGGGAAGTCTCAGGCCCAACTCATGTGTGGAGTGGCTAACTGGGATACACACCAAGGGCTGGGCAGACAGTACTGCTGGGCAGGTGCTTGCCTTGCACAGAGCCAGCCTGGACACCCCATACAGTTCCCCCAAGCACCACCAGGAGTGATCCCTGAGTACCACTGGGCCCAAGGATCAAAGAAGACAAAGAAAGAAAATGCATTCGCTTCCTTCCCTAACTACTAATTAGAGGAGAGAGGAAAACTGATGAGGACTGATTAGGCCCAAACTGAAAATCCTCGGATTGAGGGACCAGCTTGAGGCTCTGAAACTGTTGGTTCTGTGAGCTGCAAGCCCCAAACATGATTAAAGGCACTGAAGAACAGATCAGGGTAGAAAGCAAAGAAAACCAGCAGCGGATCAATTCATTAGGTGGAGAGCTGCTGAAGATCAATGTGAAAACAAAATAGAGACCGCCAGAACTCAGTATAAGGGATAAAAAGGAACTTCAAATGGGGAGATCAAAGACAGCACTTGTACACCTGCTTGACTGCAAAACCTATTCCTACTGCTACAAGGCATGGGGGCGGGGGGTGGGGGGAGGGAAGGGAAGACATCTGGTCTCAGTCATGCTCAAGTGAAGTGAAAATCCTTCCAAAAGGAAGGTTTCCAAGAAGTCCCAGGAACGGAGGGATACAAACTCCATGTGTGGCCTTGAGTATTTGTGCCAAGAGCTGGACACTGAATGGATGAGGAGGTGAGACGTAGAGACCAGGATGCAACATCAGCGAGCAAGAAGGCGGCACTGCAGGACGGAGGGGAAGGCAGGAAGAAAAGACCAACGGGTGTGGCAGCGGGTCAGCACAGATGGTGGAATCAGGGACCACCGTCCTTCATGAGCTACTGACTCGATGCGACGTGCTTTCACAAACACTGTACTGTCGCCTCGACTAACAAGAGCCGAAAATCAAAATGGTCAGATTTCCCCTGAATTCAAACAGCCAAGGCAGAGTAGATAGGATTCCAAAGAGTACAGGGCTGGAGGAATAAAACAGGGGTGACAAGGTTGGCGGCGGGGGGGGGGGGGGGGGGGGGACATGCCTCAATGAGGCCTTGTCCCAGCTCCAAAAGATCCCCTGAGCATGGCGACGTGCCAGAGAACACAGACCCCAAGAGGCCCCATATCCCTGGATCCTAGACTTGAACTACCAGACCAGCTGGCTGGGAGTCACTGGGAAGGGCCCCAGTCTCTCCAACACCAAGTGAAAGCAACCTCCCTCCCCCACCTTAAAAAAGAGAAGTGTCAAGTCAAAACTGATTCAGCAACTGTATTTCAGGACATCTTTCAAGGAGTGGCTCTTCAACTGAAAACACAGGGACTCAAGTCAAATAATGAAGGTCGAAACCAAAGTGAAAAAGTAATTCCCGTGGTTAGAAGTCAGAACAACACTGAACAGAACTGGACACAATCAGGCAGAATTCAGGGTCCCTCTCCCTAGGCCTCAACCCCCCACCAACTAAGAGAAACCGTGGGAGCTTCATCAGTTCCTATACACAGGAAGGATCTGAGTGAGGAAGGCAAGAACTGACACAATGACACAAGAATGTGAAGGATGAAAAGGCGTCCAGGATGCATCCGGAGTCTGCCCTATGCAAGGCAAGCATGCGAACCTCTGTATTAAGGTGTATTTAATATACATGAGCCCCGAAAGTGTATGTCTCTTGCCCAGTGAATATATTTTGGTCAGCTGGGTGCTACTCTTCTGAGTGGTCGTGGTACACGGAGATATGGGAAATGAAGCCCAGGGTCTCTCACAAGGCCTGTGTTCCACCGTCTGAGCCAAATCCCCAGTCCAATAAATCCATTTTTAGTTTATTTGATTTTGGGGTCACACCCAGCCGTTCTCAGGGGACCATATGGGGTGCCAGGGATCCCACTGTTCTATCCCTCTGGCCCCTTATTTTTAATGAACGTTTTTATTTTGGTTTACGAGCCATGCCAAGTCTCGATCTTAGCTGTCAAGAAGCCTGAATTGGGAGGCTGAGATTAGATGAAGGTGAAAAACAGTTCAATTTGTGTGAAAGGTGTTCTCGGTTTCAAATAAGCACCAAGAAACAGTTCAGCAGAAACACAATGAAGAAGGGTGTGTGCTGGGCTCAGAGGCAGACCTTTGGGACTGATCACTGTTATTCAGCCTGAGTGGATAGCAGAGCACGGGGCAATTATAAATCCATCTCATGTCGTAAGGGACTGCAGGCTGTCACTAGAAGCATCAAAGTGATCATCGCCATTTTTCATGGGTTTGTCAAGTGGGGTTCCTTTATTCTTGGGGAGCTAAGAACTAAATTCACACACTCTAAGACTCTGGATGCTAGCTGAGACACATTCTTGGCCCCAGTTGGTTCAGTCTTTCTCGGTATTGTGAGACTGAGATCCCACGAACATAAGACATGAACTCAACTTTTCAACCACATTCCCAGCCTGGCTGGCCCTGACATTAATTTGAACTGTAAGTCAAGAATCACCGCTACTTAAAAAAAAAAAAATTATAAAGGGAGAAAATATATCCAATGTAGAACATCCTCTCAAAAGGTTTCTTATTTTGGACCAGGGAGCTAGGACACAGATAGGTCACGTGAATTGCACGTGGCCGACCAGGGTTAGGTCTCCCCATTCTACATAAGATCCCACCAGGAGTGATCCCTGGGTAGCGGCAGAAGCAAGCCCTGAGAAATGATGGCTATAGTCCCAAAACAAAACAAAAAATGTACCTCAAAGAATCCTGAAAGTAGGGGCTGGAGCGATAGCACAGTGGGTAGGGCATTTGCCTTGCACGCGGCCGACCTGAGTTCAATTCCCAGCATCCCATATGGTCCCCTGAGCACCGCCAGGAGTAATTCCTGAGTGCATGAGCCAGGAGTGAGCCAGGAGTAAGCCCTGTGCATTGCCAGGTGTGACCCCCCGAATAAAAAGCAAAAAAAAAAGAAGTATCCTGAAAGTATACACCTACATTTTTATAACCTATTTCATGTTGGAAAACTAACTGTGGGAGATTTTTTTTCCCCCTTCCATTTCCAGACCTCACTTCCACAAAGCCGCCTCAAAGGGGTCGACTTAAACACCCAACCCTTTCAAAACATGCTCTTATAGCGCGTACCCGCAAACAGCTGAAACTCAAGTCTCCAGCAAAGTTGAACCCTTGCTTACACAGCCATTAACTTGAACTTTGGCCATTTCTTACTTCCACCAAGTGGACAAAAAGGCAAAGGATACTGATGTTACATAGTTTAGAAAAGGTGTGAAAGAAAACCTGTTTAATATACTGTAATGCTGTAGTCAGTAAAGGAAAAATAGTTGATACAAAAAAACCAATAAAGTATAATCAAGACAAATAGAGCAAACTACAATACAGAATCAAGTGTTGAAGCACCACTACTAATAACATATTAAAATACTTAAGACAAAAATCCTATTGTATGCCTGCCTTTTCCCTCCACAGCCCAATTTTAAAGACAAGGGATGAATACTTAAGACCACTTAAATATGGTCACTGGAAACTATTACTTTTACTTTTTACACAACTAGACTCTTTCTTGTACCTGAATTTTTAAAAAGGGCACTTATTAATAGCTGAACCTACCAATATCTGTATCTCAAAAATCCCCACTCAGATAAAACTGGTGATGGGCCAGGAATTTATAACCTATCTCGGCTTCTCCAAGTTCTGATTCCCCTG
The DNA here is from genome assembly GCF_029834395.1 of Sorex fumeus. Taxonomy (NCBI): domain Eukaryota; kingdom Metazoa; phylum Chordata; class Mammalia; order Eulipotyphla; family Soricidae; genus Sorex; species Sorex fumeus. Next base: position 28,607,109 of record NW_026606070.1, read on the forward strand.
TCTTCAAAAGTTAACTTTTTTAAAAGAAAACTTTGGTGAGTTGAAAGATGGAAGGTTACAGATGACCGACCCACTGCAGTTGGACAGGACTGGCGATGATTGAGTGACAGGTAGGGGTGACTGTTCAGTATGTGCTGGCTGGGGAAAGGTAGGCAGGGTCCTGAAAGTCCCCGGAAGTCCTTTGTTGGCCAGAGGCCGAGCACATGGCAGGGGTCCAGGGATCCCAGACCACCGAGGGGGGGGAGTGGGGAGCTGGTTGAAAAGCCTGCTGGAGGTTGACAGTAAACAGAGGGTGAGGCCTCAACACGCTGCTGCAGGGGCTGGGCTGGAGTCACTGGCAGGGACCAGCTCGCAGATCATGATTACCCGGAAAGAGGGGTCGTTGAAGTGGGGCACCGCAGCTGGTGGCCCCGGATGGAAAGAACAGCCGCCGCGCCCCACGTGGACACGTCCAGAGGGGGCCCAGACTCAGGTGCCCGCGTGGGAAACTCGGATTTAAAAGCCCAGGACAGGCGGCGGGCAGCAAGTTTCAACTGCGACCGCCAAGTTTGCACGCAAGTGACTATGTGATGCTGCTATGGAACATAAAAATGAAGGCTGTTGGCTTCTATTTCCCCCCCCACGCCCCCCACCAGCGACGGCCCAAACGGAACACAGGAGCCTGGCACACTTGAATCAATTTTAGTCTGGGGCATGCCCATATGTCTGCAACGACTCGGTCCGGTCAAAGACAGGAGAGCCTTCCACGCGTTTTGAAGGGCTACGACCGGCAAGCCCAAGCACGTTTGCAAAAAGAAAGAGAGAGAGAGAGACACCGTTTTATGAGGCATCTATTATTTGTCCAAAAATCATAAAAAATAATAATAATCCTAATCACAGTCATAAATCACAGGTCGTGCTGATCTGGCGGCGCGCGGGTTGGGACGGACGAGGTGGCCACAATGTAACCCATCCCCCGAGAATGCGGACAGGCTCCCCCCCACCCCCCAGCTCAGGCCAACTTTCTACTGGGGTCCCCAGGAGTTCAGATCTCCTGCGAGACCCCCTCGCACGGGTCCAAGCGTCCTCCGCAGCCTCGCCCGGCCGGAGACCCGCAGAAAGCCCAGGCGGGGCCGCCCGCCGGGCTCGGCCGGCTCTGCCCCTCCCCTCCCCTCCCCTCCCCCCCCTCCCCGGGAGCCGGGGCGAGGCCAGGCCCGCGCGGGAGGGGGGCGCCCGCCCCGCCGGCTCCGCTCCCCTCCCCCCCCCGCTCACCTCGGCCCTGGCGGGCTCCGGGCCCTGCACCGCGGGCTGCGGCTGCAGCTGCTGCGCCGGCGCTTCCTGGTTACGGAGGCCCGGATCTTCCTCGGGGGCGGCCCGCAGCACGGCCGGGGCCCACAGCAGCAGCAGCAGCACCAGCAGTGGCAGCGGCAGCGACAGCGGCGGCCGCGGCGACAGCGACAGCAGCCGCGGCGGCCGGAGCGCAGATGCCGCCGCCATCCGGCCCGCCGACACGGGCCCCCGCAGGGGCAAACGCGGCCCCGGAAGCCTCCGCCGCAGCCGCGTCCGCCGCGCGTCCGTCACGCCCGGCGAGGGGCCGGCAGCATGCGGCCAGGGCCAGGGGCGGGTGTCCCTACGGCCGCCGCCGGCGCCGTGTCCCTTCTTCCCGCGGTGGCCGCCCGACTCCGCCAACCGCCCGGCCGCGGCCCCGCCCCGCCCCGCCCCGCCGCCCGGCCCCGCCCCCCGGCGCGCGAGGCGGCCTCCCATTGGCCCGCCGTCCGCCTCGGCGTCGTGACGTCCCCGGCAGGTTAAGGAGCGGCTCGAGCGCGCCTCCCATTGGCCCGCGGGCTCGGGGCAGGTACCCGGCGCCCGGTGACCTTGTTTCTGCATCCCTGTGGGCTCCCAGCGCATCCCGGACCCATCCTCTGGCCTCTCCCTCGCTGTCGCTCTCTCTCCCCCACCGCCCCAGAACTGCAAAAACTCTCGGCTTTGCTAAACCCCCCTATTTCCAGACCGACTTCCTCTCTCTCTCTCTCTTCACCTCTCGCTTCTGTGCACCTTTCCCAGGCGTCCCATTCGTCGGAGCGGCCGGGTGACGTGGCACTGGCTGCTGGAAACGCCACACCTAAACCAGTTCCGCGCTCCTGCACCCATGCCCCCGGCCGCTTCCACGCGGCGATCTGCAGCGAGGTACGCTCTTTGAAGGGTCAAGATGTGGTTCTTTGCAGGAGACCTCTGAACTTTGGAAATGAGTGGTGGAAAATGCCAAAGCCTGTATTTGTATTAGACATATGCTGTTTGCCTCTGATCACCCCACGCTGTCACATACACATACACAAAATGTGTCATATGGTTCTTTGTCCTTGGCACGCCTTTCCGTTTGGAGTGTTTTGTGCTGCGCCCCTTGACTCATCTTCTTTAAAGGTTTAACTTTTGGGGCTTTTTTGTTTTTTATCTTTTTAATTTTATCAAATCACCATGAGATAATTATAAGCTTTCATGTTTGAGTTACAATCACACAGTGATCAAACACCCATCCCTCCACCAGTGCACATTCCCCACTACCAATATCCCCAGTATAACCCCCCTTTCCCACCCTCCCTCTGACTCCATGGCAGACATGATTCTCTATATTCTCTCTTTACTTTTGGGCTTTGCTTTGCTCTATAGCTACTGAGAGTTCATCATGTTTGGTCCTTTATCTACTTTCTGCACACAGCTCCCATCCCGACCGATTCCTCCAGCCATCTTTTTCTTTGCCAAACACCGTAACAAGTGTCACAGTGGAGACGTTACTGGGCCCGCTTGAGCAAATTGATGAACAAGGGAGGACAGTGACAGTGACATCTTTTTCTTAGTGATCCCTTGTCTATTCCAGCTGCCTTCTCCCCTTTGCTCATGAGCAATCTACCTGTCCCGTGTATCTACTATCCTTGGGTGTCAGCCTCATGTTATGTTGTTTTACACTCCACAAATGAGTGCAGTCCTTCTATCTGTCCCTCTCCGACTCATTTCACTTTAGCATGTTACTCTCCATGTCTATCCATTTATAAGCAAAGTTCATGACTTCATCTCTCCTGACAGCTGCATAGTGTTCCATTGTGTAGATGTACCAAAGTTTCTTTAAAAGGTTTTACTTTTGAAATGGAGTGTTTGGGACGGTTGCAGGTGGAGACTGGTTTGGGCTGGAGAAGAAAACAGGAACAGATGGTTAATATACTTGAATATATTTTTCATCTTATTTTTGTAAAAGTTGAGCTATATAGGTATCAGAACTTAGACTAAGAATGTGCTAACCATGTGCTGGGTACTATACTAAATGCTCATGTTTGCATTTATTAAACGTATTTTGTAAACAGAAAGCAAGGTTGGTACTAAATACTGGAACATGGTAGGAGACCACCAGAACTAACGATTACTTTGCATTTCCTGTAGTTGCCAGAACAATAAAGTTTTTGCCTTGCTTTTTATTTATTTGTTTTTGTTTTGTTTTTTTTTCTTGGGGACCACACCCTACGATGCTCAGGGTCTAGTCCTGACTCTGTGCTCAGGGACCACTCCTGGAGGGACTTAGGGAACCATATGGGATGCCTGGGATCAAACCTGGTTTGGCATTGTGTGAGGTCAACACCCTACCCACTGTACTATCTTTCCAGCCTCTTTTCTTTTTTTTTAATGAATCTCACTCATTGTAAACTCCTCCTACTTCTGAAACCTGTTCAAGCAGGACATCTCAGAAGTTCTATCACAACGGCCCAGCACATCCCTTCCAGGATTCATCTCCTGGCTCCAACGTTACGGTTTGTGTTTGAATTTGAGTCAGGAGCCAGGATGCCTCCCGTAGTTAGAAGGTGTGAGACTCCTACCTCCCAGTTCATCTCTAGTGTGCTAACGTTGGAGGTCTCAGAGATGGTGACTGGAAAACCCACAAGTCCAGATCCTCCCCCACTCCCGCTCCCTTCCCTCCTGCAGACACAAGTCCCTGTGTTTGGAGGGACTGAGGAAATGAGGACTAAGACAGAAGGGTGAAGCCCAAGTATTATGTGTCCCTGATTCCTGGAAGGCACTTGGTTTATTTTCTGGTGTGGGCTGGTCACCCTCCCTCCCCCCACACATACACAGGAAACCTAGTGCTCCCTAACAGGAAGTGCTCCTGGTCAAGTCCCCAGTCACCTCTGCAGAGGCCTTGAGAGCCTGTGAATGCTGTAAGTGCTAAAGACAGTAACAACATTGCCCCAGGGCAGTTGCAGAGGCCTGGGCCAGAACCTGCCCAGAGGCACCCAGATCAAGGGCCCTGCAGGCTCTGACAGTCCAGACCCAGGTATGAGATTCCAAAACAAACAGTTCTTTCTCTTACCACACACCAGGTTCCAAGCTCTTCTAGAAATCATGCAGGCTGCTTCTAGCTTTCCCTGCCTTGAGGATTTAGAGCTATCCTTTGGTTTGGTTTTTATTTTTTTTTGGGGGGGGGGGGTGGTTATGAGTAAGGACACATTTAGGACCACACCAAGGAATGCTCGGGGGCTATTCCTAGCTCTCTGCTCAGGAGTGACTCACGGTGGTGCTCGAGAGCCCTTAAGCAATGCTGAGGATGAAACCAGGGTTGGTCACAAGCAGGGTAAGCGTCTTCACCCCTGGACTGTCTCACAGACCTGCTTCATCCATCTGTTCCTCCCTAGTGACTCCCTTCAAAAAAAAGAAACAAGGGCCTGAGAGATAGTACAGCAGGTGAGGTGCTAACCTTGCATGCAGCTGACCTGGATTCAATTCCTGCCGTCCCATGGGTCCCCCGAATGCAGCCAGGAGTGATTCCTGAGTGCTGTGCCAAAACCCCTGAGCATCACGGGTGTGGTTCCAAACCCAAATAAGTAAATAAATAATTTAAAAAGAAATAAAACATAGGTTTCCTGTCTCATTGAGCAATTGAAGCTACCTACTTACCCACTACAACTGTGGGAGCCCCACTTCATGTACCAAACTCACACCAGGCAGCACTGTTGTTTGTGATGTCTGGGCCACATCCAAGTGTGTCTACTCAGGTAGAATGCACCGAAGTGTGTGAACATCACAAAGTGTGTGGGGGGGTGTGAGGGGGTGTTTGGTTGTTTGTTTGGTTGGTTGGTTGGTTGGTTGGTTTGGGGGCCACTCCTGGTGGTGTGCTAAGGGCTTACTCCTGGCTTGGTACTCAGGGATCACTCCTGGCAGGCTTGGGGGGGACCATATGTGGTGCAGGGGATTCAACCTGGGTCAGCTGCATGCACGGCAAGCTCCTGCTCGCTGTACTATTGATCCATCTTAGTTTCTTCTTTAATTCCCCTCCCTTCTCCCATTTTTTTGCTGCTGTTGTACTGAATGGGAGCCACACACGTACTCAGTTGTGGTGCTTCACACCCCCAGCTGTGGCATGCCAAAGATGTATGTCAAAGTCCCAAACATCAAAGCACCGTGGAGTACATGTAAGCAGTTCCAGGAACCAAATCCATGGCCTCACACTTACATCACAGGCGCTGATGCTACCGCGGTATCCTCACCTCACACCCCATGAAAACTTTCCCTTTTTATCCTGGCCTATACAAATATTGTTTCGTGAAAAGGTGAGAGTATCGGTGTGGTTTCTTCTGCTAAGAAATTGATAATACTGTATAAGTATTACACTGGGCTCTGTTGGGGTTGTTTTTTGGTTTTATGTCCCAGTAGTGCTCAAAGGATACTTCCCGTTTTGTGCTTGGAGGATGTTCAGGAGATTATCCAGTGCCGGGGTCAAATCAAACCTGGTCTCCCAAATACAACATGCATTCAGACCAATTGTAGTTTAATATTTTTATTCCTATAGCCCTTCCCCCCTCAATGAACCTTAAGCTTTCAGAAGACATGCTTCCGTTTTCTATGTTTATATCCCCAGCATCTAGTGGATAACCACACACAGTAACAGTATAGGCGGCATTACAGGTAGCAGTCGGTCTTTATCAAATTCTGGATTAATCCAATAGCTCTCTGAATATGTTACCTGAACATTCTCAAAAGGCAGGCAGGCAGTATTATCCTGATTTTAACCTGAAAAAATGTGAGACTTAGCTCAACTAACTTGCCCAAAGTCATTCAGTAAATGATCATTTATGCTTGAGATATCTGTTTGTTGAGTTTCACCATACTCCACTTACTGGAAATCCAAAATCTAACCTCCACCAGTGAATAAATAGAGAACCGTATCACTACCAGTGTGAGTGAGCCCTTTCTTCGCTCTAGATTCCAGGGGGAGAACTGTTCCTCACTTCTGCCTCTCAATCACTTTCCATCTGGTGAGAGAGAGGGCATTTAGGCTTGGTCAGTGGGCTCAGTTCTGAAAATGTTTACTTCTAGGGAGGCGCAGCACCCAGGATGCAAAAGCACAGCAGGTGGTCTCTGCCCACCCCACCCCGACCCCACCTGCTTCAGGGGAGACTCATTATAAAATTCGTTAAAAACCCAGCACAGCATGCCGGAGTCTCACTGCTTTCTTCCACAATGTTTTAGAAATAGGGAAGAAGTGATTTATTTTCCTTTTAGGGAGATGGGGATCAGTGGGGCTCAGGGACTATTTTGTGGGGATCAAACCCAGGTCTAGTGCAAGTGAGACAAAAGTCCTACCCATTGTGCTATTCACCTATCCCTGTTTCTTGCTTTCTTAGAGACTTTTTGTGAGACAGGAGAATGGCCCCTAAAAATATGTTGTGCTTAGAAAGCAAAGGGCTCTAAAAACTTTGCCTCTGGTGGAAGAACAATTGCCTTGTGCAGATTCTGTGAAGCCTAACAATGATCGCACGCTTTGTTCCCGTAGGCAAACATCTATTTTCTTATACAAGTACCGGTGATTGTTGTATCCTGTCCTTTAACATGTCAACATCGATTACCTTCCTTTTCCATCTTTGATCGGTTCCCATCTCTGGTCAAATTTTTCTTGCAAGCCCACACACAAAGCCCGGAAGCCTGATATATTTCTGCCAACGGAGTTAATGAGTTACAAAGGCTGGGTAGCAAAGGGGAACAACAATGATGCCTAAGACCAGTAAAACCAGATGAAAGGAACAAATGAGCAATAGATAATCCCCAATTTTATTACATACTCATTATAATACATTACATTATAAAAGTCACACCCATTCACACCATGACATTTACAACTGCTATGGCAACCGAACATGGCTTGCATCTGGATGGTGATTTGAATCTGGGAAATTAACACCACTCCTCCCTCTTCTTGGAAATCTCGCACATGTTGCATCGTTTATTAACTTAGCATGTTTTTATACATACATAGCCCAGAAATTTGTGTAGAAACATCTTGAGGTTCCAGAGCTTATATAGCCTACAGCCCCCTTTTCACAAAAAAATATTATTCAGCGCCTGCCCCTCACCCCAATTTACCTTCTTTAAGCAAGAAAACAGGACACCCCCATTCCCCTCAACCCAACTGCACCTGAAACTACTGGATTGGACCAGTAACCACCAGGGGGTGGTAACCAAGCATTTTAGGAAACACTGTATAGAGTATTGCTTTTAATAAAAGAACTATCTTACTTAGAAATAATGCCACTCCCTTTTAGTTATGCTGGACTCAGGAATTACTCCTAGTGGTGCTCAGGGAACCATATGGGTGCCGGAGACTGAACCAAGGTCAGTCACGTGCAAGACAAGCTCCTTACCGACCCTACTATCTCTCCAACCCCTGCAAATTCCATTCTCCGTTATCTATATATTCTTTCACCTCCACCAGCTCATTTATGGACATTTTAATCAAAGTCTGGGCAAAACCTGTCTCCTGATAACCCTTATTCCTCAGACCTCCCAGCTCAGTAAACGGAAACATCAGATCTGTTGGATGCCTCCTAACTCCAAAGCCAAGTCAGCAGCAATACTGAATGGGGGCAGTTTTTTTTTATTTTGTTTTGTTTTGTTTTTTGCTGTGTCTACTGCTAAACTGTACCCTGAACACCCTTGATCTCTACTGCTTCCTAATAAGGTGTCATCTCTTACCTGGACTATTAAAATCACCTTCCAACTGGTCCCCTTGCTTTCACTCTTGCCAAGCTACAATATAACCAGCAGTTCAGAATGACCTTCCAAAATTAAAATAATTTCATTCCCTTCTTTACCAATTCCAAGTGGCCTCTAAATGCCCTTAGAATAAAGTCCATAGTTCCTATCTCTGACTTCAGGCTTCCTGCGATCTTTCCCCTCTCCTTCAGTGTGACTTCATGTCTTGACTTTCTATTCCTTGCCTAGTCACACTCGTTTCCACCTCAGACCTTTGTACTTGTTGTTTCTCTTATTCAAACACGTGAATGCCTTTTGGAACAAAGGAATGGAAAAGAAAAAAGAATTTTATAGACTCTCCAGACCAGTCTAACGCATCCATCAGACTGGCGTACGCAATTGCTACCATGGGGAAGTATGGCTAAGATTTTACCAGATATTTCAGATCACCAGGGAGAAGCCAGGGATCTGATTTTTTTTATGTGACATTGAATTTGCGTTACATCCCACTAAATAAAACAGAAAATGTAAAACAACATTTAGCAGGGGTTAGTGAGGAGTGTTTTCCTCCCCTGTGTACCACTTTGGAAGTCAGATCACAAGGATCAGAGAACTGGGCTGCTTCCAACTCTTTGCTTTACGCTAGCGGAGGTGTGGCCTTTATCTCCATAATTCATCATGGCAGTTAGCGCTCTAACATGTTCCAGACACCATAGGAGGATGTGGGAAAAGATGTCTTTCCAGGAAGCTCCGTCCTAGCACATCTGCTTGCATCTTACTAGCTAGGACTTAGCTCTATGAGTAGAGCTAATTGCAAGGGAAGTTGGGAAACTGTCGTATTTCTCACTTTAGGGCTGGCCAGCTGGGCTCTAAACACTTTACGACACGTCTATATTATAGTCTAGGGCAGAATTCTTTCTCCTGGAAGCCTCAATTTTTGCTCTCAAAGCCTTCAATTTATTAGATAAGACCCACCCACATTACTTAAGGCACCCTGTGCTTAAATAAACTAATTCTAGATGTTAATCATGAGATAGCTTCGTGGCACCATCTAAGATTAGTGTTTGTATAAATAATTGAGCCCCATGCCTAGCCAAGTTAATAGATAAAATTAACCATTAGTAATTAAATCAAACACTTTTAAAAGTGTGGCAGCAAAACATCTATCTTGGGGGGTGGGGAGGTGTCAGAGACATTGTACAGCAGATAGGACACTTACCTTGAATGCAGTTGACTGGGGATCAACTCCTATATCCCACATGACCCCTAAAGCCTGCCAGGAATGGTCCCTGAGCACAGAGCCAAGAGTAAGCCCTGAGTACAGCTGAGTGTCATCACCCTCAAAAAAAAAATGTTATAAAACACCGATCTCTTAAGTGGAGCTTGGTGCACTGCCAACAAGTCTGAGAGCTTTCCTCTTCAACAGGAGCAAGGAACTTCTTACAGGCCTTCCACTATAAAGTCATCCTACGTAGGAAAACACCTCATGCTTTGTGCATATGAATATACAGATGCTAACAAGGCCTGCAATGAAGACATCAAAGTTCCAGCCTTTCTAAGAGATAAACATCTACCTAAAAAATGACTTGTCAAGGCCAGAGCAATAGTATAGCAGGTAGGGTGCTTGCCTTGCAAGCCCAGAGTGATCCCTAGGCCCAGAGCCAAGAGTAAACCCTGAATACCACTGGGTCTGGCCCCAAAACCACAATGAAGGAACAAAGAACTAAATAACTTGTCTCAATTTCGCGTGTATGTTTTCATAAAAAACATTCTGTTTTAACTTTTTTTCCTTTTTTAAAGTTAAATGTTTTTTTATTTGTTCTCCCTGTTTATGTTGGCCATCAGTATCGATGGGATGTTAACTGCTAAGCAAAGCATTTTTCTCTTTGACCCAGTGTGACTTATTCAATGATGCGTACTGCATCTGCTGCTAGGTCGTGTTTGGAGAAGAATGGAGTGGGGGAAGGAGAGGGAGATGGGGACCACATATGCTGGTGCTCAGAGGCTACTCCCCCAGGCAGTGCCCGGAGGGAAGCGGATGGACCTCCAGCGGTCTGAGTGGTCCCCAGCTCAGGAACAGGAAGGGCCCTGTTCTGCCACACTCTGCTCAGGCAGTGGTTTCTCTCCTTAAACTGACCAGTGACAGCTCAGCCTAGGGAATGCAGGCATGCTACCAAGCCGGCCTGTCACTGATTTATAAGGATATTTGCTTCATAGGAATATTTATTTGATTTATAATATTTGCTCAGTCACATTTGTCTTCTCTCTGTAAGATTTATTGAGATGCTTTTTTCTAATTTTATTTTTTATCATTTTGTCTTTTGCTGTAATTCTGTGCATGCTGACAGCTTAGAGAAAGTTCATTGAAAGTTCTGAAGAAACCAAGAACAGAAGAGAGGTGCATATTGGGGTGGACTCTGCTCCTTGGCGAAAGCTCTCTGTACTTGAAAGAAGCGCAGTCTAAAAGACTTACTTGGGGATATGGTGCCGCCAGCAGGTCAACCTGTACCTGCGGAACCAGTGCATCAGCATCCTGATGGTGCCTTCAGGCTTCCTGATATCCTAAAATTGCTGCTGTGCCTTTGGCTGGATCCCAATAACTTAGGGACAAGTTTACCAAGAATTAAACGACCAAAAGTTAGGTATGTGGGAGCCACACCCATAAAACACCTCTGGCTCAGCTATACAAACTCATTTATTGGCCTTACTTCAGAAACCCATAGATAAATCTCGAAAGAGATCAAAAGTCGCATCTAATCTTGGACCCACCCACGTCTGAACAGAATGGGATAAATCAGAGGGGTCAGGTTGGCCTGTTGTCCACCCAAGCAGAGCTCCTTGGCAACCACTTACTTCCACAATCCAAAATCACCACCATAACCCTGACCTGACTCCACTGTCTCAGGATAAACCTTACCAAGATATTTTCACTGTCCTCCCATTGTTCATTGATTTGCTCAAGCGAGCCCAGGAACATCTCCATTGTGAGACTTGTTGTTAGTGTGTTTGTCACATCGAATATGTCACGGGTAGCTTGCCAGGCTTTGCTGTGTGGGCGAGGTAATCTCGGTAGCTTGCCAGGCTCTCTGAGAGGGGCAGAGGAATCAAACCTGGGTCGGCCAAGATATTATCTGCTGAAACATCAGGTATGCAGATTTGATGACTGAAATCTCCAGGCTTTCTAGGAGTTGGGATGGGCTGCCTCCCCCTACTTTCCTGTACTCCTGGGAGGCTCAGCAGTCACATCCATACCCCAAAGGAGCCACCCAATTAAAAAGCTACTCCAGCCTTACCCATCCCAATAAAAATACTGAATGCCCTGAACAAACACCATGACCTTTTAGCACCTGTACTGCAAACCATAGTGCACAAAAGAAAAAAGGAAAGAGAGAGCCAGAAGGAAAGTGCCTCCCATAGAGGGAGGCTGGGGGTGGGGGGTGGGGTGTTGGGGGGTGGTGGTAGGAAATAGGGGACATTGGTGGTTGGAAATGTACACTGGTGGAAGGATGGGTGCTGGATCATTGCATGCTTGAAATCCAATTATGAACAGATTTTTAATGGTCTATCTCATGGATATTCAATTAAAATTTTTTTTAAATACAAAAAAAAGTAATTAGAGTTCATGCCCAATTCAATCAGCTTAATCAATGGCTAAATAAATAGCAGTACTCCTACATTTAAAAAAATAATAAATAAATAAAAGACTTACTGTAATAAGTACCTGAGAGTACCCTCCTTTTGATGAAACTCTCCATTAACTGGTAAAATCATTTAAGTAAAGACGTGACCCATTGGAGGCATTGCCCCCAAATTATTCTTTGATACTAACATTATTGGATTAGATACAGATTTTTTTCACAATGTCAAGTTCTTTACTACCACAGTATATATATATATATATATATATATATATATATATATATATTTAATCTCTTAACAAAGATGAAATGCCTACTCGCTGCTGGCTATTGTATGGCACACATTAAGAATATACATTTTTGAGGCTGGAGAGATAGCACAGCGGGTAGGGCGTTTGCCTTGCACTCGGCCGACCTGGGTTCGATTCCCAGCATCCCATATGGTACCCTGAGCACCGCCAGGAGTAACTCCTGAGTGCAGAGCCAGGAGTAACCACTGTGCATCGCCAGGTATGATCCAAAAAGAAAAAAAAAAAAGAATATGCATTCTCTTGCTCTTTTCTATGCATGTGTGTGTGTTTTTGTGTGTGTGGTTATCAGGGATCAAATCCAGGTTTTCTACGTACAAGGCACATCCCTAACCCTGACTATTGCACTTATTTATTACATATATATATCTTTTTTATTGAATCACCGTAAGATAATTACAAAATTGTTCATGATTTCATTTATATAATGTTCCAATACCCATCTCCCCACCAGTATAATTTCCCACCACCAGTGTCCCCAGTTTCCCTCCCAACCCTTCAAGCCACCCCCAGCCCCAGACACCTCTCTTCTCTCTGTCTCTGTCTTTCTATCTCTCTCTGTTTCTCTCTCATTTTAGCAATTATGGTTTGCAATACAGATGGTGAAAGGTCATCTTGTATACCATTTTACCTGCTTTCAACACTTAGTTGTCACACTCAGTTGTGGTACTCGCCTGTGTGCTTACTGGGGCTCATACTCTTAGTGAAGGCTCACAAGTTATGTGGTGTTCACCGGGGGTTGTTTCCCTAAAATTGTGATACTCACACATGCCTTGCTGTGGTGCAAAAAAAAATTCCTTGTGGTACTGGAGACCGCATATAACAGAACTGTCACCATCATGCTAAGCGCAAGTGATCACTGGGGATTTAGACGTGTGACCACACACTTGCCCACAGGTACTCTCAGCCGCTGAGCTATTCCTCCAGGCCAAAGTGGCATTGCCCTTTAGCAAGAGTCTCCGAGGATAATTTCTTAAATAACTGTCTTCAACTGCTAATGAGGGTTCTCTAATGAGAATACAGAGTGCAGAAGCTGAAGGGGAAGGGAGTGCTAACATTTTGCCTAAGCTTCTTCCAAACTTCTGAGTCCTTTACTAGGTAAATCAGGGTGCTCCTGCTCCATCAAGTTAAAGTACTTACCTAGGGGAGGGGCCTTTTCTTGCTTCACTGCCATATATAAAACTTGATTTTACAGTAGAGAAGACAGTGCTTGCTGAGCCGCGAAGATGAGCAATAAGGCTAGATGCTGCAGAGCCTGTCTGTCTGTCAGATGCTTTGTGAACCTCTAAAACGGCTTTTAGGATCTAACCATATCCTCAAAATGCCTTTGATGTTGACGATAAGTCCACACCTTATGGATAAGCAAAATTTATTTGTCAGTATGTCAAAAGTGGCGCATTCAGCTGCTGCTTCCTCATCCTGACACACTTGCCTAATACCAGACGCTTCCATCCATCTCTAAATCACCACACCCTGATAAAGACCTTCCAGAAAGTGCAATCCAGGAAATGCAAATAAAATTCATCTGCATGAAGATCCTATGTGTCTCATATCGAGCATCAAGAACAACACTAATGCTTTACAACTCCCATTCAGAAAGCTGTTCTGAGCAGGGAAAAACACCAAAACAATATAAGGGCCAGGGATAGAGGTCAATGGGCTGAGCACAGGCTTTGGATCCTAGAGGCCCAGCCTCTCTCTGGCACCACACGGTCTCCTGAGCACAGAGCTGGGAGTGGCTTTCAGAACAGCCAAATATGACCCCCCTTCTCCCCCCCCATGCATATGAAATTATGTTTGTAGATAAAATTCGATAACTTGTTCAACACATTCTGCAAGTCTAAAGCAGGGGAAACAACTCTTAGGGAAAAAAAGGGATTGTATAAAGGGCAAAAGTTGCAAAATAAAGTTCATCATCAAAGATATTACTAAGATTGTAGGTAGGTTTTAAGTAATGGATTTAAGTAAATGCAGTAGACATTTTTTTAAGTCAGGAATTTTGATGTTGCCTGCCTTCCCTTCCTTCCTTCCTTCCTTCCTTCCTTCCTTCCTTCCTTCCTTCCTTCCTTCCTTCCTTCCTCTCTTTTAGATTAACTACAAGGGAGCCATAAATCCCCTAATTGGTTTTCAAATCATTAACCCTGAGTAGCAGAAGAATGGGATCATGTCCACCTCATCGCCCTCGCCAGTTGCCATAGCTCCAAACAGCAGTCGAGCTTGTCCTGCAATCTGTGAAGTTCGTTTCTAAGCAAGAGCAAGGGAAGAAGCTCCACAGGCCGACATAGATGGCAAAGGAGAAAGGTGATTTGGAAATATAGGTTTTGGCTGGGATAATTAGATGAGAAGGCAAAAGAAAAATTGATTGAGCCTGGTAGATTAATGGATGTCTCTCCTTTCCTAGCCATCACCATGGCCCACACTTTGCTCTGTAACACCATCTCATGAAGGACAAATAAAGAGAAACAAGTTCATGTGTTTTGGCCCCTACTTTACTGGATTACAAGGTTCTGCCTGCATATATATATGCACGAATAGGGCATTTGCCTTGCACGTGGCCGACATGGCCGACCCGAGTTCGATTCTTCCGCCCCTCTCAGAGAGCCCAGCAAAGTACCGAGAGCACGACAAAGCTTGGCAAGCTCCCTGTGACGTATTCGATATGCCAAACACAGCAACAAGTCTCACAATGTTACTGGGCCTGCTCAAGCAAATCGATGAACAATGGGAGATCAGTGACAGTGACAGACTTTGGTTTTTTGGGTCACACCCAGCGATGCACAAGGGTTACTCCTGGCTCTGCACTCAGGAATGACTCCTGCCAAATGGTTCAGGGAACCATATGGGATGCCGGGGATCTAACCCAGGTTGGCTGTGTGCGAGGCAAATTCCCTCTCCACTCTGCTATCACTCCAGCCCGTCGCCTGTATATTTTTTTCTTTACCTATTCCTTCCCTCCTTCTTCCCTTTGTCATCAATGTTATCATTGTTTTTGCTGTGATGGAACAATGACTAAGGTGCAGGTGCCCAGCTCTGGTACCTGCCCATGGAGTCGTGGTACTCGCTGGGAGTCATACACCCAGCCACGGTGCTCACCAGGGCAGTCCTCCGTTAGCTGCGGTGTCTCTGCACATGCTCTCCAGGGCACACTCCACTATCGGGGCACATGCTGTGATTGCAGTACTCACCAGGGGTTGCTGTCATGCTCCCAGTGCTCTAGGATAACACTGTGCATGGGAAAGAACCAGGATTTGAACCCATGACCAAACTGCAAGGCAGAACTCGAAGTCATTGCCCTATTACTCTGGGCCCAAAATATTTTATAACCACAAATATTTAATACAGTTCCCATGTCAAAAGGTCATGGTCGGCATTTGTGAATAATAGACCACAGACAGGGTCTAGAGGTCAGGAAGCAAATCACTTTGACTTTTATTTAAGATTAGAGGAAAATGTGATACAGAGTTTACTATTTTCTTCATCAAATAGATTTTTGTATGTGCAGCTATTTTGGGGGGGCTGGTGAGGAGAGGTCGACACTCAGCAGTGCTCAGGTCTTATTCCTGGTCCTGTGCTCAGGGATCACTCCTGGAGTGGCTCAAGGACCACATGGGGTGTTAGGGGTCAAACTCAGGTTGTGTGTGTGTAAGGCAAGAAACCTGCCCACCACAGTACCTCTCCAGCCCCAACAAATAGGTATGATGAATGTCATGAAGAATAGTTTTCTCCATTTCCAAAAGATGTTATATTTCTTTTGTAATACCTGATGAAAAGTATGTGAATGGAATTGTCACATTTATGCATCAAATCCTAAGTTCCTCTTGTTGTTTTGGGTTGAAGGCCACCTCTGGAGGTGTTCAGGGGCTACTCCTGGTTCTGTGCTCAGGGACTACTCCTGGCAATGCTTGGCGAGCCATATTGGATACTGGGGATTTGAACCATCACTGGAGGAATGCAAGGCAAATGCCTTAAGCCCTATATTATCTCTTGGCCCTGGATTCCAGTGTGTTTATTTTGATGAATCTTATTGGCTTTTGCCTTTAGGATAGCTGTTTTTTTCCCCCTTATTTTTTAAAAAACTTTTGAATTGAATCACTGTGATATAGACCCTCACAAAGCTGTTCATGATTGCATTTCAGTCATACAGCATTACAACACCCAGCCCTCCACCCGTGTACATTTTCCAGTACCAGTATCCCCAGGTTCCCTCCCATCAACGCCCACCCCCACCCGCTGCCTGCCTCTATGGCAGATGTTTTTCTACTCTCTCTGTTTCTCTGTCTCTGTCTCTGTCTCTGTCTGTCTGTCTCTCTCTCTCTCTCTCTCTCTCTCTCTCTCTCTCTCTGTGTGTGTCTCTTCCATTTTGGGCATTGTGGTTTGCAATATTAACACTGAAAGGTTATCAAGAATATCCCTTTACCTACTTCTTTTTATTTATTTTTATTTAATTTTTATTAGTGAAACACCATGAGGTACAGTTGTAGACTTACAAATTTTCGTGCTTGGGTTTCAGTTATACAATGATCAAATAGGAGACTAACACCCAAATGTGGCTGAGATTAGTACCAGGAATTTTGCTCCATGGCTTGGAGGCCAGCCACACATGCTAGGGGAAAAGGGAGCTCAGATAGAGAAGGGAGCATCAAATAAAGGGTGTTGGGAGGATCCTCCCAGGATGGGAGTTGCATGCTGAAAGTAGACTATAGACTGAACATGATTGCCACTCAATGCCTCTTTTGCAGACCACAACACCCAAAAGGAGAGAGAGAACAAAAGGAAATGCCCTGCCAACAGAGGCATGGTGGGATGGGGGGGTTGGAGGGGTGGGAGGGATACTGGGACCTGTGGTGGTGGAAAATGGGCACTGGTGGAGGGATGGGTACTTGATCATTGTATAACTGAATCCCTTTACCTACTTCTAACACTCAGTTCTTGTACAGCATGATCATTCCTGGGCTATTATTGTCATACTGGTCTCTTTATTTATTTATTTTTTTTAGCTGTCAATAGAACTTTAATCACAACAAAGGGGCTATAGACCCCTGGGTAGCTGCGTGGCCCAGCCCTGATCCCGTTCCTGTCTGCACCCTAGTGAAATGGACCGTTCCTCTCTTCTCTATTTTACCTTTCCTCAGCCCGCCCCCCCCCCCCCCTCCACTTACTTGTGGTTGGATGGGCTGGAGCAATAGCACAGCGGGTAGGGCATTTGCCTTGCATTTGGCCAACCAGGCTGACCCGAGTTCGATTCCTCTGCCCCTCTCAGAGAGCTCGGCAAGCTACTGAGAGTATCTCACCCGCACAGGCAAAGCCTGGCAAGCTACCTGTGACATATTCGATATGCCAAACACAGTAACAACAAGTCTCATGATGGAGATGTTACTCGGCCCACTCCAGCAAATCGATAAACAATGAGAGGACCGTGCTACAGTGCTACTATATGTGTATATATACATGTATATATAGTATATGGTATCAAATATAAATTTAAATATGTTAAATATTAAAAATATATTAAAATAATAAAATATAAATGCATATTTTTATCTACCACAAATGAATGTGTCATTCTATATCTGTCCTTCTCCTTCTGACTTCTTTCACTCAGCATGATACTCTCCATGTCCATCCATTTATAGGCAAATTTCTTGATTTCATTTTTCCTGACTGCTGTATAGTATTCAATTGTGTAGATATGCCATAGTTTCTTTATCTATTCGCTTGTTCTTGCCCAGCCAAATAAATTCAGGTTATTTTCAGATTCTGGCTATGGTGAATAGTGCTGCAATAAACATAGGAGTGCAGATGGTATTTCTGCTGCATGTTTGTGCCCCCAGGGTATATTCCCAGAAGTGGTATTGCTGGGTCAAATGGGAGCTCAATTTCTACTTTTTTGAGAAATGTCCATATTGTTTTCCAAAAAGGCTGGACCAGTCGGCATTCCCACCAACAATGAAGGAAAGTTCCTTTCTCCCCACATCTATGCCAACACTGGTTGCTCTTGTTCTTTTCGATGTGTGCCAGTCTCTGTGAGATGAGATGATATCTCATTGTTGTTTTGATCTGCCTCTCCCTGATGATTAGTGAAGAGTGTTTTTCCATGTGCCTTTTAGTCATTTGAATTTCTTCTTTGAGAAAGTTTCTGTTTATTTTATCGTCCCATTTTCTGATGGGTTGGATGTTTTTGTCTTATAGAGTTCAACCAGTGCCTTAATATATCTTTGATATTAACCCCTTACATAAGTATATTGGGTAAATATCCTTTCCAGTCCATAGGCTGTCTTTGTGTCCTGGTCACTGTTTCTTTTGAGGTGCAGAAGCTTCTTAGTTTAAGTTAGTTCCATTTGTTTATCTTTGCTTCCACTTGCTTGGTCAGTGGCATTTCATCTTTGAAGATACCTTTAGCTTCAATGTCGTGGAGGGTTTTGCTGATCTTTTCTTCAATGTGCCTTGTGGATTCTGGTCTCATGTTGAGGTCTTTAATCCATTTTGATCTGACTTTTGTGCATGGTGTTAGGTAGAGATCTGAGCCCATTTTTTTTTTTTTGCATACAACTGTCCAGTTTTGCCAGCACCACTTGTTAAAGAGGCTTTCCTTGCTCCACGTCATATTTCTTGCTTCCTTATCATAGATTAAATGATCATATATTTGAGGATGTGTGTTAGGATATTCAACCCTATTCCATTGATCCACGGATCTGTCTTTATTCCAATACAATTGTTTTAATTATTACGGCTTTGTAGTACAGTTTGAACTTGGGGAAGGTGATGCCTCCCATCTTTTTCTCCCCCAAGAATTGCTTTAACTATTCATGGGGGCTTATTGTTCCATATGGATTTCATGAGTGTTTGATAAATTTCTTTGAAAAACACTATGGGTATCTTGATAGGGATCGCACTGAATCTGTACAATGCTTTGGGGAGTATTGCCATTTTGACAATGTTAATTCTCCCAATCCATGAGCAGGGGTAAGGAAGCTGTTTTAATGGCAACACAAATTTAAAAAGTATATCATTGTGAATGGTGATCTCTGTGGCAATGTATTTTCCGTTAATGAGCTCATGCAGAGGTTCCTAAACTTAATCGGCCTCCCCCCCTCCCCCCCAGGAAAAAAGCCACAAAGGGTCCCCTTGGAAATCTACCTTCCTTAAGCAAACAGAAATGTGTAGTCTCCAGATGGCTAGGGAACCCAGCATGGCTCTCTCTCTCTCCTCCTGCGTTTGATGGTATCAAGCCGCTCCCCCACCCGGGGCGGCCGATGGGCAGGCAAAGGAGGAAACGAGGCCGCCAGGCTGGTTGGTGATCAGTTGCCGTTTATTCCATTCTCCCCACCCACCTGATCCAGTCTCACTGACCCCCCCATTCTAGTCTCACAATGCCCCTCATTCCCGTCTCCTCCTGTCTCTCCCGCTCATCTGAGCTCCCTCTCGCAGCCACGTCTCTTGTCTCTCCACACACCTGCTCCTGAATTCTTCCCCTGCATTCTTCTCCCTCTGTCCCCCTTGCTTGTCTCTCCGCACTCCATCTTGCCACCCAGTCCTCTCTCTTCTTTCTCCCCAACTCCCCGGGACGTAGTAACCACACCCTGTTCTAGCAAAATCAACATATGAAAGCCCTTCTTGATCACTGGTCAGGCTCAAGGGAGAAAATACTACCTAGGGGTGTTTCTCCTTGGCTTAGTCCAATAACTTAATTAGCATCTTAATTAACATCTTAATTAACATCTTAATTCTACTTAATGTTATTTTGTATAGACACAGTAAGAGATACATTGAGCTTGTAGGGTGGCTCTCCTGGGGACATCTCGCTATAGATCTCAGACTACAGTGCTCAGGCCAAATTAGTCTTTCTGAAACCTAGATGCTACTTTTTTTTTTATTTTTTTTTATTAAAAATTTTTTTAATAGTGAAACATCATGAGGTACAGTTGCAGACTTACACATTTTTATGCTTGGGTTTCAATTATAAGTAAAGGTAAGGTAAAGGTAAAGGCCCTCCCGTTGATCGTCGATTTGCTCGAGCGGGCCCAGTAACGTCTCCATTGGAGACTTTGTTGTTACTGTGTCTGGCATATCGAATACTCTCGGTAGCTTGCCGGGCTCTCCGAGAGGGGCGGAGGAATCGAACTCGGGTCGGCCATGTTGGCTGCTTGTAAGGCAAACGCCCTACCGCTGTGCTATCAATACCCATCCTAGATGCTACTTTTTGGATCATGACAGCATTTGTCCATGACCATGCTCTTAACTTAAAGTTAAGTATTTTGGCGCTTTGGCCAGGCCCACTTGGATGCCAGGGTAGCTCACTGCTTGCCCTGGGTCCATACAGTCCCTCGTTGGGACCCTGCTTTTGGGATGCTAGGAAGTAAGGGGACCAGGGTTGAATATCAATAAACTCCCAAGTTACAAAAGCATGGCATTAACTGTCTTCTTGTGTCTATACAAAAAGGACATTGCTCTGAATTAACTATGCAAAGGACTTAAAAAGAAGAGAAAAGCAATATTTACACGTTAACAGAGCACAAAGAGGTTACAAATAAACACAGAGGAATGGGATGGGAGTAACCCAATAAACCTAAGCTCCCAATGGCAAGGCAGAAAGGACAAAGCAATGTTATCCTATATAGAAAGTGCCATCAACTGCACTCAGTGCTACTACTGACACCTCCTGGATCATCCCAGTACCCCTCTTGGGGTGAGGGTAATATCTCCCACTTTGAGAAGTGGCTCAGTGGCTAAAAGCATCTGCTTTTCCAAGTGTGAGGCCAGCAGTTTGATCCCTGGTGGTGCTCACATGTGAAGAGTGAGAGCCAGTGGCTCTGCCACTTGGGACACCTGGCGACACAACCGAATGTGTGAGCTCCTGTGCCCAGCTCAATAAACGAGGCCCAGCCTAGCAAACACTGAGGCTAGATGTATGAGCACTGTGGCCAGGAGTGAGTAGCACAGTGTCCCTGGTGAACAGAAGTAAGATGTACAGGAGCACTGTTCCAGGAGCACAGCAGGGGAGCTCTGAGGCCAAGTGCAGGAGCAACTGAACAGGAGCCCTGGGCAGCCTGGTCAATGGGGCCCCAATGGGCCACAATTGATTGCTCTGCACAGGTGTACATTTCCCTTCCTCACGTGGGAGCTGGACGAGGGATTCTTTGCTTGCAAATCCCATCGAGGCAGGAGGCTGTCTCTTTCACAGTAGGTGACAAACTGATGGTGTCTCGCTGGGCTCCTGGTGGCTTGCTTGCTCCGATGGGCCCTGTAGCTTCATGGGGAGGGCTCCGGGGAGAACCCGTGTGACAGGGCACAGATGGAGGCTGCCCGCCCACTACTCAGTAGCTTGCTACCGCCTCAGGTGACACATGGCTTCTCCCTGAGCCACTCACCACAGCCCTGGAAGGGGCACCCCGCTAAGGGGCTCCTGAAATCCAGATGCATCAGGAGGGTCACTGAGGTCCTCTCTTTCCACGTGGTTGGGTTTGGTGGTAACACCTGGGACTGCCCCAGGGACCTCTCCCGACTCTGAACTTGGGGTCGCTCCTGGCAGTCTGGGGACCCATGTGAGCCTCAGGCATGTCAGCATGTGCTCTTGCCTGCTGTGCGAGCCAGCGAGTGGTATGCTGTAAGCTGATAAGATTTGGGCACTTTGTTACAGAGGAAGTTAGCCACGTGATGATCTGGGGGAAGGGCGCGCAGGCTGAGGGCAGAGCTGGGGCACAGGCCCTGACATGTGAGGAAGAGCCAGGAGGCCAGTGTAGAAGAGGTAACCAACCAAGGGGCCAAAGGGCAGCTGAGGTCGGAGAGGTCACCGAGGGTGAGATGGCCAGGGGTCCAGTGGATTAGGATAGGAGCTTGGACCATCATTTGATTTTTTTTTTTTTTTGGTGGGGGGATGTACAGTGCTTAGGGATCACTGGCGATCAAGGTAAGGTGATCAATTACTGCTGTGGCATTGCTAATAATGGGAAGTGACCCCTGATTGAGCAGGTTCCTAAGACCCTCTTTGGCTGTGGTCTCCGGCCAAACAGTTCCCCAGAGCACTGTCAGGTATAACTGGAGCTTCCCTGGATGAGGCCACACCCGCTCAGGTAAGATGGTTCTTAGTTCTCCATGTGAAGACCCCAGACTCTCCATGGCTTTGCCTTTAGGAGGAGGCATTTCCCCACGAACACCAACAGCACAGCCGGCTGGCATCTTGCAAACGCCTCACAAATTCTCAATGATCCTCCACTGGGCAAATTCACTGAGGACCATACTGTTTTCTTTTCAAGCCCTTTGTGAGTATCACTATATTTTTCAAAGCTGTGCCTCAAAAGTCATGGTTTGGGCAAGAAAAGGCAAGAGACAGAGACTTCTGAGAGTGCATGGGACTGCAGCTGGGACAGGGAATCTTCTTACTCTACATCAGTGAAATCCCCAGTCTAACTCAGGATGAGCACTGCCAGCTCAATGGAGGCTTTAGACTAAATCATTTGCTAGTAAACATTATTCATGTATGACAAATTGTGCTGAAATCAACCAATGGCAACAATCAGGAGATGCTTGTGATCCTAAATCCTAATCCTAAGGATCCCAAATCTATATGAGAAATGAAAGGAAATATTATTTGAAGAGTGGATAAAGGATTGACCTTCAGTGTGCCTTCTGATCGCTGGTCAGAAAGACTGCTACATCATGGTTACTGTGAGAGCTTTAGACTATGCTTTGATATACACAGACTGGGAGGCAGAGAGAAAAGAATCTCACTTTATTGATTTTGCTTTTTTAAAATACATATATATTTGAGCCACATTCTGCTCAGGGCTTAGTCCTGGTTCTGTACTTAGGGATCACTCCTGGTGGGAATCTGGGTACCCAAATATAGTAGAGTGGTAGGGCATTTGCTTTGCAGGCAGCTGACCTGGGTTCAATCTCTGGCTCCCCATGTGGTCCCCTGAGCACAAAGAGAAAGACCCCTGAGCTCAGAACCAGGAGTAAGCCCTGAGTACAGCCAGCAGTACAGTCCCCCATTCAAAAAATTGCTCATTTTACAATGGCAAGATAAGCCCCAGCAAAGGCTCCATTGGAAACAAGCACCTGGGGCTGGGAGTAGGGGACCATATGGGATGCCGGGGATCAAACCTGGGTCAGCCACATGCAAGGTAAGTGCCCTCCCTGCTGTACGATTGCTCTGGTCCCCAACATATGCTATTTTCAGTCTAAAGTTTATGCCTACATAGCTTCAGATTCATTCTATTTGGTAAAATAAAAGTAAGGCTCCGAGTTGAATAATTATCAATAAGTGAATATCAGCATTATCCAATCTGGAAGCAGTGTCATTCATGAAAGGCTCCGATGTATAAATATAAAAATATTTACTTGAGGGGCTGGAGCAATAACACAGCGGGTAGGGCATTTGCCATGCACGTGGCCAAACAGGGCTTGATTCCCAGCATCCCATATGGTCCCCTGAGCACTGGCAGGGGTGATTCCTGAGTGCAGAGTCAGGAGTAACCCCTGTGCATCGCCGGGTGTGACCCAAAAAGCAAAAAAAAAAATTAAAAATATTTACTTGATCTTGGGCTGGAGCGATAGCAAGGGCTGGAGCGATAGCACAGCGGTAGGGCATTCGCCTTACAAGCGGCCAACATGGCCGACCCGAGTTCAATTCCTCCGCCCCTCTCGGAGAGCCCGGCAAGCTACCGAGAGTATTCGATATGCCAGACACAGTAACAACAAAGTCTCCAATGGAGACGTTACTGGGCCCGCTCGAGCAAATCGACGATCAACGGGAGGGCCTTTACCTTTACCTTACTTGATCTTCAGAAGGCTAGAGCAATAGTATAATGGATAGGGTGCAGTGCTTGCCTTGCACACGGCTAACCAGGGTTTGATCTTTGACACCCCACATGGTCCCCAAGTCTTGTCCGGAGTAATCCTGAACACAGAGCCAGGAGTAAGCCGTGAGCATCACCGGGTGTGGCCCAAATACTAAAGACACTCTCCATCCCCTGCCAAAACAAAAAGTTCTTCAGATGCTTTCACATTCAAGGTACTCTCTTGAATCAAATGCAAAAAAAAAAAAAAAAAAAAATTAAATAAAGGTGGTCCCAAAGTCCTCTGGGGACTATGGTTTGGAGCATAATGAGTGCAAATTAATATCGATGGTTAATAGTTCTGGAAATCTTTGTGAAAATATGTGACAGGCTAAGCTAACACCAACAAACTCAATTCCCTCCAATCCATACAGTATTGTTACTTCCAATGGCTCTTCTGCTGTTACTGAGATGCCATCAATGGATACTGAGCACCAGCTCTGTCACTCGTGGTGTGCTCGGCTAACCTGTCCCTAACAGACACAAAGTCCCAGGTGAGCAACCCTCTTCTTCGGCACAGAGGTATGCTCTTCCAAGCTGTCCGTATATTCTCAGTACCTTATTCTTAACGTGGCTTGGAGAAGTCTCCTCAATGTTCTGGTTGGCAGGTTTTGTACAGCATCACTGAAAGCAGACACAGATATTCTGGGTCTGCCACAAGGTTCTCTTCTTTGAAGACGCCTTGAACATTCATTCTCTTGAGGGCTGTTGTTTGACTCATTCCCTCAATGAAGGCTTAGGAACATGAACACGGAACAGAATTCCAAACTGTTCCGCAGGCCCTGGGCTGTGGTCTGTAGAATTCTTAGTCTCCTGGCTGACATGCTTCCTGCCTCCGAGGTTCTCTTAAAACAGAAACGGCAGGAAAGCTTTCCTATGCTTTGGGTAGGAGACAAATTTGCTTCTGTAGAAATGGTGGCTGAGGAGAGCAGATAGGGCCTGGCTGCAGAAGACGTATGTCACCACGAGCCACCAAGTTAAGTTCTGGAAGCCAAAGGTGACGGCCATGGAGATGTAGATCATCAGCTCTGCCAGGTAGTTGGGGGAAGAGACGTACTCGAACCAGTCTCCAAATGGGATGCGGTGGTTGCAGTGAATGACCACGCCTGAAAGGCACAACGACATCCTAAACAGCTGCGCTTGCAAAAAGAAAGCTACCACGCCACCCGCAAATCATTGACAGGAACCCTGAGTCAGAAAAGAGCACCCCAGAACTGCACAGGCCTCTCTATTTGGCCTCCTGTGCGCTGCCTAGCTGCTACACAGGCCAAAGTCACGTGTCTCCATGGCTCAATCTCGAACGGGCTGAGAAGCACAGAAAGAAAGAACATCCCTCCAACGATCCCCTGGGTTGGTACCGGGTTCCACCATTCACTAGCTTTGTCACTTCAAATAGGGTTGGTTGGTTGGTTTGTGTCTCAGCCTCACCCAACTGTGCTCTGGGGCTTACTCCTGGCTCTATGCTCAGGGATCATTCCTGGTTGTGCGTGTGTTGGGGGGGGGAACCGTATGTATAAGGTATCAGGGATTGAACCAGGGCCAGTTGAATGCAAGGCAAATGTCCAACTCATTGTACTATCTCTCCAGCCCCACATCAAGTAGATTGTTGAATCGCTCTGTGTCTCAATTTCCAAATCTGCAAAAGTGGCTAAGAACATACCCACCTTCAAGGAGTTTTGTGAAACTCCACGCAAGGCACTGTTAATACATCACTCCATGCAAAAAACTGGGAGCGAGGGTGGGGTGAGTGGGGGGCAACCACCCAGTGTAGCTCAGGGAAGGAACCCAGGGTTGTTGCACACAAAGCATGGCCCCCAGCACTCTAGACTATCTCCCTGCCCGCCCCCCCTTGCTCTAATTGGTGGGCGTCGAGGGGCTATGCCCGGTGGTGACACCCAGAGCTGACTCCTGGCTCTGTGATCAGGGATCATTCCTGACAGGGCTCAGGGTACCATACTGATGCTGAGGATTAAACCCAGGTAAGCCGCAGGCAGGGCACAGATATGCCATCCGCTGTTATCTCTCTGTACTATCAGTTTGTATTTTAACCTTTTGGGCACTTTTAATTATAGAGGTGCCGTGTTTGTTTTAAATGTAACATTGGGAAAGAGACAAGGTGGGAGTGTAAACAAGCTCTGTGTCTGCGATCCTATCTGAAGCCACCTCAGTGCTCTGTATACCACCGAGGCTTACTCCTACATAAAATATACTGCTTTTAGATACTGCACCATTTCCCCCCAAATATGTCAGCACTCAAATGCATGTTTCTAAAAGCCCAATTGAAGGGCTGGAGATACAGTAGAGCGGGTAGGGCATTTGCCTTGCGGGTGGCTGACCTGGTTCAATCTCTGGTGGCCCACCGAGCAGCAAGAGGAGAGACCCCTGAGCTCAGAACCAGGAGTAAGCCCTGAGCGCAGCCGGCATAGCAGTCCCCCACTCAAAAAAATGCTCATTTTACAATGGGCAGATAAACCCCCCAGAGAAGGCTCCCTCAGAAACAAGCATCTGGGGCTGGGAGTGGGGGGAGAGTACAGTGGTTAGGGCACATGCTGGGCATGCACCTCAACCCAGTTTGATTCCTGGTGCCACATGGCCCCTTATAAGCATTATTGGGTGAGTCCTGGAGGACCTGGGGCACCACCAGGTGTGGCTCAGAGAGTCTTGGGAACTCCTGGGGAGGCCTGGTGGGCAGACAATTGTCAGTGGGGTCCCGCGTCTCCTGAGCACTGCTTGGGAGCCCCCAACCAAGGGAACAGACCAAAATAATCAGGTATCTGACAGACAGATCAACGGAGAGGGCAGGAAGGGAAAGGAATAAAGGAACCTGAGAGCTTACTCCCCGGGGCCGGAAGGCAAGCGCGGAGACTACGGCGAGGCTCACCTGCTTTGTTTTTCCTGAGGTTGCCGAGGATGACGTGGCACCGGTACTGATGGACGGACGACCAGACAAACATCATCATTCCGAGGATGTGGAACCAGCGCGTCTGCGTCAGGAGGCTTTTCCCTCTCACGTAGGCTACAGGGACGGGAGCAAGTGTTGGGGCCAACCCCGCCAAACGCCGGAGAGGCAGAGAAGGGGCAAACGGGAGTGTGGGTGGAATACGACTATCCAGGTACCCAGGAGACGGGGATAGCAGGCAGAGCCCCAGCCCTTAGGTGGGGCATTCTCACCCCGGGCAGTGTCTAAGGCCCAGCACAGGCTGAGACTTGACGTCCACTTCCTCCTGCTCCTCTTGACACACCCGGAGGAGCGCGGTGGCGCCTGCCATGTTCAGTGTTCTGAAGGAACAGGCTACTTTGCCCTTCTACTGCTTCTTTTGGTCTCCTTAGTTCCAGGAGAAGCGTTGCCCTCTCTCTCTCTCTCCCCCCTCACCAACCAGAGACAGGAAGAGAACAGGCCCCTGTGAGGAGGGCTGGGAGCAATGCCCCCAGCCTTGGGGAAGTGAATGAAGGATGAGCAGGAAGGAGGCAGGCTGGCTGGCACCTGGCTGGAGAAGCAAAGCTGGACTGGCCACAGCGAAAAGCCTGAGCTAAGAAGGAGCAAGTACCGGGGTGGAGTGGGGGTACATCACTACAAAGCCCCCCCCCCCCCCCCACGCCAGGAAGTCACTCACTTCCCTGGGAACAAAGTTCTACAGGAGCAGGTCCAAACTATAAGGCAGAAAAAGGGAAGGCAGGGTCCTAACTACGTGTGTGTGTGTGTGTGTGTGTGTGTGTGTGTGTGTGTGTCTGTCTGTCTGTCTGTCTGTCTGTCTGTCTAGCCTGAGTGATACCTAGTTACTTGGTTGTTATGTTACCGAGTATCTGCCGGCCGTGGTACTGCTGCAAGCACGAGGGACATAATGAGACAAGTCGGGCAAAATCCCAGTCTTGTCCTTCCAGGGGGTGGAAGGACAAACTGGGAAACACACAGGCAAGCCAGACAATGCTGGGCAGAGCCAGCTCTCTGGAGGTGTGACGAGGTGAGTGGTCTCTTGAGGAAGCCCAGGGGTTCCAGGTACAGGGTGTGAAGCCCCGGGAACTGAGCGGAGGACCTTTCCCTTCACTCTGCACAACCGGTTGCAACCAAGCACAATCTCTCCCTAATCACAGAGGGTCACTGAGCTGGAATTCTGACTTCCTGGCCCGGGTGACTTCTAGCTGACCTTGGGAGCGGTCAAAGCCCCAGAAGCACTCACTCTCAGTACATGCTGAGACCAGTTCTCCGCAGTGCCCAGATCACCCTGATGACTCACGGAGGGCAAGTAAGTGAAACAGAAAATAGCCTTAGTGAGGCCTGTGTCGGGAGTGCTCTTGGTGGGTGTCTCTGTTGCCTTTTTGTGGCTGTTCTACAGGAGACGGCTATGGGTGGCTGTCCCCCTGGGGAAGTTTCGGAAGACATCCAGACACTGGAGGACAGGAACACAAGCAGGCGACCGAAGTGCTCTGGGAAGCTCCCATGGGTGGAAAGACTCTGGTTCACCAGGAACCCAGTGACGCTGGCCTGCTGAGCTCACCAACACCACAGCAGAGAGATCAGGAAGGAGGGGCCGGAGCCATATGACAGTGGGGAGGGCATTTGCCCTGCATGTAGCCCACGAGGGTTTGATTCCGGGAACCCCATAAGGTTCCCTGAGCCCCACCAGACATGATGCCTGAGCACTCAGCCAGGAGTCAGCCTTTGGTATTGCCAGGCGT
Source organism: Sorex fumeus (assembly GCF_029834395.1). Classification (NCBI taxonomy): domain Eukaryota; kingdom Metazoa; phylum Chordata; class Mammalia; order Eulipotyphla; family Soricidae; genus Sorex; species Sorex fumeus. The sequence continues at coordinate 28,635,558 of NW_026606070.1, forward strand.
AGCCCAACCTTTTTCCACACACACACAGACACACACACATACACACACATACACACACACACACACAAACACACACATACTCAGAAGAGAAAGATCAGGGAGGAAAAACAGACTTGATTCCATGCAGACAAGTTGGGGGTGCAGATGTGAGGTGAGTGGCTGGGCCAAGGAAAACGTCACGGAAAGAGTCAGTGAGTCAGTCCTTCCGAGTGAGGACCTCATGAACCTCAGCTCGGGAGAAGTCTTTGAGCTCAGTGGCAGTTCCCGAGTCCCCAGTCAGGCTCGTTCCCTACCTCCCCTTGCTCCCCGTCTGGCTGATACTCTCCTACTGCACACTTGTCCCAGTAAAACACCACTGTGATCAGATGGAACTGCTCTGAGTCACTGAGGGAAGCGACTGCACAGACAGGAAGGGAAGTGAACATCTCGCACGCCAAGGCGAGGCCGTTATGGAGACCCTGGTCTTCTCGAAGGAGGAGGGGGAGGGCGGGGCAGGGCAGCTTAGGAAGGGTAAAGGCTGGACCAGAGAAAACAGCCCTGACACAGTGATCTTACAGTGCATTAAAAACCCAAGTCCGAGTTCGGAGTGTAATCTGGAAATCTCCTTGGCTTTAGTGAATAATTCAAGAATCAGGCCGCATTCTATGTAGCTAGGAGGAAGGAGTTCTCAGTAGCTGTACAAAATGGGAAGTTTGTCAAGCCAGAAAGAGGGTGAGATACTGTTACTCGCTGAAGAAAAGAAGGATTATTAGGGTCCAGGATACAGTTCATGAGGTCCTCAGACCATGGACAGAGGCAGGTGTGAGGTCCTGGGTTGGACTCTTGGGGAAGGAAGAAAGAGAGGAAGGCAGATGAAAGAAAGGACGGAAAGTAAGAAGGAAGTCAGAGACTGTCCTGGCCACTTCAGATTTTAAAAGTCTGGGTTGGAGAGACCAGTCCAGGGGTTAAGGTGTTTGCTTGGCACACATCCAAGTCAGGTTTGATTCCCGGCACCACAAAGGGTTCCCCAACCACCGCCAAGAGTGATCCCTGAGATGGAGGCAGGAATGCACCCTGAGCACCACTTGGAGTGGCCCAAAAGACAAACAATCTATCCCCAAGAGTTAACTCCCAACTGTCTAAATTGTAAGGACTCCAACGTCAGCAGCAAAGCCTGTAGTACAGATGATGAAGGATTTGGGGGGGACCAAGACAGATCACGGACGCCGGCTCGGAGGTCTGCGCTTCTCTCTGTCTGTCAGCTCCGTTGAGTAAGTCCTACCTTCTTTCAATTGATGTACATTAAATTTTTGAAAGTGTCCATAAACACCCTTTCAATAGACGGCAGTTTTGCCTGTTGACCGAATCACTCGAGTGGACTGTTGCACATACTTGGTGGAACAGTCTGTCCAATGTGACATCCAAGTGTGAACCACTGGTGGTACACGTCGGTGTCAGCGTGTTAAGGATAAAGTGCTGGGGGGTGTGAAGTGGCACTTTCTTCAGTGGAGCTGAAGGTGCTAAGTCAGTGTGGTGTTTGTGCAGAAAAAGAGAGAGTGTGGCCGAGAGTTCAGCAGGAAGTGGGGCACACAGCCAAGAGCAGGAGAAAGGGCCAGCAAGGAAAGTCGCCTCACCATGGCCTCAGTGCCTGGGGCGGGTGGAAGGCAAGGGGGGGGGGAGAGGAGGGTGTGAGGGGGAAGGGAAGCAGAACGTCATCAGAAATTCAAGGAGGAAGGGTGGCCAGGCTCATAAGAAATATCCAAGATTTGGCTGGGGGTGGTGTTTTTTGTTTGTTTGGGAGCCACACCTATGGGGCTCTGGGTTACTCCCGGCTCTGTGCTCCTGGTGGGGCGCTGGGCTCGCTATACGATGCCAGGAATTGAACCCAGACCTCCTGCCTGCAAAGCGTGAGCTCAGCCCACGAGCTCTCTCCGGTCCATGGATAAGAACTGAAATGGGAATACGGAGCCCTCTGCATCTGTTCAGTTCCTGCGATGGCGTCTCTCACCAGCTCACCTCCCAGCGGAGGGAGAAAGGCAGGAAAATAAACAGGGTGATGGGGCGGGGAGCAGGAGTTGGCTCAGAGGGCTGGAGCCCAGGCTCATTGGCACTGCCGGGTCCTGGTCCTTACCACGCCACCGGGAGCGAGCGCCCCGCTCCAAACTGAGAGGAGCCATCCCAGAGCAGCATGGCGTAGGCCCCCTCCCCCACCCGCCCAAAATTGTGTCTTGTGATTTCTCAACTCTTAGAAGGAAGAGACACGACATTTGACCTTTGTTGAGGAGGAGGAGGAACTGGAGTGTGGCTTCTTGGTGGGGCCTATTTAATAAGACAATCATTTTTTTGCAAAAACAATGCATGCTCATAAAGATCTCAAGTCATTTTGTAAACGGAAATCTCCCAAGGTGGCCAGGGCTGTCACTGGCCCTCCAGCTGCCAAAGCCCTTGGTGGTGCAAGGACTTTGCCTGAAAAGTGGACGCAGGGGCTGGAGCAGTAACCCCTGTGCATTGCCGGGTGTGACGCCCTCCCCTCCCCACCCAAAGAAAAAACAGTGGACCCAATCTACGGGGTGAAACAGCCCTGTGCACTCTGGGGCCACTCACCATTCCTGCCGTCCAGGGGCACTTGGCTCAGCACCGTCAGGCCGACGAGGACATAGTAGGAGGCTCCAAAGCAGTAATGCACAAGGTGAATCACGGCGTTGGAGAAGACGCTGACGTAGAAGCACTCAAAGAGTCTTCGCAAGCTGTGCAGCCACAGAAACGCCAGCACGAGGAAGGTGGACAGCGCCAGCTCGCCACCTGCAACCCAGCATGCGGCAGGTCAGGCCTCTCTGCCACCATCATCCCGGGGGCTCCTCCCAGGATATTCCAAAGCACAAGAGGGAGTTTGAACTCGAAACCTGGTGCTTGGTAGGCAAGCCCCTTAAGCCAGTGTGCCTTCTTCCAGGGCTTTTTAATGAACTTATTTTTTTTTTTTTTTTGGAAGGGGGACTTTTTGGGTCATACCTGGCGATGCACAGAGGTTACTCCTGGCTCTGCACTAAGGAATTACTCCCAGCGATGCTCGCGGGACCATATGGGATGTTGGGAATCAAACCCGAGTCAGCCGCGTGCAAGGCAAACGCCCTACACGCTGTGCTATCGCTCCAGCTCTGAACAAACACTTTTTTTCTAAAAAAGCAACTCAACCCACATGCCCAACTCCGAAAACCAGCACCAGGTCAAGGGGCAGGACACGACCACCCACCTCCTCGAGTTCCCTTCCCAGCACCCTCTGCAGGGTAAGCCCCTTCAAACGTGCTTTCTATGGATGTAGATTTGCTTCCGGGTCACATTTCTACTACTATTACTGTGGTCTGGGGAGAAGGAGTGGGGGTCTGGCAGTGCTCAGTGGTCGCTTCTGGTGGTGCTGGGGAATGAAGCTCCCCTCAACCCCCCCAGCTCCTTCCCCTCAGTCCTTGCTGTTCTCTGGATGCTAAGATACAGTCAAGCTAGTTTTACCGTAAAACCTAAATTACCGTACTTACCAGTTTACCCTATGAGAACAAGTTAAAACAACCGAAACATCAAAACTGGCAACCCACCCTCCCCATAGTGGCTCAGAGAGTCATGCAGTGGGTGCGCAGCCCACGTTGCCAGGGACCTCCCCTCCCCCTCCCTGCCTGGTGGCCTGGCCCACCCCTTGGGCCTCTTTTGCAACAAGGTCTGCTGGTTATAGAGAAAGGGATTGTTCTTAGGGAGCCCGTGCTTTCGCTGCTGGGACAAAGGACAGAGACAGAACCAGAACAATTGGTTTCTTATTCGCCCTCCCCCTTCACGCCAGACACTAAACAAGGCCACTCGGGGATTGCCGGCCTTCAGCTTCTCCCTTTAGAAAACTGACATCCTTTCTGGGAGACAGAATTTCAAGGCAATTTTGTGATCATCTGGCCAACGAATGTTTACAGTTAACCTGGGGTGGGGGCGAGGGGGGGTACACCTGGGAGAGCTCAGAGACTCCTTTGGGCGTTGTGCTCAGGGATCACTCCTGAAGGTGCTGGAGGTGGGGGGGAGGGTAGTATGTGGTGACAGGGCCGAACCACAGTTGGCCAAACACAAGGCCAGTGCCCTAAGCCCCGTGCTATCTCTCTGGCCGACTGCAACCAATTTTCATTTCTTAATGAGGCTGTCCAGGGGGCTGGAGTGATAGTACAGTGGGTAAGGTGTGTGCTTAGTACACAGCTGACCCGAGTTTGATTCTCGGCAGCCCATAGGATCCCCTGAGCACCATCAGTAATAATTTCTGAACGCAGAGCCAGGAGATACTCCTAAGCATCACCAGATGTGGCCCCAAAAACCAAAAAGAGAAAAAAAAAAAAGAGGCAAACAAAGATGTAAAGCTGTCTAGTTTGACCATCATTTTTGAGCCATTTTTAATCTTGGGTCTCATTTCTGGAGTTCCGAGAAAGGGCTTTGGCTGGGATAAATATCCCGAGGTAGATGTGTGGGTCTCCCCAAGCTTGCCCCTGCAGCAGAAAGACTTCTGGAGGAACTCGTCAGCCCAAGACAGGGCCTTCAGCGCTGCACCTAGCCCGGTGTGCAGACACACGCCAGGGACATGTGTCCTTCATAGGTCAGTGAAGGACCCGGGCACGACCTCTCTCAGCCCCTCTAGCTACGAACTCTCCCTCTTCTTGCCCTCACCCGAGTCCGAGAGCCGGCCAAGGAGGGGCCTGGGCGTGACGATGCCAGGGAACGGTTCCCTGCGGGCAGGGCAGGTGGGCACAGGAAGCCAGCGCCGCCGTCTTTACCTTGGAATTGGGTGGCCCCAAGAATTCTGAGCAAACCGTGAAGCCAGTGTGGAAAAGGTGCTCCCAGGAACAGAGATTGAGTAAGGCACCAGAGCAGGAAGCCGTTCCACAGCACCGAGATGATGTAGAAGTGAGAAAAATACCTGCAGAGGACAAACAAGTCAGTGAGTAACCTGGAGACTGGCCTTTTGTTCGGGTGGTGGTGACGGTCCTGGGCTCAGACCTGGGGTCTCACGTACGCCAGGCAACTGTGTCTGTTGCAGAGCTCGTCCCGGCACCCACAGATCTGCTCTGCACTGAGGCAGAAAGATTAGAGTTTCCCTGTCTCCTCCCACCCCCCCACCCCCCATCCCTGAAGCACTGCATTTTCTTTGTTCTTTCTCTCTCTCTCTCTCTCTCTCTCTCTCTCTCTCTCTCTCTCTCTCTCTCTCTCTGTGTGTGTGTGTGTGGTAGGGGCACACCTGGCTGTGCTCAGGGCTTACTCCCGGCTCTGCACTCAGGAATCACTTCAAGAGGCGCTCAAGGGAACCATAATGGGTGCTGAGGATCGAACCCAGATCAGCTGCATGCAAGGCAAACGCCTTCTCCACTGTCCTGCGGATCCAGTCCTATGCATTTCGCTTCCATTAGCCTTTTTTTTTTTTTGGTGCCAGGATCAAACCTGGACTCAAGACATATTAAGGATCATGTGTTCTACCCCTGTTGAAGGTCTGGTGAGAGAGAGGCGCACGCCTCTCCTCGAGTAGGGAGCTGCCCTAGCAGCTGGGAGAACAATCCAGATCGAGGAAGCACCACCAGAGGTCCTGAGGAACATGGAGGGTACACATGCGGGCAAGGCGACCAGAGGTCCACTCCTCCCGCCCCAAACCTTCAGTGTTACCACCCCACACCTATGTATCATCATTCATATTATTATTATTGTTTTGGGACACAGCCAGCAGTGCTCCGGGGGCTCTGGAGTACCAGGGATCAAACCTGGGTTGACGGCATGCAAGGCAAGCACCTTAGCAGCTATACTGCTACTCCAGCCCTGAAATCTACCTTCCAGAAGGGAGCTAGCAGCACCCTTTCCACCACCTCCCCCCCCCCATGGAAACTGCTGCCCCCAGACTGATCCACCTGGCTCAAGGAAAAGTATCCCTCCCTTTGCAAGGCCCGGGGCTAGGCAGGGTGGGTCTCCCAGGGGCCTGGGAGGGCGCAGGCATTCCCGTTCGTTCGTGCCCTTCCCCTGCGGCCCACCTGGCTATGCTGGGATCAGCACCCGGAGGGCTACTACTGGGCTCACGCGTGGGCCGGTGGGCAGAGTTCGAGATAGAGCCCGCTGAGCGACCTCTGGGCCTCAACCTGGACTTTATTTTTAATTTTTTGTTTGCTTCTGGGCCACACCCGGCTGTGCTCAGGTCTTCTCCTGGCTCTGCGTTCGGAGAGCACATCTGGAGGTGCACAGGGAACCATACGTGGTTCCAGGGATCGAGTCTGTACTGAGTGCCTTCACCCCCGAACGACGACTCCGGCCCTTGACGTGGGCTTTTGACTGAGTGCCACAGGGATTCTTTTGGCAGAGCGACTCAGAGTAGTGATGCACATGTTCAACCCCCCCTGGCTGGTAGCTGAGCTCTGCAGATGGGCGGTGGGGTGGCGACGGGAAGACGCGGGTGCGGGAGACAGCCAAACGCTGACGTGGCAAATCGCACGCCTCTTCGGAATGAAAAATACAAAGAGCGCTGCTCCTTTACTTCAGTTTGGCTTGTTGGGTTCTCACCCAGCACAGCTTGGGGGAGTGCTAAGCCTAGCCAGGCAGGCCTGATGGGTGTGGTGTTTGGGCCCACGGATGCTCAGGGGTACTCCCGCCACACTCAGAGGAGTTTGAGAGCTCATACAGTGTAAGGGCCTTCACTCCATGCTTTATGTGTGCAAGGCATATGCTCTATTATCCGAGCCTCCTCCCTGGGCAGAATTATGCCTTTAAAAATCAATGTATTTGGTGGTGGGGAGACATCCCGAGTGGTCCTTAGGAGCTCCTGCAAGTTCATTCTTGGCCATCCGGGCTGGTGGTTCATTGCGAGGGACTGAGGATGTGGTGTCATTAAGGTCCTTCAATGTTAGGGATGGGCAGTACTTGGGCGACCAGGTGATGCCAAGGATCGAGTGGAGTGGGTGACATGCAGAGCACACGCTTTAACCCCTCTCCCATCTCCCTGCCCTGCATTCCGCTTTAATTGGGGTGAGCAGGGCCCACTCACGGAGGAGGGAGTCTCGGAACAGAAGCGCAGGAAGTGAAAGCATCAATTATTGTTTTGCAACCTTTTACGGGGGATCGTGACCCGCTTCTGACCTTGCTTCCTTTCTGGGGGAGTGGGGAGGGGCATCCTACTGGCTGACCTCCTGATGCAGTGGCCACCCGTTGCCATCATTTTAACTCATGCCTACTTTAGAATAGCCACATGGCCCATGGTTGAGAAGTGTTGGAATCAGCCAGAACTGCTGGCCTAAACCCTAAGGGCTGGTGTTCTCCGGGGAAGAGCTTCACCCACAGAGGGAAAGGCAGGAACAGGAACACTAAAGCTGGGAGAATGGAAACAGATGGCAACCCCCGAGCTCAGTCTGCAAGAGACAAGGGGGCTGCTGGTCTATTCTTCTTTTCCCACAGACCGGAAAAACGTTGACGACACTGTCACAAAGAAATGACTGTGACTATTCCATTGTAATGCCCAGTCACCATATTCTAATTCGCAGTAAATACTGTTTAGCAATAAATGATTTTAAAGTAATATTGGCACATTAGGTGTGGTAATATGGTGTGGTAATATCATCACACCATATTTGATGGGGTTCAGACAGTAGCCAACAAATCATAGAGGGAAATATATATATATATACACCCACACACACACACACACACATATATATATATATATATATATATATACACACACCTCTTGGAGAGTCTGACAAGCTACTTGGGGAATCCTGCCTGCATGGCAGAGCCTGGAAAGCTACCCGTGGCATATCTGGTATGCCAAAAAACAATAACAATAATGGGTCTCATTCTCTGAAAAAGTCCCAATACGGCAGCATTGGGAAAGACAAGTAAGGAGAGGCTGCTAAAATCTCAGGGATGGGATGAATGGAGACGTTACTGGCTCCCGCCGAGTAAATTGATGAACAACGGAATGACAGTGATACACTGAATGGTCACAGGACCATTAATTTTCACAACAAAAATTAAAATTATTGCCGATTATGTAATTTAGTACAGTACATCCAGCATGTCCTCACTTGGTGCCTGCCCCCGGCTGAGAGATTGGGCCATCGCTACCAATAGGGCAAGCAGGTGCTGTCCTATACCACACATCCACACAATTCTCACCTCTCAGCCAGGGCTCCCCACATGATGGCTTCCCACCAGCTCAGGAGACAACCAAGTCACATGGTTCGTGAGGTCCTTGCCCTACTTCCCACCGTGAGCTCATCTCTGACCTGCTTCTCCCTGACCACTGTACTTCCCAGCTCTCTCACCGCTACCACCTCAGCCCTGCGCATGACCGAGTAACCTGTGCTGTCCTCAGAAGCCTGAGCACTAACTGAAATGATCTTGTTTCATACCATGTTCGCATACATCCTCTGTGTCTTGCCCAACCTGCCGATGATCGTGGCAAGACTGGCACAACACAGAGTCTATACGTATACACGTGTGTATGTATATATGAGTACATACGTTCTCAATGCCATTTTCACAATTCAGAAAACCCAGATATACAGAGACATCTCCCCAGAGCTTGCCCTCAATTCCATGCACAGATCCTCTGACCCTCTGGTGAGACCCCAGACCCACAGCACCCAGCAGGGCCTCCACACATACCCTTCAAAACAAACGAATAAAGGGGCTGGAGTGATAGGACACAGGGTGCTTGCTTTGCAGATGGCAGACCTGGGTTCAATTCTCAGCAGCCCATCTGGTCCCTTGAGCGCTGCCAGGAGTGATTCCCTGAATGCAGAGCCAGGAGTAAGCCCTGAGCACAGCCAGGTGTGCCCCCCCCCCCAAAAAAAAAACCCAGAATAGAGCAACTGCTCATCCCAAGTTACTTGCAAAACAAGTAGTGAAGTCTACCAACAAGCCAAGGAAACCTCAACCCCTTTTTCCCATTTTTGATGTATTCGACATGCCAAAAACAGTAACAACAAGTCTCACAATGTTACTGGGTCTGCTCGAGCAAACCAATGAACAATGGGAGGATAGTGACAGTGATTCAAAACATATTAAGGAATATAAACCACTTAGACATTGAACCAGATATACAGAGACACATCCCAAGATCTTGCCCTCAGTTCTATGCACAGACTTCTGACTCTGGTGAGACCCAGTGAGAAAAGCCCATACAGATGTCTGTCTTGAGGGTTCTAATCAATGACAGTAGTTTGATGTCATTTTGAAATTCTGGAAGCAGAAGTACTCCTAGATACATTCAACAAGCCCAGCTTGACCCTTTCCTCCGATGCAGACTTCTTGGGGAATCCGAACTCTGGAAACCAAAAGGAAACTGAGAAAGGGGATTTTTATCTTAGGTTCCTGTCAGGACTGGTTTTGAAATGTGTTCCTCATGCCATTTTCACAGTCCGGTAAACAAGTGGCTAAAGTCTCATTCTCTCCGACCTACTTTCCCAGGGAGAACATTATTCCAAAAATGACATCTAGGCATGCAACGAAAAGTAGGGAACTCTGAGCCTGGCACCTGGTGACAGCCTTGAGGCCAGGTCATACTCCCACTGGGCTTCTAAGAAACCAGGGTTGAGCCAACTTGTCCTGAAGACTTCCACTTCTTCCCAAGGCCGAGTTTCCTCCACCTTTCCCCAGAATGTCCTTGTTTGGCCTTCTCAGAACATCCTGCTTTCTCCAAGGCGCAGAAAGGGATTTTTCTGGGGGGTGGGGGCTGGTGTTGGCTGCAGATGCCAGTTCCCTGCCCCTTCCTTGTCTGTGCTCACACTGCCTAGGAGGCTGACGTGAATGCCAGGTGTGTGCCACCATAGGCCACCCAATGGCTATCTCCCAGGTCCTTCCTTGGCACCTATTGACATGCAGCCTTGGGAGGGCAGCGGCCGGAGACCCCCACCGCAGACCTCTTCCCAGTTATCCTCCGCACTCAGCAACACCGCAGCCTCCAGCATACCAAGCCTTACAACTGCCCCCAACAACTCTACAGCCCCATGGTCCAACGAAGCTCTGGGCTTGGCCTTGCCTAAAAAACGTGCCATCCTGGGGACTGGAGCAACAGCACAGCAGGTAGGGCGTTTGCCTTGCAGGCAGCTACCTGGGTTCGATTCCCAGCATCCCATATGGTCCCCTGAGCATCGCCAGGAGTAATTCCTGAGTGCATGAGCCAGAAGTAACCCCTGTGCATCGCTGGGTGTGACCCAGAAAGCACAAAAAACAAACAAACAAAAAACAAAATCCGTGCCATCTGGGCCCCCTCCTCCAGGGCACCTGCCGGAGGAGAGCAGAGAGCGGATAGGGATAGTCAGGGCGGCGTGTTGGCGCCCCACGCCCTTGTCCTGGCGTTGAGGGTTTGGGGCAATCAGGGCACAGCGCGGGGAGGGCAGCTGCCTTTTGCAAGGCCGCCGGCGACCGGGGTTCGAGCCTCGGCAGCCCCTATCGGTTCCCAAAGCCCGCCAGGAGTGCTCTCGGGAGCACGGAGCCGGGAGTCAGCCAGCCTTGAGCACAGCCGGGGCTGGCCACAAAAAAGAGTTATTAAGCTAAAGGCGCGAGGAAGGAGCACGTGAGTTCGAGGGAGCCCCCCCTCCCTCCGCCCTCCTACACCCTCCTGCAGCTGCAGTTTCAGAAAGGGCGACATCTGGGGGGATTGGGAAACAAGGGACACTTGGAACCGGCCACCGTGCAAGTTCAGGTTCCTCGGGAGGGCGCACGGCGGGGTAGGGGGTTGGGGGGGGGGGCGCATCGGCGGCCGCGCGCGCGGGAAGTGGGGGTGTAGAGGGGGCGGCCCGTGGTCAACGGTCGCGCCGCCTCTGCTGCCCCCTGCCGGCCGCCCGGGCCGCCCGCGGGCGCGGTTACCTCTTGGGGACATCAAAGGCCAGGCAGGCGGCCGGGCGCGCGGCTCCCGCGCCCTTGGTTTTCCCATAGCGGATGAGGTCCTGGAAGAGCGCGCAGCCGGGCAGCAGGCCGGCCGGCACGAGCTGCAGCAGCAGGCTCAGCAGGAAGGCGGCGGCCAGCAGCGACCACACCAGGCGCAGCGGCTCCCGCGGCCACGGCTCGGACCCCGCCCCGGGTGCCATGACTGCTGTTTGCTGCGGCGGACGCGGCGCGGCGCGGCGCGCGCGCGCGCGGCCGGGCCCCGCAGGACGTCGGTGACGCGCCGGGGGCGGGGACGACGCGCCCGGCCGGCCCCGCCCGGGCTCGCCCCGCGCCGTCCCCGTGCCGCCACCGCGGGGACGCGCGGGCGCGGGGTTGGGGAGGACGGAAGGGGTAGTGGGATGGGAGCGGCGCGCGCGCGCTCCCGCGGGGGTCGCGATCAGTGTCATTCCCCCACGCCCCCAGCCCACGTAGGCTAGCGGGAGGGGAAAGGCCCGCGGCGACACGTGGCCGCTGCCCCCGTTTTCAATGGGAAAATGGGAACGTGCTTTGCGGGTGCCTCTGAGATGCAAGCTGGAATATCACGCAGCCCCTAAGAGGGTGAATGTGGAGGTTGTGGGAACACGGAGAATGAGGAAGACCGAGATAGGAGACTTGGGTGGTGGTGGGGAAGCGGGTAAAATAGACGTCACTGCGACCGTGTAAACAGTAATAGGGTATAGGTACAGAGCAGGTACACATGCAGAGATGATAAGGATCTTGAACACTTTGTCATTTGGGGACTGGAGCGATCCCGTAGGGCACTTGCTTTGCTGGGGACCCACCAGGGTTTCTATCAGGGCATCCTATATGGTACCCTGAGCCTGCCAGGAGTGACCTCCCCCCCTCCCCCACATACACAAGCAAAAGTAAAATGTATAACTTGGATTTAAGAAGTAGAAACTCATTGAGTCAGTTGCAAATAACACACACGCACACACATACAAACACACACACAGTGGTTAAAGAAGTTTAAATAACCTATTTGGCTTGGGAGCCATGCACGGTGAGTACTCCTGGGCTGCTCTCAGCTCTGAGCAGGGTGTTGCCAGCAGCGGCATTAGGGTCTAAAGGTGAGCAGGGCTCCTGCCTGCAGAGTGTGCTCCTCAGCCCTTTGAGCTGTCACCCCTGCCCTAACAACGGAAATTATTTTGTTTGTTGTATTTTTGTTGGGGGAGCCATATCCTGCTGGCATTAGGGAGGGGTGGGGGTGGGGGTGGGAGTGGGGGTTACTTCAGATCTGCTCTGGCCCAAGTGAGGCCTGCTGCATGCATTCAGCCGGATGAGCTGTTTCTCCTGTCTCTGCACATTCTTCCTTTAAAGCAACAGTTGTTTTCCTACTGGAGTTTCTGGCTCTAAAGGCAATGGTTTGAATGGCGTCTGCGTTTCTCCTTACAATGCCATTTGTGCAAAAGTTGGAATTTAAAACTATTTAGACCATAGTGGGTGCTCGGGGTTGAACTCAGGTTGGCTGCATGCAAGGCAAGCACCTTACCCACTTGTACTATATTGCTCTGATTCCTGAAGTCACCCTTCTGAGCACATCTTGCAAGCAGTCATTATTGTGCAATTGGTGTGCTGACAGCATTTACTTGTGGAATCCCTGCCTGTCATTGGGGTTGGAGCAATAGCACAGCGGGTAGGACGTTTGCCTTGCATGTGACCAACCTGGGTTAGATTCCTCTGTCCCTCTTGGAGAGCCCAGCAAGCTACCGAGAGTATCCGGCTCACATGGCAGAGCCTGGCAAGCTACCCGTGGTGTATTCAATATATTCAATATGCCAAGAACAGTACCTAGTCTCACAGTAGAGACATTACTGGTGCCCACTCGAGCAAATCGATGGACAACGGGAGGACAGTGCTACAGTGCAGTGCTTATTTTCAGTTATGTTAAAAGAAAATTAGCTCCTTTAGGTAATATTTGTTGGTTTTTTGTTCTTGTTTCCCTGCCTCTCCAGTGGCCCTGGAGGCCACCAGGACTAAACCAGGTGCAGTTCTGAAGACTGTGCACCAGCTCCTGCTCTTTGAGGTCTCTCTCAGCCACTAAGGGAAGTAGCACTGTAGCACTGTCCTCCCGTTGTTCATTGGTTTGCTCAAGCAGGCCTAGTAACGTCTCCATTGTGAGACTTGTTGTTACTGTGTTTGGCATATCGAATACGCCACGAGTATTTTGCCAGGCTTTGCTGTGTGGGCGAGATACTCTCGGTAGCTTGCCAGGCTCTCCGAGAGGGGTGGAGAATTTGAACTCAGGTCGGCCAGGTCGGCCGCTTATAAGGCAAACGCCCTACCCACTGTGCTATTGCTCCAGCCCAGTAAGGGAAGTATTTTTGAAAATCTTTAAAATCTCAATTGAAAATTATTGCATACCTAGTATATGGCAGTCCTGACTTGCTTACTGGACAAGATAATGGGTTTACAGAACAGTGTTTCAATGAAGAGTTGAAGATGTAGTATGCAGGGGTAAGGCGACTTAATCCCTGGCACCACCTTTAGTCAAAACAAGACAAAAGCTTATGTGAAATGCTAAAGATTCACATACTTTTTATTTGCTTGTTTTTGACCTACTCCCATCTTGGTGCTCCTGGTACTGGGAATACCTTGCAGTGCTAGGGATTAAATCTGGGGCTCTCACTTGCAAAGCAGAAGCACTAGCTCTTTGAACCATCTCTGAGCTTCTACCCTCAAAGAAGATGAACAACAGGTGAGGGCTGGGGGAGGGGAGTGATGGCCTTCACCCCAGTTGAGTTACTTCCATGCATGCTGAGTGAAATCACAACCATTTGGAGGAATAAGCGATATCAATATTTCTTTGGATTGTTGTATATAAGAGCTTTCAGTTTTTGTTGGTTTGGGGGGCATACCTAGTGGTGCTTGGGCTGGAGCGATAGCACAGAGGGCAGGGCATTTGCCTTGCATGTGACCGACCCGGGTTAGATTCCTCTGTCCCTCTTGGAGAGCCCGGCAAGCTACCGAGAGTATCTTGCCCGCACGACAAAGCCTGGCAAGCTACCCGTGACGTATTCGATATGCCAACACAGTAACAACAAAGTCTCCAATGGAGACATTACTGGGCCCGCTCGAGCAAATCGATGAACAATAGGAGGACAGCGACAGTGACAGTGACCTAGTGGTGCTTAGGGCCCATATGGGGTGCTAAGTCGGTCACATGCAAGGCAAGCACCCTATTCCACTGTACTATCACTCACCCTATATATTTCTTTCTAATGTATGTATTCAGTGCTGTAAAATTTATCTCAAAGCACTGATTTTGCTGCAGTTTATACATTTTGATAAGTTGTGTTTTTCCTTTCTTTTAGTTAAAAAAATTTTTTTGAGATTTTTTTCTTAACTCATGGGTTATTTAGAAACGTGTTGTTTAGGGCCGGAGAGCTGGAACAGCAGGTAGGGCATTTGCCTTGCACATGGCTGACCTGGGTTCGATTCCCAGCACCCCATATGTTCCCCAAGTCAGTCTGAGGAGTGTTTCCTTAGCGCAGACCCAGAAGTAACCCCTAAACATTGCCGGGTGGCTCTACTCCCTAGCAAAAATAAAACAAAATTGTTGCCAGTTATGAAAAAAAAACTATATATAAGTTCTTTTTTCAGCCACACATGATGGTGTCCAGGATTTACTAATGGCTCTGTGCTCATGGATCACTCCCAGTGGTACTCAGGGGATTAAACTGGGGTCAGCTGCATCTGAGGCAAGTGCATCCTATATTACCTCTCCTGCTCTTAGAAGTTTTATTTTTAAGTTTATCTAGGTGCAATTTATCGTCTTGAATGTGATCTAGTGATCTATTTCAGGTATTTACTCTTTGTGAACTTGAGAAAAATAATATGTGACAAATGAAAAGATAGATGATGTTTCTGTTCTGGAAGATATGATATTATTAAGATGCTGGTATCTCCTATATCGATCCAATTATTCACTGAAAATGCAGAAGAAATACCAGCAAAAGTTTTGTAGCAATCAACAAGATGAGTCCAGAATGTATATGGGGAAAAAACTGTTTTAAGGGACAGGGAGTCAAGTCAAAAATCAGGTTTTGTGCCTTGCATATACAAGGCCTTAAGTTTGATCCCATACATTCGTGACTCAACCCCCAACCCCACTCCCCCAGAACTGCAGAGGATGACATGTGGCCTGTGACCACCTCTGGGATAACTAGTGATTCCAGTACTGCTGGATCTGAGCAGCACTGACTGTATCACTGGGCCCAAGTATTGGACTGGCCGGTCTTGTTTGCCAAGAATCCTTGGAACTGGTTCCTGGGTCCTCTGATCATGGAGAGGCCTCCCAAAATATAAAAATGTATATAAAAACAAATAAACTACAGTAGTTGCAGATAATATCGAAGAAGCAAAATTTAGAAAATTTAAGTGATTTTAAGTCTTAATATAAAGCAAGAAACATATAATGTATAACTATAAAGTTAATACAATATATTGGTGTAAAGACACATATATAGGGGCTGGAGTGATAGCACAGCAGGTAGGGCATTTGCCTTGCACGCGGCTGACCCGGGTTCGATTCCCAGAATCTTATATGGTCCCCCGAGCACTTCCAGGAGTAATTCTTGAGTGCAGAGCCAGGTCCATTTGGTCTTCTAGTATATTAAAGTGCTATCTGATGTTGGTATCTTGTTTTTGCAAAAAAAAAAAAAAAAAAAAAGAAGAAGAAAAAAAAGAAAAAAAATGGTTAACTACAGACCATTGTTTCTAATAAGCAGAGAGATCCATTTTAGTAGTAAACTGAAGGTTTAGTTGTGAACTTTAGATTTTGTGAACTCCAGACGTTGTGCAGTGTTTTTTTTTTTTTTTAAAGACAACTAAAAAGAAAAAGAAATCCGAGGAATATGTACACTGGAACTGTAGTTAGTAGCTCTCAGTATTGTAAAGAGATTGTTCTATACAGACCTTTTTTGCTGTTTATCCTGTGTGTAATAAAGTCCTTTCTAGATCCTATGTGAAAAGAGAAGGAGCG
The DNA here is from genome assembly GCF_029834395.1 of Sorex fumeus. NCBI lineage: Eukaryota > Metazoa > Chordata > Mammalia > Eulipotyphla > Soricidae > Sorex > Sorex fumeus. The sequence goes on from NW_026606070.1 coordinate 28,651,441, forward strand.
ACTGTATCTTCAGCATGTTCTCATTGGCGGCGCTATCTTGTGTAATGTAAACTGTGCCATGTTATTACAAAATGTGAACTAAAAAAAAAAAGTACATCACAGGGTGTGACCCAAAAGCAAAACAAACAAACAAACAAACAAACTAAAGACACATACATAGATTTATGGAATAAAAATGATTCTATAAATAAGCTAAAACTTAATGGTTAACTTGATTATGATGAAAGCCTCTGCACCTTGGTGAGGGGAAAGTTCTTTTATGTTTTATTTTTTTTGGTTGTGGGGGTCAACACCTGACTCTGCTCAGGGCTTACTCCTGTGTCCATGCTCAGGGATCACTCCTGATGGTGCTTGAGGGACCATATGTGGTGCCAGAGGTAGAACTGGAGTCGGCCATGTGCAAGGCAAGGGCCTGAAGCCCTACACTGTCTGTCCCCAAATATTTTTGCTGTTTTGGGGTCACACCTGACAATGCTTGGCACTACTCCTGACTCAGCGTTTCGGTCCTTTGAGTTTACCTCCTGCATACAAAGCTCAGCCGTTTGACCTTTTGCTCCAGCACCCAACTAAAAGCTTTTTGTTTTTTGGCTAGGAGGACCATTTTATTTATTTATTTATTTATTTATTTAAAAATTTTTATTAGTGAAACACCATGAGGTACAGTTGTAGACTTACAAATTTTTGTGCTTGGGTTTCAGTTATACAATGATCGAATACCCATCCCTCCACCAGTGCCCATTCTCCACCACCACTAATCCCAGTATCCCTCCCACCCCGCATTCCCCAAATTCCACCCTGCCTCTGTGGCAGAGCGTTCCCTTTTGTTCTCTCTCTCCTTTTGGGTGTTGTGGTTTGCAAAAGAGGCATTGAGTGGCAATCATGTTTGGTCTATAGCCTACTTTCAGCATGCTTCTCCCATCCTGAGAGGATCCTCCCAACACCCTTTATTTGGTGCTCCCTTCTCTCTCTGAGCTCCCTTTTCCCCTAGCATGTGCGGCTGGCCTCCAAGCCATAGAGTAAACCTCTTGGTACTTATCTCGGCTATTCTTGGGTGTTAGTCTCCTATTTTCCAACTAAAAACTTTTAATCTTGTAAAATTCAGTTAGTAGTTTAAAGAAATTCTGGCTGCTTTAACCCTTTCTACATCACATGCACATGTCATATTAAAAATATTTTTAAATAGTTTTTTTCACACGTCACATTTTTATATTGCCATTCCAATAATTATTTGCAGCAGTCATTTGTTCGCTATTTCATATAACAAACAGGAATTCAAATAATAAGAAAGGACTATTATTTTATTTAGGTTAATAACAAAGCATGACGAATAATGGATAAAACATGAGGAAACGGGACAATTGAAAGGAAGAGAGTGGGAGTCAAACTTTCCTTCCTATATGACTTACATCATTAAAAAAATTATTTCATTAAGGTGCTTCCTATTCTACTTAATATATTCAATTCATAGACTCCAGAAATTCATTTCCTAAGTTAAAGCTACATTTTCCAGTTGGCATACAAAAAAATGTGATCTTTTAGGAGAGAAAACAGTTGGGTCATATGCACAGTACCCTGGAAATGAGTTGGGCTTGATTAATTAGCCTCAGTGAAAGTCTTTACAAACCTGCATGAAAATAGCTTCAACAACATGCTCCTTGAATTTGTTTGCAACATTTCATTATTTTATTAGAACCTCCTCTTTCAATGTGATAGATTGTATTTTTGCCTACAAAGTTAGTATTTATTTGAGTTTACTCATCAAGGTGCAGAAGGAATTTTTACATAAAAACGCTATTAATTTTAGCTATGGTTCTAAAATCTTTTCCCGAATTTCTGTGCAGTGTCAGCAGACAAATATGGGAGCATTTCCTGAGCTACAGAACCCAATCAACAGAACCGAATCTGTTCTTTCAATAAATATTTATCCAAAATCTTCTTCAGGCTAAACATAACTGTCAGGAGATCCTGAACTGTAAGGGTCAAAGACAAAAACCCTCCTGCAGTTCCAAAACTGAAGCGACTTCTTCTTTTTTTTTTTTTTTTGAGATTGTTATTTTTTTAACTTTTTTTTTTAATTAGTGAAACACCATGAGGTACAGTTATAGACTTATAAATTTTTGTGCTTAGGTATCAGTTATACAATGATCAAGCACCCATCCCTCCACCAGTGCCCATCCTCCACCACCACGGATCCCAGCATCCCTTCCCCCCCCATCCCCCCCCCCCCCCCTGCCTCTGTGGCAGGGCATTCCCCCTTCTCTCTCTCTTCTTTTGGGTACTGTGTTTTGCAAGAGAGGCATTGAGTGGCAATCATGTTTGGTCTATAGACTACTTTCAGCATGCTTCTCCCACCCTGGGAGGACCCTCACAACAACCTTTATTTGGTGCTCTCTTCTCTATCTGAGAGAAGCGACTTCTTTCATGCTCTTATTTTGCTTCTGTTTTAACTGTATCCAGTCAGTCCTTTTTAGATCGATTTAGCTGACTCAGTAATCAGAACACACAGGTGTTTGTTCCAAACTTTGGCATTTTGAAAAATAATGAATTTTTAAAATAGGTTTGGTAGCGTGGGTGGTTACAATAGTGTTCATATTTATGGCGTCAATGTACAAAGTCACCACCATCACCAAAGTGCCCAGGACCTTCCACCTCTGTCCCTGCGTCACTTCTGGTCCACCTCTTAATTCCCCACTCCCCAACTTCCTCTGCTTGGGAATCTGTCTTGTCACCCAACGGGTTTTTTTTTCTTTTTGGGTCACACCTAGTAATGCACAGGGGTTACTCCTAACTCTGCACTCAGGAATTACTCCTGGCAGTGCTCAGGGGACCATATGGGATGTTGGGAATCGAGCCCGGGTTGGCCACGTGCATGGCAAATGCCCTACCCGCTGTGCTGTTGCTCCAGCCACCCCCCATGCTAGGAATTTATTGTCATTTGATACTATCTGTTCTCTTGTTTCTCTGTCTATCACAGATGAGTAATTTGCCCAGCATTTGTCCATTATCCTCTGTCTTGTTTTACCAGGACACCCTTCAATTCCATCCTACTCGCAGCAAATTGCATGATTTCATCACCCCCCATTTATAGCTACGTAGTATTCTATTGTGTGTATGTACCACACTTCTAGATCTACTTATCTGTTGTGAGAAGTTTGGGTTCAGTCCTGGCTATTGTACTTTCTGCTAGGGTAAACATCATGTGCATATATCTTTTTGAGTTAATGCTTTTGTGTTTGGGTGCAGAAATGCCAAAAAATAGGATTGCTGAATCATTATGGAAGCTCTAATTTTACTTTTGGAGGCATCTGTTTTCCATAGAGGCTGACCCAGATGACAGTCCCAGCAGCAGTAAATGAGGATTCCTTTCTCACCACATCTTCCATTTTCACCAATAGGAGATGATACTCATTGTTTTGATTTGCATTTCTCTGATAATAAAAGTGCCAATGAGCACTGTTTCATTTGCCTGCTTACTGTCTGTCGGAAGACGTTTTTCTTTTTAAATGGTCAAAGTAAGTTTGTTTTGCAGTAATATTTTGGAAAGCACAGTGTTTTACTTGCTTTCATAGTGCTTGGCACTGGCTTACTCGCACAAGTGATGAGGAATAGGTACCCAAGAACTCTTACATACAGTCCTGAAGAAACCATCTTCCATGTTTACTAAAGTGTGTCTTGTTCTCTGCTAGTGAAACAGCAGTCTGTTTTATTTTGAGTGGAAAGGAAGGATCCAAGGGTGCTGTGTGGAAGGGAGCATTGGGCAATCTTAAGAGCACTAGGAATTGGCTCCAGAGTGAACTCTGTGTTGGCCGGTTTGTAAAACAAAGGGATTGTTTTATAATCAGCAAGTCCCACCCATGGAGATCAATCACCTGGAGATTTTGCTCAAATGCAGATTCCTTTTTTGTAATCTGGGGATGGTTCATAAAACCCTGCTTTTCTAACGACTTTTTTTTTTTCTAACAAGTTTTAAGATGACGAACGACGACAACCCTCATATTGAATCTGACAGGTGAGATCAGTACTCAGCGTTGTCTAATAGAAAGAAAACACGTTATAGATGTAGTTTTAAATTTCTAGGAACGATGTTAAAAAATGCAAAATAAAAAAGGCAAAGTGAATAACTGTATTCTATTTTAGCATGTCATTAATATAAAAACTACAAATAAGATATTTTGCATTTTTATATTATCTTCAAAATATGTTTTTATTTGTGCATCTATGTGTATTTTACATCCATGGCACATCTCAATTCTGATTTACATTTCAAGTGCTGCTGCCTAACTACACCCTGGGTGATATTCTGCATTCCTAGCGATCTTACATTTCAAACAGATTTCTGCCTTCAGGTGGCGCTAACGTTCTTTGTTTGGTCCTTGAAGATTTGTTTTTGCTTGGGTGAGAGCATTGCTCAAGGCTACTTAATAATTCTTGTTTAGTCTCTTAATCTGTTCATTCCATATTATGTTTTCAGGATATACTAATGGAAGTGTATCATATTTTCTTAAACTGTCCCATAATTAAAGCCCATTAAATTATTATTAGTTATGCCAAAGTAAATTATAGAAGGAATACTTAACCTCATTGTTGGGAAGAGGTAAGATTGAATTGTGATTATATAATTTGGGACACAGTTCAACTAATTAATAGAGCAAAAGTGGGAACCAGGAAATAGCTGAACAATATTTAAATCACTTTGTGACATGATTGTTTTATGAAGAGAGAGAAAATATTTCTTCTTCAATTTGATGTAATGTAATATGACTGGTATTTTGTATCAGTGGTTTATGTGTTGAATTTTCTGAAAGGCAAATGAGGGAAATGATGAATATAAAAATTAACCTCAATTTCAACTCTGTAATTTGTCCATAATCTAGTGCTATTTTGCCTGAGAGATTATATTTGCTGAAGAATCATTTTGTTACTCAGACTTCATTCTATGAAAGTATGTCTAATGAATGTTTTATTACTTATTTATTTTTATCCTTTAATTGTTTTGGTTTTATTATTCCTGGTTCTGCTTTAAGGGGTCACTCCTGGTGAGGTTCAGGGGACCATATGGTGTGCTGGGGATCTAACCTGGGTCAGCTATGTGCAAGGCAAGTGCTACTATCTCTCTGGATCTCCAAACGCCCAATATTTTAACAGCATGATACCATTTCTTTTCTCTAAGTGTGTTTCTAAAGATAAGTAAAATATGTCAAGTATCATAAGCAAGCGGTTTACTAATGTATTAATGCATCTTCCCAGCAAACCAATGAAGAAGCTATTTTTATTATTCCCACATTTCAAGTGAGGAAAGGGAGTTTTCAGAGATTCGATAGCTTGTTCTAGGCATAAGACCTATGAACAAACTATTCACAGAGTAGTAGAGGATCTTGGCACTTTGGTGGTGGTGAGCTGCAATAATTGCATCAAGAATTGAATTGCAGGGGCTGGAGCAATAGCACAGCGGGTAGGGTGTTTGCCTTGCACATGGCCGACCCGGGTTCGATTCCCAGCATCCCATATGGTCCCCTGAGCACTGCCAGGGGTAATTCCTGACTGCAGAGCCAGGAGTCACCCCTGTGCATTGTCAGGTGTGACCCAAAAAAGGAAAATTAAAAAAAAAGAATTGAATTGCATCAAATCACAGCTATTAACACTATTGTAACCTTGTTATCTAAACGATCATAAAAAAAAATCTCTTTTTTAGAGAGGGAAAGAGAAAGAGAGACAGAGACAGAGAGATAATTCATGTCCAAGTTCATTCAAGCCCTCAAGTTTATCCACCAGCAGATGGCTGCAAATTTGATGGGGTGCTAGGAGCCTTCTAAGCAGTGCCTAGGTGTACCTCCCCCGCCCACCTCCCAAAACGAATAAGGTCAGAGAGTTAAAAGCCCACGTGAACTTTGGTCTTAGTTTTCATTTGACTACTGACAAACTTTCACTGTATCACTGTATCACTGTCATCCCGTTGTTCGTTGATTTACTCAAGCGAGCGCCAGTAACGTCTCTATTTGTCCCAGCCCCGAGATTTTAGCAGCCTCTCCTTACTTGTCTTTCCCAAAGATTGGAGGCTCTCTCAGGGTCAGGGGAATGAGACCTGTTATAGTTACTGGTTTTGGCATGTCGAATACGCCATTGGGAACTTGCCAGGCTCTGCCCATGCGGGCGGGATACTCTCAGTTTCATTGCCAGGCTTATCCAAGAGGCATCTATATACTGACGAACTTTATGCTTGATAATTTAAATCTCATTCCCACAATGAATGAAGCAGTGGGAAAAACCTCTCAAGGATATTAATATTGAATTCATGGCACAAGCTCGCAATTTTGTAACAGCTCATTTCAATAACATAAATTCCTCCCACATAACCTTTGTAAAAGTTTACCACATTGTAATGCGTCAGACATGGGTTTCCCCGTGACACTTCTGTGCTCCCAGTTTATTGCAAACAATACCAAATGGTGTTTGTTTTGGGGGGTATGTGTGTGTGTGTGTGTGTGTGTGTGTGTGTGTGTATTTGATAGAGCTGAATTCCAGTCCTTTCCTTGCCACCCACTGACTGTTATCTTGGGCAGCTTATCAAATCTCTCTTGGGAGATGTTTCTGCAACTGCAAATCAAGGATACGTCATGAGAAGCTAATGAGATGATATAGGCAAGTTTCTTTCAAAGAGTTAATGTCCAAACCATGTTGCTTTTTTAGACCAATGAGAAATAATAATAAATGATATCTGTACTTGCTCATTTTACTTTGTAATGGAACTTAGAGACCCAAATAATGAGGCTAGTCTTATAGGTCCTAAGTGTAGCCCATGGTTTTATAGGGCAGGTTTAAAGATCCAAAAAGTGAGGCTAGTCCCCAGACCAAAAATGTTTACTCTCTCTCAGCTCCTTCAATTCTCAAAATTTTAATGAAATTGGGCCTTGTTCATTTAATTTATGCAGCACAGTGCTTTAGTCCTTTACGTTGTTTGAACAGTGATAGCCAGTCTCTTAAAGTAATCTTGTTGAAGAGCTTATGAAGACATTATAGTTTTTGCCTCCCTATCTTATCCAAGTTGCCTGGATGAAAAATTTCTTTCCAGACAAAGGCTTTGTAACTACTTTAGCATATCATGGAAGCAGAGAGACACTTCGGAAACAGGATTCCTGCTGACTTTCATCGGGTTTTGATTTGGATGCCTTGCTTATAGCACACAAGCGGAAAAAATACATTGTTTTAAAAATATCAACATTTCCTGATATAAGAGATTCTTTTTTGCTTTGTTTTGTTTTTTTCTTCTCTGTCTCTTCCTCCTTCATCTGTGTGACTGCATCCGAGAACTCAGAAATCTTGAAACCTCACCAAGTTCTCCAAAACCCGCCCAAATGATTTTCCCCTATTTTGTTGCTGGCCAGGTAACAAAACCACCTAAACCAAGTGACCCTAGGTCACGTCACACAAAGGGAGAAGGAAAATCTATTTTAACAACTCGCCCAGTCCTGCTCACAGTGAAGGGAGGAACTGCTTCTTCTACTTAGAAGGGAACCTCAGAAAATGAGTCACTGATAAAGGGCTGGAGCGATAGCACAGTGGGTAGGGCGTTAGGTGCACGCGGCCGACCCGGGTTCGATTCCCAGGATCCCATATGGTCCCCCAAGCACCACCAGGAGTAATTCCTGAGTGAAGAGCCAGGAGTAACCCCTGCGGATCGCAGGGTGTGACCCAAAAAGAAAAAAAAGAGTCACTGATAGAACTTCAGCTCAAACTTCTCCAGGGACCCAATAGTGCCCAGTGTGAAATCTAATAACACAGAAGCAGAGAAGTGACTTCTTTTGGCTTCCCTTTGCCCTGCCCTCCCACTCACGAGCATCTTGTTTCCTCAATAAAGTCTCTTGTACTTAGTTTTCCAGTCTACTTGAATTTTTTTTTTTTTACCAGACAAGCAATGGCCAATGGGCAAAGGGAGGCATAGCCTACCTGTGGCAGCCTATAGGGTGAATATTTTATCTTGCTTTAATTTTAGAATTTTTAAAATTATAGTTTAGGTAGCATAGTTATACAAGTGTCAATGTTTCTATTAATGTACATGGTTGCTGCCCAGATCCTCTTGAAGCAGGTAGGGAAGGGCCTCTCTACATGTGACTGGCCTGAGTTCGATCCCTAATGCCACTTATGAGCTCTGCCAGGCATGGTCCCCTAGCACAGAGCCAGGTGAGCACCCCGTCCCCACCCCCAAACAAAAACACAAAAACATACAGAAGCAAATGAAGAAGATAAGGAAGATTCAGGCATGGCAATCTTAGATTATGTACAAGGTTGCGTGGAGAGAACTTTCCCACCAAGGAAACTGGCATTTGCATTTTTTATTTTATTATTAAAAAATTATTGTGATATAATGACTTGCAGCATTATTCCTAGTTGGGTTTTAGGTATACAATGTCACGGTGCCATCAGCAGTGTCTACCTTCCTCCCTGACATCCCAAATTCCCTTCTCTTCCTCCTCCACCCAGCCTGCTTCCTTGGTAGGTACTTTATTAAAAAAATTTTTTTTACATCCTTTAAAGTTTTTTAAAAAATTTAATTTAATTTTATAAGGTTGTTGATAATAATTTATTATATTCGCTATTCCAACACCAATCCCGTCACCATTACATCTTCCTAACACCATTATTTTGAATTTTTTCATCCACCACCCAAGCCTGCCCTAATATCAGGCCCTAAATAATTTATTTTGTATTTCCTGTTCTATAAAGTTCTATAAAGAAGATCACACCTTCTATAAGATCATTGTCAGTGATTTTAATGCCAAGATAGGACCAAGAAGATCAGTCGATGAACTCCACATCGGAACCCATGGCCTGGAATGGAACGAACAGGGTGACAGACTGTCTGAGTTCATCATGTCAACCAAAACCTTCCATGGTAACTCACAATTCCAAAAGGCTGAATCTAAACGTTGGACATGGGAGTTTCCCGATGGACGGTTCCACAATGAAATAGATCACATCATATTCAATCGGCGGTTTTGCCTAACCGATGTTGCTGTTGTCCCAAAATTCCAAACGGGATCAGACCACCGTCTTCTTCATGCAAAATTCTACCTCACAGAATGAGGAGAAAAGAATGCAAGGTTTAAGAAGAGGACTCCCAGAACAACCACCAACTGGGAGCTCTTTGGCTCTATTGCGGCAACATGGGAAGATGCTGTCATTGACAACATTGATGAGGAATACGATAGAATGATTCAGCACCTCCATGATTGTGCAAGGAATGCCAAGAGAGAGATAACCACAAAAAACCGTCTTTCTTCGAACACTCTTGAACTTATTCGCCAACGTGGCTTGTGGTTGCCTCAGGCAACCACAAGCGAACATCCGAACTGGCAAAACAGTGCAGAGAAGCCATCAAGGATGACCTCAAAAACAGGAGAGCAGCAGTACTGGTAGATACAGCAGAAGCTGGGAAAAACATTCGTAATGCCCGCCTGTCCTTCACCAACTACAAAACCAAGATGACTGCCCTCCGACATCATGATGGATCTATCACATCTTCCAGAAGGGCAATGGAGAAGATTATTCATGACTTCTACTCAGATCTCTTTAATAGCCACATCCACTTGCCCACATACCACATACCACATGATGGATATGTCGTTCCCAATGTTCTCCCTTCAGAAATCCAACATGCCATCTCGTCGGTAAAGAAACAAAGAGCACCTGGCCCAGACAAGATCAGACCCGAACACCTGAAGAACTTACCATCAGTACTCATCAGTACATTAGCTCGACTCTTCACACGCTACCTGTCTGAATGCAAGGTTCCATCCCAATGGAAAACCAGCAGGACTGTACTACTATACAAGAAAGGAGACATCCACGACATTGGCAACTATCGCCCAATCTGCCTATTGTCTGTCATCTACAAACTATTCACTCGAGTCATCCTGAATAGGATTAGCAGAACACTAGATGAAGGACAACCATGTGAACAAGCTGGATTCCGAAAAGGATTCAGTACCATCGACCATATCCACACAATAACCAAGCTCATTGAGGTATCTCGGGAGTTCAAGATGCCGCTCTGTCTAACGTTCATTGATTTAAAGAAGGCCTTTGATTCTGTTGAGACAGAAGCGGTCATGGAAGCCCTAGCCAATCAGGGCGTACAAACTCAATACATCAGGATCCTTCGTGAGCTCTATTGCGGATTCACTACCAAGATCTCACCATTCTACAAAGAAGTAATCATCCATATCAAGAGAGGGGTTCGGCAGGGTGATACCATTTCACCAAAACTCTTCAGTGCCACCCTCGAGAACATCATGAGACAACTGGAATGGAAAAACATGGGAGTGAAGATAGATGGTCGGCAACTACACCACCTCCACTTTGCTGATGACATCGTTCTAATAACACCAAACATCAGCCAAGCGGCACAAATGCTGAACGACTTTGACCGTGAATGTGGAAAGGTCGGACTACAGCTGAATCTTACGAAGACAATGTTTATGAGAAACAGCCTTGTTCCTGATGCTCCATTCGCTCTCAACGGAACCACCATCTCCGAATGCAACAGTTATGTATACCTAGGTCGAGAAATCAACATGATGAATGACCTGGCACCTGAGTTGCGCAGGAGGAAGAGAGCGGCTTGGAATGCCTTCAAGAGCATTGAAGAAATAACTAAAAGGACAAAGAACCTCCAGCTACGAGCACATCTCTTTGATTCCACTATTCTTCCTGCATTAACATATGCCTCAGAGACCTGGACCCTACGAAAACAGGATGAGAACGCTATTCGGGTCTCTCAAAGAGGAATCGAAAGAACTATGCTGGGAATATCACGATTCACTCAAATGAGAGATAGAATCCGGAGTTCTGATCTTCGTCAACGCTCAAGACTCAGGGACGCTGTCTCATTTGCCAAGACATCAAAAATCAGATGGGCTGGACACATAATGAGGTTTACAGACAACCGCTGGACTAGAGCCATTACTGATTGGATTCCACGGGACATCAAAAGATCACGTGGACGCCCACCTATAAGATGGTCAGACTTCTTCGTCAAGACCCTAAATGATCGGTTTGAGGCTCTGCATGTTCCTAGAACGAACAGATACCATTGGGCTATGCTAGCACGCAACCGGGATGAATGGAGACATTACTGGCACCCGCTCGAATAAATCGATGAATAATGGGGATTAAGTGATAAGTGAAGTGATTTCCTGTTATTACTAATTCTCTAAAAATGATCAAAAAATGTTTCCTTAGAAGAAAGTATGTGAAGATTGTTATATCTCACCCTGGAGTCATTGAGCCCTTGTATAAGAGATTACTAACATGTTGTTACAGGTCGAGCCTTGTGTGCTCATATATATATATATATTTTTTTTTTTGCTAAGAATTTTTAATTGAGATTTAAATTTTTTTTTTTAAATTGAGATTGGTTGCCTTCTATTTTACATAGTCAATGTGTGCTACTCCATCAGTGGTATAGAGTATGATATATCCTTTAAGAAAATGAGAAGAACCTGAGTGCCTGAGAACAGGTGACTGGTTAAAGAAACTCTGGTACATTTACATAATGGAGTACTATGTAGCTGTTAGAAAAGATGAAGTCATGAAATTTACATACAAGTGGTACTACATGGAAAGTATCATGTTAAGCGAAATGAGTCAGAAAGAGCGTGATAGACACAGAAAGAGTGCATTCATCTGGGGAACATAAAGTAACGTAATGGGAGACTAATACCCAGGAGTGGCCGAGACTAGTACCAGGAATTTTGCTCCATGACTTGGAGGCCAGCCACACGTGCTAGGGGAAAAGGAAGCTCAGATAGAGAAGGGAGCACCAAATAAAGGGTGTTGGGAGGATCCTCCCAGGATGGGAGAAGCATGTTGAAAGTAGACTATAGACCAAACATGATTGCCACTCAATGCCTCTTTTGCAAACCACAGAACCCAAAAGGGGAGAGAGAGAGAGAGAGAGAGAGAGAGACAGAGAGAGAGAGAGAGAGAGAGAGACAGAGAGAGAGAGAGAGAGAGAGAACAAAAGGGAATGACCTGCCACAGAGGCAGGGTGGGATGAGGGGGATGGGGGTTGGGAGGGATGCTGGGACCCATGGTGGTGGAGGATGGGCGCTGGTGGAGGGATGGGTACTTGATCATTGTATAACTGAAACCCAAGCACAAAAATTTATAAGTCTATAACTGTACCTCATGGTGTTTCACTAATAAATAAATAAATAAATAAAAATTTAAAAAATGAATCACTGTGAGATAGAGCATTGCAAAGTTGTTTATAAGTGAGTTTCAGTCATACAATGTTCCAACACTCATCCCTCCATTCCACCAGTGTAATTTCCCAGCACCAATGCCCCCAGTTTCCTCTCTCTCCCTCTCTCTCTCTCTCTCGCATTATGCTCAGCAATACAGATGCTGAAAGGTTATCATGTATATTCCCTTACCTACTTTCAACACTCAGTTCTTGTCCAGAATGATCATTTCCAACATGCTGGAGCAATAGCACAGCAGGAAGGGTGTTTGCCTTGCACGTGGCCGACCCAGGTTTGATTCCTCCCCCCACCTCAGAGAGCCTGGAAAGCTACCGAGAGTATCTCACCCACACGGCAAAGCCTGGCAAGCTATCCGTGATGTATTCGATACGCCAAAAACAATAACAACAAGTCTCACAATTTGTTGTGAGAGGGGCTGGAGTGATAGCACAGCAGGTAGGGCGTTTGCCTTGCACGCAGCTGACTCAGGTTGGATTCCCAGTATCCCATATGGTCCCCCGGGCACCGCCAGGAGTCATTCCTGAGTGCAGAGCCAGGAGGAACTCCTGAGCATCGCCGGGTGTGACCCAAAAAGCAAAAAAAAAAAAAAAAAAAAAAAAAAAACCCAAAAAACACCAAAAAAACCCTCCCAAAAAATAACAATTTGTTGTGAGACCTTACTGGTGCCCGTTCAAGCAAATCAATGTACAATGGGAGAACAGTGCTACAGTGCTACAGTTGTCATACTGGACCCTCCTTTATCTTTACCCTCCACACCCCCCCCCCCCCCCCACACACACACATCCTTGCAGTAATTTCCAACTATTGAACAGTCCTCCCGACAGGCACTTTTTAAAGTTTGGTTGTTATAGTTTGGATCTTCTACTTGCACTGTTGTTGGCTCTGTGGTTGAGGAATATAGACATACCACAACTTTACACTGCCAATATCTGTAAGGCCCCTGCCTCCTCCCGCTATCTCCCGTCCACCTCTTACTCCCTACCTGCCTTCATTCCTTTCCTTCCCTGTGCTCTAAGGACCAGGGTAATCTAGGCCCCCCCTCCTTTGATACCCTGGGTCCCCAGTCCTGTCATTCTATGTACTATAGATAAGTGACACCATTTGGTATTTGTCTTTCTTCTAACTTACTATGGAGAAGTTACCAAGCAGATGGGGATGTCGATTTAATTGGTAGGAGGAGATAATCTTTGGCCCCCAGTGCATCGCCTGGCTCCATCTCCACAAGCTTCCAAACCCACTGTACCTGCATTATTGCACAGACTGAGGGACCCATGCTAGAGAGCTGGTGAGCAGTGCAAGTAGAAAAGTAGAACAGGTTTTTTTTCTTTTTTTTTTCTTTTTGAGTCACACCCAGCAATGCTCAGGGGTTACGCCTGGCTCTGCACTCAGGAATTACTCCTGGCGGTGCTTGGGGGATCATATGGGATGCCAGGGATTGAACCCAGGTGGGACGCATGCAAGGCAAATGCCTTAATCGCTGTGCTATCGCTCCGGCTCCAAGTAGAACAGTTTTATATCACAACTATATAAATGCTCTCCTCCTAAGTGACCCTGGCAAGTCACATCACTTTTCTGAGCCTAAATTTCCTCCTCTGCATACATATATATTACCTAACCAAGTTATTGTGAGTACTATGCTAGGTAAAGAAAGAAAAGTGCTTTGCAAGTTCCTGACCGCTGTCCATATGACATCTGCCATTCACAGTAACTGATGGAACTGATGAATCGTATAACTATGGGCTTCTGTAGATCCAAGGCTCAGGTTGGCTGACAAAATCTTTCCTTCTCTTTGTCAAGTAACAGATGCGAGGGCTTGGTTGGCCTCCAAGAGATGGATTTAATCAGGCTCCAGCTTAGAAGGAAGGGCTAGTCAGCGCCTTGCCCTCAGGCCCAGAGCTTAGGTTCCTTCCTCACTACTCTGCACCAGATGTCAAGCTAGACAACTGAACTAGGCTTTCTCTCCCACATATTCTCTCATTTGCAGACAAGGAAATCAAGGACCCCTCAAAAGAAAATCCCTTCTTTGCTTTATGGTGGGGGAAAGGCCCAGGTCCTACAGGACACTTCCATTTTCCCCACAGGTATAGAGCAGCGTGTGTTTCTCATCTCCCATCTCACCTTTTTCCTCCTCCTCCTCCTCCTCTTCCTCCTCCTCCTCTTCCTCCTCCTCCTCCTCCTCCTCCTCCTCCTCCTCTTCCTTCTCCTCTTCTTTGTCCTCTTTCCTTTCCTTCTCTTCCTCTGCCCTGTCTCCTTTCTTCCTCATTCCCTTTCTTCTTGAGATATGAAACATTTAATTATGGGGAGAAATTTCAAAGGGAATTAATGAAAACACAAGCGAGCAGTGTCTAATCACTGCCCACAGTGGCCTTTCCCAGAGTCTGAAGAGCAAGCACTGAAGATGGAACCCATGAATACATCTGGTTTCCCCAGTGGCTATAACCGACACGGATTTGTACCTCTCTAAGAACTGCTTTTTCTTGAAAATGTTTTCATTAATTGGGTTGTGGCGATAGCCCAAAGGACTAGAGTGCATGCTTTTTTGGTTTCTGGTTTTTGGTTTTTGGGCCAGTCCTAGCAGTGCTCAGGAATTATTCTCAGTTTTGCACTCAAGAGCCACTATTGACTCTGGGCCCACATGTGGTGCCAGGGACAGAAACCTGGCTGACTGTGCAAGGCAACACCTTCCCTGCTGTACTACTGCACCTGGAATGCATGCTTAACTTGCAGGGCTCAGGGTTTGATCCACATACCACATGGTCCCCAGGTACTCCAGGTGTGGACCCCCCATTTCAATAATTGCACAAAAATACATGAATATACTTTCATTGAAAATTATAAAAATCAGGGGCTGGAGCAATAGCACAGCGAGTAGGGCATTTGCCTTGCACGTGTCTGACCCGGGTTTGATTCCCAGCATCCCATATGGCCCCCTGAGCACCGCCAGGGGTAATTCCTGAGTGCAGAGCCAGGAGTAACCCCTGTGCATTGCCAGGTGTGACCCAAAAAGCAAAAAAATTTTTAAAAAATGCTAAAAATAAAAGAAAATTATAAAAATCATCATAGATCAAATTAGTTGGGGGCGTGTCTTTGACCCCCTTATCCCAGTCTCTTTCCCAATTACTACTACGATTATTTTAGTATACATTTTTCTAGAACTTTAAATATTATTTAGACACATTAATTGATAAATCCCTATATTTATTTTTTACATGAATGGTATCCGTTCTTACCATTTTGGAGCTTGATTTTTAGTTTAATAAATTTTGGGGGCTAAAGACTGTTTATTATTATTATTATTTTAAAACTTAGTTTAGTTTGGGCACAATGGTCACCATAGTGTGAAAATTCATGGCGTCGATGAAAGACAGTCGTTTCATTTTATTTGGGGTTGAGGAGTCATACCTGGTGAAACAGGTGACTCTTGGCTCTGTGCTCGGAATATCTTGCAGTGTTGGTGATCACACCTGAGCGGAAACCACATGTAGGAAAAGCATCTTAACCCTTGTGCTACTTTCCAGTCTTGCAAAGATAGCTTTAGTTTTTTCATTTTTACTCAATAAGAGATCTTAGAGATAGTCCCAAGTCCTGAGCAGACTTATTGTCTCACTTTGTCCTCACCTCCTAGTCTGAGCCAATTATAACTAAGCACTTCCCTCTGAATGGGCTTCCAAGTGGCTTCCAGCCTACAACCAACAGTGCTTTTTAGAGTGTTCCCTTGGGTAGAAACTCCCTGGCTGTAGTGAAATTGGTTGTTTTGCCTTTCACCTCTACTGCATCCTTCTCAAACGGCAGTTTGCTAAAGATTTCTTACCATAATCACTTGGGAGTCCTTTATCTCAGAAGTGTCAGTTTTGTATTTCTCATTCTTCCTTTTCTTTTTCATTTGTGTTTTTCTGTGCTTTTGTGTTGTTACAGATGACTGACAATGTTGTGATCTTACTCTTGCAATAATCAACCTTTCACATGACAAGGATGAGTTGAGCATGTGTACATACATCTAGGTGTATGAACTAATGGACTAATTGAACTAATAGATTAATTGCTGTCTTCAATGGCTGTTCCAGTTTACACTCCTGACAGCACTGTGTGATACATGATATTTTGAAACATTAATCGTCTTGCAATGTTTAGTTTGGTTGTCTGTTTGGGGGCCATACCCGACTGTGCCTAGGGCTTACTCCTGGCTTTCTGCTCAGGGACCACTCCTGGAAGGACTTGGGGGACCGTATGTGATGCCAGGGATGGAACACAGTTGGCTGCATGCAAGGCAAATGCCCTACCTGCTGTATTATCTCTGGCCCCAATATCTTGCCAATCTAATGGGATGGGGGAACATGATGTTTTTTCTTTTCTTTTCTTTTTTTCTAAAGTTGCATTTTCATCTTAATTTTCTTAAAATAGAAAGGTCTCCCTCAGGGAGTTCTGATGCCCTTATTAAGCTGTAGGGGAGTTCCTTCCCCCAATCAATCCACTCCAACACCCCTAGATTCAAGCTGGAGAAAATACCCGAGCAGCACTGAGGTCCGGAGTAAAGACACACGTATTCCCCCAGAGCTCTGAGTTCTAAGTTGGAGATTATAGATACCAGCATCCCAAGTTGCTGTTCAACATTGTATGATCAGACTGTGATTAGAGGTCTTCAGAGGTGCTGGAAGATCGTCACACACTGGGGCGGGACAGGCAGACGCATGGGCTGAGTGAGTGCTTTGCATGCAGGACACGTGGGTTCAATCCCCTGCACTGCATGGTTCCCCACCCGCAGCTGGGAGTGACCCCCAAACACAGAGCCAGAAGAAGCCCCACGCACAGCTCTAGAGTGTTCCCTTTAGTGGTTTATTTTTCCTTTGCAGGGATTGTTTTTCATGCCTACTATGTTCATTGTTTTAAAAAATGAGGGTGTGCCTTGTGGAATTTTAGCAATACATATGTTTTGTTGATTATAAAAAAAATACAGCAAGGGAATTTCAAGCCTGGAAAAGTTTTGAAGAAGTAGAAAGCTGTTTTCCACTCAGAGGCAACAGTTGTTAAATGATTTGAAGCAAAAAAGACATGATTTGAAGTAAATAAGTTTTCAGATGCCAGCATATCTTTCCATGCAGATTTTAGAAATGTCTGCTACACGGGTCTCTTTTCCACAGCTACTCAAGGAGGTCACTTTTTAAAATATGTTTTTTATAAATTACATAAGATCTTATGTACAAGTTGTGTTTATCCTCATTTTCTCTACTATTTTGTTTCTGAGTATATGCCTGCATTGCTCATTTGCAACATATCTTTTTTTTTGGGGGGGGGTGAAGTGCACATCTGTTTGGTGCTCAGGAACTATTTCTGGATGGACATGGGGGACAAGATATGGTACTTGAGCGGGGGTCAGTTGCATGCAAGCCAAGCAACTTCACCTGTTAAGTTAAGGACCTTTACCCCTGTACTGTTTTCTGGCCCTGAAATACATGGTTGTCTAATCGTTTAGACCTGGCATAGGTGGTCAGTGCTTCTCACATTTGCTCAGGGCTCACGAGTCTGCACAGACTCTCTGGACTCAATGGCACTATCCTCAGAGCATCGTCTCTGCAGGGCTGGAAAAGAGACCGTTAAAGCTTCCCTCCAGGACAGGGTCGCCTCATGATGGACTTACCATGTCTGGAATTTGATCAAAGCCCAAGAACTGCAACTGGAAGGAATGCAAACCTTCTCCACCGCTGTGTTGGAGGAGATATAGACTTTATCTCCCCCTCCCGCCCATGTTCCTTGTTGATGTCGTTGCCACGACTGTTGGGGCTGATGAGGTAATGGTGTGTGTGTGTGGGGGGGACTTTGAGGTGTGGTTGCACATTTGCTGGTGATGGTCCAGGCATATTGAACTGTGGTGCTTGCTGCAGGTGTCATGTCACGCCGTGGTGCTTGCTGCACTCCTTTATTTGTGGTACTCATGCGTGTTTGCCAGGGACCACACTCTTTAGCTGAGATGCTTGTGTACTCTTTGGTAGTAAGACTCATTAGGATTTTTGCTTCAGTGCTGGCACATGTGCTCCCAGGGGTGAAACTTCCTGAGGGTGGTGCTTGTACATCACTTTTGCGGAGGAAGTCTCCCCAAGATGGGCTCAGGAAGCCTGGGATCACTTCTGGTAATACTTTGCCATCTGATTTGAATGGTTTAGTGAGATGCTGCTGGGCCCAGGAATGCTTGGGGCCACCAGCGCCACACTGGTTGTGCCCAGGGCCTCCTGGGCTTCACCTGGTGGACTTGGGGGAACCACGCAGAGCCCGGGATTAAACTCAGGTTCCTGATTGGCACATGACCCATCATTGTTAAGCCATGCCTTACATTTCCCCTTTCCCCAATTGCGTTGCTCACTGGGGGTCACGCTCCTCTGTTTTGGTGCTTACACACACCCTACCACAGTGTGGCAGGAAGTTGTATGGGAATTTCAGACAGAAGAACTTCCGGGATTGTGCTCGGCACATGTGGCAGCACCAGTGATTGAACTCTTGACCTCACTCTTTGGAGGCAGGTGCTCCAAGACTAGACCCTCATGTCCTGGTAGTGTAGATTGAAGAGGCACCTGGGAAGAAGTCTAGCCTTGGGACTATGTTGGATATAGGGAACTTAAGGCTCCTATTTCATATGGGACTGTGCCTACCCAGGGTCCCAGCTTTTACTAACCTCTGAGAATGTGATCACGATCACGACCATCCTGTTGTTTGTCGATTGCCTCGAGCAGGCCCCAGTAACGTCTCCTTCGTCCTAGCCCTGAGATTTTTTAAAAAGTGCCATATTCAAGGCTCTTTCAGGGTTAGGAGAATGAGACCCATCATTGTTACTGGTATTTGGCATATTGGGTACGCCACGGGGAGTTTGCCAGACTCTGCCGTGTGGACAGATTACATTCGGTAGCCTGCCAGTTTGTCCAAAGTAGGAATGAGATAATAAGATGTCGTGCAGCTGTGAATGCAGCCATGCGCTTCCGCTTCCGGGAGCTGGGTTTTATAGTCTCTGAGTCTTGGCTGTTGATGGGATTACACGGCGCCAGGGGGCCAGTTTGTGGGTGTGGCCCCTGCCTACTGGAATTTGGAGGATCTGGGTGGAGGATGCTCAGCCCCGATCTGAACAGGCTTGGAGATCTCAGCCCCAGGACCCGCATGCCTTTGTTCCTCTGCCGGTACCTTCATGCTTGTGGAGAGTGGTCTCAGCATGGTGGTGGCTGGTTCTGGAGGTCTTCGGCTGCCGGAGCCCTGGTCGGGGCAGGGAGGAAACTCAACCTGCTCCCCCTCAAGGGGCCTCGACGAGGACAGCCAGGCGTGGGGTCAGGAGAATGTGAAAGTTGGGAAATAAAGAAAACTACTCAGCCCCTAGCCCCAGTGCAGCTAGAGCTAAGTCAATTGGCTGTTAGTTTTGTTCATGAAATTCCTACGAAAAATTTTTCTTCTAGGAGCCCAAAAGGATACTCTTTATCGTGACTAAGGTGCATGCATGAGGCGGCACAATTGTTCATGAGTGGCTGAGAGGAATGTTCCATGAAATGTGCTGATGCATTTCAATTTTGTTGTGAAAATCACGTGTTGGCTGCTCTTTGTTTCTTGATCCCTGGCTTCTTTAATTGCTTCTGAATGTAAGTGATGATAGAAATGTTTTGTTTCAAAACAGACACTTTAATATTACTGGATAGGAAGTGTTCTCTGAAATCCTTGCTTAATGAGCTGGGTCCATGATTCTGATAGTGATCATTTTAGCAATAAAACTTATTTCCTGTGGGCCATAGTAATAGTATAGCAAATAAGGCACTTGCTTTGCACGCAACTGACCAGGGTTTGATCTACAGTATGCCCTATGGTCCTTTGAGCCCACCAGGAGTGATCCCTGAATGCTGAGCCAGGAGTAAGACTCGCCACAGCTGGGTGTGGCTCAAAAAAAAAAAATACCCTCGACCTCTTATTTCCCGCTATTGATTATTGCTTGAAAGTGCCTTTATACCTCTGGATCAATTGGCCAAAAGCAGAGGTTCCCTTGCTACCCTGGACATCAGTCCATTAATAATGGAGGTTGCGGGCTGAAAATATAATGCAGGGGTTAAGGTGCTTGTCTTGCATCCCACAGTCCCTAGGATCACCAAGGATCATCTCTGAACACGATCACGATCATGACCATCCTGTTATTTGTCGATTGCCTCGAGAAGGCCCCAGTAACGTCTACTTCGTCCTAGCCCTGAGATTTTAAAAAAAGTGCCATATTCAAGGCTCTTTCAGAGTTAGGAGAATGAGACCCATCATTGTTACTGGTATTTGGCATATTGGGTATACCACAGGGAGTTTGCCAGACTCTGCCGTGTGGGCAGGTTACATTCGGTAGCCTGCCAGTTTGTCCAAAGTAGGAATGAGATAATAAGATGTCACTTCCGGGAGCTGGGTTTTATAGTCTCTGAGTCTTGGCCGTTGATGGGATTACATGGCACCAGGGGGCCAGTTGGTGGGTGTGACCCCCGCCTACTGGAATTTGGAGGATCTGGGTGAAGGATGCTCAGCCCCGATCCCAGTAGGCTTGGAGATCTCAGTCCTGGGACCCGCATGCCTTTGTTCCTCTGCTGGTACCTTCATGAGTGCGGAGAGTGGTCTCAGCATGGTGGTGGCTGGTTCTGGAGGTCTTCGGCTGCTGGAGCCCTGGTCAGGGTGGGGAGGGAAACTCAACTTGCTCCCTTCCAAGGGGTCCCAGCGAGGACAGCCAGGAGCTGGGGCAGGAAACTTTGCGCTGTTCTCTTCCGGGAGCTGGGTTTTATAGTCTCTGAGTCTTGGCCGTTGATGGGATTACACGGCACCAGGGGGCCAGTTGGGGGGGTGACCGCCACCTACTGGAATTTGGAGATCTCAGAACACAGAGCCCAGAATATTCACTCATCCACTGGGTCTGACCCCAGCCTCGTTACTTGCCCCATGCCCTCCCCCCCCCACCCCCAAATAAACGTAGGTTGATCGTTCCAGTCAGGGGCTAACCTTGGGGATAACTGGTGACAATTTCTTATTATATTTATGATTTGAGTTTTGGAAAACTTCTCAAGGGAATGGTTTAGTCTATCTAAGGTGCTTGTGCTGGGATCACAACCCTTAGGAGTTAGCTTCAAATTCTGAATGAGTTTGGGAGGCTAAGATTCCAAGGATCCATGGCTTTGGAACAATGACCCAAAAGCAGATGGGATAGTGGAGGGCTAGAAACAAGGGAGGATAAAGAGGAAAGCAGTGAAGAGAGGAGGAAGGACAAGAACTGGGCTCAGGGGGGTCAAGGTCAGGGTCAGGCTTGTGTGGTGCTCTCTGGGATGGTCCTTGTTTTCACTCGCCCCTCCCCAAGACACGAGGTGTCTCAAGCACTGGCCAGCTTCCTGAATTCTTGGGACAGTGCTTTTGAGACTGGGGCAAGGCTGTGGAGGGCCTGGGCATCCTTGCTGAGTTCATCAACAGAACCAGAGGGTGAACAGCAACTCCCTTGACAGTTCCTTGACAGACCAGAGGGTGACCAGGAGATCTCACAATTTCCCTTATGTAAGTGCCTGGAACCCTCCGATGCAGGGTGGTAACCACTGAGGTTGTCCTCTTGGATCCTTGTGCTTGCTTGTTTCCTTCCTTTCTTTCTTTCTTTCTTTCTTTCTTTCTTTCTTTCTTTCTTTCTTTCTTTCTTTCCGTGTTCCCAGGCAGTGCTCAGGAGATCTGTGCCAACAGCAATTCTTGACCAAATTGGACATTGATTCACCTCAAGGTCTTGAGGATGTGCTGCTGCCCAGGCCTTGCAGTGTTGGGGATACATGGGTCATCCCCAGGCCATACTAGGGATCTCTAGGGCTGTAGCTGGTGGTCATCAGGGGCCGGAAACTGAACCCAGGTTGGGGGCACCCCATATGATCTCTTTACATTTTAAAAGAATTAAGATATTTTAATTTTACTTTATTAGTGATAGTTCCAAAGGTTGGATTCCATGCTTGGAACACAGAAGCCTCAGGTTCTATTTCTGGCACCCCTGGGCACTTCCAGGGGGGTCTCCAACACTGATGGCCTGAGCAACATTGGGTCAAGTGATCTTGGATCTCCTGAACCCTGCTGGGAGACCCCTAAATTATTATGATTTTTCTTCCCACAGCCCTTCTTTTTTGTCACTGAAGCTGTTTGTCACACTTTAGGAGATGCACACACCCACACTGAGGGGCCACACACTCAGTGACAGCCTTTGGATGGTTGTCACCATTAGCTGTGGGCTGATGGTCCCAAGTGGCAGTGCAGCCACCATCACCCTGGGCATGTGGGATTGTGCCTGGAGTAGAAATTGTGGCTTCAGGTCCACTTTCAACTTCTAGGCCTGGGTTTTCCTTGGCTGCCAATGAAGGATGTGAAGATTCAAAGTTTGAGGACATGGAAGCATTTTGCAAACTGTATAGTGTACATAAGCAGTCTATCTTTTAGAAGAACTCCTCACTCAGCTTATTAATTTTCGTAGTGCCAGGAGTTGAACTTAGGGCCTCACGCGAGCAAGGCAAGTGCTCTGTAGCTGAACCACAGCCTAGGAAGGGTGAAAAGAAAGAAGGAAATTCAAACCACAGACCAAACTATCCCAAATAATAATGAAATAAAAAACCTGGGGCCCTCCCACCCCTATGTAATCATCATTATGCTCACTTAGAAACAAACACAGGAGTGAGAAATAGCTCAGAGTCACATTCTAAAATCACAGAGTCTGTCCTCCTGGTGTTCTCCTGAATGAATTTGTGGTATCACCTTGATAATCTCTTTTAGTATCTGAAAGGTGCCTCATTTGTTTGGAATGAGATGTACTGGGAATTTCTGGTTAAGGATTGTTAGGGTAAATAGCTGGGTTCAAGCCTGGGCTTTACATGGTCACCAGAGCATTTCAGGGTGTGGTTTTGGGACCCCTGAGCATCACGGGGTGAAGCCTGGATGTTCTTGGCACTGTTAGAGTCCAAGCAAAATCACATCCTTGGGCCCTTGCATCAAACCATTGGCCCAGTTGGCTGAGAATCACCTGTGGAATTCCAGGTCTTCCTGAGCACTGCCTTAGAGAAGCCTTTGCCCCCCCATCCCCCCCTCATAAAAAAAGGATAGAATGGTTGTATCATTTTATTTCAGTTTTTGGATTGCAATGGCTAAAAGAAGCTCAACTTAAAATGACCTAAGAAAAAAGAAGAGCTTATTGTTCAGTCAGTGAAAGTCCGGGGAAGGAGGTGGTGCATAATTTTCAAATTGCTATGATTCTTAAAACAAAGGGATTTCTTGCCCCAGCAATCTGGAGGCCAGGATCTGGAGTGCAGGGGTTGGTGGGCTCCGTGATGGTGCCAGGTCTCTTCCAGCTGCTGCTGGCTCCCTGGGACCTCTTGAAAGCACAGTGGAACCACCTCGGAACTATGTTTTTATTTTTGTTTTTCTTTTTGGGTCATATCAGCAATGCTCAGGGGTCATTCCTGGCTCTGCACTCAGGAATTACTCCTGGAAGTGCTCAGGGGACTATATGGGATGCTGGGAATTGAACCCACGTGCAAGGCAAAGGCCCTACCCACTGTGCTATGGTTCCAGCCCCAAGTTTTTTTTTGTTGTTGTTTGTTTGTTTGTTGTTTTAACCTCAGAACTATGATGGCGTGTCTGGTCTCGCCACTCCTTTGTTCTCACATCACCTTCCCTTTGTGTCTGTGTTTTATCTTCTTCAGTCTACACCTAATCTCCTTCTCTTTTATAGGAATGTACTGATTGCTTTAGGGCCTGGATCATCCAAGATAAGCAACTTCTTGCAGATTCTGAACTCAATCATTCCCCCACCCCCACTCCACCCCATAGACTCTATTTACATGTTCCAAGGATCAGGATTTGACTCACTAGAGTTGACCTCAGAGATTTCTGGAATAGGGCCCAAATGATATTATAAGACTTGGTTGGGTACTCTTTTTCACCAGTGTTGGTCTCAGACTCTACTTAGAGAGATTTCAGAAGCATCATCGACTAACTTTATTCAACACATGTTCAGAAAGTGATGGGGACACCTCCCCGCTAGGGAGTGAGAACTCTGAGTGTAGTGCCTGAGGGCACACAGAGTATGATTAGTCTAAATAGGAGAGATTAGTGTAAGAGGGACTTTGCTCTGCCAGAAGTCAATACAAGGGGATATTTTCTAATAACATAGAGTTCAGGACTCATTTAAAAAGGCTTATGGGGAGGTGACTGAAGAGACTGTTCAGACTGATCAGTGCAGAGAAAAGAAAAAGAATAAGGATCAGAAAAGCTTCTTCTTCGGGTATCACGGTCCTCCCGTTGTTCATCAATTTGCTCAAGCGGGCCCAGTAACGTCTCCATCGTGAGACTTGTTGTTACTGTGTTTGGCATATCGAATACGTCACGGGGAGCTTGCCAGGCTCTGCCATGCGGGTGAGATACTCTCGGTAGCTTTCCGGGCTCTTCGAGAGGGGCAGAGGAATCGAACTCGGGTCGGCCATGTTGGCTGCATGCAAGGCAAATGCCCTACCGCTGTGCTATCGCTCCAGCCCTTCCTTTGGGTATACCTGGTTATAAGACAATAGAAGATCTATACAAATGGCCTTAAGTATAAAGCACCAAAATTTATTAGCTCACATAATTGAATTGTCCAAAGGGGTGGGAAACATGGGGAATTTCAGAATCTGCTGAGTCCAACTATTCAATGGATGCCATTAGGCCTGGACTTCTTGCCTTCTCTAGTTTCTACTTTCTTTGGTGCTTTCTTTTAGACAGGGTTTTTCAGTGATCTGGCAGAGATGGCCACAAAGGTTTCTATCCTATCTTCAGGATGTCACTGGAAAGGTAGCTTGTGTTCCTTAATGAGTAAAC
This sequence comes from Sorex fumeus, assembly GCF_029834395.1. Classification (NCBI taxonomy): domain Eukaryota; kingdom Metazoa; phylum Chordata; class Mammalia; order Eulipotyphla; family Soricidae; genus Sorex; species Sorex fumeus. Next base: position 28,676,550 of record NW_026606070.1, read on the forward strand.
TTTCTGAAAGACCTCAGAATGAACTGACTTGGATCATATACCTCACCTAAACTATGGATGTTGTGAAGCAACTCAACCAAATCTCACAAATGGATGGAGAATTAGGTGTTATTTCTAGAAGGAAAAGACTGGTATTAGCAGTCAAACAAAACGAAAACAAAACATATGTTGAACTGGCAAAACCAATCGATAAATACAATAGCTTATAAAAGAAAACTGTCTGTAATTCAGGGAAGATAGATGATAGATGATAGAGATACTGGTGTGCAGACGATGGAGTTTAAAAGGGTGGGAAGAGGGGTGCCATCAAAGAGTTTTAATTAGGAGTAACATAATTTTTTGAGACATAATTAGTAACTAGTCCATCCTCAATATCAAGATCCTTTTTGTTGTGTGTCATATGTTCTATGGATTTTGTTAATTGGATAATGACTTGTGTCCATTTTTACAGTATCACACAGAATAATTTAATTGGCCTATAAGTCCCTTGATAATACCTATTCTTTCCTCAATCCCCTGATAACCCTTGTCTTTTTACTGTCACTCTAGTTTTGCCTTTTCCAGAATCTTAGATAATCGTAATAATCCATAGGCACCATTTTCAGATGGACTTCTTGTCTATGCAGATCTTTAGAGCCCCTCTTTTATTTTATTTAATTTTTTGGTGAGTGGCTTTGGGAACCACACCAGTGATGCTGATGGGGCTATTCCTATGCTCAGGAATTACCCTTGGCGATGCTCAGGGGACCATGTGTCATGCCAGGATTTAAACTCCTGTTAATTGGATTCAAGACAAGAAAGTACCTTAACCCCCATACTATTTCTGTAGCCAAGACTTCTCCTTTTCTATACATAGTTTGATAACTCACCCCTTTCTATAACTGAGTAATATTCCACTGTATAGATGTGCCACATTTTGTTCATCCATTGATGTATTAAAGGATACCTTGCTTGCTTCCATATATTGGAAACTACAGCAAGTTTTACAGATTTTTGTGTGGATCTAAGTTTTTAACTCACTCAGGTAAATACTAAGCAACATGACTGATGGAGTAAACAAGGTTTTCATTTACAAAGCATTTTCAGTTTCATTAAGGTAAAGGTAAAGGCCCTCCCGTTGATCGTCGATTTGCTCGAGCGGGCCCAGTAACGTCTCCATTGGAGACTTTGTTGTTACTGTGTCTGGCATATCGAATACTCTCGGTAGCTTGCCGGGCTCTCCGAGAGGGGCGGAGGAATCGAACTCGGGTCGGCCATGTTGGCCGCTTGTAAGGCGAACGCCCTACCCGCTGTGCTATCGCTCCAGCCAGTTTCATTATTTTAGTTAATTTTCTTAAATTTTGTTTATTTGTTTTTTGTTTTGGGGTCACATCTGGCTGTATTCAAGGCTTATTTCTGGCTCTGTGCTTAGGGCTCAGTCCTGGCTGGGCTTGGAGGAGCATATGTGTTGCCAGTGATTGAACCCGGTTTGGGTGCAAGCATGGCAAGTACCTTACCCACTGTACTATCTCTCCCGCCCAATTTACTTAATTTTCATAGGCGCTCTCAAAGGTAAATGATCCATGTATTAGAGTTCCATATTTTATAAACTGAGGTCCTAAGAGTTAAACATTTACATAGTTGGTGAATGTGTAATCCAGATACTTAAACCAGTCTCTTCACATGCTCAAAGTGACAACAAAGCAATGAAGCATTGTCAGAATCATTCTCATGATCTCAGCCGAGGTCACTCAAACAAGACCAGGCCACTCCCACCAAAATGGGGAAGCAGTGAGGTTTTTAGTGTGTGTCTTTCTGGCCTCATACCCAGAGTCTGTCTGTCAGAGAGACATTCTCTGGTCTACTCCCCAGGATCAAAAAGCATTTATACTAATGTCCTGGAAACTTCCCAGTACTTGGGTGGATAAAGATGAAGTAATTGAAGTCATTGTTATTATTAGTGACTCAACATACTACCCCTCCCAGATAAAATATGTATTTTAACAGGAGTTTTTAATGTCCTCACTGAAAAAAGTGAAAACCATGCTAGTTTTCAGCACTCAATAGGGCTTCGGGGAGTGGGGTGATAGAAGGAAGTAAGTGAGATCTCCCAGTGCTCCCCAAATTATACCTCAGGTTTAATTCAAACTCATGCCTCACTCAGAGGTAATGAATGCCTTTTATTTTTCTGTTCTTCATTCCTCAGTTTTCCCGACTGTGTGGAAAGAAGTTTTCAACAAACAAAATAGCTCAGGTAAAGTCCCATGTTGTTTTGATAGCTTGGTTTTAATTTTCATATCAGGAATCTTTATCAACATCAGAGGTTAATGACCTTTAGTGAGATATACCACATTTGTTGTTTGGGCTGTGGGGACTGATAAACTCATAGGTTAGGAGTATTTTCCATTCTGTCTTTTTAATCTCCAAGACATTACAAACAAAACATATAGAGCTAAAAATCAGTGTCCTGGTGAATTCAAGGCAGACTTAGGATGAATATCTTCCAAGCAGGATGTTGGCCTGAAGTCTTGCCTTTGTAGAAACTGTGGTTGCCACTGGAAAAGGATTTTTACAAGATTTTACAAAATACAACAGACATTTCTGTGTGAATTTTGGCAATATCCCTAAAACATGCCTTGATTAAAACAATGGGTGACTGACCTCCATCCAGCATACTCTATTTTTACTACTAAAATGACTCAAATTCCTTCCTTTGCTTTTAAAATTTTAGTAGTCTTCTGGCAGAGCCTTGGTCTTGGGCATCTCTGATTTTTATGATTTGGATAATATTGGAAGTATTACAGTAAAAATATTCCTTGACTGAATGTTATTTTTTACTTAATTTTATTAAAAATTATTTGTTTTTTGGGGGGATACTCCTGACTGTGCTCCAGGCTAACTCCTGACTCTGTGCTCAGAGATATTGCCTGGCAGTGCTCAGGGTACCATAAGTGATGCCAGGGATCAATCCTGGCAATGAGTAAGGCAAATGTTTTACCTGATGTGCTATCTCTCCAGTCCCCGATTTCTGTCTTTTAAGGAAGGAGAATTTTAGATTTCCTTCTAATGGATGAAGGTTTTTCCTTCTGGGACCTCAGGGAAGACACTGTCTAGATCTGTCTTAGTGTGGATATAAAAGAAAAGATAACTTAGAACCCTTTTGCCCCCCAAAATAATCCTCTGGCAGTAGTGACTAATCTGGATGAGCCCTTTGGGGTTCATTCCATGTGAGCATTTAAAAAAATACCCTTAGAGCATTTGAACTATTATCTCCTCAGTTGCTCTCATTGCTCTGGAACAAAGGACAAATTAGCAAGACTTCAAGTTCCTGGCATGACCTACCCTTCTAATCACTGCTGTGCTTCCCAAGCACCAAGCACCTGTCACTCTGGTAGAACTTCAGTTTCCAGTGCAACAGTTGTTTACCCTTTTAGCTCCCCTGCTAGCAATAAGCTACAGACTATCAGTTATAAATACGGGGTGTGATTCTCCAGAAATCCACAAATATCTGCTGAATGAACACATGTCAACAATCGCGTGATAAACCCAAGCCACAGGACTAGCTATAAACAACTTGACAGCTTGAGCAATTGTCTTTGTAAATTTTTTAAAAGGACAATATGAGTATTTGAAGACTCAGTACACAAATATTTGTGGAATGAATAAATACATGTCAACGATTAATTGATGAGTCCGAACTATGGGGTGAGCTATAAATACCCTGTTAAACAGTTAGCATTAGCCAATGCCTTTGTAAAACAAAAGCACAATGTGAGTATTTGAAGAAAATGAGTCTGACATCAACTCATCTTTCCTTGCTATGAAATCAGCGTTCCTTTTCAGTGGAGAAAGGACAGCGGAATCATTCTGTTCTCTCTCTTTGTGACTTTGGGCCCTTTTTATCTTTGATTTTGGCCTTGCATTGTCCTAAAGCTTTGTCTTAATGCCACACTCCTCTGTACTCCAAGCTTTTGTGCCAAGCTTGATATGTCTTTCCCCTTTATCAGATATTTTTAAAAAATTATTTTAAATTGTGTTTTATGAGTCGTACCAGCTGTGCTGAGAATTTGCTCCTGGTTCTACACTCAGAGATCACTCCTGGTGGGGCTCGAGGGACCATATAGAATGCTGGGAATCAAACCTTGGTTAGCCATGTACAAGGCAAGTTCCCTACATGCTGTTCTATTGATCTGACCTCTTATTAGAATTTTAATAGAAAAATTGCTAGGACTTCTCAATGCACCTGAATGAAATTGGGTCAATTTCAGTCTAAGGATGATTTTATTTTTATCACCTCACTCTTGTTTCTAATTTGTGATTGGAAGATGGCTGCACGGACTGACCTTGAGGAAGCCCTGTGCTGTACTGAGCATGCTTGTGCCCCACACGCTCTTCCTATGTTGGAACCCATCCCTGATGTGACAGTGTTAGGACTGGGACTTTTGGTAGGTCATTAGTCCTTATAAAAGGGCCCAGGAGCGCCCTCTCACCTCATGGCCCTGTGAGGATGCAGGAAGTAGCTGACCCTCCGCTAATCAGGAATAGCAACAGACACTGAGTCTGCTTGACAGAGGGTTAAAGGGACAGTGGGGAAGTAGGTAGGCTGAGATTAGAGCTTGCTGCCAGAGAAATAGTCCCCATATGGAATGTCCCAAGAATGGACTGAGAATACACACCCATGTTGTACAGAAGAGAATTCTACAGATGACTGGTTAAAGAAACTCTGGTACATCTACACAATGGAATACTATGCAGCTGTTAGAAAAGATGAAGTCATGACATTTGCATGTAAGTGGATCAACATGAAGTGGATCAACTCATTTCATACTAAGTGAAATGAGTCAGAGAGTGAGGAATAGACATAAAAGGACTGCACTCATTTGTGGAATATAAAGTAACATAATGTAAGGCTAACACCCAAGGATAGCAGAGATAAGGGCCAGGAGGATGACTTGGAAGCTGACCTCACATGCTAAGGGAAAAGGCAGCTGAGATAGAGAAGGCACTACCAAGTAAATGATGCTTGGAGGGCTCGCTCAGAATGGGAGATGTGTGTTGAAAGTAGACTGTGGACCAAATATGATTGTCACTTAGTACTCGTATTGAGAACTATAAGATCCCAAAGGAGAGACAGAGTAAAAGGGAATGTGCCTGCCACAGAGGAAGTGTGTGTGTGGGGGGGGCGGGGCGGGATGGGGGAGTGTTGGAAGGGATACTGGGAACATTGGTAGGTGGAGAATGGGCACTGATGGAGGGATGTGTACTCGATCATTGTATGACTGAAATGTAATTATGAAAGTTTATAAATCTGTAACTGTATCTCATGGTGATTCAATAAAATAAATAATAATAATAAAAGACAAGACAAACTTAAAAAAAAAAACAGAGAATTCTCTCCAATCCCTTTATCTTCTCATTTTGCATGTCTTAATCCCAAGACAGAGTGCCCAACCCACCCCCTCAGTTACGAGAATATAAACAGAGAGCTTTCACTTCACTTTCCCCAGGCATTCTACTTAATTATGGAGACCCCAAGCCCCAGTCTCTCTACTCTTCTTTTCTTTTCCTCAAATAAAATTTCTTCTGATTTCAGCTGTCTCATCTCTCTCTCTGAGGACAAGAACCTGAGCAGGATGCAACATTAATGAAACATTAATCTTGGGCTTTCAGTACCAGAATTGTGAGAAATAAGTGTTTGTTGTTTGAGCCACACTAATATTTTTGTTATCACAACCTGACATCTGTTTCTCTTCAATCTACTGAAACCAGAGAACTGTGGCCCCTTCCCAGTGTTTCTTTCTCTGCTCTGTTCTGCTTTATAGCTTTTTGAATAAGCCATGGGAGGTGTAGCTAAAGCACTACTGTCTTTACCATGACCCCAAACCCCTCTGCCACAGTCATTATTATCCCGAAAACCATCACTACTAATGGTGTTGGCTTTGTCACAACCACTGCCATTATTATCACCAGTGTCACCATGTCCATATCTACTACCGTCACCAGTATCACCACGACAACCACCTTCATCCTCACCACCACCATCATCATCACCTTCTTTCTTTCTTTCTTTCTTTCTTTCTTTCTTTCTTTCTTTCTTTCTTTCTTTCTTTCTCTCTCTCTCTCTCTCTCTCTCTCTCTCTCTCTTTCTTTCTTTCTTTCTTTCTTTCTTTCTTTCTTTCTTTCTTTCTAACCCAGCGATGCACAGGGGTTACTCCTGGCTTTGCACTCAGGAATTATTCCTGGTGATGCTCAGGGAACCATATGGGATGCTGGGGATCGAACCCGGGATGGACGCGTACAAGGCAAATGCCCTACCTACTGTACTATGACTCTAGTGCCACGTCATCACCACTGAGAGTCTCCTGTACTTATTTGCTCTAGCTATGTTGCTAAGTTCCATATCCAGATTTAGTCACTGATCTTCAGAATAACCTTGAAGAATGGATGCCATTATTATACTCTTCCTTTTACAGAGAGCTTGAGGTACATAGAATTCTGATTTGTCCAAGTTCACATAGAAATCCAATGAACCCTGGAGTCTGACTTTAGGGCTAATGTGTTATACTCATTTGGATTTTTCTAAGAGAGTTTCCATTCTGTCCTGTGTTCAGCTGGCAAATCCTGTACTCTAGGAGTACTATTTTATAGTAATAAAGCATTAATATAAAATAAAAAATATATAAATAAATAACTTTAAAATTAAAATGTTTTTGTTTTGTTTTGGTTTGGGGGCCACAGCCAGCGATGCTCAGGGGTTACTCCTGGCTTTATAGTCAGGAATCACTCCTAGTGGTGCTCAGGAGATCATATGGGATGTTGGGGATCAAACCTGGATCACTGCGTGCAATAAGGCACACACCCTTCCTCCCGTACTATCACTAACCCTAAAATTAAATTTTTTACTCTGTTGGCCCTTTCAAGGGATGATGATGGTGTTCCAGGGCCATTTTAAGTGGTACCCAGTGGTCAGTGTTTCAATGAGAGGGTCTGAGGATGCTTGGACTCTTTGGTGCTAGAAGCCACCAGGGCCACACCTGGTGGTGTTTTGGAGTCTCTAGGGTGATGCTCTAGGGGTCATGAGGAGCAAAGGATAGAAACAGGGTAGGGTTCGAGCACCCTAACCACTGTAACTACCTCCCTGGGTCCATGGGATTCAGATATTTTATGTTCTGCTCATCTTCACGTGTCCCTTACAGGCAGAGCCACAACAGCCCAGTGTCATCTTTTATGTCATCTTCATTTCTTCAGTCTGCCTTCATTTCTGGCTGACAGCGCCAGACCTTGTGCTGAGTGATGCTTGGTTGTTCAGCACTTTTTTTCAGTAATAAGAAAATGCTGCTGGAGGGAGGATGATGTGATAGAAGGAAACAATGGGGTATGGGTAGGGTGGAGTCCTTTGGGAAAACACAGGAAAGGAGGTCTGAGACCTTTTGTTAGAATGTTGCAGAGCGATGCCAGCTTCATAACTCTCATTTCTACTGCTCTTAAGAAATTTCAATGCAAGCCTGTCTCTCTCTCTAAAGCCACACCCTTCCCACCAAGCCAAAAATTCTATGAACAGATACGGCTATTCATCTAAGCAGGGTCGAAACATCTGGGGAAGGAGCTTTGCTGCTAGGTTCATTCCCACGACCCCTGGGTGAATGCCACAGAGGCTGGTGGACCTCCAGAGAAGCAGGTCAGCAAGGTAGATGGAGCACGGCCAGGCTGCCAGCAGGCCCCACACTGCCTGCGCCAATGAGTGAAGTTTGCAGGTGAGGGGACACACACACACACACACACACACACACACACACACACACACACACGAAATTTCAAAAACAAGAACTTGGTAGAGGGAAGCTGATGTTGGTGGTGGAATTGGTATTGGAACATTGTATGCCTGATGCTCCACTATGTACATCTGAGTAAATCACAGTGTCTTAATAAAAAGGATATTTTAAAAGAGAAAAAAATAACGTGAAGTCTAGGGAAGAAAAGTAATTTAACACTAAAAAATCCAAACACTCAAACCAAACAAAAAGCAAAACTCAGAAACTCGATCATTATTTTTATCATAGCTTCATAAGCTTGGCAGGGTAGGAATTCTTTCTTTTTTATTCTTTTGCAAAAGAATAAATAGTGACTCAGATATTTAGAAATTCGATGGTTCTCTGTGGATGACCCAGCTCCTAAGCAGAGAACCTAGAGCTTCTGTCTCCTTGTTGTCTCCTTGTTGTATAATCAACATAACACCCATTGTCTCCAATCATTGTGTAAGCAGACAATGAGTATAGATGGACATGCTTCATTTTTATCATTTGATTTTTTTTGTTACTTCCCCAGTAAACAACTAATGAAAAATGAACTTGGAGTCAACCTTCTGCTGACTGACTTGGCTATTGTTACAACTTTCCTCTCACTGACAGATTCCCTGGGGTTACATCTGGAATTCTGTGATGAGTGACTTTAGAAGAGTCGGTGCTTTGGTTTGCTGAGCTGATGATGTTTGAATCATTTTTCGGTCTTGAATTCAGACGGACTCGTAGGCTAGTCTGTATTTTTGAAGCCAAGTGGACTGTGTGACTCTAGGAAAGTCACCTTTATCTACCCTGGATAGTGGGGGGGGGAATTATTAAACTTGAAGAGCAGAAAGATCATTCTGGAACTTTCAAATGATACAATTTAGTTTGATTCCACTCCTGAACATTCCACTGAGTGTAGTGTGGTAGACACTTCTGTTTTTCCTTTTCCATTATTCAGGCATTTTCCAAACTTTTTATCTTTTGTCACTTGAGAATGTATTATTTTTATAAGAATAACAACAAAGAAATAATAGAATTTGACCAACAGAAAATTAGCTCTATTTAACACTGCCACTTGTTTTCAAAATAGAATGAAGAATAAGAACAAAATGTTCTTGTTTGACAAGGAGGTCAAAACCACCTAATTCGAAATATTTCAACATTTCTTCCTCCATGCATTTCTGTCTTCTGGCTGCTTTTATCAAAACGGAAGTTCTTTGTATTGATTTAAGTTCAACAAAGATTTTTCCCATGACTAATTTTGGCATGTTACCGAATTGATAAGATGCAGTGTCTCTCTTTATAGAAATGATCAGGTGGTGCACAAGACATGGATAAAAATGCTGCTTCTCCATAAACTTTCTCTTGAGGCAGGAAGAGGGTTCCAACACTCACAGAGGTGCAGGGCATTTAGATCCTGCCCTATCCTGGGCTGTCGCCCTTCTTCAGTGGGTTGTGCAATTCTTTTCTCCCACTGCAGACTAATTACAGGCAGGTCCAGGTGGTCAGACACTGCAGAGAATGATGTTATTGTCTATTCTTTCCTCTGATGAATCCATTTTATTTTATTTTATTTTATTTTGGGGTACAGACCTGATGTTGCTCAGGGCTTATTCCTGGTTCTGTGTTCAGGGACCACTCCTGGTGGAGATGGAGTGGGAGGGCACCATATGTGGTGCCAGGGTGAGCCACATGTACAAGTGCAGCAAGTGCAGTGTTTTTTTTTCCTTTTTGGGTAACACCCAGCGATGCTCAGGGGTTACTCCTGGCTCTGCACTCAGCAATTACTCCTGGAGGTGCTTGGGGGACCATGTGGGGTGCTGGGAATCAAACCCAGGTTGGCCGCGTGCAAGGCAAATGCCCTACCTGCTGTGCTATCACTTCAGCCTCACAAGTGTAGTGTTTTAACTGCTGTGTTCTAACTCTGGCTTCTGGTTAATTCAGTTAAATGGAGCGAGAGCACAGCGGGTAGGGCATTTGCCTTGCACACAGCCCACCTGGGTTCGGTACCCGGGTTTGGTTCCTCCATCCCTCTGGAGAGCTGGACAAGCTACTGTGAGTATCCCGCCTGCACGGCAGAGCCTGGCAAGCTCCTTGTGGCGTATTCAATATGCCAAAAACAGTAACAACAAGCCTCAGAATGGAGATGTTACTGGTGCCCGCTCGAGCAAATCAACAAACAATAGGAGGACAGTGCTCTAGTGCTACAGTGCTCATGCCATTGAAGCATTGCTTTCTCCTTTTTCTTTTTCTTTTCTTTACTTTTTTTTCAAGTTTTGGGCCACACGCGGCTCAGGGCTTACTCCTGGCTCTGTATCAGAAAATCACAATATAGAAGCCCAAAAATGATTCAGGTCCAGGTCAGGCATTGCAAGGAAGCCCCTTCCCTGCTATACTATCTCTTCAGTCCCATTGGGGTGTCTCTTGCCAGAGCCTTTTCCCAGCTCTCACACGAAGAGAAAGGAGCATCATCCTTTATTCCTAATCTTGTTCCACTCTCACATGTGCCACCAAACAGAGTGGTTCTGTGCTCTCCCAGTCTGACTGGGACTTGAAACGACAAATTAAAATGGCAAATCTATGAAAAAATGCCTGCAAGAGGGAAAAAATGGTAACGCTAACAAGCCCAATCTGTTCATTTTGAAGATGTCAACTTCCCTTTCTCTCTTTAGAACTCACACGAGGCTCTAAATTTCTTCAGCTCAGGGTCTGGGGCAGTTCAGTTCTCTCATGTTCGGGGGGCGCAGTATAGAGCTTGACCGAATAGAGATTCACTAAAGTGTTTTGTTAAGTGCAAATGAATGAGCATACAATGGAGAATGGGTCAGAAAGATAGCTGGGATCATGAACTTGGCCAAGGACATGAGGGTCAGGCACCACGTGGTATCAGAATGACCCCCTCCTCAGTCACCGGCGAACTATCCTTGGAACACCTTTGCCTTGGCTCTCTCTGCCTCTCAGGATGAGTTCATTTCCCAGGGGGCTCCTCAGACCCTTACACTGCTCAGATCTTGGCAGACCCATCCCAGTGGCCCTCCACGCACGTCCAGGACTTGTCTGGATCCTGGAGTGAAGACTGGGGTTCAGCCAGGGCTTTGCTGCAGAAACAGCAACAGCTACACCATCAAATGCAAGGATGAGAACTGTGGCAAGGAGTAAGGTTAGTTCTCACTGGGAAGGCACCGGGAAGGTGATGAGAGTGAGGGGCCAGCTACAGGAGCTGCACCACAAAGCACCTGGGATCCCAGCAGCCTAAGCTCTGGGGAGCCCAGTTTGGAGAATAAGGAAGGTCAAGAGGAACAGATGTTCTGGGAAGAGTATTGACTTTATGCCAGAGGCCAATAGAAGAACCTTAACCTGAGATTGGGAAGGATCGCTCTGAGGATAATTTAGCAGGAGAACCAGAAACGTGTTCCATCAATAATCCAAGGGAGGGAGCCCAAAAGTACCAAAGTCCCCTTCACTGTCCAGTAGTCAGTAGTTTACAAAGTTTTGTATTTCCAACACTTCCAACCTCTGGGGTCAGAGGCACAAAGAGTGATGACTAGAGTGTTTGGGGATGAATGAGAAAATCAAACACAGAAAAGACACTGAAAGGTGGAGTGGGGTGGGGTGGAGAATCTATAGGTTCTAACATGGAGGAGTGGGCTAGAGAAAGGAAGAAGGTGAAAACAGAAGAGGTTACGAGCTCATGCTGGAGACAGAGCAAGGGAGAATTAAGGGAACCTTGGGAGCAGGTGAATTTTCTGTGTGGCAGAATTCAGGACTGTGGACCTCACCTAGTGACAGCCGAGGGAGAGCCTATTCTATGCTAGGTGTGCTTCTAGATACTTGGTGTACAATAACTTTATACTTCTGATAATCATTATTTTTAAATTAAATTTATTTCTTTTACTTCTGATAATCTTAAGTAGCAAGTATTTAAAGTTTTTAATTAAAAAATTGCATTATAATTACTTTTGGGGACTCTTAAGAAATTCTCAGCGGTCTGGGACCTCCAACCAGGCTAGATTTCAATCCTTGGGCCCATGGGATGGTGCTGCTAGAGAGCCCCAAGATGCTGTGGCTCTAGTCGGGCAACCCTTCAGTGTTCATTGGCCACCGGGCCTTTGCCTAGTGATATCCAGGAAATCTGTGGGACCAAAGATCTAATTGGGATGCATGCCTTGAATGCACTACTGACCACTGAGGTATCTTTCTGACTCATTCTTTAATAGATGAAGACCCTGAGGCACGGGGATATCAGTTAATAATCCAAAAATCACACAGCTCAGGGCACAGCTTTGTTTCTTGGTTTGGGATCTGTTAGCTTTCTGGATACCTGTTGGCAAATCTTGTAGGCAATGTGAGACAGTCCATATTCTGCTTTGCAAATGCTCTTCATCCTTCTTTGGACAAGGTACATTATTTGGCAATTTTCAGAAAAACAGAACCAATAAATATTTGTCTGTCTGTGCCTCTCTGTCCATCAGCCTAGACTTATTTCAGTGATTGTGAAAGCTTGGAAAATCCCAACTCCTCAGAGTAGGACAGTTTCTGGAAATCCAAAGAAGAGTTTCTGGTTTTGGTCTGAAGGCAGCTGACAAGTAGAGTTCCTTTTTCTGCGGAGACTGGTACCAATCTATTAAAGTCTTCAACTGATTGAATAAGATCTATCTGCCCACCTCCTGGAGAGTAATCTGCTATATTCAGACTTTCTTGATTGAAATGTTAACCTCATCTAAAATGCTTTCACAAAGTCATGTAGAAAAATGACCCCCCAAAAAAATGACCAAATATTTGGAGACTGTGGCCTGGCCAGCTTGCCCCTTTGAAACGAACTGTTCCATTAGGACTCGGGAAAATAAGATCTAAAGCAAATATTTAGCAAGCATTGCGGTGGCCTTTGCTGTAGCAGGGAGAAAATATGAATGAACAATTGGTGAGTTTGCAAAATTCAGGTCTGTATAACCATCACTATGATCTTTAGTGTTGGTCTAGTCAAAGCATGGTTAGAACAATAACTGATGATCTAATAAAAAATCGTAATACAGTATAATTCTGCCTCACTTTGATGGAGATGGTTGAAATTATCTATAGTTCTTGGGTGTGTTTACTATTTCAAAGAATAGAGAATGAAATGACTGCAGTTGGCATTCATATAATGATAAAATTCTAATCACAATTTATACAGTGTAAGTTATAGAAATAAGCCTCTTCCAATTACTGCCAATCAGCTGTAAGAGGCAGACTGTTTTGCATATGTGGCAGCATCTCCATGTTGCCAGTACATGTGTCTGACCCAGATGATGGACCATGATGAGCAGGGTAGTCAGGAAAACCCTGAGTTAAAGTCTTCCAGTAGTTGAATCTTAGCATCAATCACTTTCTTTTGAATCAACACATTTAGATCCCCATCTTTTTCATGTGAGCAGTTTTAATGAATATTTATTGACCTGGGTCATATTACCTTCCTCTTCACAATATATTCTGGTGCTAGCACTTTTAAATTCTTAGGAATACCACAAATATTGACATTTATTCTCTTGTCTCCAAGAAAACATTAGATATGCTTCCTGGAAAGCCATTACTGGTATCTGGTTAGTTAAGAATGGAGACATTGAAATCTAATCTGAGATGGGGTCCTTTTTGGGGAGTATAATTTTTTAAATCTGCATTTGGAGTATTTGAAAGGCTGTACTTAGGCTTGAAATAGTTCTCTAAGAACATTAGCTTTTTTTGTGTGTGTGTGTTATGATGGCATGCAAAATACAGCTACATATTAAATGGAGTTAATAAAACTCTTAAAAGAGTCAATTGTCCCAAATTACTTGGTTTTCAAACCAAGAATGAAACCCTTGTCTTCAGATTCCCCATCTAGGGCACCCTCAGAGGCACCCTAGTTGATATGCTGGGGGGCTGGTAGAAAGTATAGGCTTTGGAGTCATGGGTTCACATTTCCACTCTATCAATCACCAGAGGCCTGACCTGCACACCTTGTTTATGTGATTGAGTCTTATTTATCTCATTGGTAAAATGTACCTCTATCATGGATTTTTTGGGTTAAGTAGATTACCTGTAAGTATTTGGCACAGAGCATACATAAATCTGTGACCCTTTCATTCTACATCTGGGTAGTAATCATATGTGTAGTTCTGTGACAGAGGATGGACTGTTCTCATTGGGAGACTCGGAATAAAATCTCATCAAAAGTTCAGGTAAAAGGCTGTTCTTTTTTTTGTTGACTGCTATCATAGACTAAACAGTAATGTCTATGGTTTTACTTATAAAATACGTTGAACCACAAACACTAGAGAAATATTTTCTACTAAACAACAGTGCATGTTTTTAACGTTCTTTAAAAAACCTATGTAGACCCTCAATCCCATCCAGAGGGTACCTGACTTATTTGGTCTACAGATCTCTTTTCAGGAAAAAAAACCCTCAGTGATCAATCTTTTTTTTTTTTCTTTTTGAGTCACACCCGGTGTTGTACAGGGATTAGTCCTGGCTCATACACTCAGGAATTACTCCTGGTGGTGCTCAGGAGACCATATGGGATGCTGGGAATTGAACCTGGGTTGGCCGCGTGCAAGGCAAATGACCTACCCACTGTGCTATCGCTCCATATGAGCACTGCCAGGAGTAATACCTGAGTGCATGAACCAGGAGTAACTCCTGCGCATCGCTGGGTGTGACCCAAAAAGAAAAAAAAATGAAGCATAGAGATGAGAAAGTAAGATGTGTGTTCAAGGAAGAGCAGAGGCTTGTAAGGTTGAGCCTCAGGGCAGAACTGTTATCCCCAAGTTAAAGATGAGGAAAATAAGACATACTCAAACTTGCTTGTTTTAAATACATGGCATAGATACATTATATGTCTTCTAATAGTAATGGCTCTATTCATGGAGAGCTAGTAGTGTGCGAGGCATCATGCTAATTACTTCATACATGGTCATTACAGCTTATGATGTAGTTTACTTATTTAGCTAGTTTAGAAATAAAGGCATTGGAGTGACATTGTATAATCATGGAAGATTAACAGCAAAGATATGCTCTGAAGATTATAATATTAGGTGACTTTGTCATTGTCGAAACAACATAGAGTGTGCTTATAAAATCTATATGGATTGCCTACTATGTCTGTAGGATCCTTTGGGGATCCAGCAATAGATAGGGTCCATTGCTGACCAAAATTATTTACATCATTTCATGTGATGTATGACTCTACTTCAACATTTACTGTACATTGATAAATTGTATTCATAATTCAGGGCTATATTAAATCTTGAGGGTAAAAACAGAAATAATCCATCAATAATTAATGTACATGCTAAAAAAATAAAATAGAACAAGGCATTCAGTTTTCACTAATGGCTCCATTTCTTCCTAATTCCTATTCACTCTCCAGAAGCATTCATTTTCAGCAGTGTTAAGTTTTGGGTTCTGTTGGGGGTAAAATTAGAAAGCGTACTTAAAGGTTTTAATTTATCCAATTTAATATTTTCAATAAAAAATAATTTTGCTCACTCATGACACTTCCTTCATACATGCTTCCTTTTCTCTCAATATACTTATATCTCTTGATTCTATTTCAAAAACAAATTTAGGGCTCGAGTGATAATACTGTGGATAGGGCATTTACCTTGCAGGCAACTCATCAAGGTTCTTTCTCAGCCTCCCATATGGTCCCCTGAGCACTGCCAGGAGTAATTTCTGAGTGCAAGAGCCAGGAGTAACCCCTGAGCATCATCAGGTATGACCCACAAAGAAAAAAACACCCCCAAATTTTACCTTTTTTAGTTCCTTCTTTTCCTCTTTCTTCTTCTTAATATCTCTTTTCACCCAAATATTATTTTATGGTGTAGAATTTTCTTAAATATGTTTACAGAAAGGGCTTCTTTTATACAAATATGGCTTCTTGACTTAATTCTCCTTTTGCTTTTTGTGAGCTCCTAGAGAGTGAGCCATTACAGAACGAGAAAAGTTAAGGTCCTATTGAGAAGACATTTATTCCACAGCATTAATTCTGGCACTATTCAACTTATATCTACCGTGAGTGTTCTTTGAAGAAAGAGACAAATGTTTAAAAAATAATTATATTGCTGTGGTATCAGGAAGTAATAAAAGTATCCAAGAGATCACAGAAAGAATAGCAAATTGTGTGGGTAGTAGATAGGAAGCTGGAAAAGAATCAAATGTTCCTGGTAACATGTGAGAAGTTTCAACAGTTGTCAGGCCACCTCAGTCTGATGATAAGGAGGCATAATAAATAGGAATAAAAAGTTCCAGTTTCTCTAGTTGATGTAAAACCTTGGTTGAATATATCTGGTAATTGAGTCTTAGACACAAATAGGGGTATAGTTTGTTCTGAGGTGATAATCCAAGGAAGCACAAGGAGAAAGTAGGGAGGATGAGACAGGGAAGAAAGTCAAATCCAACAACGGTCCTCTATTGAGCTGTTTGTTGTAAAGAGCAACTGAAGTTCTGATAAATTTAATAGAAGGCACTGTAGCATTGTAGCACTATCCTCCCGTTGTTCATCGATTTGCTCGAGCTGGTACCAGTAACGTCTACATGGTGAGACTTGTTACTGTTTTTGGCATATTGAATATGGCATGGGGAGCTTGACAGGCTCTGCCGTGTGGGTGGGATACTCTCAGTAGCTTGCTGGGCTCTCCGAGAGGAACAAAGGAGTCAAACCCGCGCTGGTCATGTGCAAGGCAAACACCCTACGGGCTGTGTTATCGCTCCAACCCTTAATAGAAGACATATCAGAATAATTCTCAATGGGCAGGAGCTGGTGCATTTTGTCACTGACTGTAACATTATGTTGGTTGCAAGTTGCTGCTAGGGATATTAATGCCTTATTCTTTTTTATCTGTGACTTCCTATGTGCTCAGTGATTTTGGAGAAAGCCTGAGCAGAAAAACTGGAAACACTTCGATATTGGACTTGGCTTTTCCCAGAAATTTATTCACTAGAGCTGCGTGGAACTCAGGTGGGCTGAAGCCAGTTCCCAAGACCACGCATATTGATGGCAGACTTTCATCTTTCTCCAAAAAGTTTCTGATGATGTGGGCTGGGGGGAAGGGAGGGACTGCATGGGGGATTGAACACATGTGGCTAGAGTTCAATGCAACAACATCTGGTATGAGAAGCCCAGGGCTCCTTGGGGCCCTGCACAGCCCTTCATGACTGTGGCAGTCGCTGAAGCCCCTGTCTCTGTCAGCTCCCACTGAGGCATATTGTAGTCCCACTCTGCCAACATCAAATCATGGAGGTTGGGAGAATTCTGTTGGCCTGACCTGCACTCTGTTTTTTACTGCAAAAGTGTACATGATGCTCTGGCTTTGATCTCAAAAGTATGAAGGCATTGAGAGTCTGGGAAACTTCTGTGAAGCTGCAATGGTACCTGGAAGAAGAAAGCCTTGATCCACCATGACTTTTCCTTCTGTGATCTCTGATCTGCAAATGTGTTTTGATCCAGAGAGCGCAGATTGCAAGATATATGGATGCAGATGGTCAGATTTTGTTATGAGTACCAGAAATTAGGATCTAGCTGCGAAGAAGTTTTGGTGTATTATATCCCCCCACCCCACCCCCCATTTTTCAGGTTCAGGTAGAAAAAAAATAATTCTGTAGGAGAAAAATAGCAGGAATTTTGTAAGCGAGGCATCTGACACCACAAGATCTCATTTAATCTATATTGCATTTTACACTATTGCAAAGTAAAGCCTGTCAGACTATCGTTTCCAAGGCAATCGAAACAATAAAAGAGAATACATTCCCCTCCCCATCTAAGATCACAGAACTAGGAACAAGCAGAGGTGAAATTTGAACCCTCATCTCTGTATCTGATCAGGCAGAGAACAGCAGAATGGAAGAAGGGAGTAAGTGGGTGGATTTGTTGTTAAACTGGAGAATGTATGAATGATAGGTGGAGCCATAGACTTTTATTTGATCTTGCCCTCTGAAATATCCAAACTGTCCCTCAAAGGATTTCCACAGTTCTAAGCAATATTTGCATGAGAAAGGCCGAGTGTGTGTGTGTGTGTGTGTGTGTGTGTGTGTGTGTTTGTGTGGGTATGTGTGTATGTTTGTGTGTGGTGGGGCGGGGAAGGCATTGACCTGATCTCCTATTGGTGAGCTGTCTGGTATGGCTGCTCTTAAGAAGTGCCATTTTCCTTATAGTTTGCATTATAGAAGTCTGGGTAGATGCATCAAGGTCTTAGAAGTTCTGTTTAGAATTTACCCAGAGGCCTTTTTTGGGGGGCAGAGAGGGGAATTACAACAATTTAAAGGGTACAAAGGAGACTTTCAAATCATACTGTTGAAAGAACCAACAGGAATTTGCTTTATAAAATGTGTGAGGTGTGTTGTCACAGGAGAGAGGAAGAGAACCCTTAGAGGGGCAAGGCTCCAGCTTTGAGATGTTTAAAGACCTAGCACAGAATCTGTAGTCTGAGATAGCATAACAGAATAAATAGGAAAGGGGATGAAGCACTTATTTGTTGAAGATGGGTATTTGAACTGAACTTAAGGAAGATAGAAAAAGCAAGCTATAATATCTACCACTGGGGGCTGGAGTAATAGAACAGCAGGTAGGGCGTTTGCCTTGCACGCGGCCAACCCGAGTTCGATTACCAGCATCCTATATGGTCCCCTGAGCACCAACCAGGGGTAATTCCTGCGTGCAGAGCCAGGAGTAACCCCTGTGCATTGCCAGGTGTGACCCAAAAAGCCAAAAAAAAAAAAAAAAAGAAAATAAAATATCTACCACTGTGATAAGGTTTCTCTCAAGAAAGGATCTGGACATTTCAAGCAGAGACTGGATTCATGCGGGATAAAATTATTGTAGAAGCAATTTTATCCTTATGTATGTGGTTTGAATAGATGACTGACTTTTCCAATCTATTCCCTATAATAATTGTATGAATATTATTTTTCAAAATCATTATGAACACAGCACCAGAGATTAGAGAGAGAGTACAAAGGTTAAGGTCCTTGCCTTGTAAGCCACGGACCCAGGTACTATTCCCAGCATCAAGTATTGTTCCCCCTGAGCAATGCCAGGGTTGATCCTTGAGCATAGAGCCAGGATTAAGCCTTGAGCAAGCTAGGAGTGGCCCAATCCTTAACCCTGTCTCCCCACCCCCACAAAAAAAAAAAAACCCAAAATAAAAACAAAAGAGAACCTAGAACAGGACTGGGGGAGGACTCAGTGATGAAGGCTGTCAGTCTGCAATGGGTTGAATCCCCAGTGGGCCTATGAGGATGTATTGGTTTCTGCTGCCTGGTTTCTCAGTACTGCAATAGAGGGTGAATTGTCTGTGCACTCTAAGTCACTTAGTTGTGATGCTTACACACAACTGCACCCCTTGGCAACACCATGGCTAGAAATATGGGAGCAGGCCAGGATTGGGAACCCCAGAGCGTTGGTGTGAATAGGACACCAACCCTTGGCACACACTGCAACCAGAATGTTCTTGAGCACTATGGAAATGAGTGCAGCATCTGGAAGCACTAGGACATTTGAGCCCTGCAGCTGGATGTGTGGGCCTGCAAATCCTGCAACCCCCAAATGTGCAAAGTACAAGTTGCAGGCAGGTGAATAGGAATTGTCTTTTTGAGAAAACAGCAACTGAAATGTGAACCAAAAGGAAAGAATGAAGGCCTTTGACAGGACTGTGTCTCAGGAGCCTGAAAAACCACTGAGTTGCAAACTTCCAGGATAAGTGCTAGGAGAATTCCAGAGAAGAAAGATGGCTTGACACAATGCCCTGGGTGGAGATTCCATCTCCAGAACAAAGACCAGGTAAAGAAAATCAAAAGACCAACAGGGGCCAGAGCAAGAGTACAGTCAGTAGGACCCTTGTCCTGGGCATGCACCAACCTAGCTTCAATCCCTGGACATCCCATCAGTCCTCTTAGGCCCCTGAGGGCAGAGCACAAGCCTTGAGCACTGCCTCCTGTGCACCCCGCCCCCCCAAACTAATAAAACAAAAATCATATGCTTCAAACTCCCTTTGGCAACCACCCTAGCAGTGAACTGGGAAGAGTGTATACAAATTAACTTGGACAAAGGAAGTATGTGTGTGTGTGTGTGTGTTTGCCTGGATTGCATGCATTGTGAGCACATGTATTGCCTTTGGCGCATGCGTGGCAAGCACTTAGTGCCTGAGCACATCCCGTCAGTATCTCGCTCTAGAGATGTGTGCTTTTAGACTTTCATGCTTGAACAATGAATTGTGTCCCGCTTTCTCCACCTTTGGAGGGGCCCACAGTTCTCTCTTGAGCTCCTCTCTCTCTTTCTCTCTCTCTCTGTCTCTCTCTCATTCTCTGTCTGCCTCTCTCTCTCTCTCCCTCTCCCACCCTTCCTCACAGTCTCTTAAATTAAATATGTTTTTACTTCACTGCTTGTCTCCTGAAATTTTTTTTCTGAGAGAAAGGTGACAGTGCAGAAAGTCCTGGGTAAAGTCTCAGACTGACTTTCCTTTCCTGTGAAGAACAATCCTTGCTCCAGCCTGAGTCCACTCAGGCTCCAGAGAAATGAGTGGCAGAGATCAACTCCCACCTTGCACAACAAGTGAACTGCAGGTGCAGCTTGATGGCTGCCTTGTGAGACTGGTGGAGCATGAAGTTGTGCTGTGCAGGGGCTCACTGCAGACTGTGGCCAGTCCTAGAATACCTAGACTTTCCTGGGGTGACAGAGGTGAATAGAGACAAAATGGCAGATTTTCTTCTTGAGACTGCTGTCTCTCTCCACCCCACTTCACAGAAGTCACCCAGGGGACCTCCACTGGCAACAGTGCATATACACCAAACATGCCAAACACGTGTGTGACCTCTGGCTCTAACTAGAGAAACAGCAAATAACAGAATGCAAGGAAGGGGGAAAATGAATAGAACATCAATTAGATATACAGCATTACTAATTTGAACCAAATAACCTCCCCCTACCATAAAAAAAGGAAAGACAAAATTTAGGTGAAAATAAAAATCCTCAAATTCATATAAAGGAACAAGAATCTTATTAAAATTAAAACTGTAAATTAAGCAATAGATATCACTTTGCAATAACAAAAATTAACCCCCCCCCAAATTGCAGGGCTTAATAATGCCAGATGCTGATTCCAGATGTTGGTTAGGTAATTCCATGTGGAGGAAGAGAAAAGCATGTCCTACCAGGGGCAGGGGTGTGTGGGAACAGGTGCAGTCATTCTAGAAACCAATCTTGTGCTTCTAAGTGAAATGGACAGAATTCATCTCCTTTGTTATGAATGAGCCCTTTTCTTGTTATATGTCCCAGAGAGATTATTGCATTAGAACTAAGAAGAATCACACAGGAAAAAGCATCACAATATAAATAGAAAAGTAGACTATGGCGAGTGTCTCATAAGATACACAGTCACAACCATTAGTCACAATTTAATCAACTGGATGGACCATAGTTTAATGTGGATTCATCTTCAAAACACAGACTTTTAAAAATGAAAGCATTGTGTATCTTTCAAAAAATATATACAGAGGCAGGACCCTTACAATAATCATTAGAATGATGCAGGAAATGGAAGTGAGGATATAAGGAACATGAAAGAGAAAAATAGGCTTAATGTAATAAAAAAAAGTGAAAGTGGGAACGTACAGAGAGAACACGCCAATTTCTGCACAGCCAACAATGTGCTGTGAGCTGAGAAAAATTTTAGAATTTCTTTTAAAGAGCAAGAAAAACTTTCTTGACATGTTTAGTAGTCCTAAAGGATCAAGGTTTCCTTAAATTTCTGGACTCAAGTCAATGCTGTGAAAAAATAATAAAGTATGTATTAGTCTGATTGCCAATTTGTCTTTGAAAATTTCATGTCCAATATAGCCCATGCTATTAGCTTTCACTGGGTACCTGATGCCAGTCCAGGGCTCAAAATACTGGGAATACAGCTATGAACAACACACCAGCAGAATAACTAGCTCAGATTTGGGGATCCAAGGATGATCACACTGAATGCAGATATAGATGTTGCTAAGATGTTTTTCGAAAGTTTCTCTATCTGAAATAAGTGGGCTAATGTTGGTGTGGTAGGAATAAGGGTGCTTTCCAATGGTGTATTTCTCTAAATGGGGATGTAAGGACTGAAAGGAAGGGAGTTGGAAGGACTCAGAAGAGAAGACGGGATTCAAGTCAGATGCTGTGAGAGCTGGTGAGCTCTAGACTGGGAGGAAGACTGGAAGTCATTTGTGACGTGTATGATACAGCTGGGGTGGATGGGTAGAGCATCAGGTAAATTTAGTTGGTCCTTTAACTCTTGCCCATCAAATGGGAAGTCACTTAGAGTAGATAATGGGATGGCAGGGGGTGGGGGTGAGAGATAAGAGGAGGCGCCCAGACACAACCTTTCTCTCTCTAGACCCACACTTTCTCTGGACTCTGTTTTTGCACAGGCCTAGGAGACTGCATGGTCAGGTAGGACTCCCTACCCAGACAGATGGCTGAGTGCCATAAAGGCCTCACAGACCCAGATGGGACCAGGATACACCCAGGAAAGCTGAGATTCAGGCAAGCCTTGAATGCCCGGGCAGGGACATATACTGAGCAGAACAGTTACACACACACACACACACACACACACACACACACACACACACACACACACGAGGCTGTGACCAGAGACCAGGGAAGCTGTGGCAGGATGACAGGAACTGCTGGGGCACAGCCAAGAGGCTAAGTGGTAGGTTCAGAGCACAGGAATCTCTCTCATGCGCATGTGGCCATGGCAGAGACTAAGAGAACTAGAATGAGAAGTCAGGGAACCATTGGGGTACAGCCCAGGAAAAACCTAGGGACACAATCAGAGAGGAAAGTACACGAAGGAGAGAACCATGCAGAGAAGGAACCTGGCCATTGTCCTCGGGAGGCAAGTTGACTTCATAGGACAGGACTGTGAGATTGCACACGGGACAGGGTAGTGCCAAGGACAGGAAAGGTGATGCTACTTTACATGGGTAAAGGACATTTGGGGAGGAGTCTAGACCATTGACTTAAACTGTACCATAAAGTCTCTTAATCTTATGAGCTTTGTATGCAAATCTTTCATACAACTCTCAAGAATCCACCCACATGGGAAAGTCCACTGTCATGCTAACATGTATGTATCAGCACACCTGCTTCTCACCTGGCCTGGGCACTTTTCCTCTTTGGTTCATTAAGAGGGCTCTGATATCAAGCACTTGGCTGTCTGCACAGAGGAAACCCTCTCTCAGGGTTACTTACCCACCGTGGGCTTTAGCAGGAGGGCCCCTTAGCATCGGTGCTAATCGACTGGCACCCCTACTAGGCTTCTGAATTTCCTATCCTGTTTCAGCCCTAGGTGGCAGCCTCTGTCGTTCCACCCAGGGCCCCTGGCGGAAACAGGATGCAATGTTTCCAAGAGCCCTGAATTGCAGCTGCTTATCTGCTGTGGCCAGGAAAGCAGACAGAAACATTTTCAGTGACCTTCCTTCCTTGGAGTGTTTGAAAACCCTGACCCTCCTCCCCTCTATGCGGGAGGGAACTGAGGAGATTTAACCGACTGAGGCAGATGCATGAAATCTTTTGTGTGTTTCCCCCTCCTCCAAGATTATTGATTTGTGTCATGTTCAGTCAAATTCTCATTTTCTACTCTTTAACAGTTTGGTGGGAAGATTCTAGAAATTTCTATTTCTTTCGATTATGAAAAAAAATCCTGTCCATTTTGGTTTTAAAATGACCAGTTTAGTCTCAGTTTCAATGCAAAGCTAATAGTCTCTTTTTTTTAGATAACAGATTCTGCCAGGATCTGGGAGAGTCCGGGAGACGGTATGGAAATGATCTCTACTTTTCCTGCAGTCTAGATTTTGGAAAACTGAGAGGAAACGTCCTACTCAGCCTGTGACATAGGAGTAACATTCTAAGGGAAAACTTCCAGTCTTGATTCTAGTCTTAACCTGCAATGTAGAAACTGAAGGATAAAACTTAGGATCACACTTTATTGAAAAATTAAATGAAACAAAAGTGGAAAGGAGGAGCGACTTTTCCCCCTTCATGGAATAAAGGCTCACAATGATCTCCCTTGTCTATGGATCTATGCATTTAAATGTTCTGTGACAGGAAGGAGGGGAACGAGAGAGCTGCTGAGTTATAAAGATCATTTGTTAGCAATGGATACACAGGCTTTTGTTTTAATCTGTTTCAGAAGTATGGCATATCTAAGAAATTTCTGAGGTGGAAGAGAGGGTCTTTAGTCTGGCATCAGCACAGAGAAGGAAGAGAGGGTCTATCATCTGACATCAGCACAGAGATTTGCAACTAAAATCTGCCCACCTGTCTGTCTGTCCATCCACTCCCCTTCGCATTCATTCATCATCCACTTACTCAGGCATAGAGTTCCTAGGATAATGATCCAAAATACAGGACCTTGTGACTCAAAAGTCATATTGTAGAGCAAGATAGGTCAAAGGCTAATCCTAAGGGCTGAGTTTGATGCTGTTGGTCTGATAAAGAGTTTAGGAACTAATTTACTTGGTTTCCTTCTTTATAAAATGAAGTATTATGGTGGCTTGGATGTTTAAATTAGGTATTGTGACTTTTAGAGAAAAAATTCTGAGTTAAACACAAAATGACTATGTGTATCAGTAGCAGAGAAATATACACACACTCAGCTAAGATGCAGGTATTTTCCTTCTGATTATTCAGATGAGCAAACACAATGCCAGAATGGTAAAGATTTACTCAAGTTCTCAGTGTACTGGTAGAATCTGAACTCGAATTCACGCCTATTTGATTCCCAAACTTAGCACTATCTTTTTACTATCTCAAAATCTTTCTAATATTACATTTAAGAAGGGATAAATAACAAAGGAATCACCTGCAGTATTCAAATATATGAGCCTGAAGAGGACAGTCTTTAGGGTAGTGCTCTAGGGAAGGTGCTCAAGATTTTATTGTTTACTTGTAACCAGCTGAGCATGTGGAAAGACAAGGTTTGAATTTCTCCATAACTGTCATTTGATTTTCTTGTTTTCATATTTGCTTTTGAGTAGTGGAGTTGATTTAAGGCTTTGTAAGAATGTCCATATTCCCAAGACCTCCTGGGGTCCAAACTCCTTTCTCTGAGTTCTTCCCAAAAGAAATCTATTAAAATTTATGCTTTACAGTGATGACGATGATAATTATCATACTCTATACTTCTTGGAATTTATGCCTTTTATACTTCCCTCCCACTTAATCTGACTGTGACTAAAGCTCATGTTGAAGAGATTTTGGTGGAAATGTTGCTTCAGAACTTCTGAAGTTAGTTCTATAAAACCTTGCAGAACTTGGGTTGGTCTCTTGGAATTCTTGCCTGTGTACTTTCCCTTCTCTGAACGTGCCTTCCTGGAAATCAGAAATGTCCCTGAAGTGCCCGGAAACCTTGTGTCCAGGTGTGGAAGTCCTGGCTTAGAGGCCCACCTGTACTAATAGTAGACATCTAGCATCTCCTGAAAGCTGTATGAGTGGACATCCAGTCTAATCTTGTCCTAGAACTGGTCATTCCACTCCAAGTATGTTGAGCTTAGCCATTCTATAAATCACTCTTGCTACAGAAAGAGAAAGAGTTGCTTCATTTAGCCCACTCAATTCCCAAAACAAAAGAGAGAAGCATAAACTAGAGCACTAAGACATTGCATTTTTGGATGCTTGTTAGGTGGGAATAGATAACAGGAACAATTGCTAGAGGCTGAGATCAGACTCTAAGGGCAGAGCTTACCAGTGAGGCTTTGGCATTAGAATCTAGAACTTACTAGCTTTTAGATCTCATGCAAGTTTTTTTTCTTTTTAATAATTCCATATGCCTGGCAAGCTCCCCATGGCATATTCTATATGCCAAAAACAGTAACAACAAGTTTCACAATGGAGATGTTACTGGTGCCCACTGGAGCAAATCGATGAACAATGGGAGGACAATGCTACAGTGCTACAATGCTCATTTATTAAACAGGGATAATAATAGCATATTTCATAGGTTTGAGCGAAAATAAAATGTGGATAGGGCTCAATGTAGTGTCTGGAATTTATTAAGCACTGACAAAATGGTAGCTTGTCTGTTAATGATAATTTTTATTGAAATTGGTGCTTTTATGGAATTAAACACAGTTTCTCCTCAAATAAAATCATTTATAAATATTTGCAAAATTTTCTTTTAATCTTGTTTCAATCAATCTTTCCTTCCTAATCCTCAAGAAGCCAAGCCTTTCAAACTTGGTGACAAAATAACCTTGTTCCCGCCTGCCACAAATTTCAACAGGAGTCTAAGTTTTCCGAGTTGATCTGAATGTTTTGGGGGTGGAGGGGATATGAACCTTCTGTTCACCCCTTTAATCCCCACTGCCAATGCCTTTTCCATTTGCTTTTCCTCTCACTTCCTCTAGGGAATTGTTTGTCTTTACTTGAAGGGCAGAGGGAACAGAGCAGACAACTGATGTCTTAATAAAGATGACAAGAGTGAGGGGCAAGGGGATGAAAATGAAAATGGACACTTAAATTGCACTCTGTGGTCTCTTAATGACTTGTTGTGGCTGAGAGCATTATGCTGTGCCCATAAAAGGGAACCAAACATATACAGGGACTTGTGGGACTACCGGGGTGAATGAAGAATGCTCAACATTGCAAACATTTTTCCATGGCTTTATAACTTCCATGATTATGTTAATGCTGGAAAGAGGGATCAGGGGCTTTGGTGGATTTCTGACCACCACAAATCCTGTCTCCTTCCATGCTCATAGTTTAGATTTTTTTTTGTTTTGCTTTTTTGGGTCACACCCGGCGATGCACAGGAGTTACTCCTGGTTCATGCACTCAGTAATCTCTCCTGGTGGTGCTCGGGGGACCATATGGGATGCTGGGAATCGAACCTGGATCTGCCGCGTGCAAGGCAAATGCCATACCCGCTGTGCTATTGCTCCTCATAGTTTAGATTCTAAGCTTCAACAAATAGCAACGCTGCTTTGAAAACCTCTGCTCTCGGAGCAGAGTTCTGTGCTGGTTCTCACTCTATTGCTCTCTCTTTTCAGTCAGGATGTGCCTTAGAAAAACGGGCTCCATGCTTATGTGTTGGGAATTTGTAGGCATACTAGGAGTTTGAATGTAGAGAGAGAAAGAGGCTGCTATAATTGCTTTGACTGTTCTGGAATTTATATAAAATATCTGGTTTAGATCTTTATAACTGAGAAAAACATTCTAGACTACAGATATCTTGCTGTAAGTCTTGGGTTTTGCTGTTGGTGTTTTTGGTTTTTGGAGTTATACCTGGTTTGATGTGCAGGGTTCACTGACAGCAGTGCTCAGGGGCCCATACAAAGCGAGGGATCCACTCCTACATACAAAGCATATACTCCAGGTCTTTGAGGTATCTCCCTGATCCCTTGAAGTATATGTTACTGGAGGGAAAATGATTTAATTTGCAGAAGAAACAATTTCATTTTAAGAAAGGGGGCCCCATCATTAAGAATCAACTTGTTACTGATTTGACTCCACTCTGGTTGCCTGCGGGGTGGTTTTTTCAGGCTACCTAAAACTGTAGTCCAGAGTTTGGCATATGGTAGTTGCATCATAAATGCCTGATTATGAAAAGAAGGAATAACACCACAATCACGATCATGCTGTTGTTCGTCGATTGACTCGAGCAGGTACCAGTAACGTTTCCTTCGTCCTAGTCCTGAGATTTTAAAAAGTGCCATATTCAAGACTCTTTCAGGGTTAGGAGAATGAGACCCAACATTGTTACTGGTATTTGGCATATTGGGTACGCCACGGGGAGTTTTCCAGACTCTGCTGTGTAGGCAGGTTACATTCAGTAGCCTGCCAGGTTGTCTAAAGTAAGAATGAGATAGTAAGATGTCGCATGGCCACAAATGTGGCCACGTGCTTTCGGGAGCTGGGTTTTATAGTCTCTGGGTCTTGGCCGTTGATGGGATTACATGGTGCAGGGGGCCAGTTGGTGGGTGTGACCCCCGCCTACTGAAAGATGGAGGATCTGAGTGGAGGATGCTCAGCCCCGATCTAAGCAGGCTTGGAGATCTCAGCCCCGAGACCCGCATGCCTTTGTTCCTCTGCCGTTACCTTCATGTGTGTGGAGAGTGGTCTCAGCATGGTTATGAAAAGAAGGAATAACATAGTTTAAATGACCTGTGACTTCTGCTCATCAAATTCACTGCTATAAGTTTTGTGTTTTTAAAAATTATACTAATCACTGTAGTTCTAGTCTCCCTCTTTCCCTTTCCACTTCTAGGAGACAAAACCCCACTCTTCTTATGTAGTGAAGTGAGTTGCCTTCATATCAGTACTAGGGAGTCAGGAAGACCGAACTCCAGGGTCTCCATCTTCAGCACTACCAGGAGTGACTCCTGAGCATCTAGCCTGTTATAGCTCCTAAGACCCCAAAGTTATGTTCCCCAAACAAAACAAAGCAATGGAACTTCAAGGATTGAGGCCTCAAGTGAAAGCTAAGTACTCACTCCTAATCCTTAAAAATTTATTTTTGCTCACTATTAAAATAATTCTGGGGGCTAGCTGAGATAAGTACCAGGAGGTTCACTCCATGGCTTGGAGGCCAGCTGTACATGCTAAGGGAAAAGGCAGCTCAGATAAAGAAGGGAGCACCAAATAAAGGGTGTTGGGAGGATCCTCCCAGAATGGGAGATGCATGCTGAAAGTAGACTATAGACGGAACATGATTGCCACTCAATGCTCTTTTGCAAACCACAGCACCCAAAAGGAGAGAGAGAACAAAATGGAATGCCCTGCCACAGAGGCAGGGTGGGGTGGGGAGGATGGGGGGTGGGAGGGATACTGGGATCAGTATCACTGTATCACTGTCATCCTGTTGTTCATCGATTGCCTCGAGTAGGCCCCAGTAATGTCTCCTTTGTCCTCGATTTGCTCGAGCGGGCCCAGTAAGGTCTCCATTGGAGACTTTGTTGTTACTGTGTTTGGCATATAGAATACGTCACGGGGAGCTTGCCAGGCTCTGCCGTGCGGGTGAGATACTCTCGGTAGCTTGCCGGGCTCTCCGAGAGGGGCGGAGGAATCGAACTTGGGTCGGCCATGTTGGCTGTGTGCAAGGCAAAAGCCCTAGCCCTGAGATTTTAAAAAAGTGCCACATTCGAGGTTCTATCAGGGTTAGGAGAATGAGACCCTGGTTTTTGGCATATTGAATACACCATGGGGAGTTTGCCAGATTCTGCCGTGTGGGCAATATGCTTTTGATAGCCTGCCACTGGGATCAATGGTGGTGGAAAATGGGCACTGGTGGAGGCATGGTACTCGATTATTGTATAACTGAAACCCAAGTACAAAAATTTGTAAGTTTACAACTGTACTTCATGGTGTTTCACTAATAAAAATTAAAAAAAAATAATTCTGGGGACTTGATCAATAGCATAGCTGGTAGGGAGCTTTCCTGGCATGCAACCAACTTGGGTTTAATCCCTAACAATCCATAAGGTCCCCCAAGCATTGCCAGGATTGATCCCTGAGTGCTGAGCCAGGACTAAACCTTGAGCAATGCTGGATGTGACCCCCAAATGAAAACAACAAATAAATTAAAAAGTTCTACTGTATTTTTGTCAAGGGTCATAAATATTTTTTAAAAATTTGGTGCTGTATGATGCTGTAAAATGATACATTTTTTAATAAAAAATTTGAAAAGTCAGGGTTTTGAGTCCAAGGGCTTTGAATCAATAAATAAAACATTTAAGTTGGAGTTAGTTACTGTAATTAGACACTGTTGATTATGTAAAAAAATGTTGCTTAGAGTTCAACCCGTGTCTTTTATAACCTTGATATTAACCCCTTATTGCCTGAATATCCTTTCCCATTCATAGGCTGTCTTTGCATCCTGGTTACTCTTTCTTTTGAGGTGCAAAAACTTCTTAGTTTAAGATAGTCCCATTTGTTTATCTCTACTTCCACTTGCTTGGTCAGTCGTGTTTCATCTTTGAAAATACCTTTAGCTTCAGTGTAGTGGAGGGTTTTGCCAACCTTCACGTCAATGTACCTTATGGATTCTGGTGTGATGTTGAGGTCTTTAATACATTTTGATCTGACTTTTGTGCATGGTGTTAGGTAGAGGTCTGAGCCCACTTCTTCACATGTATCTGTCCAGTTTTGCCAAGACCACTTGTTAAAAAGGCTTTCCTTGTACCCCTTTATATTTCTTGCTCCTTTATCAAAGATTAGATACTCATATATTTGAGAGTGTTTGGAGGAATATTCAACCCTATTCTACTGGTCTGTGGGAAATGTACACTGGTGAAGGAATGGGTTTTAAAATACTGTTTGACTGAAATCCAATCAGGAACAGTTTTGTAATGGTCTAAAAAAAAAGAAAAATGTTTATTATATGGAAAAATAGTAACAGTTATCCCTTTTGCCTATGGGAATATGTTCTGAGATCCTTAGTAAATGCTTGCAACTCAGCATACATAGTACCAAACCTCTCTTTATGCTGTTTTTAAAGAGGGATCTTCCTAGCAGTGCTGGCAATCTGGAAGGTCACTCCCTTTGTGATTCAGTCTGGTTGTGAAACCCTTAGGATTTGGTGCTTTGTCATTGCTCCCCTGCTTAGTTTGATGGTAGTGCGACCACAGGAATCACACAGGTGGTACTGGGGGGCTCACTGTAGTGATACCTGAGGATGCTTGGGAGGAGGCATGCAATACCAGTTATTGAACTCACGTACAACATGCACTATGGCTCTTTGTGCTAACCCTCAGATCCTACCTGTGTTCCCCCCCTGCCAAGAATGTACACTTCTGACCAAGTTTAATGAATAATTTAGGCACAGTATAAGGTTAATGATCATAATAAATAATTAAGTAGAAAAATTATAACAATATACAGTAATTAAAAGAAATATAGACTCTCCCTCAAAGTATTCAGTTGTATGTAATATTTTCTTACCAGGGTTGAATAGAACCACAAAGAAGGAGGGTAGTATGACCATACCCACTGTGTGCATTCTACTTGCTGCCTCAAAGAGAGAGGAGATCTGTAGATCTCCAGTCAAATTCATTTTCTTGTCAGGAAAAGAAATATTCAGGCCAAAATTTTACCCAAGAGCCTAGATAACTGAATATCAGATACGGTACGGTCCTCCCATTGTTCATCAATTTGCTCGAGTGGGCCCAGTAACGTCTCCATCATGAGACTTGTTGTTACTGTGTTTGGCATATTGAATACAACACGGATAGCTTGCCGGGCTCTCTGAGAGGGGTGGAGGAATCGAACTTGGGTTGGCCATGTTGGCTGCGTACAAGGCAAACGCCCTACCACTGCACTATCGCTTGAAATTTAAATTTGAAAAGTTTTTTTTTTTCTTTTTGAGTCACACCCCACGTTGCACAGGGGTTACTCCTGCCTCATGTACTCAGGAATTACCCCTGGTGGTGCTCAGGGACCATATGGGATGCTGGGGATCAAACCTGGGTTGGCCGCTTACAAGGCAAACGTCCTAACCACTGTGCTACTGCTCCAGCCTGAAAAGATTTTTTTTTTCTGAAAAGATTTCTAAAGAAAGCTAAAATATTTTTGAAAGGTAGACTGGTGCCTGCCAGAGCAAATCGATGAACAATGGGAGGACAGTGCTACAGTGCTACTGTGCTACAAACTCAACTGTGTCTAGAGACTAGCCTCGTTTGTTCTACCCTGGTGAAACTTGAACTGTCCACCTCCACCTGAGAAACACAGGGAAGGAGACTGCTTTTCTGAAATTGTCCTAGAGGCCCCGGTGCTCAGAGAGTTTGGAGGGCTCCCTGGCAGCCCCTTTCTGCCATCTTCATTTTACTTTCCAGCAGTCCCATTGTACTTTTCAGTTATTCGTCGATTGCCTCAAGCATGCCCCCAGTAACGTCTCCTTCGTCCTAGCCCTGAGATTTTTTTTTTTTGCTTTTTGGGTCACATCTGGCGATGCACAGGGGTTATTCCTGGCTCTGCACTCAGGAGTTACTCATGGCAGTGCTCAGGGGACCATATGGGATGCTGGGAACCGAACCCGGGTCAGCCACGTGCAAGGCAAACGCCCTACCCACTGTGCTATCTCTCCAGCCCCAACCCTGAGATTTTTTTTAAAAAGTGCCATATTCAAGGCTCTTTCAGAGTTCGGAGAATGAGACCCAACATTGTTACTGGTATTTGGCATATTGGGTACGCCACGGGGAGTTTGCCACACTCTGCCGTGTGGGTAGGTTGCTTTTGGTAGTCTGCCAGTTTGTCCAAAGTAGGAATGAGATAATAAGATGTCGCGCGGCCGCAAATGCGGCCGCGTGCTTCTGGGAGCTGGGTTTTATAGTCTCTGAGTCTTGGCCGTTGATGGGATTACACGGCGCCAGGGGCCAGTTGGTGTGTGTGACCCCTGCCTACTGGAATTTGGAGGATCTGGGTGGAGGATGCTCAGCCCTGATCCGAGTAGGCTTGGAGATCTCAGTCCTGGGACCCACTTGCCTTTGTTCCTCTGCCAGTACCTTCAGGTGTGCGGAGAGTGGTCTCAGCATGGTGGTGGCTGGTTCTGAAGGTCTTTGGCTGCCGGATCCCTGGTCAGGTTTGGGAGGAAAACTCAACCTGCTCCCCTCCAAGGGGCCCCAGCGAGGACAGCCAGGCACGGGGGCAGGAACTACTCTTTTCAGCAGTTCCAGGAAATACTCATATTTTGTGTTTTTTTTTTTTTACAGTATTTTTAAATTTAAAACCAGTTTATACACTTCCCTTGCCTCCCCACTTCCATCTCCTCCCACACACCCAATTATGCCCCTCTCACTTCTCTGTAGATTCTAGTCATAGACTGGGAAGGCCAAAATTGGGGAATGAACAGAAGGAAAAATAAAGCCAATTTACATCTTTAACTTCTAGATTATTACTTGGCTTAAGGTAGGTGGGTGGTATTTAGACAGTCTTCGTGTTTCCACCTCCAACTTACATTGGACAAAATACCAAGAGCCTAGCTGCAACATTCAAACCAAGGATAACTATCTAAAGGAAATGGAGGTCTTCAGATTAGAAAAAAGCCCACTCTCATTGCCTCATTGCTCTTATGTTTCATGGTAATAACGAGAATTCATGGCTAACAGATTCTAAAATTTATGTGGGAAAATAAGGCAGCCAGTTCTTTCAGAAGAGCATCCCTGAACTCTGCTGATAAATGAAGTGAAGCTACTTACTGCTCAGTCTAGTTATTTTCGTCTAGCCTGGATCATCTCTGGCAGTAGATGTATTTGTGTGCATTTATTCCAAAGAAACTTTCAAGTCAGAGCTACAACAATTTTGATATCATTAGTTCTTTGGAGACTAAGATGGCCATACAAAATATAATAAATCTGATTTTCTGGTCTTAAAAATTTAAATGAAGTAATGTTTTTATAGCAAATCATCCCAGTGATAATATTTGGGTTTAGAAGAGTCTTATTTTGTTCAGATATAGTAGTAAACATCCTGTTTCCATTATCTCATCTAATCATTTAAAAAATTCTGTTCTGATGGGGGGATGGGGAGCAGGAGAGATACTGGGATCAGTGGTGGTGGACAATGGGCACTGGTGGAGGGATGGGTATTCAATCATTGTATAAATGAAACCCAAGCACAAAAATTTGTAAGTCTACAACTGTACCTCATGGTGTTTCACTAATAAAAATTTTTAAAAAATTCTGTACTGAATGGATTAGTAGTACCTTATTTTATCAATGAAGAAACGGAGACTGACAAGCCATAGATAAGTTGTCCAGGTAATATTAAGATAATGATGACAAGCTGGAAGTGATGCACTTGTTAGGATTGCTTTCTGCTTAGAAAAACAACCACTTACTGACCACTTCTTAACATTAGAAATGTTCGTGCTATTGTAATTCATTTTCCCAAGCAATTCTCCGGCGTGAGGTATAAATTAGAAATCAAGTTTAGCAAGATCAAATATATATTACTCAAGGCAATATAGGTAGAAAGTGATGAAGCCAGAATTTGGACTCCAGATCAGATATGGGTTCAAAATTGTGAAAGTGGTCACATAACCTGTAGTCTTAGTCTTCTTTGTAGATTACAATTGCTTTTTTGGAAAACAAGAAAAGAATAGTATATTTGACTTCAGCATAAGAACTAAGATACAATTTAGTAGTACAAAAATAAATCTACACGTACAAAATGAAAAATCTACCTGTGACACTGAACTGGGCTCTCCCTTTAAATGAGATATAACTGCTTTGAAGAGAAAAGTGAGCCGGTGTCAAGTGCTGAAATCTGGGGATGGGGGTGGGGGGCTGTCCTGGCACTCACATCAAGAACAAATTCTTCCCATGACGACACTTTGACTAGGTGCTGAGAGATGGGCCATTTTTATTTAACCTGACACTTTCCAACATTCTGAGGCTTCCCAGAAGCCTGGCTGAGACTTTTAAAGAGGTCCCTGCACTCAAGGTCCTTCTGACTTCTCTTTTCCTTTCGTTGGTGTCAGAGCACAATGGGGCTGGAGCGATAGCACAGCGGTAAGGCATTTTCCTTGCATGCAGCTGGCCTGGCAGAGCCGGGTTCGATTCCTCCGCCCCTCTCGGAGAGCCTGGCAAGCTACTGAGAGTATCTTGCCCGCACGGCAAAGCCTGGCAAGCTACTCGTGATGTATTCGATATGCCAAACACAGTAACAACAAGTCTCACAATGGAGACGTTACTGGGCCCTCTTGAGCAAATCGATGAACAATGGGAGGACAGTGACAGTGATGGAGCATAATATATCTACTTCTGAAGCTTCTTGGGGCCTAATCATGCTCTTGTTTCTTTTTGTACTTTATAAATAGTTTCTCCCAGTGCATCTATTGCATTTTCAGTTTGGCTTCCTGGATGCGCTACTTCTTGGGGGGTGTGAAACTGATGAGGAACCCAGAACACAATTGTCTGAAAAAGCAGCAGTTATTGTTTACTAATATTTATTTGTAATTATATCATCATTTTTTTCAACTGCTAAGACCTTCTCACAAACAGGAGATAATACCAACATTAAAAATGAAAATTACAAGAACAAATATGCTTTCACAATTGGAGATAATCTATTCATGAGCCTAACTTTTTGGGGTGAGAAGAAACTGATATTCTTTGTAGGTATTTCATATCTATCAAAATTGAGGAATTGTCTTAAGAGACTCTCAGATATAGCCATGTGTAGTTTTAATTTAGCAAATTTGTAAACTTGATTTTTGTTTCCACTCATGATGAACTAACCAAGGGAGATTTATCCGTGTCAACCAAATTCACACTAAACTTATTTTAAATCCAAAATTATAGTGAATCAATTTAGTGACAGACATTATGGCCAGTTACTGGGTAGATTCTCCTCATAATTGTTACAGTTTACTACTATTATCAATATAATGGTTATTACTCTTGTATTTGTACTATTAAAGTCCAACAAATATAAGTTGACTAAGATCAAGATCGGAGTACTCTGAACTATGTCAAGGATTATACTCCAACTTTTTTTTTTTTTTTTGCTTTTTGGGTCACACCCGGCGATGCTCAAGGGTTACTGCTGGCTCATGCACTCAGGAATTACTCCTGGCGGTGCTTGGGTGACCATATGGGATGCTGGGAATTGAACCTGTGTTGGTCATGTTGGCTGCATGCAAGGCAAACGCCCTACCCGCTGTGCTATCGCTCCAGCCCCTCTAACTTTCTGTTTTCAACTTAAATTTTTATCTTCCTTCCTTCCTTCCTTCCTTCCTTCCTTCCTTCCTTCCTTCCTTCCTTCCTTCCTTCCTTCCTTCCTTCCTTTCCCTCCCAAATAGGGCAGTGGTTAGCTTCTCCTAGTGTTTCTTGGAGGACATATCATATGGGGGCTCAGAATCAGGGCCTCACACATGACGCAAGTGCTCAATGACACATTCCCAGATTTCTTATGTTTTCTCGTATTAATACAACTTCCTCTTCCTCCATATTTCCTCCTCTCTCTCTTTCTATTTTTTGTTATAAAAGCAATTCATGTCATTGTAGAGAATAAATATAGACAAGTTAACAGTAAACAAGACAACAAAAAGTTACTCCTAATCCCATTACTCAGAAACAGTTTCTCACATTTGGTATATCTTTCTTTCAATATTATTTTCTAGAAATATATAAAATATTTTGAATACTGTACACTGTAATACTCATATTTTGTCTTTTCCCTCAGCAATAAAACATTAGTGCTTCCCCCCCCCCTTGCATTAGATAGCCTTTTTCTGCAAGCTAACCTATATTTTGGGGGGTTGTAATATACTTTATCAAAGTTAGGGTATTTTGTCTTAGAGGTGTGAGCATGTACACCAAATGTTACATTCAAATTTCAGGAGTTTCACTGTCTTTGTAAGGTGAATGTTTTCTGTCTTCTTTGCCTCTAGTATTATAGACAGCTTCACAGTAGCCTGTCCTATCCTATAACTGACTTAATAAAATTCTCACAGATACTTTCCTCTGCTATGAACAATGTATTTGAAATACTTATATTTGTCATAATTTCCTTCAACCCACTGTTCTCAGTACTACAGTTTTGTAGTCATAATTTTGTAATATGGCTCAAAGATTTAACTGGTTACTATTTGACCACAACTTATATATCAAGATTTGTGGACAGTTTTTGAAATACAGCTTAAAAATATTATACTACATTCAGCGAGTCTGATACTTTGACCAATTTTTGAAATATCTTCTTTGTAATGGTCTCTAGTGACAAATGTGTTCAATAATATATAAAAGTGGTAAATTTTCAACTTGTAGTAGATATGATTTTAATACAGTCCAAAATAACGAAGTCTATTAATTTCAACAAAGTGATTATATAAAAGATATTTGTCTTTTTTTTGTAGGAGTACTGCTATTTATTCAGCCACTGATTAGCTGATTGAATTGGGCATGAACTCCACCTTAATTTTTTAAATTTATTTTTCTTTTTATATTTATTTATTGAATTACTGTGGGAAATGTTACTAAGCTTTCAGGTTTAAGTCTCGGTCATACAATGATCAAACACCTTTCCCTTTACCAGTACTCATTTTTCACCACCAAGAACCCCAGTATACCACCCCCCCCACCCCTCCAAATGCCTGTGAGGCAGATGATTTCTACTTAACTCTTCTCTACATTGATTACATTCATTATTTCGATAAAAGATGCACCATTATTGTTTAGAATTTCCCCCCAAACAATCAGAATTGCTGAAAAGGCATTGTGAAATACTTTGTTTTCTATAGCTGGTTATGAGAATCATATAATGTCACGCAGCCAGGATTTTGGATTTCTGCAAAGAGCCAGATAATTACGAGATTGGTTTCTGTGTGTCTGGTGTTATGGCCGTGCTGGAGAGCTGCTCGTGGGGGGTAACTCATGACCTTGGTAGGGCATGAAGGACGTGCCAGTACCGCCCCCCCTTCCCATGAGACTGCAGTTGCCCCTTCACCTCCAGCTCATACCTGGCTTTCCAATATGCTCTGAGGTGGTGGCCACCTTGCTGCCAGGGGGGTGGGGGGTGGGAAGGTGGAAGGGAGCAACACCCTTTCCCTCCTGGGGAGGCATGGCGCCGTAGTTTAACGCATGGTCCATTCACTTTTCTGCCGCAAGCTTCCGGGCTCTGGATTAAGTCCTTTTGACTCTGGAGCCATGGCTGTACCAGAGAGACGCTTGTGGGGGGCAACTCGTGACCTTGGTAGGGCGTGAAGGACGAGCCGGTACTGCCTCCCTTCCCATGAGACTGCAGTTGCCCCGTCACCGCCAGTTCATACCTGGCTTTCCAATAAGCTCTTAGCCGGCCGCCACCTTGTATGCAGTCCAGATGCATTTCTGCCAAAAGCCACTGGGTTTCAAGATTTGTTTCTGAGTCTCCGGTATCATGGCTATTAATCAGCTTGATCAGGAGCCAAAGAGACCATTTGTAGGTGGCGACTCGGGGTCTCATTGGAATGGGGAGAAAGAGTCAGCTCCACCCCCATGTGGTGAGGCCCCGTATGCCTCGTCACTGCAGGCCCAAACCTGACTGTCCAGTGGCCTCTGGAGGATGGTGGTCACCAGGCCGCCAGGGGGAATAGGCCAAGGCACGAAACCCATTCCCACCTGGAGTGGCCCAGCGCCAGTAACCTACTGCAGGAACAGGACGCATTTCTGCCAAAAGCCTTTGGGTTCCGAGATTCGTTTCTGAGACTTTGGGATCATGGCCATTAAGCAGTTCCATCAGGAACCAGAGAGGCCATGCCTCCAATTATATAGCTGAGCTGGAGGTGGTTTGTGGGTGTGTCTCCCACATACCTAACTTTTGGCTGTTTACTTTCTTGGTAAACTTTGCCCCAAGTTTTGGGGGTCTGGCCAAAGGCACAGCAGCAATTTTGGGGTATCTGAAAATCTGACGTTGCCATCAGGCTGCTGATGCACTTGCCTCACAGGTACAAATTGACCTGCTGGCGGCACCATACCCCCAAAACATATTTGTCTTATTGGTTTCTTTTACATTGTTTGGTGTTGGGGATCAAAACTAGAAATTCACATGCAAAGCATGTGCTTCAGTGAGTTCCAGTCCTGACTTATTTGTTTTTTAAAAAAAGTTACTGGGGCTGGATCGATAGTACAGGGAGTAGGGCATTTGCCTTGCACACAGCTAACCTGAGTTCAATCTCCAGCATCCCATAGGGTCCCCAAAGCACTGCCAAGAGTAATTCCTGTGTGCAGAGGCAGGAGTAACTGCTGAGCATTGTTGTGTGTGACTCCCAAACAAATAAGCAAACAAACAATAAAAAAGTTACTGTAACTTGAAGAGGCTAACTTTTTTACTCTTGAGGATTGAGTTAATGGCTGATACAAAAAATATCAATAAATAAACAGAGATGATTAAGTATATAATTTCTCCAAATGATGTGAAGCTGGAGCTGGAAAAGTCACACACACAAATATAGATATGTTGATTTTTAAAAAAGCTATAATATTCCTGGGATGTTTACTCTTGTTTCAGTTATGGGGCTGGAGCGATAGCACAGCGTGTAGGGCATTTGTCTTGCATGCGGCTGACCCAGATTCCACTCCCAGCATCCCCTGTGGTCCCCCGAGCACCCTCAGGAGTAGTTTCTGAGTGCATGAGGCAGGAGTAACCCCTGTACATCGCCGGTGTGACGCCCCCCCGCCCCCGCAAAAAAAAAAAGCAAAAAAAATTGTATGGACCATTGCAGAAGCACAAGCGTCTGCTAAGGTTACTACTATTGGTGCTTATGGGGCCATGAAGCGTTGGGAACCAAACCCCATACCCAGCGCCTTGCACATGCTGGACATGTGCTTTAGCATTTGAGCCACATTGCTGGCCTGTTTGATGGTTAATTTTATAGGTCAGCTTAGGTAGTACCAGTTACTTTTTCAAACACCAGTCCTTATCAGAGCTTCCTCAACTTTCTCCACTTGAGACCCCTTTTATTTGACCTGGGAAATTTTGCAAGACCCTGAGTACATGGGTAAATGGAAACAGTTATACAAATAAGATATTTATAGATAATAAGTCATAATAACTTTATTTTGGAACAAAATTATAAGACTTTTCATGACTTCCATATACATTTACCTTATGAAATAGTGACAAACAGTTTAAAAAAACTGGGGTCTAGACATTTTTATGGAACTATTTTTTAGATTAAGTTGGCATTATATGTAGACTCATTGTAATTTAAATGAACTTAATTTCATATGAGATATCTATTTTTAATCAATAGATCTGAGTAGATTGTTTTCCATCATGCGAGTGTACCTCACCAAATAAGTTAGGGCCTTAAAAGCACAGCCTAAAGTCCCCTAAAGAAGAAAGAATTCTACCTTCAAACCAGAACATAAAAAACTGCCTGAATTTCTATACTTCAACTCAAGACTGCAACATCAAGTCTTGCTGGTATTTTCCTTCTCTCCTCCCCTGTCCTCCTCTCCCCCTCCCTCTTGCTTTGAGTATATCATTATCATATCATATCATGTAATATCATATCATGTCATATTA
Source organism: Sorex fumeus (assembly GCF_029834395.1). Lineage (NCBI taxonomy): Eukaryota > Metazoa > Chordata > Mammalia > Eulipotyphla > Soricidae > Sorex > Sorex fumeus. Next base: position 28,716,306 of record NW_026606070.1, read on the forward strand.
TATCATATCAGTTTTACTTCTCTGGTGAATGCTGTCTAATTCAGTTTCCAATTGTTCTCAATTGTTCAAGATCTCACAAAATTTCTCAGGCCAAAAAACGGGGTCTCAGTAATTCCACCTGTGGCATATTTTTTATCTTTTACTATCAATTATGAGGAGAGATGCTTGCTGATATTATCTTAAAATTTTTATTTCATATTCCTTTTAGACTGATGATTGCTTGTTGATCTCAGTTAAAAACCTGAAGATTTGAAAAAAAACTTGGAGGATAATATTTGTTTAAAGACACCATATTTCTAAAATTGCATGAGACCATTCACTTATTATGTTTTTAAAAGTGTGATAAAGTATATGTAACGTAGAACTTACTGTTTTAGTCTTTTTTAAGTTCTGTAGGTTTAAATGTGCAACAGAGCTTCAGGACTCTTTCCATTGTGCAAAACAGGAACTCTGTACCCACTAAACAATAACTTCCCATTCTACTTCTGGATCTCTGAGTCTGACTCTACTAGATTTCTCATATAACTGGAATTGTCCATTATTTGGTTTGTGAATAATATTGTGTAACATTGGGTGCTCTTTCAGGGTCAGGGGAATGAGACCCATTGCAGCAATTATGTGTACCTAGGTTGAGAAGTCAACATCACGAATGACCTGGCACCTGAGTTGTGCAGGAGGAAGAGAGAGGTTTGGAACACCTTCTAGAGCGTCGAAGAAATAGCTAAGAGGATGAAGAACCTCTGGCTCTGGGCACATCTCTTCGATTTCACTGTTCTTTTTGTATTAACATATGCCTCAGAGACCTGGGCCCTATGAAAATAGGATGAGAACACTTTTCGGGTCTCCCAAAGAGGAATCGAAAGAGCTATGCTTGGAGTACCACGCTTCACTAAAGTTAAGAGAAAGAATCCAGAGTTCTGACCTCCTTCGACGATCAAGAATCAGGGATGCTGTCTCATTGGTCAAGGCATTGAAAATCAGATGGGCTGGACATGTAATGCTATTTGGAGACGACCACTGGACTAGAATCATTACCGACTGGATTCCACGGGATATCAAAAGATCACCTGGCCGCCCACCTACAAGATGGTCAGAGTTCTTCGTCAAGACCCTGAACAATCGGTTTAAGGCTCTTCGTGTTCCTGGAGCGAGCAGACGCCATTGGGATACACTAGCATGTGACAGGGACAAATGGAGGCATTACTGGTGCCTGCTCGAGCAAATCAATGAGTAACGGGATGTCAAGTGATCAAGTGATTTTGTAACATTATACAACAATATACAAATACAGGAGACTGCCAGGCTGGCAGGCTACCGAATGTAACCTGCCCACACGGCAGAGTCTGGCAAACTCCCCGTGGCGTACCCAATATGCCAAATACCAGTAACAGTGCCATCACTGTTACTGGTCTCATTCTCCTAAAGAGCCTTGAATATAGCACTTTCTTAAAAATCTCAGGGCTAGGATGAAGGAGATGCTACTGGGGCCTGCTCCAGGCAATCGACGAATAACAGGATGGTCGTGATTCGTGATACAAATACAAATTTTTTGGAGGTGATTCTTTTCAATTCTCTTTAGTTTACTTGTTTTCTTTTCTTTTCTGGTACTCAGTCATTACTTCAGGCTCTGAGTTCAGGGTCCACTTCAGGTGGTGTTCAGGGGATTATATGGAACTCAGTGTGAACTGGGATTACCGGCATGCAAGGTGACCTTAACCACTATAATATCTTTCTGGCTCATGCCCTTTAAATTCTTATGAAAATATACTGTAGCACTGTAGCACTGTAGTAGCACTGTTGTCCTATTGTTCATTGATTTGCTAGAGTGGGCACCAGTAACATCTCCATTGTGAGACTTGTTACTGTTTTTTGGCATATCAAATACACCACGGGGAGCCTGTCAGGCTCTGCGTTGCAGGTGGGATACTCTCGGTAGCTTGCCCAGCAAACGCCCTACCAGCGGTGCTATTGCTCCATCATATATTTAGAAGTTGAAAATCTGTATTGTGTCACAGTCTTTATTTTAATTTTTTGCTTTTGATTCTTGTGCCACACTCAGTGATGCTTAGTTTTTCTGTCTCTCTGACCCCTGGCGGTGCTTGGAAGAACATACACAGTGCCCGGATTTGAACCAGGGTCATAGCCTCATCCTAGCTGCATGTAAGCATCTTACCTTCGATACTATCTCTCTGGGGCTTGATTTAAAGTTGTTGAGAAACATCTGTATTTATTTCACATAGTGGAGGTATTATTTTACTTTTTCACTGGCAGTACATAAAGGTTCCATTGCATCACATCCTTACTTGATGTTTTCTGTTCATTTGATAATAGCCATCCGAATAGATGTGCCACTGTATCTCATTGTGGCTTTGATTTGCATTCCTCCAATGACTAGTGATATTACATGTGTTTAATGGACATTTGTGAATTTTCTCTGGATATCTATTCAAGCCCTTTGCCCATTTAAAAACCAGGTTCAGGGGCTGGCACGAAAGCACAGCAGGTAGGGCGTTTGCCTCGCACGTGGCCAGGTTCGATTCCCAGTATCCCATATGGTCCCCGAGCACTGTCAGGAGTGATTCCTGAGTGTAGAGCCAGGAGTAACCCCTGAGTATTGTCGGGTGTGACCCAAAAAGCAAAAAAGTAAATGAATAAATAAAAAAATAAAACCAAGTTTATTTGTTTTCTTAATTTATTGTTAAGTTTTTGGGTTTCTTTACATACTTAAGATATTGACCTAATATCAGATAAATGATTTGTAAATATTTTCTTCCATTCCATGGCTTTGATTTTTTAATCTGCTTTGTATGTTCTTTGGCACAGATGTTTTTAATTTTGAGGAACTCTAACTTACTAATTTTTCTTTTGTTGTATGTACTCTTGATATGACAGAGACCATTCATCCTTTTTCTATGATCACACCATATTTATGTGCATCGCACCATATTAATAGTTCATTTATCACTCAATAATATACATATTTTTGCTATCAGTAACACTCAACATTTTCTCTATTAACAGTTTCTCACAGGAATCCTAACAGGAATACTTTGTGAACAAGATTTGGGTTGTTTTTCTATGACGATGGCCAAGACTTGGTCATCATGATTCATTATGCCTCTGAAGTGTGTGAAGAAACCATTTGGAAGCAATTTTCTGTCACAATTACTAGCACCCAAAAGATATCTAGTTCCACTTAAACTAATGGCTATCTTGTATGCTGGCATCTGTTTTTCTCATGACTTTTTTAGTTGTGCAACAGCTATTCCCGCAGACTAAGTATTTTCAATTAGCACAAATAGAAATTGAGTCAAGCAGGTTGTAGTATCAACAGAATTCTCAGAAAATCTGTTTTGAAAGACTTCTCATGTCTTCAATGGGAGTTGATGTGATACTGTGGTACTGGAAAGTTAAGGCTCTGAGAAACTGAAGGTTACACATGGAACAACCCCTCCCCCTCCTATTCTTTGAAAACTGAAAATTAAAAATCTTTTTCCATACCATGTGTAGTGAATGAATAAAATTTTACTATATAAACATATTGCAGGGAAAATCACATTAAGTGAATCAGCACCAAAGTCTAACTATTAGATTAAGAGTTCCTTAAAGATAAATGTTCTTGTCAGTTCCTGGGTTAGCGACTCATACAAACACACACAAACATGCACACAGAGACATGCACATGCTTATCTGTATACGAATAACCACAATAAATGAACACACATACCAAAGAGAAATACAATTTTGTGTTTTTAGAGTTTCAAATAATCTAAGCCCATGTAGAATTGTAGACACATAAGAAATACAGCTTACACACATAGTAAATATAGCTTAATGTTAATACTCGCATTTATAAATATTTGTTAGAGTATGAGAATTCTGAAAAAAAAAAACCCAACATTAGTTAGAGATGTTTAAGAATGCAATTGAGGATTTGTGGTGTAACTCAGTGGTAGAGTGTGTCTTGCAGGTATGAGACCATGAGTTTATCCCCAGCATCAAAATAAACAAAAAAAAGTTTTGGTTACAAGCTGATTATTTGGAGAAAGAAAAGAAAAAAATTTTTTCCAAGACCTAAATGAGAAACAAACTGGGTTTCTTCAAATTAATTATTGTTTGTATCTTTGCCTTTGGAGACCCTGACTTGTTTCCCTTTGTCTTCAGATATCACCACACTAGTTTCCCCAGAGGACATTGACGTTGACAGAGAAAGACCAAAGGAACCTTTGTGACTTCATCCAAATGTCATAACAAAAGTCAGTCTTAGCATGCTTCTGAGGGATTGACTTTCAAGCAGGAACCGGGTTGTTTTGGAAACTTAGCTAATGACATTGTTATTATTTCTCATGAGTGATTAGGTTGAGAGATCAATCCCTCTAGCATTTAGTGTAATCCCTACAGGCCTGAAACCATCAGGACAGAAGCTGTGTGGCCCTAAAGGTTGACCCAAGCTTGGTTCTGCAAGAGAGATGTGGTCTTTGTCTCAATATCATTTGTTTGGCTGCCAACTTCCAAATAACCGTTTTTAAATAAATATGTGTAAAGATTTTGCACCATTGCTTATCCTGATCATGAATAGATTTTGGACATTTTAAAGGGGGAATTGGCCAAGCTCAACAGACGTTTGTTTTGCCCATTGGAAAAATTCAGGAAACTCCCCAAAGTTCCAGGTATTGTACCTTTAATTGTGCCTGCACACAGTAGGAGCCCAATAAATATTTACTGAATGCTGAATGGATGAAGTGAGTTTGGAAGTAAGCAGAGAGCCCATGTGGTGTTGTAAATCATTAAAGAAGTGTGTTTTTACAGATATCACTGGGACACAATCCTATCTTCTTGACCTTCTTATGCCTTTATTGATGTGTTTTGACTGATCCTGAGAAGACGCTAGTTTAAAAGGAGAAGGCTATAATTTAAAAACATGATTTTTGCCATCTCCTAACACTTTGCAAAGGTCAAGAGGGTAGATAAACAACTTCCTACAGCTGCTGTTACATCTGGCACACGCCCGCTGCAGAAAGTGTGCACTGAAAAGATAAACACGTCAGGTTGTATCTACTTGCATGCCCATGCTTTTGCGTCTGAACTTGACCCACAGCAATTAATATTAAAGCCAAGCTTGACACTAATGAAAAAAATTCAAAAGAAGTTATGCTGAATTGAAATTAACCCTCATTCCCAAGAGGATGGAGTGCTCCACTGACTACGAGGTTAACTTTGATTGTGTAATCCTGACTCAACATTTTCTTCTCGTTGCCTGCATCTGGGAGTCATTGCGTCTTGATTTCTGCACCGTTTCAGGTCCCTCATGAGTCCATCCTTGATTGATGTTGGACATTAATTGTTCTGTTCAGGTTCCTGTACTTATCTTTGGATAGTTGCTAAAATCTTACTTCATTTTGTGATTTCTTGAGCTTGTTTCTAGCTCTGAAATTCTGTAGTCTCTGGACATAATGAAAATCAGCAGGTAATTTCTTAAAAAAGAAGCCATCATCACATAGAATTCTGTACAGCTCTTGAATAGAATAATTTCTGTTGTTTATTTTTATTTATACCTATTACTAATACTACTGGTAATGTAGAGCCTTAAAAAAATCTATTCAACCTGGAAACTTCCTGAAGATTTAACAAAGTACAATTTAGAAAGGGGTGTGACTTTATAATTCATGTTCAATCATAATGTTTGTGGTGAAGCTGAAAAGGCCCTTAATAAACACTTATGAACTCAAGCAAAGGCTATTCAATTCCAAGCTAATTTTCCTGTCTATGAGACCACAGCAGCTTTCTAACAAAACTGTTAAACACAGTATTTTTGATGGTTATTTGCCCACTAATTAGCCAGATATTGTTTTATTTGGAAATGTTATCAATTTCTATCTCAAATGTTTTCTATAGAACCAAGTTATATTTCTACATTTTAGTCTTTGATCTGAAAACTTTATAATTTTAATCCCTTCTTTTATTTGTTTGCCACATATAACCATTGCTATAAATGTCCTATCTGTATTCTTATTTTTAGTACATTAATCTTTCTATAAAACTGTTTGATTATTCCATTTCTTTTTTGGTGGCAGACACAACTTCAGTGGCCTCATTTCTGCATCGATCCTTGACAGACAACCGCAGGTATCCAGTCACGATGTTTACACTTCGTTCTTGCCAAATTGCTGGCTGAACATTTTACAAGATCACAGAGCATTCTCTATCTCCTGATTAGCATTTAGAGAACCTTGGCAACTTGGATGGAGCCATAGGAGGGAAGCAGGCTGTTATTTAAATGGAGGAAAGTCACTATCATAGCTGATAAGCAGAAGCAGTGATAAATCACACGTTTTCAGCCTTAGGAATTCACAGTGCGAATCTAGCATGAACCCACTCCTCATCTGATAACTTTTACTTTTCACAGAATCATCTTGGAGGTAGTACAAGGGGTCAAGAAACATCCTCTCATGGTCTGCATTGGTTTTATCCATCGTTTCACAGAAAATCTACAGACCAGAGTATTTTTCAGACACACTTAAGAGCAGAATCATAGCAGCAGGAAATGGTCTAAGTTTAGAAGTACCCCTAGGAATAGGAGTTGCCTGTACACTATATGATAGTTTTGGCTTGAGGAAGGTCAAAATATTGTTGGTAAGCCTAGGTTTTAGACCTATACAAATGCAAAAAAACTGTTATTAAATGTAGTAACACCACACCTGTTAACATGACCAGATACAAATAAAACTGCAGAAATGAACTGAGAAGTCCCTTCATCTGCAAGGGTAGAAGTGGTTTAGAGAAAAAAGGATTGCTGACTCAGTTCAGTTTCTAGGTATGTCACATTTGTGACCCACACATTGCAATAAAGAGGCCTAACACAAACGGACAAACAAAAAAAATCTCAAACAATTTAACCTCATCCCTAAAGCAACTTGCAAAAGAAGAGTAAACAAAGCCAAAGTTATTTGGTAGAAGTGAGGGAATGCTAAAACTCAGAACAGAAGTTAATAAAATAGAAACAATAGGACAATACAAAACAAGGAAAACAAGAGTTGTCTCTTAGAAAAATAAACAAGATTGACAAAACTTTAGCTGGACTCACAAAAGAAAGAGGAGAAAAGAATCTAACAAATGGAGATAGAACTCAAAGAGGAAAAATCACAACTGAGATCAGAAATTCAAAAGGTCTATGCGCAACTATGTGCCAAAAAATTTGATAATCTAAAAGAAATATATAAAAATTTTAGAAAAGTACGGCCTACCAAAATTGAGCCGGGATGCTGTATATAACTTGAATACACTGATCACAGGTAGCACTGTAGCACTGTCCTCCCGTTGTTCATAGATTTGCTCGAGTGGGCACCAGTAACATCTCACAACAAATTGTGAGACTTATTGTTACTGTTTTTGGCATATCAAATATGTCACGGGGAGCTTGCCAGGCTTTGCCATGCGTGTGAGAGACTCTAGGTAGCTTGCCAGTCTCTTCGAGAGGGGCGGAGAAATCGACTCGGGTCGTACATGTTGGTCTGCGTGCAAGGCAAACGCCCTACCGGCTGTGCTATCGCTCCAGCCCTGATCACAGGTATGAACATTTAAATAGTAATTTAAAAAAATTCCTCCACCCCAACAAAAGTCCCAATGTTTTTTTTAAAAAATTTAAATCACCATGAAATAGTTATAAAGTTGTTTATGATTGACTTTTAGTTATGTAATGTTTCAACATATTACTTTACCTGCTACATTTCCTGCCACCAATGCCCCCAGTTTCCCTCCCGCACCCCCTACCAGCCTGCCTTTATGGCAGATACTTTTCTCCTTTCTCTCTCCTCTCTCTCTCTCTCTCTCTCTCTCTTACTTTTAGGCACCGTGATTTGCAATACTGTTACTAAAAGGGTATCATGCATATCACTTTACCTTCTTTCAGTACCCAGTTCTTGTCCAGAGTGATCATTTCCAAATCTCATTGTCATGGTGGTCCTTTCTCTGTCCTAACTGCCCTCCCCTTACTACCCTGTGGTCAATTCTCTACCATAGACCAGTCCTCCTGGCCCTTGTTTCTATTATCTTTGGGTATTATTCTCATACTATGTTTATTTTTATTTGTTTTTATTTTTATATCCCACAAATGAATGTCATAATTCTATGTCTGTCCCTCTCACTCTGACCATTTCACCCACATCATGATATTCTCCATGTCCATCCATGTATAAGCAAATGTTAGGACTTCATTTTTCCTAATGGCTGCATAGTGTTCCATTATTTTATCCACTCATCTGTACCTCATTACCCACTGAATCTGTACAGTACTTTGGGGAGTATTGTCATTTTAATGATGTTAATTCTTCCAATTCATGAGCAGGGAATGTATTTCCATTTTCAGTAAAGTATCAGGCTATAAAATTAATACACAAAAGTCCATGGCTTTCCTATACACAAATAATAAAAGAGAAGACAGAGATATTTAAAACACAATCTCATTCACAACTGTGCCTCAGAAAATCAAGTACCACAGAATTAACTGAAGAGGTGGAAGACTTATGTAACTATCTTCTTAAACTCTCCCTCCAAACTTAAGAGGGAATACTACCATACACATTTTTTGTTTCTTTTGGGGCCACACCCAGTGGTGCTCAGGGGTTACTCCTGACTGCACTCAGGAATTATTCCTGGTGGCTCTTGGGGTACATGTCAGAGATCAAACATGGGTTGGCCATATGCAAGGCAAATACTCTACCGGTTGGTTGTACTATTGCTCTGGTCCCACAAACAAATTTTTGGAGATCAACATTATCCTGATACTAAAACCAAACAAGGACATAATCCACACAAAAGAAAATTACAGAATAATATTGGATAAACTCAAGTTCAAAAAATTTTTAAAAATTATTAGCAAATTGAATTAAGTAACACATTCACAAGATCATCATACACCATGACCAAGTGGGATTTATTTCATGGTTTCAAGAATGTCTCAACATATGCAAATTGATTAATATAATACATCAATAAAATGAAGGATAAATATATTATTATATTAATAGACAAGGGCTGGAGCGATAGCACAGCGGTAGGGCGTTTGCCTTGCACGCAGCCAATATGACTGATCCGAGTTCGATTCCTCCGCCCCTCTCGGAGAGCCCGGCAAGCTACTGAGAGTATCTCGCCCGCACGGCAGAGCCTGGTAGCTCCCCGTGATGTATTCGATATGCCAGACACAGTAACAACAAAGTCTCCAATGGAGACGTTACTGGGCCCGCTCAAGCAAATCGACGAACAACGGAAGGGCCTCGAGCAATAGACAAGGAGAAAACATTTGATAAAACTCATTCATTTATGATGGGCTTGGAGCGATAGCACAGCGGGTAGGACGTTTGCCTTGCACGCAGCCAACGTGGCTGACGCGAGTTCGATTCCTCACCCCTCTTGGAGAGCCCGGCAACCTACCAAGAGTATCTCGCCTGCACACAAAGCCTGGCAAGCTACCTGTGACGTATTCGATATGCCAAACACAGTAACAACAAAGTCTCATAATGGAGACGTTACTGGGCCCACTCGAGAAAATCGATGAACAACGGGAGGACAGTGACAGTGACTGTGATAAAATCTTAACAAGACAGGAATTAAGGAAATATTTCTTTTTTTTTTAAGGAAATATTTCTTAATATAATAAAGGCCACATGTTTCAAACCCTTAGCTAATATCATACTCATAGGTCAAAATTAATTTCTTTTTATATCAGGAACGAGGAAAGGTATTCACTCTGACCAATTCTCTTTAATTTAGAATTTGAAGTCTTAGAGCAATTAGACAAACAAGAAAATAAAAGGAATTCAGGGGCTGTAGTGATAGTACAGCGGGTAGGGCATTTGCCTTGCACACAGCCGACCCAGGTTTGACTCCCAGCATCCCACATGGTCCTCCGAGCATCGCCAGGAGTAATTCCTGAGTGCAGAGCCAGGAGTAACTCTGTGTATCAGCAGGTGTGACCCAAAAAGCAAAAAAAAAAAAAAGGAGTTCAGATTAGAAAAGACAAACAGCCATCATTATTTGTAGATGGTGTGGTAATATATATATTATATATATATATATATACATTTCTATAAATCTAAAGACTCATAAAAACTGTGAGAGGAATGAATGAATATAATAAAGTGGCAGTCTTCAAAATCAATATACAAAAATCGGTTGCATCCCTATATGCAAACAATATAAAAAAAGAAATTAATAAACTGTTTAAAAGTATATCAAAGAAAATTAAATACTTAAGAAAAAAGAAAACGCCTGCTCCAATAGAACCCCAGCAGCCACAGACTTCCAGAACCTAATCACCACCAGACTCACAGCTGATGCTCATAGGCTTGGGACAAGTCCCTTACACTCATGAGAATGAATCCTCTGAAAAAAGCCCAGGTATGCAGGGTTTGTGATTGAAATCTCCAGGCTTGCACTGAATCTGGAATGGGTCCCCTCCTCCCATCTTTCCTTGCTCCTTACCAGTCACACCCATGAGCTGCTTCTGGACACCATATAAGCTCATGAATGGCCATGGTCCAGAGACTCGCAAATGAATCTCGGAAGACAGCAACACACTGCAGAGATGCCTCCGGACCCCCAATCACCATCCAGTTAAAATTTTAACTCCAGATCTAGCACCCTATTTAAAATTTTAGAATTCTTTGACTGCTTGGCCACCTTTGTGGTTGCATGACATCTCATAGTTCATACCACTGTTATACCAAGAGTAGCACACCACATTTGTTAAGGTGTAAGGTAGAAGACAATTGATCTTGATCTATCTATCTATCTATCTATCTATCTATCTATCTATCTATCTCTATCTATCTATCTATCTATCTATCTATCTACCTATAACAACATTTTAGTGATCTCTTATTAAGAGGCTTAATGGTTCCAAGGTGAGATACAACAATTTTCATATACTTTCCACTAAGGAAAACTTTGTGGATCATTTTTAGTGGATTATTCATAACAAGCAATGCAAAAGAAATTATTTAGCATCTGCCTTTGGGGCAGGATTGGGTGATGGTGGAAAAATTCAAAATAATGGTGGGAAGGTGTAATGGTGGTGGTATTGGTGTTGAAATATTGAATGTAATTATCATTAACAACTTTATAAAAATAAATTTTAAAAAAGGAACAAAAGAAAATATTTTTGTTTGTCTTGTTTTGGAACCACATCTAGCAATGCTCAAGGCTTACATCTTAAGAGTCTCAGGAATTACTCCTGGTGGGGCTCAGAGATCCAAACCTGGGTCTGCCATGTGCAAGTCAAGTGTTCTACCTCCTGTATTATCTCTCTGGCCCTAAGAACAATTTTTTTGAATCACTGTGAAATGAAGTATTACAAAATTGTTCATGATTGCACTTCAGTTATACAATGCTTCAAAATCCATGCCTCCACCAGTGTAATTTCTCAGCACCAGTGTCCCCAGTTTCCCTCCCACCCCTTCAAGCGACCCCCTACCCAGCCTGCCTCTATGGTAGGCACTTCTCTTCTATCTCTCTTTCTCTTTCTCTCTCTCATTTTAGGCATTATAGTTGTGATACAGATGTTGGAAAGTTATGATGTATATCCCTTTATCTACTTTCAATACTTAGTTCTTGTCCAGAGTGATTATTTCCAATCAATATTGTAATAATGGACCCTCCTCTATCTTAACTACCCTCCATCATCCACACCATCGACCAACCATTGACCAGTCCTCCTGGCCTGTTTTCCCTGGCATTGGATATAGTGTCATACCATTTTCTTTATATCCCACAAATAATGTAGTCATTCTATATCTGTCCCTCTTCTTCTGACTCATTTCAATCAGCATGATACTTTTTAAGTCTAGCCATAGGCAAATTTTATGACCTCATTTTTCCTAACAGCTGTGTAGTATTCCGTTGTGTAGATGTACCATAGTTTCTTTTATTTTATTTTTTGCTTTAATTTTATTATTTATCCAATTTTTTATTGAATCACCATGAAATAGTTACAAGCTTTCATGTTTCAAGTTACAATGACAGAATGATCAAACACCCATCCGTCCACCAGTGCACCTTTCCCACCATCAATATCCCCGGTACACCCAGTTTCTTTATGCATATGTCTGCTCGTGGGAATTCAGATTTCAGGCATTATGGCTATTGTGAACAGCCTAGGAACAAATTTAATAGGAAAGGTGAAAACAGCAAGATGCTGATGAATGATAGAGAATAAGAGACATAGAGATAAACATATTTTTTATTTTCATGAATGAGGAGCATTAATAAAGTCAAAGCAGTCAATTTTCTTTTTTCACTCAGGAATTACTCCTGGAGGTGCTCAGAGGACCATATGGGATGCTGGGAATCAAACTCGGGTCAGCTGCATGCAAGGCAAACGCCCTATCTGCTGTACTATCGCTCCAGCTCCAAAGTATTCAGTTTTCCGAAAGCAATATAGAAAGCCAATGCAACCTCTATTAGAAGACAAGTGAGGGATGGGAAGATGGCTCAAGCATTAAGAACACCTGCCTGACGTGTGTGGAGGAGCCATAGATTTAATCCTTGGCACCACACAGCCCTAACACTGACAGGTGTAGCTCTTGTGGACCCAGGCACCACAGGGGTAGTCCTGAAAATCTTTGGACACTTCTGGGCCTAAGCAGTACGCCATTGGGCCTACAGCACTGCTGAGTGTGACCCACGGCTCTCCAAGCACTAGAACTGCTGGACCTTACAAGAAAAAAAGGTTCAATGAAATTGTTCTAAGGAAATAGCAGGAAAATGATAAGAATTTCATAAATCTATAGAAGACCTTGAGTAGCTAGCTATCTTGAGAAAAAAGGAAGAAAAGTGGAATATTTAACTCCTCTGACTTCAAATTCTTACAAAGGATAATAATAAAAGCAAAATGGTACTGAAATGAATGTGGAATAAAATAGAATAAACATCATAAATTAATTAATAGAGTTGATTTCAGAAATTGATATATATATAAACACTTATTAATTTATAACAAAGGAACAATGATCTTATAATGGAGAAAGAAAAGCCTCTTTAACAAATGATGCTAGAGAAATTAGCCTTGTGAAAAAGAATGAAATTATATTGAAAATAAAAACAAACACTTGAGATTATATTAAATCAAAGGGTTTCTGCACAGTAGGAAAAAAGCCCAGAGAAACAAAGACGGTCAATTGAATGGGAGAAGATGTTTGCACATCATACATCTGGTAAGGTATTTGTCTACAAGGTACATAAAGAACTAAACAAAACAAATAATCTAATAAAAAAGAAATAAGCAGAATAACTGAAAGACTCTTCTCCAAAGATAATGTAAAGGTCATTCACAGACACATAAAAATGCCATAAACTTTTATTATCAGGGAAATACAAATCAAAGCCACAATGAGATATTAGTCTCACACTTGTGAGAAAGACTTACATCAATCAGGCTAGTAAAACAAGTTTTGAAAAGAGGGTAGAGAAAAGGGAATCTTTATGCACTGTTGGTGGAAATAAAAATTGCTGCAAGCTCTATGAAAAACAAGAAAGCACTTCCTCAAAGAATGGAAAACAGAGCTACCATTTAATCCAGCTATTCTACTTCCAGCAATCCAGGTATCAATGCAAAGAATATGAAATAATTAAATTGAACAATTCTCCCCTCCCCAGCAATGTTTATTGTAGAGTTATTTATAATGCTGAATAAATTGAAATAATTTAAGTGCCCCACCAAAAATTGGATGAAAATGTGTATGTGTGTATTTGTTTGTGTGTGAGCATGTGTGTATGTGTGTACATACACATAATGGAATACTATTCAGTTATAAAAAGACAAAATTTTGCCACAAACAATGGAATGGAATGAGTGAGGATTATACTAAGTGAAATAAATTAAAGGAGAAGAACGAACACTGGATAGTGTTACCTATATGCACTATATAAAGAAACAACAACAACAGTAAGCCAGTGGCTAGTGGACATCTACAAAAGAACTAAGGTTACCAGAGGTGAAGAGGATGAAGTGAGGGAGGAAGTGAGAAATGTCTCTAATGGGTGATTGTGGGTATTGCTTTTAACAAAAAAACAGGAATAATTAATTGGGAAGAATCAGCAATTCTTTTTTTTTCTCCTTATGATCCATATGGTTTTTTTTTTTAAATTTTTATTAGTGAAACACCATGAGGTACAGTTGTAGATTTACAAATTTTTGTGCTTGGGTTTCGGTTATACAATGATCAAATACCCATCCCTCCACCAGTGCCCATTTTCCACCACCACGGGTCCCAGTATCCCTCCCCTCTCATCCCCCCCTGCCTCTGTGGCAGGGCATTCCCTTTTGTTCTCTCTCTCCTTTTGGGTGTTGTGGTCTGCAAAAGAGGCATTCAGTGGCAAACATGTTCAGTCCATAGTCTACTTTCAACATGCATCTCCCCTCCTGGGAGGATCCTCCAAACACCCTTTATTTGGTGCTCCCTTCTCTATCTGAACTGCCCTTTCCCCTAGAATACCCGGCTGGCCTCTAAGCTATGGAGTAATCCTCCTGGTGTTGATCTCAGCTATTCTTGGGTATTAATATCATATTTTGTTACTTTATATCCCCCAGATGAATGTAATCTTTCTATGTCTATCCCTCTCTTTCTGACTCATTTCGCTTAGCATGATAACTTTCCATATTGTACCACTTGTATGTAAATTTTATGACTTCATCTTTTCTAAGAGCTACATAGTACTCCATTGTGTAGATGTACCAAAGTTTCTTTAACCAGTCATCTGTTCTTGGGCATTCAGGTTTCTTCCAGTTTCTGGCTATTGTAAAGAGTGCTGCAATGAACAAACAAGTGCAGATGTCACTTCGACTATACATTTTTGCCTCTCTGGGATATATTTCCAGGAGTGGTATTGCTGGGTCAAATGGGAGCTCAATTTCTAATTTTTTGAGAATCGTCCATACTGTTTTCCAGAAGGGCTGAACCAGTGGACATTCCCACCAACAGTGAAGGAGTGTCCCTTTCTCGCCACATCCATGCCAGCATCGGTTGCTTTTGTTCTTTTGAATGTGGGCCAGTCTCTGAGGTGTGAGATGGTATCTCATTGTGGTTTTGAGAATCAGCAATTCCTTTTTTTTCTTTTCTAGTTTCCCTTTTATTGAGGGGTTCACCCTTCAGTGTGGGGCCTTCTTTTTTTTTTTAAATTTTTTTTTATTAGTGAAACACCATGAGGTACAGTTGTAGATTTACAATTTTTTGTGCTTGGGTTTGATTATACAATGATCAGATACCCATCCCTCCACCAGTGCCCATTTTCCACCACCATGGATAATATCCCTCCCACCCCCATCCCCCCATCCCCCCTGCCTCTGTGGCAGGGCAATCCCCTGTGTTCTCTCTCTCCTTTTGGGTGTTGTGGTCTGCAAAAGAGGCATTGAGTGGTAAACATGTTCAGTCCATAGTCCACTTTCGACATGCATCTCCCCTCCTGGGAGGGTCCTCCAAATAAGGGTGTCCTTTATTTGGTGTTCCCTTCTCTATCTGAACTGCCCTTTCCCCTAGAATACCCGGCTGGCCTCTAAGCTATGGAGTAATCCTCCTGGTGCTGATCTCAGCTATTCTTGGGTATTAATATCATATTTTGTTACTTTATATCCCCCAGATGAATGTAATCTTTCTATGTCTATCCCTCTCTTTATGACTCATTTCGCTTAGCATGATACTTTCCATATTGTACCACTTGTATGTAAATTTTATGACTTCATCTTTTCTAAGAGCTACATAGTACTCCATTGTGTAGATGTACCAAAGTTTCTTTTTTTTCCCTTTATTTTATTTTATTTTTTTAAAGTTGTAGATTTACAATTTTTTGTGCTTTGGTTTCAATTATACAATGATCAGATACCCATCCCTCCACCAGTGCCCATTTTCCACCACCATGGATAATATCCCTCCCACCCCCATCCCCCCATCCCCCCTGTCTCTGTGGCAGGGCAATCCCCTGTGTTCTCTCTCTCCTTTTGGGTGTTGTGGTCTGCAAAAGAGGCATTGAGTGGCAAACATGTTCAGTCCATAGTCTACTTTCGACATGCATCTCCCCTCCTGGGAGGATCCTCCAAACATCCTTTATTTGGTGCTCCCTTCTCTATCTGAACTGCCCTTTCCTCTAGGATACCTGGCTGGCCTCTAAGTTATGGAGTAATCCTCCTGGTGCTGATCTCAGCTATTCTTGGGTATTAATCTCATACTTTGTTACTTTATATCCCCCAGATGAATGCAATCTTTCTATGTCTATCCCTCTCTTTCTGACTCATTTCGCTTAGCATGATACTTTCCATATTGTACCACTTATATGTAAATTTCATGACTTCATCTTTTCTAAGAGCTACATAGTACTCCATTGTGTAGATGTACCAAAGTTTCTTTAACCAGTCATCTGTTCTTGGGCATTCAGGTTTCTTCCAGTTTCTGGCTATTGTAAAGAGTGCTGCAATGAACAAACAAGTGCAGATGTCACTTCGACTATACATTTTTGCCTCTCTGGGATATATTTCCAGGAGTGGTATTGCTGGGTCAAATGGGAGCTCAATTTCTAATTTTTTGAGAATCGTCCATACTGTTTTCCAGAAGGGCTGAACCAGTGGACATTCCCACCAACAGTGAAGGAGTGTCCCTTTCTCGCCACATCCACGCCAGCATCGGTTGCTTTTGGAGAATCAGCAATTCTTTTTTTTTTTTCCCTTTATTTTATTTTATTTTTTTTAAAGTTGTAGATTTACAATTTTTTGTGCTTTGGTTCCAATTATACAATGATCAGATACCCATCCCTCCACCAGTGCCCATTTTCCACCACCATGGATAATATCCCTCCCACCCCCATCCCCCCATCCCCCCTGTCTCTGTGGCAGGGCAATCCCCTGTGTTCTCTCTCTCCTTTTGGGTGTTGTGGTCTGCAAAAGAGGCATTGAGTGGCAAACATGTTCAGTCCATAGTCTACTTTCGACATGCATCTCCCCTCCTGGGAGGATCCTCCAAACATACTTTATTTGGTGCTCCCTTCACTATCTGAACTGCCCTTTCCTCTAGGATACCTGGCTGGCCTCTAAGTTATGGAGTAATCCTCCTGGTGCTGATCTCAGCTATTCTTGGGTATTAATCTCATACTTTGTTACTTTATATCCCCCAGATGAATGCAATCTTTCTATGTCTATCCCTCTCTTTCTGACTCATTTCGCTTAGCATGATACTTTCCATATTGTACCACTTGTATGTAAATTTCATGACTTCATCTTTTTTAAGAGCTACATAGTACTCCATTGTGTAGATGTACCAAAGTTTCTTTAACCAGTCATCTGTTCTTGGGCATTCAGGTTTCTTCCAGTTTCTGGCTATTGTAAAGAGTGCAGAATCAGCAATTCTTTTTTTTTTTTTTTTTCCCCCTTTATTTTATTTTATTTTTTTTAAAGTTGTAGATTTACAATTTTTTGTGCTTTGGTTTCAATTATACAATGATCAGATACCCATCCCTCCACCAGTGCCCATTTTCCACCACCATGGATAATATCCCTCCCACCCCCATCCCCCCATCCCCCCGTCTCTGTGGCAGGGCAATCCCCTGTGTTCTCTCTCTCCTTTTGGGTGTTGTGGTCTGCAAAAGAGGCATTGAGTGGCAAACATGTTCAGTCCATAGTCTACTTTCGACATGCATCTCCCCTCCTGGGAGGATCCTCCAAACATCCTTTATTTGGTGCTCCCTTCTCTATCTGAATAGCCCTTTCCTCTAGGATACCCGGCTGGCCTCTAAGTTATGGAGTAATCCTCCTGGTGCTGATCTCAGCTATTCTTGGGTATTAATCTCATACTTTGTTACTTTATATCCCCCAGATGAATGCAATCTTTCTATGTCTATCCCTCTCTTTCTGACTCATTTCGCTTAGCATGATACTTTCCATATTGTACCACTTGTATGTAAATTTCATGACTTCATCTTTTTTAAGAGCTACATAGTACTCCATTGTGTAGATGTACCAAAGTTTCTTTAACCAGTCATCTGTTCTTGGGCATTCAGGTTTCTTCCAGTTTCTGGCTATTGTAAAGAGTGCAGAATCAGCAATTCTTAAGTAAGCAATTCTTCAGTAATTCTTCCACCAGTAAGCCAAAAAAAAATTAAGCATAAAACTCAAGCTTTGGTTTTCTGATGAACACAAAAATAAGGAAAAGCATACTATTCATAGTTTCCTGATATAAGATGAAACTTCTTCAAATTTTCTTGCAATAGTGTATGAATTTGGACTTTATAATTGAGAAAGTGTAGAAAATACATGCCAGAGCACTGATAATGTGGAGACCTAATGGTAGCTTTGAATATTGTCTAGATATTGATCTATAAAACAAAGGCTGTCAGGAAAAAATTAAATATATACAAGTATACTTTATTGAATCTCACAAGTGGGTATTTTTTTCATCAATGTCTATTTTCAATTAGTTGCACTGACTAATCAGCAAGTACCTAACCTGACTGTAAAGTCATATTATGGGTTGATGTATAAATGGGCTTATGGGATTGGGCTTTACTTAAACACATAGTTGATAACTCTGTTGTGTTAAATGCTCACTAGAGAACAATGAAGCATGATTTAGCTGGAAAGACAAGACTAAAGATTTTTAATAATGACATACTTATAAGATATGAATCTAAATTATATTGGGCTAAATTATCTATTCTAGATTTTGACAGCTTGAAGGATATTACTATCATTATCTGATTTTATTCTACTTTGGACAGTTCATAGTATTAAATAGAATCATAAAATGGGTAAAATGTAACTCTTAGACATTTTTCATGTCTTTTCATCTAGCACTTTTTAAAAAAATTATAGAAAAGATGGAAACACTGAAAAAGATTTCTTAATATCATGTGATCATAAAATTATTGGGAAGTTTTGCTTATTTTTGTAAGATTTTGGTTTCAAAATGTGCTAGAGCCTCAAATGTTAGGAGTTTACTTTGTTTTTAAATGAGAACTTTGTTTTGTGATAATAAACTTCTATCGTGGATTTTAAGAGATAGCTTATACTGAATCCTGCTCTTTCATAAATATGGTAGTTTCCATTTTGTTTCTTTGTCTCCTTCCTTCCTTCCTTCCTTCCTTCCTTCCTTCCTTCCTTCCTTCATTACTTCCTCCCCAAGTATCCTCCATTTTATTTTATTTTAGCAGTCATAGTTAATGAGAAATCTGGAATGACTAAAGTCATTTCAAAATGCTACCATAATTACAGAATTTATAATCATTCATAGTACTGGTGGTTGGTGAAAAGTCCATTTGAAGCCTTTCTTCCTCTTTTCCCCCATCCACTTTCATGTACTCAATGGCTTGAGTAATGAAACCATTAATCAATGGTGGTTTGCTGCATCTCCCTGTGCTCTGATCCTTACAAGGCCCCTCCTGCCCAGCAGAGTACTGGAGTCTGCTATAATACATCCACCCTCAAAGCCTTTGGATTGGATAGGGCCCTTGGAATTCAGGGGAGAAAAGTTATCAAAGAGTTGAGACAAGAGAGAGGAGACTTGCCTCTTTGGGCTGGCTGGTGGTCTTTCTGAGCAGGAAGTGTTCAGATGTGCTGACAATGAGGAAACAGGCTGTGTTTTTGTTTATTTTCTCATAAAGTGCTGATGAACAAATGAGGGAGGTGCATTAAGGGACCCTGAAGGCGAGCTGTGAAAAGAGATTGTGGTTTATCAGCCTCATGGCCGGGTTTCCTTTGGAAAGAATGCTTCTGACACAGCGTCACTCGCCCTTGGGCCCCTCCTTCCCTCAAAACCCTTGATAACTCTTGAGTGCTTCAAACTGATGCTTTTCCCTTTGGTGAAGATGGGGGAGAAGGTGGGTCTCAAGGATTCCTTAATAATATTTGCATCCCTGAGAGATAAAGTCCATTCTCACAAAGTAACTGCCTTTTTTTTTTCTTGGTGGGGTAGAGGGTGGGGACAGAGAAATAAATCTAAATTTAATTTCTGGACTTCTATAAAGAAATCCCTAGGAAATTGAGAGAGTGAGGAGTGGGAGAGGGAATCATTCTTATGGAAAAATCTTATTTTTGTATCTAAGACTTACCTGACACAACAATGGAGGAAAGTCAGAAATAGTAGGAAAACATTGCCTGTAGCAATTGATTAATCTGTCACTTGAAAGACAAAAATTCTTAGGCAGCACACCATTAAAAAAGAAGACTCAAATTCTCTGAACTTTGAATCCTTGGCAGAGCAATCCATGGAATAAAATAGGACTTTACCAAAGAAATCTAAAATCTTAAATGATCCAGAAGTTTCTTTTGTTGTAAAACTAGGTTCTTACAAGTTTTATAAAGAATAATTATAGGGCATCCATTATCACTGATACTTAGCTGCACTTATATCAGCTCCAAAGGTCATTGCATCTTCCTTGGGGAGAAGTGAAATCTGTTTCCTCTATAGCTGACATTGTAGGAGTAAGGTAATGTCTGGTAAAATAACTCACAAAAAAGCAAGTTTGACCAGCGAGCTTCTGTGTCAAGGGATTTAAAATATTTTACAGATGACAGCAATATTAACAAATGTGACTTAGAGCGATTCCAGAGAATAAAACAATGGCAATAAATATTTTAGGGTGGATTTGGTCCCAAATTGGAGGCTTTTTCAGGTGTGTGTGTGTGTGTGTGTGTGTGTGTGTGTGTGTGTGTGTGTGTTAAAAATCTTGTAATGCATGAACAAAGAAAATAGTAATGGGATTTTGGAAGTGGTTGGATTATATATTGGGAGGAGATGTAACATTTGATGAATTAAACTCAATCTATTTAGAAATCAATGATAGCTTGTACTTTGCTATCTTGCTGTACATTTTAATAAGAGGTGAGGACCAAATGTCTGACAGCTGAAACATTTCCTGCTAGAATGCAAAAGATTCAAATAGTCTGGTCAAATCTTTATTTTGTATGCTGTAAGAGGAAGAACATGCAATTTGATGGAGCTGATCAGTGGTATTGAGAGGGCTATTTATATGTCTCAGAAACAGGCAGGCTGATGAAATATGTGGTAGAGAATGTCTGAGAAATCTGCACAATGCTCAATTTCTTATATGTTAATAAGATTTGATTTCCCCACATGAGAGTGTAGGTGACAGTGCATGTGATGTTGGAGCTCGACAATGAAATGTAATACCAGATCCATAGTTGCTAACTCTCTGATTTTTAACCAAGTTGCCCTTTTCTATGACTCAATTTTCTCATCGGTAAAATGGGGCCATAATCATATCTACTAGGGGTCTTGACACTCAAATAAGTTAATACTTGTATGGCACTTCAAATGATGCTGGGAATGAAATAGATTTCTCAGAATACATGTTATTATTACTTAATAAATATCACATGTCTGGATTCTTTGGAGTCTACCTTGATTCTGCTTTTTCCTTATAAAATATACAAGGTGAAGAAACATTTCAAACTAAAAAGTTCAGTGCTTTCCTGGAGGTAAGATTCTGCAAAACACTGAGTTTATTATGAAATTTCATTGTGTTATTTTGAAAATCTCTCACAATATCAGTGGTCTAGACATCCTAGGACTTTAATGTGACCTACCCAAAATAATAAAAACATACATGGCTTATAAAAATACCATACAGGAAGACCTCTGATCAAAGATACTATTTAAATATGCAGCATTATTATTTTTATTTTAGATATTACTCAGACTTTCCGACATAAAAAGAAAAGCGTATGATTTCTGTGAAAAATGCCCCAGCATTTGTTTTGATATGCACAAACTGCAGAAATAAAGGAGCCGGATTGGTGTTTTGAAAACTCAAATTACAATACCATATTGTAAATTTTATGAATTTATTTGAAAAGTTCCAAACTCAGCCTCATTAATCTTTCTTTGCATCCCTTTGCTTTAAAAAGACTGAAATTAATGATGCTGCATATCATAACTTTTGTTTTTATGACTTTGATTAAAACGAAAAAGTTTTTGTTGTTCTTGAACTCTTGGAAGCCCAGTTGGAGTGGTCCACATTCCTTACTTTTCTGGGAGGGAAACATAGGCCCAGAGGGGAAACGGTTCTTCACTCTGCTGGTTGATGCTGCAGCCCAGGGAGAAACCCCAAGGCTGCCTGCTGCCTCTCTGGTCTGGGTTTCCTGCTGCCCTTTAGAAAGTCGCATATTTGCAGCCATCCCTGCCACCCCCCCCCCCCCCCCCACACACACACACTGCTTTATTTCCTCTTTGAAGAAAGTTTGAATTCTGAGTGAGACGCTTCTCAGAACCTTAGCCTCCTTGTCTATAGATCAAGACTATTTGAGTTTAGTTTGTAGACTTCTTGCAAGGTCTAAGTGAAATAACTTCTGGAAAGTACTAACTTTTACTTTTTTTTTTTGGTGGGGGTAGCATTGGGACCATACCTGATGGTGCTCAGGTCTTCTTCCTGGTTCTGTGCTCAGGGGTCACTTCTGGTGGTGGGGAACAGGGATCAAAGCAGGGTCAGCCACATGCAAGGTGAATGACTTTGCTCCTGAAATTCCTGCGCTTTGATGAATGTTCCATAAATAATATCAGTTAAAATATTCTACTACTGAGGTCAGGGATTATGGCTCAGTGGGATCATAGCATCTGCTCTGCATGTACACACAGAAATACACTCACACACACACACACACACACACACATACACACGCACATAAATAAATAAAGGCATGCAGGCCTCTGTTTGAATTCCGGCCTCCCCCCAATTATGCTATGGTTCCCAATATTCATTTCTGAGGGAAAAGGTTTGAGACAGACAAGAAATTGTTTTAAAATATGTTTCTTGGGGATCTGGACTTGTTATCTCTCACTCAGAATTCCTGAATATTTAGTACTCTTATTTCCTAGACAGGGGCTGGAGTGATCACACAGTGGGTAGGGCATTTGCTTTACATGCGGCGGACCTGGGTTCAATTCCTCCGCCCCTCTTGGAGAATCTGCAAGCTACCAAGACTATCCCACCTGCATGGCAACAGCAGAGCCTGGCAAGCTCCCTGTAGCGTATTGGATATGCCAAAAACACTAATAAGTCTCACAATTGAGCAGTTACTGACGCCTACTCTAGCAAATCAATGAACAAGGGGAGGACAGTGCTACAGTGTTACTTCCTAGAGAGATGAGTGGTAGCTGAACAGAAGAGACATGAAGAATAAACTCCATCTCCCCCCCTTCCTCTCCCTTTGCTCCTTCCCTCCCTTCCTTCTCCCTTCCTACCTTCCTTGCCTTTCTGGAGATGGGTGAGTGATACTAACACAATAATGGCAGTAAGAGTCACTCTTTCCTGGGGCTGTTATGGGCTGGGCACTTTAGCTCTTTATATGGATGGGTTTCCCCTTTGAAATCTCACAGCCTCTTTAGCATCCGCTACTGTGTGACCTTGAGGAGCTGAGGCCTGGAGCACCTTAATAGTTAATTAACAAAGGAAAGATCTAGTTCAGACATTTGGATTCCCCAGGTTTTCATTCCTATACAAATGCAAATCCCTGTTTTTAATTTATGGATGGTGAAATTCATCAAAAGACCACTTAATTTTTTTTAAATTCTTTTTTCATTAAAAAATTTTTTAATAGTGAGACATCATGAGGTACAGTTGCAGACTTACACATTTTTGTGCTTGGGTTTCAATTATACAATGATCAAATACCCATCCCTCCACCAGTGCCCATTTCCCACCACCACGGATCCCAGTGTCCCTCCCATCCCCCATCACTCCCATCCCACCCTGTCTCTGTGGCAGGGCATTCCCCTCTGTTCTCTCTCTCCTTTTGGGTGTTGTGGTTTGCAAAGGAAACATTGAGTGGTAATCATGTTTGACCACTTAATTTTTTGCTAGAATACTTAACTAGTTTCCAAAGCAGCTGCAAGAGCCCATCTTTGCTACCTGTTCCCACCAGCAGCCAGCTTCATTTTTTCTTCCATTGTGGGAACAAGGTACTCAAGACTGTACTCTTGGTTTCCTGGTGCTATAGGAACAAACAGATGGTCACAAAGTGGGCAACATGAAACTAAAGAAATGTGTACTCACACAGTTCTGCAGAGAATTCTGCAATGAAATGTGGGTCTGGCCCTACTCCTGCTGGAGACTCCAGTGAAGAATTATTTGTCTCTAAGTCTCCACTTGTCTTGGTTTATAGCTGCACCACTCTACCCTCTGACTTCAATGGGCTTCTTTCCTTGAGTGTGTGTCAGAACGTCACTTTTCCTTTTCTTTTAAAGGCACTAGTCATAGGCTATAACCATGGTTCCCTATGCACTCACTTTAACTAAAGAACGTTGCAAAAACTCAGTTTCCCAATAAGGTTGCATTCTATAATTCTGGGTGGCCCTGAATTTTGGGGATGGGACACTAATCCACCTGCTATATCTGTCGTCCCTGCAGAGATTATTACTGGATCAGAATCCATTTCCAGAAAGGACACATTCTGGCCTTTTCCAGGTCATTAAATCACGGGTTTTAACTCTCACCCCCACCCCCCAATTTCTGTGATCAAATTTTTTATGTTGCAGTGGCACTTGTATGTAGTCTGGAATCCATTTCATAAGACTCTGGAAATTTTAATAGGCTGCAAGAAGCATCTAATTTTACAGAATGAAGCAGTCCTTCTGAAGTAGACATAGAAGTGGTGGCCCTGAAGCTTACAAAGAGCTCACAAGAAATGTTCCAAGGCTCACGTCTCCTTCCTTCAGAGTCTGGGGCCCCTTGAAAGTGGGGCCATTTGTCAGGAAGCCATTTATCTGTCTTCATTACTGGTGGGACTGAAAAGTGACAAAACAATGTTATCAGGGGCTGTGTTCACAGTTGCGATAGGCATCAAGGAGACCCCAAGGAGCCCTCCATTTATTTACCAGAGCGGTAATGCGATTTCTGCTCACACAAACACGTACAAGTAGGGCTCCCATTTATGTTGCAATTTTGCTTGAATTAGGAAGAAAACTTGGCACATTCTTCGGCTGACTTTTTGAACCCCCTTTCATGTTTTAAGCAAATTATTTGTCAATTATGGCTTTGTCTCTGAGATTCAGTCATACTGTTCTATTTTTCTATCTTTGCAAGATACCAAGCTCATTTTTTGCCCCAGGGTCTTGTTATTTGTGGCACTTTCTCTTTCCAACATCTCTTCTTCCAAACTCCCAAAGGCAGGTCCCCCAAGTCTCTAGGATCTCCCTTCAAGAGGACTTCTCTGACCGCCCCTGATCCTGTCCCTGAGAATATGTTTTGTTTTTATTCTAGCACATTTGCGGGGTGGGGGGGGGGCTTAATTTTGAGGCCACACCTGCATAGGGCTTACTCCTGGCTCTGTATTCAGGGATCACTCGTAGTGGGCTCAGAGGACCATATGGGGTTCTGGGGAATGAAATTATAGGTCAACTGTGTGAAGACAAGTGCTGTATCTGTTGTACCATCTCTCCAGCCCCGATTATAGTACCATCTTAACCTGACTTGAATTGTTATGATTTTGTCTAATTATTTATATATTTGTCCTTCCTAGTTAGTATATAAGCTGGTATATATTTGACCTCTAGATAATATATAAGCTCCACGAGATCAGAGATCTCATTTCATCTCCTACTCTATCTCCAGATTGTAGAGTCACACTAGTAGTTGCTCAATTAGTATTCATCACTGAGTTCTCCTACCCATCACGGTCATCCTGTTGTTCGTAGATTGCCTCGAGTAGGCACCAGTAACGTCTCCTTTTTCCTAGCCCTGAGATTTTAAAAGAGCCATATTCAATGCTCTTTCAGGGCTAGGATAATGAGACCTATCATTGTCACTGGTATTTGGCATATTGAGTACAACGCAGGAAGTTTGCCAGACTCTGCCGTGCAGGTAAAATAACAATAATAATAAAAAATCCACAGAGAGAAAAAATTTTAAAATAGATAGTATTTTGACTCAAATCAGAGATCATATGTAATGCACAATTTTATCACAAGATTCTCATGGTTTTCTTTTCTTTTCTTTTCTTATTAGTGAAACACCATGAGGTACAGTTGTAGACTTACACATTTTTGTGCTTGGGTTTCAGTTATTCAATAATCAAGTATCCATCCCTCCACCAGTGCCCATTTCCCACCACCACTGATCCTAGTATCCCTCCCACGCCCACCCCCATCTCCTACCCACGTTACATCTAATCCTCATTTGAGACTCCAGGGATACCCCAGCTCAATTCATGAGATCTCAGTGTCCCGTCTCTTTTCTCAGATAAGAAAGAGGGTTGGCTATGGGTTACAACTTACTCTTAAGCCTGGCTGGAATTGCCAGTGTGAGGCCTGGTGCTGGCCCAAGATTGTAGAGCGTGACTGAGACGGAGCAAGGCAAGCCAGGCAACCCAGGCTTGAAACTCAAAGGGAATAGGCAAAGAGGGAAAATCCAGATTCAAGGAGACAGGAAGGAACCAGGGAAACCAGATCAAAACAATTGGGTTCAAGGTGAAGAATGGGAGATGCAACCTGGAGGAAGTCCCTGAGCCATGGAATCGTAGACACAGCTGCTCCTAGGGTCTCTGGCCAAGTGCACAGGTGGGAAGGAAGCTATTTGGGCAGTCATATAGGCTTACTCATGCACTCGATATCAAATTAGATGTTTGATTTGGCCAGCTCTCATGCAGGGCTCTAATCTTAGATTCTAGATCTTGTTCTTGTTCCCAAAGCTAATGCCCTTGATTAAATCAAGGCTTGGAATTGATGACACAGGTAAGCAGAGGGATGAACAGGATAGAGAATTCACAAGTGGTCCCGAGAAATATATCTGGTAAACTTTTTTTTTTGTATTAAAGGCGAGTTTTGAAATGTTAAGATACTTAAAAAATAATACAGGAAAAACTCACTTAAAGTGAACTTTGGGGGGAAATGGTGGTCCTAGTGGCTAATTAGTTAGCTATCCCTATAGGTAGGCACTGTTTAATCTGTCACCAGAATGAAAGTGTGGTGTTTATGAGTTATTAAAGTTATTAAAGTTATTAAAGTCAAAGCTCTGTTATGATCTATTAAAGTTTTAGAACCAAAATGTAAAGAGTGTTATTGTTGGCTGGAAAGTTGAATTGAATAAGGTGTAGCAGAAAGGGAGGGAGGAAAGACAGACCCCAGAGCTCTAGACCTAGCTTCGTTGCACAGTTGCAGGAAGACTATGAGTCCTCTTATATCATTGGCCAAAGGGGCATATTTTAAACCTGGATGATTCTCTGTCTCCTGAAATATGTATGAAATTAGAAAGCACATTAAAGTATACATATAAGTGTGATACCTCCAACAAGACAGAGGTGACTATAAAATCACACCATTCACTTCATCTGCTTACATTATAGTTACTCTCCAAATACAGTTGGCCTTTTGGATCAAGTTTCATCATTGGAAATAAAATCTCCAATGTATTCATCTGGCCTATGTTTCTGCTGTAAGACCATTAAGGATTCTGTATGTACATTGTGAAATCTCAAGATTCATTCCACGTTCCTTTGGGAGAACCTTGTGATTTTCCATGGGGAAAATATCACCTCCACTCCCAGTGCCTTTTCAGGGGACCAGACCTGGATATGATCTAGGAGAGGATGATTGAGCAGGACTGTCCTTGGGCTATGGGGAATAGTTCAGAGACGGCTACAGGGCCAGTGGAACTTAGCCATTCCTTCCCTTCTCTCCCCTACCTTTCCCTCAAGTTGTTGACATTAGTCTTGATACTCTCAGGACACCCCACTGATAATGGAGAAATCACAAGAGAGAGTAGGTGGCAATTTCTTGAGATATCAAATTCTGAGGATTCCAAATGATCTAGCTATGTATGCTATTGATAACGCATGGACTGTAGTTTTATGAACTTCTGAATTTTCTTTTGGGGTGAAACCAATTTGAACTGAAAGTTGTTATTAGCAACTTTATATAAAGACACCCATCTTATCTCATTTTAATGGGCTGATTTATAAAAACAAAATCTTCTTATGTGTATGTGGGGGGAGAAGGGGAGGAACCACAACCATCAGTGCTCAGGGATAACTCCCGACAGTGCTCAGCACACCATGTGTGGTGCCAGGAACTGAACCCAGGTTAGTCACATGCAAGGCAAGAGCCTTATTTGTTGTACTATCTCTGTGGCCTCTGAAAGTAAAAACTTTTAAATTTTAAGTCTTCAGAAAGCAGGGACATTGCTTGCTTTCCTATCATCCTAAAAAGTACTTGACCATACCAGGGTTCTTTTTTTAAAAAAATTTTTATTAGTGAAACACCATGAGGTACAGTTGTAGACTTACAAATTTTTGTGCTTGGGTTTCAATTATATAACGATCAAGTACCCATCCCTCCGCCACTGCCCATTCTCCACCACCACTGATCCCAGTATCCCTCCCCTCCCAACACCTCTTCCCCCCCCCCCCCCCCGCCTCCCGCCCTGCCCCGTCCATCTCATCCTGCCTCTGTGCTCTGTGGCAGGGCATTCCCTTTTGTTCTCTCTCTCCTTTTGGGTGCTGTGGTTTGCAAAAGAGGCATTGAATGGCAATCATGTTCCGTCTATAGTCTACTTTCAGCATGCATCTCCCATCCTGGGAGGATCCTCCCAACACCAGGGTTCTTAATAAACATTTGATACAATAATTTTTTACTGACCAGAGAGATGGTGCAGGGGCAGACACCTACCTGGCATGTATCCCTGGCACACACAAAACCCTCCATATCAATTTAAAAAGGAACAGTGAGATGACTGAAAGGGCTGATGCACTTGCTTTGCATACAGAAACCCCAAGTTTGATCCTCAGCCCTTCTGGTCCCCACTACGGGGATCACCGAGACAAACGCCACAAGATGTGACTCAAAAACAAGCAAAAACAAACAAAAATAATGATGAAAATGAACCAGTTTGGTTCTGGCTGAAAATTTTTTTTTAACTTATGAATGTATTTACATATTTGTAAAATGGAAAAATATTAAAACAAGATAAAAAGGACTATCACTTTATTCACGATCCTCCTGTTGTTCATTGATTTGCTCGAGCGGGCCCAGTAACGTCTCTATCATGAGACTTGTTGTTACTGTGTTTGGCATATTGAATACATCACGGGTAGCTTGCCAGGCTTTGCCATGAGGGCGAGATACTCTCGGTAACTTGCCGGGCTCTCCGAGAGGGGTGGAGGAATCGAACTCGGGTCGGCCATGTTGGCTGCATGCAAGGCAAATGCCCTACCCACTGTGCTATTGCTCCAGCCCCTCACTTTATTAGTTTTATTAATTAATTAATTAAAAGGTAAAAGGTAAAGGCCCTCCCGTTGATCGTCGATTTGCTCGAGCGGGCCCAGTAACGTCTCCATTGGAGACTTTGTTGTTACTGTGTCTGGCATATCGAATACTCTCGGTAGCTTGCCAGGCTCTCCGAGAGGGGTGGAGGAATCGAACTCGGGTCGGCCATGTTGGCTGCTTGTAAGGCAAACGCTCTACCCGCTGTGCTATCGCTCCAGCCCCTCACTTTATTAGTTTTATTAATTAATTAATTTATTTATTTATTTTAGGTGACACCTGGGGATACACAGGGGTTACCCCTGGCTTTGCACTCAAGAATTACTCCTGGTGGTGCTTGGGGGACCATATGGGATGCTGGGAATCGAACCTGGGTCGGCCACGTGCAAGGCAAATGCCCTACCCGATGTACTATCACTCCAGCTCCCAGGACTATCATTTTAAAGGTAAGCATGCTTAACTTCAGTGTATGGTATAGTTTTAAAATCACATATTAGGTATTTTTCAAAGGTTATAATGCATTTTAATATTACTTTGCTTGCTGTTTCCACTTAGAAGTTGCTGAAACAACTTCTAAGCCACCAAAGAATATTTTAGCCTTTTTTTTTTTGATTTTGAGCTGTTGGGGATTGAACCCAGGTTCTCGCACATGCAAAGCAACTTCTCTCCACTGACTGCAACCCCAGCAAATCGCTTCATAATATTTTTCATCATACTTTAAGAAGACGATACAGTATTTAATTGTATGGGTGAATCAAGAGTGATTTACAATATCTTAAATCTGTTGTGCTGGGGCTACTCTCAGCCCGGTGCTCTGTGTTTCCCAGCCGTGCTGGAGGACCCTGCAGTGCTAGGAAATGAACCTAAGACACCCCACAAATAAAACATGTGCTCCGGCTTTGTTCCAGCAGCATCTCCCACAACCTGTTTTATGAAATTAATAAAAGATGTTCGGGGTCTTTGATAATTCTTCCTCTACAAATTGAAGAATAGTTCTTTAACTAATTCTTCTTCTTGTGGGGGACTGCTCTCAAGAGGCCACTCCCGGGATTCTTGGCCAACTCAGCCTGTTTCAGTGGTTAGGATCCAGGGAGTCACTGCAGCTCAGACCCTGTGTGGCCACAGACCCCCAGGGACGCACCTGTCAGTGCTGGGGCATCCAGGACTACACACAGTGATGCTCTGGGAACCATGTGGTGCCAGAGATTGAATCAAGATTGGACATAAAAATGTACACCCTACCCCCCTGTACTATTTTCCTACCCCACAACCATTGATTTCTTTCATTTCATCATTGACTTTTGTTTGTTTTTTTTTTTCTATTTCTGGGCCATATCCAGTGGTCCTCAGCAGAGCCTGGTAAGGTAGCTGTGGCGTATTCGATATGCCAAAAACAGTAACAATAGCAGGTCTCATTCCCCTGACCCTGAAAGAGCCTCCAATATGTTGGGAAAGATGAGTAAGGAGAGGCTGCTAAAATCTCAGGACTGGGATGAATGGAGACATTACTGGTGCCCGCTTGAGTAAATCTATGAACAACGGATGACAGTGATCCAATGATCCAGTGGGGCTCAGGGCTCACTCCTGGTAATTTTTGGGGTATTAGATGCAATGTTGGGAATCAAATCTGGATTGGTCATGTGCAAGGCAAGCACCCTACCCTTTGTACTATGTCTCCAACCCATGACCTGTTTCTTAATACAGCATTAGATTTTATATTTTAAAATCATATTTCAGGCTTATGGCTTCCAAAATGATCTTTTCCACAGAGGGAGTGGGTATTTGCCCCTTCGATAGGTATATTAACTGCTAGGAAACCAGGACTGTGGACTTTGCATTTTAGTCCTGTGAACTGCGAAAAACATTTTGGTTCCCATGACCATAACTGTTTGAGATGCTTATCCTGATAGTTGAGTTTAATCATTTTAGTGGTCTCTTACTTCATATCAAAAAGTCTGGAAATGTGCCAGAGTGAGAGTATGTTGCGTAGTCTGATTGCCTTGCCAACCTGTGTTTGAATCCTCGTGCTCTATACGGTCCCGTGAGCATGAGAAGTAATTCAGAGTAATGCAGAGCTAGAAGTAAGTCCTGAGCATCATTGGGTGTGGCCCAAAAATAAGAGCAAAAAGTCTGGAAACAGTCAGTGTTGAAGGGGTTGTGGTGAGAAAGGAATGCCTCAACCACTGTTGGTGAAAATTTCATCTGGTTCAGCCTCTATGGAAAGCAATACAGAGATCTATAAAAAATAGGAATAGAACTCCCATATAACCAAGTAGTGCCATTTTTTGGCATTTATTCCCAATACGCAAAAACATTCATTCAAAAGGATATATTCACAGTTATGTTCATTGCCACACTTAGTATAATAGCCAAGATATGGAAACAACCAAACTGCTCAACCACAGAGGTGTGACTAAATCAAGAAGTTTCAGTATATATACAAAATGAAATACTCTGCATCTCTAAAAAAAAGAGAAAAAAAAGATGTATTTCACAGTAGCTTGGATAAAACTGAGGTTGTTAGGTTGTTGAGTGAAGTTAGTCAGAAGGAAAGAGATAGATATAGAATAGTAGTTCTCATGTGTGGGACTTAAATATACACAACAAGTCAACAACAAAGGTCTAAAGGCAACATAATGAGAAAACTGATATACACCATTGAGGGGAGACGTTGAGGGGAGCATTTTTGGGGAGGGATGTAGAGTCACTATTTATGGGCTCTATTCTTGGAATTATGTACATGGAAAATCATTATAAACATTATTGTAAATAATATATTCTTAATTAAAAATAACTAATAATAATAAATAATACAACTTGATTTTCCATAACAAATATTGTTAAAAACAATAAAAATCAAAGTCTCTGCTTATTCTTGATCTGCCCTATCATTAGTAGCATCATCAGACTTTTTGCTAGTTCAAATGGTCATCATCCTTCCCTTTTTTCAGGTGGTTGCAACCATCATCCAAAAGGTATTTCTCCCTTGCTGTTTTCCCTTGTCTGATCTATCAGCTGCTTTCTCTTCTGGAAAATAAATAGCATTGCACTGCACTGTCTTCACATTGTTTATCAATTTGTTCGAGTGAGCCCAGTAATGTCTCCATTGTGAGACTTGTTATGTGTTTGGCATATTGAATACATCACGGGGAGCTTGCCAGGCTTTGCCGTGCAGGCGAGATACTCTCGGTAGCTTGCTGGGCTCTCCGAGAGAGACAAAGGAATCGAACTCGAGTTGGCCAGATTGGCCATGTCAAAGGCAAATGCTCTACCCGCTATGCTATCGCTCCAGCCCGGAAAATAAATAACGAACTACTACTACTACTACTACTACTAATAATAATAATAATAAAATCTTGCTTGGCTAACATTACTGCCAATAAACTTCAATGTCTCTTGTTTGCTGAGTACAAACTCAGTCTTTGTGCACAAGCTTATCGTGGTTAAGACCTTTCATAATTTGACCCCAGCTCACTCCATTCCAGTTTTATTTTAACCAACTTTTTAAAAATAATTGTTATAATCTTATAATTTTAACCAACCGAACTGCCTCTGCCTCTATTCATGTTGCTCTTTTATCTTGAATATCTTTTACTCTCATCTCTAGCTAGTCAAAAGCTCTCCCACTCCTTCATCCCCCACCCCCAGCCGGCCATGAAATCCCTTCTACTCCCCCAGCCAGAAAGATCTCTCCCTTTCCTGTACATCAAACACATATTACATATAAATCTTATGGAATTTATCTCCCCACATCCTTGTTACCTCCTATGGTTATCTTCCTTAATAAGAGAAAGGTAGAGAACACTCATCTCGATATCAAACTTCAGCTTTGAAAGATTTTGGGAAAATCAGTCAAAACATTTAAGAGGCCTATGTTTTTTTTTTCTGTTTGTGCATCTCATCCCTCCCATTTCCTGCACTTGTGTGTCAGCATCCACCTTAACCTAGTAACTGATTGCTTCTGTAGCTCTGATTGTCTCTGATTTTTAGTGCTGAAATTTGCATGGGGTTTTCTGACTGCACTTCAGGAATCCACACTGTTTTTCTTCTGTGTTTAGGAGGAAGAGAGTCGCAGAGTTGGTAAACACAGCCTGGAGTGTTTCCCTAAACAGGCAGCCAGATACTTTGATCATTGGTTCTGTTAAGCTTTATCCTTTCTGCTACCTCACAAGGATCTATTTTCCAGGCTTGTTTTGAGGAAGCAGGAGTAGCGATTACACCATAATCAGGAAAACATGGGGCCGTTTTATAGGGTGTTCATTTCTTGTGCCTTTAATTACCTATGCTCAAAATCCTGTAATCTAGAGCAGGAGTTACTTTCCCCCCTTTTGATCAAGATTAGTTTAACTGGACAGAGGGGCTAAGCTTCTTATCCATTACACATAGGGAAGACACTCTCTTACCCATCCAGCTCTCAATAGAACCATGATTTACTTGGCATTGACCTGCTGTAAATCCTCCCTTCTATTACTTCAGCTTTAAGATGGTCAGCTTTAAAATATTACTAAAATCCCCATCAAAAGTCCAGTGCTATTTTTCACAAAACTAGAAGAAGGATAATTCTGAAATTTCTTTGGAACCACAAAGATCTCAATAGCCGAAGAAGTCTTGAGGAAAAAAGAACAAAGCTTAAGGTGTTATAGTTGGCTGTTTTCAAACTATACTAAAAAGTGTAGTAATCAGAATAGTATAATATTGGAAAAATAGTCTTTGACTAATGCCTATTATTAAAAGAACCAAGAGCACAGAAATAAGCACATATTTGAACAGCTAATTTATGAGAAAGAATCCAAGAGAAAAGTGATATTCTCGTCAGTAGGTGGTGCTGGGAAAACTGGACAGTCACCTTCTTATACCATACACAAAAGCTAACTCAAAACAGATTAAAGACTTGAATGTAAGATATGAAATCCCAAAATACCTAGAAAAAAAACACAGATGGTAAGCTCCTGGGTACCTTTTCAGTGATGTCTTTATGGGGTTGATCCCAAAGGCGAAGGGAATAAAAGTAAGCTTAAATAAAACTTGTTAAAATTAAAAACTTTTTTTCCCTTCTGTAGAGCAAAGGAAACCATCATCAAAATGAAAAGATAATCTTCTAAATGAGAGTTGTATTTACAAGTTATATAGCCAACACGGGGCTAATGTCTAAACTACATAAAGAAATCAGGCATCTCAATAATGACAACAAACATTGAAAACTTAGCAGAGAATCTGAATAGACAGTTTTTTTCAAAGAGGACATACAGATACCCATCCAGCACATGAGAAGATGTTCAACCTTATTCATTATTAGAGAAATGTAAGTCAAAACCAAAATGATATTACATCTTCTATCTGTTAGAATGGCTGTTGTCGAAAAGACAAGAAATTACAAACATTGAGATGATGAAGAAGAGGGAATTCTTAAACACTATTAGTGGGACTATAAATCTGTACAACCACTATGGAAAATATTGGTTTGCTAAAAAAAAATTAAGAATAAAATTGTCATATGATTCAGTTATTCCACTTCTGGGTTTTAGTACAAAGAATATGAAAGAACTAACTTAAAAATCAATATTTATGTCTGTGTATTGCAATATTATGTCTAATAGTCAAAATATGGAAACAATTTTAGGCTTATTAACAGATAAAATGGATAAGGAAGATACTTAGCTGCCAAAGAATGAAATCTTGCCTTTTGTGACTATATGCGTGGAACTTGTGTGGATTGTGTTTCTCAAATAGAGAAAGAGAACTGGTTAACTTATGTGCAATGAGAAAAGAATAAAGGAAAATAAGAATAAGCTCTTAGATTATGAGAACAGATTGGTGATTAGCAGAGGAAAGGAGTTTCACGGTTGTGTGAGGATAAAAGGGATTATTTGCTTGGTGATAGAAAGAAATTAGAACTTTGATGGGATCACATAGCATTTTCAGATGTAGAGTATATACCTGAAACGTATATGCGTCAACCAATGTTACTTTAAAAATG
Organism: Sorex fumeus; assembly: GCF_029834395.1. Taxonomy (NCBI): domain Eukaryota; kingdom Metazoa; phylum Chordata; class Mammalia; order Eulipotyphla; family Soricidae; genus Sorex; species Sorex fumeus. Next base: position 28,751,529 of record NW_026606070.1, read on the forward strand.
TTTGAAAGAGAAAAATATCAGCCTTCAGCTAAGGACACTGTGTTTCCCAAATGGTATAATACATTAGTTTGCTACATTAAATTGTCCCATAAAGCTTCCATCTGCCCTCAGTGTAAAGAGATGAGCAGAGTTAGCCTTTCTTTCTTTGTCTTCTCTGAATAGTAAATGCCTTTATACTTAAAAATCCAAATACCCTTGTCTTTGAGAAAGATGTGATGCTTTTACTTTTATCGTAAATTGTTGAACTTCCCGTCAACTCTGTTTGGCTCACCAAAACTCAGACCAGCAAGCCATAGAGAATGGTTGGTACAATAAACTTAATTTTTCTCATGATGTTCAGTCCATTTGGCTCTAGAAATAGATGGACTGACTTAAGCTGGGGTCCAAGTCCTGGGTTTTCCATGAGGTACCAGAGGTTACAGAGAGCATATTCAAGAGTCAGGTGCAGGAATTAAACTTCGAGTAGAAATTTTCATAGTCTATGAACTCTCAGATAGGGCTGTCCATAAACTAACATTGTTTGCTGCTTACACTTTTGGTTCCATCTAATACTCCACCATTTTCCTGATTCTTTTATTTCTGCCCAGCATTTTTTCTGGGTTTGTTGCGCTGCATTGGTTTTTGGGACAGGCATCCTGACTTCTTATAGAAAAAAAAACTGATTTTCTGATAGAGAACTTCTTTGTCTGAGAGAAAGTCAGGTTCAGGCAGGTGTAATGGAAAGTTTTTTATTAAGCCCCTCCATGTGCTGGGTACTAAGCAAGTTGGACCCATAGTATAGGGTATAGGCAAAGAAAGAGGAAAGCTACCAGATTTCATTAAATATTTTTTTTTAATTTCACTAAATAAAGTGCCAGCTATCTCCAACACCTTTCCCATATTATTAAACAAAATGGGTGTTTTTCAGTTAGCTCTTCTGTATTCTCTTTCATCTTGGAAAGGACTGAGTCAAGTGTTTTAATAAACAAACGCCTGATTCTCTCACGTCATTCCTTAGGAAACTGTTGATGGTTGACTGAACACATTATCTCATCCTCTCATTCATTCTTTTTTATTGAGCTACTACGTGCACAACACCAGGCTCACTACTATGAAGGAAACAAAAATAAACAATTCATTCCTACTGCCTTTATTCTGAGCTAATAGCAATGACAACCATTATGGAACCAATCATTTTAGGATCTACAGATAGTGGAGGGATATTGGCATTTTGGTGTAGGGTGTGGTAATTAGTAATATCATACCCCTAAAACATGAACATTTGCATTCTTGTAAACCATTGTTACCTCCGGGACACAAATGTTACCAAAAAGAAAGAGAAGAGAAGAGAAGAAAATGCATGGTGTATTCAGCTAAATATTACCTGAGCTAGGCATATTGGTGTCTGGATAGATGAAAGATGATGAGTTGGGACAATCCTAAGAAGACTGCCAACAAAGGACATTTTCCAGGGTAGTAAGTCCATAAAAGCTATAAAATAGATGAGATCTACTTCCCTTATTTCATGAATAAAAACTGATTCTAGAGAAAGTAAGAACAGAACTGTATGACATAAGATGACATAAATTAAGCACAGAGTCTCCTGCCCCTGCACCTGACTGTCCTTGCCGGGGCCCCTTGGAGGGGGGCGGGTTGAGTTTCTCTCCCTGCCTCGGGTAGAGCCCCGGCAGCCGAAGACCTCCAGAACCAGCCACAACCATTCTGAGACCACTCTCCACACGCATGAAGAAACTGGCAGAGGAACACAGGCACACGGGTCCTGGGGCTGAGATCTCCAAGCCTGCTCGAGGAACAACAGGATGATTGTGATCGTGATCATGATGCATTATTTTTTGAGCTATTATTTTATTTATTTTTAAATTTTTATTAGTGAAACACCATGAGGTACAGTTGTAGACTTACAAATTTTTGTGCTTGGGTTTCAGTTATACAATGATTGAGTACCCATCCCTCCACCAGTGCCCATTTTCCACCACCACTGATCTCAGTATTTCACCCCCCCAGCCCCCCCCCCCCCCCATCCCACCCTAACTCTGTGGCAAGGCATTCCCTTTGTTCTCTCTCTCCTTTTGGGTGCAGTGGTTTGCAAAAGAGGCATTGAGTGGCAATCATGTTCAGTCTATATTCTACTTTCAGCATGCAAATGATGCATTATTGAGCACTAATGTGGAGAGAGATGAAAAAAAAAACACTTCATTTTGAGGAACCTAAGAAACTAAACAAGACTACCAAGCACTTCCGTGTGATAAAGGGGCTTGGATAATGAAAAACTCAGAGAGACTTATTTTCTTCCATCTGTTTCTCCGGAAAAATGAATTATGTTTGCTCTATCAATTGAGATAGCATCAACAACTCATGACAAGAAACCCAAGACCGGAGGAGTAGTTGGGTATTTTCAGGGGTGCTAGATTGGGAAGGTAAAAGTTTGCCTTAACATCTTTTTTTTTCTTTTTGGGTCACACTCGGTGATGCATAGGGGATACTCCCGGCTCTGCACTCAGGAAATACTCCTGGTGGTGCTCAGGGGACCATATAGGATGTGGGGGATCGACCGCATGCAAGGCAAATGCCCTACCCTCTTACTCTAGCCCCAATGCCCTAACATCTTAAACCCTTTTATAATGAAAAATATTGACTGCCAATGTTTTTTAGTAACATGTAATGTCTTCAGTTGAATTCAGCTAACATTTGTGATAAATCTGGGAAGTTAAGATACTTTTCTCAAGTATAAGGATGAACAAGAAATAATCCTTGTCTTTACGGACAAGTGGGAGAACGGAGGAATTTCCTCTCACAACTGGATTTGATTATAAACTATCTCATTGACATGTGCTGATAAAGACCATGACTGAAAGTAAAAGAAAATAATGGTAGTAATTCTTTTTTTTTTTCTTGTTGTCAAAAACTTGGCTAAGTATTTATTTGGTTTTGTTTTATTGTGACACTTCAGCTTTTATTTTTTGGCAGACATAATTGTTTTACACAGAAAAATTTACAGTGTACATTCTACCTCTGTTCATAAATCAATTAAAACAAAAGAAAATGTAAACAAAATGTCAATTTTCCTTTATTCTTTGACATAATGTTATTTGTTGCTTCTTAATATTCAGTAAACATTTTTCACTTAAGATTTTTTGTTTGAACTACTTTAGAAAGTTTATGTAGTGTCTAATTATTTTCTTCATTTAAAAAAAAGAAATAATATTTACAAGTGTGAAAATTCCAAACTCAGGGCTTCTGGTACTCAAGAAATTGTGTTTTTCCCTTTTCCTGTTAGAGCTGATCTTTTAGCATCAGAACTTCCCTTCTTTCTCAGATAAACTTAATATTTATTTTTCGGAGGCTCCAGGAGAGTTTATTTTCCTTTTTTCCCCCTTTTGTCTCCCTCTCCCATCCCCTCTGAAGATTTCTCTTCTCTGAGTCGTTCTCAGTTGACTTGCCATTTATTCTTTCTGCTGCTTCTTACTGCCTGTCTCCTTGGATTCTGATAGGGATGGAAGCATCCATTTCAAGAGTCTGACTCTGTTTATGATATAAACTCTTATGTCCCTGAGTATAGACTTAAAAACAGGTGAGTTTGATAATTCATCTTTCTTTCGAAGAAACAGAAAGACGTCTTTTACTTTACTTACTTTTGTTACATTCTCCATGGGGCAGTGACCCAGAATAGACAGTCTGTATTCCGATGTCAGTTAGATATAAAAATTACCCAACTCAAATCAATCTGTGGATTTTCTGAGTCTGATTATTTCTGGTAGTTGGCCAGGTCAGCTTTTGCCAAGGTACCTAAGAGTTCATTTTCACTGTGCCCAAATCCAGTTTTCAGACAGCCAGAGTTTGAATGAGCTATTCTGAGCAAGGCTGAGCTCTGGAATAAATTTCAGAAGGCAATTCCAATAAAGCTGCTTTGCCTCTGCTTTCCAAGAGCACATGTTCTCTGGCTTGTAGAAGGAAACTGATCTCAGTGGATCAGTGGAAACTGTTCTATGTTGATTTCTCTTGATTTACATGGAGGATAGTAGCATCATAACTCATTCAGAACGTTCATCTACTTAGAGCCTGTTCTGTTCCAGGTGCTCTATGTGAGGTTGGACCTTACTCGCATCACAGCTTAGCTATTAAAGATGAAGTAACAGACTCGGGATATAAATGCTGTTGGCATGAAAAGCTCTGGGAGTTTCATGTCTAATTGTGTTCAACTTTGATACTTGCTCTAATTTTGTGAGCATATACCATGTGCAAGCTTTATACTAGATGTGTTAAAGCTTAGTCGAAATAGCAGCAAATAGAAATAAAGATTTTTTTTTTTTTTTGCTTTTTGGGTCCACCTGGCGATGCACAGGGGTTACTCCTGGCTCTGCACTCAGGAATTCCACTGGCAGTGCTCAGGGGCCATATGGGATGCTGGGAATCAAACTCGGGTTGGCTGTGTGCAAGGCAAATGCCCTACCCACTGTGCTATTACTCCAGCCCAATAAAGATTTTTTTTAACTAACCATTTTCTTCTAGGTGAGGTCCTAGAATCAGAGCTCATGCCTAAGAATTTATACTCAATAGAACAGTTGTAAGAAGGACTGAAGGTAAGAAGAGTAGGGAGGTGGAACAGAATTAGGTGAGGGGACATTTGAATAAGAGTTAGCCTAGGAGGTGATGTGAGCCCTGGATTTATGGCTTTTATTTTGCAACTTTAGCTTCAGACTAGAACTCATATTTGACTGACTTATTTTGTTTAAAACTTAAAAAAAATTATTCTTCCCTTTCCTTCTTTACCCATTAATGCTGCAGTGATGAGGGTTTTCAGATCTGGTGGCAGTCCTTATGGCTGTGATGCTCACACACACTTGTGTGAGCAAGTTGGGGTGCTGGGGATGAACATACTTTTGCTGCCTCACTGGAGTTCCTGAGCAGCAGTTGACCTATTACTTGGTATACGAGGCTATTCCAGGGATTCAACTCAAGTTCTAGTGCCTGCAAGGCTGGTCCTCTAGCACAGAGCTATCCCTTGGCTCCTTCCCAGTCTTTCCTTTTCCTCCTCTTCCCCTCCCCTCCAAACTTCCCTTCTCTCTCCTTTTTGCCACACCTAGCGGTGCTTGGGGGATACTCCCAGTTCGACGCTTGGAGATCACTTCCAGTGGTGCTCAGGGAACCTTGCGGGTGCTTTGGAATTAAACCCTTCCCTCTCGCAAACAAAGCTTGTGCTTGTCTCTTTAAGCTATCTCTCCAGCATTTCCGTAGATCTTTAAAACTTAGAAATTGTGATAAAAATTAGTGAATTGTATAAAACTTTCAATTTGCCACAAAAATGTCTAAAAGATATTACTGCATTTTATTACTTACAAATTATGAAATATTATTTTGGTGGGAATTTGTAGCTGAAAAAATATGTATGTTAAGAAACTGGCTGTAGGGGCTGGAGCAATAGTACAGTGGGTAGGGTGCTTGCCTTGCACATCGCTGATGTGCAAGGGTTCGATCCCCAGCATCCCATATGGTTCCCCAGCACCACCAGGAGTCACTCCAGAGTGCAGAAACAGGAATAACCCCTGAGCACTTCTGGGTGTGACCAAAAAAAAAATAAAACAAAATGAAACAAAACAAAAAAGAAACTGGCTGTATAGATTAACAAAAACGTAGTCACAACGAACACATTAGGAAAAAACATGTTGACCAAATATAAGAGAAACTAAATCTACCCTTAAGAAGCAGTCTCACTTAAGAGATTTTCACTAGGACAAGGGTTAAGAAAACCTTCAAGGTTGGGTCTAATGCAAATGGAAAGGGAGATTAATTGGCACTGGAAATGATCACTCAGGCCAAGAGCTGCGCGTGTTGGAAGTACATAAAGGGACATATATGCTAACCGTTCAGCATCTGTGTTGTAAACCATAATGCCCAAAATGAGAGAGGGGGCAGGGCGCAAACTGGGAACATTGATGCTGGGAAATTGCACTGGTGGAGGGATGGGTGTTAGAACATTGTCACACTGTCACACTATCTTCCCGTTGTTCATCGATTTGCTCGAGCGGGCCCAGTAACGTCTCCATTTTTGAGACTTGTTACTGTGATGTTGAATACATCTCGGTAGCTTGCTGGGCTCTCCAAGAGGGGTGGAGGAATCGAACCCGGCTCAGCCGGGCTGGCTGCATGAAAGACAAACGCCCTACCGCTGTGAAAGAATATGTTTTAAAATATAAGGCTTGGGCAAGCTACACTGTTAGATGAACAGCATGACTGGCTGGTGAGAGTTTTAAAAATCAGCTGGGCCCCAATCTCAGGAACGGGCAGTTGCAGTTTCCCCAAAATGAGACAATCATCACAAGACAAATTTCGGGACCCAGCAGGTGGGCCTGACCAGCCACCATGTGCTGTATCAGCAGCTTGTGTGCTAAGAATAACGACCATTAAACCACAGAGTACATGCAACTTATGCAACCATATTCTATACAACGTTAGCTGAAACTAGAGTCAGGGTCCTTGTCCTGAGGCCACTGCATCGGTGGGGACTTGGCCCCTATCATGAACAGCTTTGTAATGTCCTATCTCATGGTGATTCAAAACAAACAAATAATTGAACAAACCCTACAAGATTAAAAGTATTTTAAGGATTGGGAATTTAGGCAGAATATGCTGTCATTAGTTGGACATCATGAATTCCAAAGTTATGGAAATTTAATTTAATGTCTATTGAAAATGTTAACAAATATTTTTGTCTAAGTAAGATGTCATGAAGATATTTATAAATTTATTCCCTTTCTCCTTTCTGTGGGGGTGGGGGACTCCTAAGCAGTGCTCAGGAGACTGAGGGGTCACTGCTGATAACACTAAGTCAACCCAGGCTGACAGTTCAGTGCTCTGGCACGGGGTTTCTGGGGGCTACAGGGCAATCCTGGTGGTGCTCAGAGGCCTCCAGCAGTGCTTTTTGGGAGGAGGGAGAGGAGAGCAAGCAGTGCCAGGGATCAAACTCAGATCCCTACCCGTGTAAAGGCATGTGGCTTGACCACTAAGCTGTGTCTTCAGCCTTCCTTCCCTTCCCTCTGCTGCTGTTCTAATGATCAGAGTTCACACTCATAATTAATTTGGGGTTCACATACTCATTTCACATACTTGGTTTGGTGTTTACATACTTACTTGCAGTGCCCATATACCTGCTTATATGGAATTGCTTGCACTCCTAAACAGTGTTTGTGTATTTTCATTCACAGTGCTTGTTGGGGTCTTTGTTCTTTAGCTGTGGTGCTTGTATACTCCATTGCAATGCAAGGACCCTATGCAGCAGCATTGTTGAGCCTGGTTCATGCATGTGATAGCACCAGGGATGAGATGTATATGGCCTCATGTTCCCAAAGTAGACTAAGGCCAGGGAGCCATTTCCTGGGCCACCATGAAGATATTGAAAATGCCTGACATGACAAAGTGTAATTAGGAATCTCCAAGTGTTTTCCAAAACAGTACGTTATCTACCATTTTATATATTACCTACAGTTTACTTATTTTTTGGTTTCGGGGCCATACCTAGTGATGCTTAGGGGTTACTCCTGGCTTTGTGCTTCAGGGATAATTCCTGAGGTGGTTCTGAGGATGCTGGGGATTGATCCTTGGGTAAGCCACGTGCTAGGCAGCACCCTACTCATTGTATTCTCTCCAGTCCCAGTTTATTTTAATTATTTGCTACAAATATCTTCCTACAGCTCTCTTCTAAGTTTCGTTTTGATTAGTAACCAAATCATTTTGATTAGTAAGCATTTGAAGGTATATGTAGAAAGTCTCTTAAAATATTCTTGAACAAAGTAGAAGTTTTTCATTAAAAATAAATGTGTACTGGAACTAGAGAAACAATACAGTAAGTAGGGAGTTTGTCTTGTACACAGCTGACCTGGATTTGATTCCTGACACCACATGTGGTCCCCTGACCACCGCCAGAAGTGAACCTTGAGCACAGAGCCAGGAGTAAGTCTAAATCACGCCCAGTGTGACTCAAAAGGAAAAAGAGTGTATGTTCAAAGATCATATTTCAGCACCGTGTACTGATATATTATACTAAATAAATCATGTAGGTTCCAAAAATGCAAGATAAATTTTTTGAGCCAAGACCATCCATTTGAATAAAAGGTTGGAGACATTACTTAATTTGAGATTTGCAATCTGTTTAATATATTTTGAACTAGTTTTCAATAATATATTTGCAATTAGTTTGCAATCATTTGCTGGCTAGAACAACAAATTTCCTTTTGCTATGGTGTTCAGAATATTTTAAAAGATAAAGAATCACTCTTATTTTATTAAATTTGGTGTGCACAATTACATAGAAAAATGTCTTTTTTTTTAAACTTAATGACTTGAGTTAATGTGATCCAGGGTGAAAATATCATAAAGAAAGGGCATAGAATATACAGATTACTTCAATCCTCATTTTTTCATGTAAAACTAAATTTTTATAGATGTAGGTGGAAAGGAGATCTGAACATTTTGTCTTAAGACATAAAAGTTTGCTATCATGCAGTATCTTCAATGATCTTTGAATTTCACGGAGAAGTAGTTTTTATTATTTTGGGGCTATAATTTCCAGATATTTATGTAAGGTCTCAAATTATGTTTCATGAGTCCTTTTTTTTTCTTTAACGCTTTTTTCAAAGCCTTTATCAGACAAGTTCTGGTATTTTCTGGAACAAAGAATGCGTGTTTTTAATGAAATTCAGGACTCAATACTTTGAGATATTTTGTGATATGTACAACAAACAACTAAGTACTTAAATATAGAAGTAGGTGAAACGTTTGAACAAAGATGAGAAGAAAGAAACATGATCATAACCTGTGTGTCCCTGTACAGTTAGGAAAATGATTTCCTCCAGCTGTCACCAAGAACACTGTTTTTTGGATATTAGGTATGATGTAATATGATTATGGGCTGGAGCGATAGCACAGCGGTAGGGTGTTTGCCTTGCACGCGGACAACCCGACTGATCCGGGTTCAATTCCTCTGCTCCTCTCAGAGATCCCAGCAAGTTACCGAGAGTATCTTGCCCACACATCAAAGCCTGGCAAGCTCCCCGTGTCATACTCGATATGCCAAACACAGTAACAATAAGTCTCACAATGGAGATGTTACTGGGCCCGTTCCAGCAAATCGATGAACAACGAGAGGACAGTGACAGTCATATGATTTAGTTTTTCCCTAAACTGCCTCTGAATTACCAATCTTGACTTCCACTTTATTATGTATTTTTTCTCCTCCCCTCCCTCCCTCCCTCCCTCCCTCCCTCCCTCCCTCCCTCCCTTCCTTCCTTCCTTCCTTCCTTCCTTCCTTCCTTCCTTCCTTCCTTCCTTCCTCTTTCCTTCCTTCCTCTCTTTTCTTCTTTCTTTATTTTCTTCCTTCTTTTCATTTTGTTTTAGTGAAGCAAGATTGCTTTTGTTTTTATTGAATGAAGCTTAGAAAGATTGGTGAGTGGGGGTAAAGAAGGAAAGGAGTACCTGTTCAACAGACAACATGAGCTTGTAAAGGCAAGCAAGCAAAGAGACATAGATAAGCGAGAGAGATACGTGTCCCAGGGAGCACACAGGCCTTTGAGAGAGAGCCTGTAATTTTACCTTTCACACTGAGCAAAAAAGAGTCACTTCTTACATTAGCTTAAAAAAAAAATCATGTTCTTTGCTTTTTTCACCCTGGAGAAACCTGTGTTCTCTCTTAACATGTCTCTCTCCCTTTACATTTCACTAAGCAGATTAAAAACAAAACAAAATTATTGTTGCTTCACTAAAACAAACAAACAAAAAGAAATAAAAGTGCATGTAGAGGAGAAGTAACAGAGAAGAGACGAGAAGGGCAATGGACTTTCTGGGGTGGTGTGGTGAAAATGGCATTGTGGTATAAAACAATAATATGGAAACTATTGTAAACCATGTTATCTTAATAAAAATGTGGGAAGATTTCTACACCTAGGAATTATAATCTAGCACTAAAAAGTACTAATCAGTTTTTGTGAGTATATAAGGACGCTGATGTAGAGTGATGTATACATAAAACATAATGTTGTAATACAATCTTATTTCACAAAAAAAGAAAACAAAGAAGAATGTGTGTTTTACGTACTTTTGTATTTCCCCCAAGTGTCTGGAGCAGAGTTTCGTACGCACAAAAGACATAATAAAGATTTTTAAATGATATTGGTGTTAGGTTTGGTACAAGTGATGATAGGAGTGCCGCTAAATAGCAATCTCAAAAATGCAATGAAATCTCATTGTAAAGTGAAAACATCTGTGGGCTGGTTACAGCCCAGATCTATCTAGAAATCATATTTTAGTTTTATTTTTTAAATGAAGAACATATAATGACATTGTAGATGCTGAAGTTGGACTGCCTGAGTTAAAGCCCTCGCCATTCTTCTTGTTCTGAGCTCTATGACTTTCTGCCAGGTCCATAATTGTCTTGTGCTCCGGTTCCCTCATCTTTTGCCTTTTCAAGCTCATGTTGTCTGTTGAACAGGTACTCCTTTCCTTCTTTACCCCCACTCACCAATCTTTCTAAGCTTCATTCAATAAATACAAAAGCAATCTTGCTTCACTAAAACAAAATGAAAAGGAGGAAGTGTCAAATGGGGTACTCATAGTACTCACTGGGGAGCGCTTAAAGAAGTCAATGTTATAAGACTAACAGTCGACATTGACTGGAGTTAGAAGAAGGATTGAGAAGAGTGCTGGCTACATAATAAACACTAATAAGAGGATTATTAATTAAGTCAAAATAAAAAGAGAAAGCATAAGAAGGAAACTGTCTGCCATAGAGGCAGGGGGTGGGGTGGGGTGGAGGTGGTGGGAGGGATTCGAGGGACATTGGTGGTGGAAAATGTACACTGGTAGAGGCGTGGGTGTTTGATCATTGTATGACTGAAACTCAGTCATGAAAGCTTTTATAACTATATCTTTTAATGTGATCCATTAAAGAATAAAAAAGGAAAAAAGATGCATTTTCATTACAGAAAATTTAGGAAGAAAAAAATAGAAGAAAATGTTTCCTGGAGGCATCTTACCAAGGGGAACCAATTATTCCTATTTTGATATACTATTGCTATTGTAGACTAAACTGTGCACGCCACTGTAGTCTGATAGGTAGGCGGTCTACTCTAAGAACTGAGACATGAAGATGTCCAGTTTATGTTAGAAAGCAATAGGTGAATTTTAGATAAGAGCATCATCATTATAAAATTGAAATGTTCAGACTATTTGGAAACATGAAAAAAAGAGGAATGTAACATTAACGTGTAGATGGAACATATTCAATTATATAAAATTAAACACAAAATGAAATTAGTATTAGCGGGGTAGTATTATGTATAATTTATTTTAATTATCATGATTAGACTTATTACCAGTGTTGTTATTATTATGTTAACCTTTATTTATTACATTTATTTTTAAAACAGTGCCTGGTTGAATTGTAATTACTTCAAGGTTGAGTCATTGAGTAACAGTGTGAACTCTGCTCTCCCCTTGCACCTTTGGGCCTGGAAGGAACATGTTAAGAACAGCAAAAGGCGTGTCTGCTTGTTGGTACAGCAAGGTACTCTCAAGAGACTAATACGTTTTGGATTGTTTGCGCAATTACATACTCTGAAGTTGCTCAGGTATATATCCTGAAGTAGTTTTAGTCAACAACATCAGCTAGCTATGGTGTCCTGGTAATATGGGGAAAAGCATTCAATGAAGAAAAAAGCAAGGGTTTGTGTGTGTGTGTGTGTGTGTGTGTGTGAGAGAGAGAGAGAGAGAGAGAGAGAGAGAGACAGACAGACAGACAGACAGACAGAGACAGAGAGAGACAGAGACAGAGAGACTGAGACAGAGAGAAAGAATGAGAAAGAGAGAGAGAGAGAGAGAGAGAGAGAGAGAGAGAGAGAGAGAGAGAGAGAACGTGTGTTACAGAGGGAAGAGGTGAGAGAAACTGAGATTTACAATAAAAGGGACTAAAGACAGGGTCCTAGCTAGAAGTTAAGTAAGCATTCAGCCAATTTTAAATGATATTTTAAGGGAGATTGGTTGGATTATTTTTGGGCTATAACTGGCCTTAAGGTTTATACCTGGCTCTGGGCTCAGGGATCACTACTGGCAGGGGTGGGGGAACCAAATATGGTACCAGGGATCAAACTCAGGTCCACTACATGCAAGGAAAGTGCTCTATGTACCTTGTATGTACTCTGAATTACATATTTTTAAAGGATGGTATAACCTTCCATTAACTATGCATATGTGTTGTGTGGGAGGGGAGGTTGGGCCACACCTGGTGGTGCCTAGGGGCTGCTCCTCACTCTTGCGCTCAGGAATGATACTTGATGGTGCTCAGGGACATACTCTGCTGGGAATTCAAACCAGGGTCAAGGCCATGGCAGCTGCGTGCAAGAATACTTTTCACCTCCTGTACTACCTCCCTGGCTCTACAGCTGTATTTCTCTTGTCACCAAGGGTTTTTGTGTTTAAATTATAAAAGGTGTCTGTGAATGTTGGAGGCGACATGCCATCTCTGCAGGGAATTCTGAGAAGTGGGTGGCAGAATGCTTAGACAGGGGCTAGATGGGAGGGACCTTTGTAAAACACGTTAAGAAAGAAGTGTCACCTTTTCCTCAGATGTAGAATATAAGTAACCAAAGCAAATGAACTAACAAATCACAACAACAAAAAATTTATGCTCAGAGAAAATTATAAAGGTCCCCAAAGGAGAAAAAGAGGTGGGGTACAGGGAGAAGGAATGGATGGAGCCAATTTGATGGCAGGAATCTCAGAACTTTGGAGGTGGGTGTGGGGAAGTTTCTAGGCACATAGCAGTGTAGATCTCTACCCCTGCAATTTTGTATGTAACTGGTGAATCAGCAAGATGTTCATGAAAAAAAGGCTGCAGGACAAAGTAACTTTAAACTGCCCAAGGTTTGTCTAAGCAAGCAGCCAGGTTATCACTTGCCTCCTGCTACTCCAGTGGTAACCTGACCACAAGCACTGGGCACTGGATCAGCACTGGGTTGGCCGTGAATCACAGCAGAAGTAATTACTGTGATTTTGAAGGGTGGGGGAGGCAGGAGAGTCAAACTGGTGAAAAAGACTTCAACAGTGTAGAAAAATTTAACTTGTATGACTCCTTTTGGAAGCAGCTTTGGAATGGAAGGTTGAGGTGTCTCTGTGCCACTGATCTGCACGCAGGCAGATGAGAAATTTCCCCATAAAACCTCTCCAATTGCAGAGAGTTCCATCAGCAGGTAACTCAGACATACAGAACAGCTCTGCCTCAAAAGAAAAGCCCTCTATAAAATAAAGAGGAGAATTTAAATGTTCTTTCTAAGGGTAAGAGAAAACAATAGAGAAAAAATATAAACTTTCCAGTTTGCATGGTTTCACAAAATGTTATCCTTCGGATCTTGATTTTACTTCTAATTCAAGTAGAGCTATGGTTTCAGGTCGGCAGATGGCTTTTTTTTTAGGGATGTGCTGATTGAAACAAGAGCCAAGGTTTCATTAGAAATAACATCAAAATGCAGAAGAGTCTGGGGGTGGGGGGGGGAGGGCAGGGAGGATCAGAAGGGATTCGTGGAACGTTCGTGCAGAAATACAAGAACAGTGAAAAATGGTAGACTCAGAAGCAAAAACAGGAAGGACAAATTCACTTTCAGGGAGAGCTGGTGGACTTTGGAGGACTTCCTCCCGTAATCCTATCTTCTTTCCAAGTGTTTGTGTAACTAACACCCTCCATCTGAGCAAACAGATCAAGGGACACGCAGCTTTTGGGGTGTTTCTCTGGAAGGCGTTTTCTATCTCTGAGTTGATGTGGAGGGCTTCAACACTAATTGGTTCCACCTTAGGGAGGATGGATAATTAATGAGCACAGTTTCCTTAACACATTTCAAAATTAATCTGAAGAGAGTTACAGAAGGGGGTTTAAAACAAAGTTGAACTTGGGAGAATTTTAGTGGAATACATTTTTCAGCGGTTCAATTGTTGAATTAAATACTTATCAGCAAATTTAAGACCTAGTAATACTAGCTGATAGATGCAACTGGGTGTTTGGACCACTTGGTGGGACCCCAGAGACAGATGGGAGCTGATTTGAATATTCTACCTCACTGTGTGACTGAGGTGTTGACAGGGTATGTGATAGGCGTATGTCACCTCTGGTATGGGTCTAGAAGAGAAGTAAACACTACATTCCTACGCCCTCCCCCCACCGTGCTCTATGAATGTCTGTAATCTTTCGCCTGTCCTTACATAGACATTTTATTGTAACTATAATCTGTCTATTGGGCATATAGGTCTTAGTAGAGGAGCGGGATATTCATTCCTAAGCATCCTCCAGTGATGCAAAAGCAAGGAAGTTTTATTGCTAGCTGGAGCTAGGGTTCAAGTTCCAAGGTGGCTGGCTCAGTGGCTCCTAGTGGACAGGGACCCTGGCTTAAATTTTCCACACATCTTCATAGTAACAGGTTGTGTAACAAACTTTCTTTGTGGTTTAACAGCTGTTATCTACTTTCAGCACACCAAAGCGTCATGGGGGCCACTCCCGACTAGGTTTCGCCAACTGCAGAATCTGGGGAACTTCCCTTTGCCTCCTGATTGGGTGTATGGTTCGGAAATGAACACAAAATGAATTTAAAAATAATGGAACTCTTGGATTGATTTAGAAATATAGAAAGTAATTATAACCATTACAAAAATTGATTATAAATCAATTTTATAAATCTGGCCATTTGATCTTAGGAAACGATAGCATCTGTCTTGGGAAATAGAAACTTGGGCCTAGATCTAGCATGGTTTTTCTGAAGCCTGTTATGGAGGTGCTTATGATCCTTCACAGGGTGAAGCAAGGCAAGGAGAGACCGAACCCATGCTCCAAGAGTACCGAACCACATTTGATGGGGTTCAAAGCAGGAGGCAGTCAATCTGAGAGGGAATTTTTTTTTTACAGATACATACATATATGTACATATATATAGCACTATAGCACTGTCCTCTCGTTGTTCATGGATTTGCACGAGCAGGCCCAGCAACGTCTCAATTGTGAGACTTGTTACTCTTTTTGGCATATCGAATAACTATGGGTAACTTGCCAGGCTCTGCACACAAGGTTGAGCCTTGTGTGCTTATATATAATAAGGGTCTAGAAGAGAAGTAAACATAACACACACACACACACATAACCATTATATATATATATATATATATATATATATATGCACACAAGGCTCAACCTTTAACATGTTAGTGATCTTATAGACAAGCTTAATGACCTCTGGGTGAAATACAACAATCTTCACACTCTTTCCTCTAAGGACACTTTTTTTGTAGCATTTTTAGCAGTTTTTCATAACAAATAATACACAATTTATTATTTTGGTTCTGCTTTGGGGCAGGAATTGGGTTTGGGATGGAAAAATCCGAAATATGGTGGTGGGAAGGTGAAATGGT
This sequence comes from Sorex fumeus, assembly GCF_029834395.1. Taxonomy (NCBI): domain Eukaryota; kingdom Metazoa; phylum Chordata; class Mammalia; order Eulipotyphla; family Soricidae; genus Sorex; species Sorex fumeus. Next base: position 28,766,964 of record NW_026606070.1, read on the forward strand.
GGTGGGATTGGTATTTGAATATTAAATGTAATCAAATATTGTAAACTACTGTATAAAATTAAAAAATATATCTGAGTTTTTTTTTAAAGGAGAGACTGGAAGGCAAAAAGTTCAAGTATGGTTTGGAAATGAACACAAAATGAACTTAAAAATAATGGAACTCTTGGATTGATTTAGAAATATAGAAAGTAATTGTAACCATTACAAAAATTGATTATAAAATTGTTGTATATATATTTATCTATATTATCTACATATGTATAAAGTGAACACTTACGTTTGCTTCCTCTGATAGATTAGGAATACCTAGAACTTAATGTACATTCTTTAATTTTTAGCCTCAGCTTGGGGTCTGTAACCATGCCAGCCTTTGCATGACCTCTATATAACTGATTAAGACAATGCATGCTCTTGGAATTCACTAGAGAATAAGAATTTATAGACTGAACTCATTGAGAAAACATAAATATCAGGTTGGGGTAGAGTTTGTGTTAACATTTGACCTAAGTAGATGGGATTTGGACCGACTGAAATAGAGGATATAATGTTGCCTTGGGTGCCTCTCGCTGCTGAAACAAATCTCCACACACCTACAGATTTCAAACATTCCCAGTTGTTCGTAACAGGTAGCTCAAAGGGTTAATATGCATGCTTGTATGTAGGAGGTCTGATTAGGAGTGATCTGTAAGCATGAGTCATAAGGTGTGGTTTAAAAATGGAAAGTAAAACACTATAGATATATTGTCATATTTCTGAAAGTAAAAAATCTGAATAGAAGATTAGATCCGTATATAGGAAGTATTATTCTTTTGTGAGGGGTGTTTCTGGGCCACAACCAGCTGTGCTCAGGGTTTGGGCTTTGAGTTCAGGGATCACTCTTGCAGTCTCAGGGGACAATATTTGGTGTTGAGAATCAAACTGGAGCCACTCACATGCAAAGCAAGTCTCTTGATACTGTATTATCACTCTGGAACTGGCAGTATCATTCTTTATCATGCTCTGGGGAAGAATATTTTCTTGCCTTATCCATCTTTTAAAGGCCATATGAATTCCTTGGGTTGGAGTCCTTTTCCACATCTTTGAAGTGCTTCACTTAAGTCTGTCATCATTACCCTTTTCTAAGTATCATCCTCTTGCTTTCTTCTTGTACAGATCACTGTGATTACACTGGGTCTAACAAGGTATTCCAAGACCATACCTTCCTCTCAAAATTCTTAGTTAACTCCTACTGCAAAATAAATTTGCCATGGAAGTCAACAATATGTTGACACAATGGGGGAAGGGACGTCAACCTACTTGAAAAGTCATTGTTCAGTCTACCACTGATATTTAAAATAAAAATTAAAGTGTGGTTCCTGAATATACAGCATCAGCATTGCTTGGTGATATTTTCTTTTTTTTTAATTTAATTTAATTTTTTTAATTAAAATTTTATTTTATTTTTTTTTTATTTATTGAATCACTGTGGGAAAAGTTACAAAGCTTTCAGGTGTAGGTTTCGGTCATGCAAATATCAATCACATTTCCCTTTACCAATACTTATTTTTCACCAAGAAGAACCCCAATAAATCCCCCCATCCCCCCCAATGCCTGTGGGGCAGATGAATTCTAGTTAACACTCTATCTACTTTGACTAGCTTCATTGTTTCGATAAAAGTTGCACCATTATTATTTAGACTTTACCGCCCCCCCCCCCCAATCAGCCATGCTGAAAAAGCATTGTGAAATGATTTGCTTTCTACAGCTGGGTTCAAGAATTAAATGATGTCGCGCAGACGCGCGGTTTTGGATTTCTGCTATTTTACTTATGAACCCTGGAAGTATTTCTACTGAGAGTCAGATAATTAAGAGATTGGTTTCTGTGCTCTGGAGTCATGGCCGTGCCGGAGAGCTGCTTGTGGGGGGCAACTGGTCACCTCAGTAGGGCGTGAAGGGCGGGCCGGAACGCCCCCCTTCCCATGAGGTTTCAGGCGCGACCCCACCCCCTGCTCATACCTGCTGTCCACAAGGCTCCCATGCGGCCGCCATCTTTCTTTCCAGAGAGGAGAGGGCGAATGGGGCAACACCCTTTCCCCTCTGGGCAGGCAAGATGGCCTGTATTAACGCATAGTCCGTTTGCTTTTCTGCTCCAAGCTGCTGGTTTTCTGCATTAAGTCCTTGTGCTTCTGGGGCCGTGGCCGTGGCCGTGCTGGAGAGCCGTGGGGGGCAACTGGTGACTTCGGTAGGGTGTGAAGGACGGGTGATATTTTCTTAAACTGAGGCATCATGGTTTGCAATGGTATTCACAGATCACAGATCATCCTGTTATTTGTCGATTGCCTCGAGCAGGCCCCAGTAACGTCTCCTTCATCCTAGCCCTGAGATTATATTCAAGGCTCTTTAGGAGAATGAGACCCATCATTGTTACTGGTATTTGGCATATTGGGTACACCACGGGGAGTTTGCCAGACTCTGCCATGTGGGCAGGCTACATTCGGTAGCCTGCCAGTTTGTCAAAGTAGGAATGAGATGTCATAATAAGATGTCGGTTCCGGGAGCTGGTTTTTATAGTCTCAGAGTCTTGGCCGCTGATGGGATTACACGGCGCCAGAGGGCCAGTTGGTGGGTGTGACCCCCGCCTACTGGAATTTGGAGGATCTGGGTGGAGGATGCTCGATTCCAATCCAAGTAGGCTTGGAGATCTCGGCCCCGGAACCCACGTGGCTTTGTCCCTCTGCTGGTACCTTCAGGTGTGCAGAGAGTGGTCTCAGCATGGTGGTGGCTGGTCCTGGAGGTCTTCGGCTGCCGGGGCCCTGGCCAGGGCAGGGAGGAAAGCTCAACCTGCTCCCCTCCAAGGGGCCTCGGCGAGAAATAGCCAGGCGCGGGGGCAGGAGACTGCAATGGTATTATTTATGTTTTATGCATAAAATATTACTTCACCACTACCAGTACCAAAGTTCTGATATTCCTCCATCTTCTCCTAGGTCCCTTCACATCTAACCCTCCTTGCCTGCCATATCCCTTAGTAAACTCAGTTTTGTTGACAGAGTCTTCAGATTTGTTTCATTGGCTGCTATCCATTTCATATTTTTTATTTTTTTAAAATTTCATATAATGAGTGGTATCCTTTTGTGTTTGCTTTTCTCCTTCCAACTTACTTCCCTTGGTAACCTTTAGTTCTGCCCAACTTGTAGAAAAAGGGAAGATTTCATCTTTTCTTTTTTTGATTTTTTTATATTGAATCGGGCTGGAGCGATAGCACAGCGGTAGGGCGTTTGCCTTGCACGCAGCCAACATGGCCGACCCGCGTTCGATTCTTCCGCTCCTCTCGGAGAGCCTGGCAAGCTGCTGAGAGTATCTCGCCCACACGGCAGAGCCTGGCAAGCTCCCAGTGACGTACTCAATATGCCAAACACAGTAACAGCAGTCTCCAATGGAGACGTTACTGGGCCCGCTCGAACAAATTGACGAACAACGGGAGGGCCTTTACCTTTTATATTGAATCACAGTGAGATACACAGTTACAAGGTTGTTCTTAATTGGATTTCAGTTATATAATGTTACAACACTAACCCATTGATTTCATCTTTTCTAATAGTTGTGGATTTATACCAGAATTTTTTAAATCCACTGTTGGGTACTTGGATAGTTTTCAGATTTGTCCATTGCAATTTTTCTTCTCTCGACAATTGCCAGTACAAATCTTATCTAAGTACTGAAAAGAAACTAATGTCCTTCTGACCCCAGTGTGATTTGAACGCTCAGTCTTCTGATCTGAAGTCAGATGCGCTACCCTTGCACCACGGGGCCTCCTGAAAATCTGGACATTGTAAATATCACTCCCGTGAACATAGATGTGACACATCTTTTAAAATTAATGATCTTGAAATCTTCAGGCTCGAAAGAAATCCAGAATGGATGACTACCTCCATCTCCCTGTGCTCCTGGTAGGCAGGCAGTCATGCCCACAGCTGCTTCTGGTGCCATATAAGCTCATTAATGGCCACAATCCAAAAACACACAAATGAACCTCAGAAGAGGAAGAGAGCAACATGCCACAGAGATGCCTCCAGACCCAAAGTCACCATTCAGTTAAAAATTCAATTCTAGCTGTATCACTCTATTTAAAATCTTAGAATTTCTGGAGCATGCACCTGCTTTTGCAGCTGCTCAGCATCTCATACTCCATACAAGGGCTGAATGCCTCCAGAGTGATACAACAATCTTCACACACTTTCCACTAAGAAAATTTTGGGGGATCATTTTTAGTGGATTATTCATAACAAGCAACACAAAATAAACTATTTAGGTCCTCCTTTGGGGGCAGGCCTTGGGGATCGAGGTGGAATAATTAAAAATATGGTGATGGGAAGGTGGAATGGTGGTGGAATTGGTGCTGGAATAGTAAATGTAATCAACGATTGTGAACAACTTTATAAAAATAAAATACAATAAAATAAAAAATAAATAAAATTAGGGGTCTTGCATTCTTGCATAGATGCCAGTGAGTGGAATTACTAGATTGATGCGATAGTTCTATTTTTACTTTTTTGGGGGAGAAGTTTCTATATTGTTTTCATAGTGACTGAACCAGATTTCATCCTCACAAACACTAAATAAGAGTTTCATTTTCATCATAACCCATCCACCCTGGTTGTTTCCAAACTTCTTCTTTCTCTTCTGCTTCTTTTTTTTTTTAAACAAAGGGTGTTCTCACTGAAGTGAAGTGATATCTCATTTTCGATTCCTTAACAATTGGTGGCAAGGAACACTTTTTTATGTCAGTTAACCATCTGTATGTTTTTGTAGAAGTGTCTTTTTAGCTCTTCTTCCCATTTTTAAAATTTTTTGTTATTGATTTTTGTGAGTGTTTTATATATCTCGCATGTTAGCCTTATGTTAGATGCCTGGCACACAAGTATTTTCTCCCATTCAGAAAATAAGAGTGCATTTTAAGAAATTCCTAGTCGTATTTCAGAAATACTTTACTTCAGAATTTGAGTACTAATGAGGGCAGGGTGCATTTTAAGAAATTCCTAGTCGTATTTCAGGAAACACTCTACTTCAGAATTTGAGTACTAATGAGGGCAGGCTTAAGGGGTGGTTGGGAAAATTTGAGACCATAGTGGAGGGAATGTAAAGTGGTGGTGGGATTGGTGTTGGAATATTGAATATCTGTAACAAATCATTAACAACTTTGTAAACCACAGTGTTTATATAAAGTGTAAAGGGAAATTTTTTAAATGAATAATAAAGGCTGGAGCTATAGCACAGCGGGTAGGGCATTTGCCTTGCATGCGACCAACATGGCTGATCTGAGTTCGATTCCTTCACCCCCTCAGAGAGCCTGGCAAGCTACCGAGAGTATCTTGCCCACACGGCAAAGCCTGGCAAACTACCTGTGACATATTCGATATGCCAAACACAGTAACAAGTCTCACAATGTTACTGGATCCGCTCGAGCAAATCAATGAACAGGAGGACAGTGACAGTGACAGTGAATAATAAAGATAAATAGATAAAAGAGAACACACAAAAAAATTTAAAACTACAGAATCTCAATTAAAAATTTAAAATAAAAAATTTGAGTAATAATCCAGCAAGAGAGAGTATTTTTGCTTGGATGGTTGTTTCCTACAGTATGCTAGTTATTGTACCATTCTTTTCTGGACTATAAGGTTTCATTTAATAGTTGTGCTGTGAATCTAATAGAGTTTGCCTTATTTTTGATCTACTCTTGCTACTTTCAGAATTCTATTTTTATTTTGACTTTGGTCATTTTAATGACCGTGTATCTTGATGGGGTCTGCTATTTGGGATATATAATGTTTGTAACTGAGTTACTTGGACCTGGGTGTATGAATTGATTCTCAGATTGAGAAAGTACTTAACTATAATTTCTTCAATCAGTAATTCTTCCCTGTGTTCTTTCCTTTTCTTTAAGAACCCCTGTGATGCAAAAGTTCTTCCTTTTGATGATTTTCCATAGATCTCAAATGTTTTATTATTTTTTATCATTTTTTCTTCTTTTATTTTACTTATTGTTTGGTACACCTCATCCTTAAGCATACTGATCCATTCCCTGGTCTCTGTTATTTTACTGTGAACTCTGGTGTTATGTGTTTTTTAGTGTAACAACTAGGTTCTTCAGTTGAGTGATTTCTGGTTAAAGTTTTCCCATACTTTCTCTTTTATTATTGGAATTCTCTTCAATTGCTTCCTCAGTTAAGTGAATATTCTTACAAATACCACTGGGGAAACTTTATCAGGGAGTTTAGAGAGCTCCTGTTTGTTTGGGATCCTTCCTGGGCTTTGATCTTTGCCCATAAATACAGGAAATTCTCCACTTCTTCACTGTGCCTAGTTCTGTGCAGGCCTGGATAGCAATTTTGAGTTTATACTCATAAATTTCACCTAAAGACTATTGTTCTGAGTTTTTGTGTTGCTCTGGAATGCTGCTGAGAATTTGTGGTCACAAACTTACTGTTTCATCTGCCTCCCTAAGTATCAGCAGATCAGACTGCTTCTCAGAGTTTGCAGTTGCTGATGCCTGGCAGAGGCTGTGCCAACAACATCCAACGGGTTTGAGGCCAACAGTTCCTGTAACACCAGGCAGACCTGATAGTTAGGAGGGTACTTGTATTTGACATCACCTATTAGTAGGGAAATATCCTGTGGTCCAATCCTATGAATGACCAGGTCTGGGTTCTCAACAAATGTATAGTCACTAAAACAAGGGTGAATGTAGGCACAGCAGGCAATGCTAAGTTTGCTGCTTTCTGTTGTTCTGCAAACTGCTTAAACCTAGCATTTGTTTCTCTGACTACAATAAATCAGATGTGGACTGGGAGAACCTGGTTGGTTTAGTCTTGGGTGGGGAGATGTCATTTAGGCCTGCTGTCTATCCTTGCTTGGAATGGAAAAACTTACCCTCAGATTGCTTTTCTCTGTTGTTGTGTTTCTATTCTCTTGTTTTTTTAAAGAATATTTTTGATTTGGCACTCTTATTTACAATGCTATTAATACCAGAGTTCCAGACATACAAAGCTCAGTTCCTAACCTATCACCAGCCTCAGCATCCCTCCGCCCAAAGACTTCCACCTTCTGCATACCTTACTGTGTTAGGAGATTTATTCCCTTGATTTAATTATTATGGTTTGGGGCATATGTTTGAAATATTGTTGTCTATTGCAGTTTTGATATGTACAGTTACCTCATTGCTACACTACCCAAGTTTTTAAGGTCCTGATCAATGTCCCTTCAAACTACCTATTTTTCTTTTTTTCTTAAAGTGTTCAGAACTATGGAGTCCCTACTAACTTTCAGGGGTCCTCTGACGTAAGCCTGCTGTAAATGCTATCTTTGAGTATCTTGCTAAATTTAACTATTGCCTCTAGATTAGATTTTAAGAGTGGCTTTAGGTCTGGGATGTTGGGTTTCGGCTGTTTCTCTGTTTTCCCAGGAGGGAGTTTCCTGCCTTCACAATCTCTGCTCCACTTTCCTCACTCCCTGGAGTCACACTCCTCAGCTTCCTACACTTTGCTGCTTCTTGTTCCACCGCAGAACTCTTGTCCAGGAGATGGTGGCTGGGTTCTCCTGTGAACTTCCTCAGCAGGCCCCACGTTAGATTCTGGATTGAACTCAGTGTTTAGATGTAGTGTATGTTTTGGTGCTGAGGGAACACACTTGGATTGTGCCCTTTTCCACCATCTTGGCTCTGTCTTCTGGTAATTTTGCTAGTCATGTAAATCCTTGGGCTTCTGAAATAGCCCCCTTGGCAAGGCCCAGAAATCTGTTGTGCATAAACCTTCTGGGTAATCCTAAACCATTTTGAGAGCCAGTACCTTGAGAGTTTGGACACAGGAAAAACACGGTTCAGAGGGCTGTGAGGAGACGTACTTTGCAGGGAAAAAGAATTCCTAGTACCGAAGAGCTCCGAGAATACATAGATGGAATTGGTATAAAAGAATCGGGACACTCAGGTGAAGGATGACTCAGGTTAAGGGAGCCAGTAAATTTCTGGCTTCAAATGTGAATTTGGTGGCCTTCTTACACAACTCACAAAATGAACTGCTGAACTGAATAATCCTGATTACTTCATGAGGACTGAATATTATCTGCTCAAATTTACAAATTTAACAGCCTGATCTAGAAAAATAATTTTCCGTTTTTCTTTTTAGTATAGAAGGATTTTTAGATTAAACAGACACTTTCATATATGCTCATAATGAATGAACTATAATAATTATTACAAAATCAGTTAATATCTTAATGTCTGAAGGTCTTGCTCAAATTAGTAATAATAATAGCTATAATTTATCAGCCGTTTTACTATTTTTTCCCTCAAACAAGCAGCACTGTGAGAAATTCACAACAACAGTGTTATCTCTGAAGGTTAGTTGCTCCGAAGAATTGCAGGTGACTTCCCATGAGGGTTGATTAAGAGCAGAGGACAATCGCCTTTCCAAAGGCAGAGAAATAAGACCATTTAGAATTATGCTCTCCAACAGGCAAACAGGAAGCAGGAAGCTCTCTGTCAGCCATTCTTACCCTGCCTCCAGAGCAGGAAAAGCAGTAGGAGAGCTGTATCAGTTACTTTGACCTGTCCAGGAAATAAAGCAGCTTATTCTGTCTGCAGACTTGGGCTGGCAAGTAGGGTGCAGAAAGCTTCTGCAATCCATGTAACTCTCCTTGATAGCCAAGTGACATCCATTCTGTGTTAATACAGAGGAAATGGAAAGATCTGTATACTCAAACACATTAATTAGGCTGTAAACAAAACAGGAGATAGCAGTTTTGTCAAGAAGCAGTAAACAAGCAGGAGACAAGCTTTATTCTGAGTCTCAAATACTTCCCAATGAGACCACCCTAAAATCACTGTGAAACTCAATTCTATGAATTCAAAATGAGCACATAGTATGAGATTAATTACAGTATCCCTGGCAAATATAGCAATAATTAGAGAAGCTAAACCTTATTTCTAAATGTATGTTACTATACTGAGTCTCCTGGACTTGGTATAAAGGTTATCCCAGCCTGGAAATTTTGTGTGCAGCAATAATAATAATACAATACAATAATACAGAAATAAAATAATATAACAGCAATAATAATAATCCCCCAAATACATCACAATTAACCAGAATTTAAAATAGAAGAGAATCAAATGTTAAATGTGCCTACAAATATCAATGCTTAAACAGCAACTTTTCAACTCTTTAAAACTTCTCTTAAGGCTAAGAGAAAGACTATGGGATCTGAACTATATACACATAGTATAAGGGATCTAAGCTTTGCAATAATTGTAGAACAAGGTAAAGGTAAAAGGTAAAGGCCCTCCCGTTGATCGTCGATTTGCTCGAGCGGGCCCAGTAACGTCTCCATTGGAGACTTTATTGTTACTGTGTCTGGCATATCGAATACTCTCGGTAGCTTGCCGGGCTCTCCGAGAGGGGCGGAGGAATCGAACTCGGGTCGGCCATGTTGGCCGCGTGTAAGGCGAACGCCCTACCCGCTGTGCTATCGCTCCAGCTGCAGAATTCAACCCACATATCAGTTTTATTAATGAACTTAAATGATGGCTCTGAGTGCTGTCAAACCAAGCCAGCTAAGGATTTAAGATTTAAAGATGATTGAGAACAGTATCACTGATTTAATATAATTCCACTGTGTTCTTTTCACCTTTTCTGATGCCTGTGTCATTTAGCATCAGAAACCTAGTGACAAAGAAAAAGCTTCAAGCCATTTTGTCCCTAACCTCTGGTTTTTCTTCTCCCTCATCTTTACTTGCATAATTTCAGTCACTGAATCTGCTAATTCATTCTCCCTCTGAGATGCTCTCACTTTTGCCTACCTTCATTTCTACAGCTTCACTTTTAATTCCCATCCTGCTGGACTGTCAGCGCTTTCATGGCCCCTGGGCTCAGTGTAACCTTGACCAGAGTGCAGAAACACTTTCAACACGGTAGGTCAACCCCTCCCACCCCCCAATCCTGAGTGTAGAGCATTGCCCAGAAAAATACAATGATTCCCTCCTCAAAGCTAACCTATCACTTTGTTTGATTTTTAAGATAACCACTGTATAAAATAATTTTACAGCCATCTATCTTACATACAACTAGGGCAAAAATTCTTAGGATACAGCTTGATTAATTTTTTCATATATGTAACCTCCAACAGATCAAGGTGTCAAATATCCCAGTAGATCAGTAAATGCTCCTGTACTTCCTCTCAATAAAAGTGTGCCATCCAGAGGTAGTCACTCAACCAGTTTCTATCATCATAGATTTATTTGCTTATTTTTAACATTTATATAAATGGCAACACATGTTGTATGGTATTTTGTTGTGCATAATTCTTATTAAGAATATATTACAAGTTATGTTTTATTCTGTCATTAGTTATTTGGATTGTTTTAATTGGGGAATGCTATGAATAAAGCAGTTGGGGAATTCATATATATGCATATATATACACACACATTTTTATGGACATGTGGACTTACTACTACATTCTTTTTCTTTTGCAGTGCAGGGATTCAACCTGGTGGGTCTCATATATACCAGGCATGTGCTCTACTGCTGAACTACATCCCAGACTTCATGCACTTACTTTGTTCAGGATATGTGGAAAAGTAGAAGTGGAATGGCAGTCATAGGGGATATCTGTCTAACACATAACTATCTATATCACATAAATGATATTTACAAATTGTCACAAAATGATATGTGATTTATGTGTTTTATATCTCAAACATGTATACTGCCTTAGGATGTCATCTTCAACCATATTTCTTTCATTCAGACATAGCAAAGTTATATGGGAAAAAACTATTTTTTTCTTTCCTTTCTTAATACAGTTTAGGTAACATGGTTACAATGTTATTAAAGTTTATGGTATTTAGACGCAAAGTAACTGCACCCCCCCCACCACTGAAGTTCCCAACACCTTCCACCACTGTCCCTATGTTACCTCTAGTCTGATTTCCATATTCCATATCTCTCCCCACAGTAAGTGGTTGTCACTTTTGTCATTTAGAGCCAAGTGTGTGTCACCAAGAAACAATTGCTTATACTACCAATTTGGTAGAGGTACTCACGAGTCTTCTTTTGATTTATCTTCATTATTTTAAAATTAGTGATATAAATTATACATTTTTATCTTAAAAATCCCTATATTTAGAGTCATAATTTCAGAAATTTATTTAGTAAAGTCTTTTAAAAGTTTGAGTCCTTGGAGCTAGATGGACAGTTCAGTGGGTAGGGCACTTGCCTTGTATGTGTGTAATTCCTGGATTCAATTCCTTGCACTCCATGTGGTCCCTTGATCCCCACCAAAAGTGATGGTTGAATTCAGAGTCAGAAATAAGAAATGAAGCTTGAGCCAAGTGTGGTCCCTTGAACAAAAATTTAAAAAATTAAAGTTTGAGTCCTTAGCTGAGCAAATGAGAGATAAAGAGGAATCATTTTTTCCAAACCAACAACTAGTACTTCAGCATGAAAAGAACATGGAGCAGGAGTTAAGAAGCCAAAAATTTTGTAAGTCAGAGGTATAATACAACTGGTATTGTCTCTCTGGCCTTACATGCGGCAGGCCTGGATTTGATCCCTGGCATTGTATGTGAGCCTCCATGCCTGGTCAGACATTGATTCCTGGACATAGAGCCAGGAGTAAGCCATTGCTGGGTGAGCCCTCGAACAAAATAAAACAAAAGCCAAAAATTCTTATTTTGGAGCAAATAAGTCTACTGTAAATAAGGGAGTCTTATTAGATGGCCACTAAGTTTCTTTTGGGTCTAAAGTTTTGTGCTTCTGAACTTTTTTTTTGTCAAAACCTGAAGGTCAGTGCCTTGCAATGAGGGCTGGACAAATGAAGCAATCTAAAACTATCTTTGATGTTGTCAAACAATTTTATACACACATTGCATTTCTGTTTCTGGGGTAAAATGAACTTCTCGGATTAAAAAAAAAACATGAAACTTAGAAATTAAGTTACTTAATTAAAAATAAATTTATTTTAAATTATTGTCAATTTAGCATATGTGCAACAATTCTCACTTTTTGTTAACCAAAAAGCATCTGAATGTCTCAAAAATCAGCACACCTCTTCTTTCTTGTACATTTTGCAGTGTGAAGGCAGATTGTTAAATAGCAAAAATTGGAGAGTTGGGAATTAGTGGGTAAACTTGACAAATGTTGGTTATGAAATAGTCTGATTCACTCTAGGACAAGTCATCATGGATTATCAGTTTGTTTCTGATAATGCTGGATTTCAGATGTTTAAATGACAATGATTACACATGAATTAGAAAAAGAAAATATGTGCATTTTAAGGTGTATGAGAGTTACCAATTTTCAGAATACACAGTTACACAGAAAGGTTGAGGAGCTGAAATTAGAAAGAACAGAAGCAAAAACCAAAAATCAATTCTGTTGCCATTTTCTCTCCCAGGGAGGTTCACAAGTAGAGAGTGAGACATGAAAACTTGATCAGCGGCTGAGGCTGAGCCAGTATGTTCCTATCAATGTTTTGTAGCTGAAGAACAAAACTGGACTGTGGAACCCATCAAGAGGAGAAGGCTCTGGCAAGTCTTCTTGAGCATATCACATCCTAGGAATAAAGATGAATTAAAAATAGACAACATTCACGCACAACACCCCTCTACCCCACACTCTTAATTCTAATTGACTGATTTTTTATTGAGGTGTCATATGACTTAAATATTTGCACGTGGTCAACCTAGGTTGGATTTCTGGCTCTATGACCCCCCAGGACCACTGGGTGCTGTCCTGGAGACATTGAGCATGGCCAAGGTGAACTTGGTTATTTTTCTATTTGTATTTGTGGTGTAATTTTTAGTAGTATCATTTATGGCGGGTTTTCTTCCCTTGATTAAGGAATATATTTGCTTTTCTTAAAATGACTTTCCCCCTTTTCGTTGGAAGGAACTTATGGATACTATTTGAGGACTGTTCTGGATTCTGAAAGAAAATTCTATCTCATGTACTAGATGTGAATGGACTGGTTTAATATAAATCATTAGCCTTTAGTGAAGTCACAAATGAAGGAGATGCTTTGTATCTATTGATTAATGTATTATTTACGCTAATCTTTATTAGCTACATTATCTCTTGGATTGGTATGGCTGGGAAATACATGATGATTTTGTTACCTTACACAGAGCAACAGTAATTTTTACCCCTAGTAGACTATAAACATGTTAAAGTCTTTCTTTAAAAACAACACATTTTCTGAACTTCAGGGTCTATTTTACTTCCGTCTGCCATAGTCTAGAATGTTTAACTTGCCAAAACAATACTTTTTAAAAAAATATTAAGGCCAAGAATAGAAAAGATTTTTAAAAATCTACTTATTAAAACATTTGTTTTCTGTTCTTTGGTCCATGATAATATAAGCTATAGACTCTGTGAGCTCACAGGTTAAATATAACCGGCTAAATATTCTTTCTTTCTCTCCTTCCTTCCTTCCTTCCTTCCTTCCTTCCTTCCTTCCTTCCTTCCTTCCTTTCTTTCTTTCTTTCTTTCTTTCTTTCTTTCTTTCTTTCTTTCTTTCTTTCTTGTCACACTCAGTGGTGCTAACCCTCCACTGTTGGAAAACTGAGCTGCAGTCTGCATCCTTTTGACTGTGCTCAGGGATCACTCTTGGCAGGTTTGGGGGAGGAGGGGTTATACGGGACACCCCATACATCTGTGAATTGAACCTAGAATGGCTTCATGCAAGGCATGCATACCACCCACTGCACTGTATTGTTCCAGTTCTGAGCTATCTTTTATTTTACTGTGTCATTGATACATTTTTCACTTTTAATTATCTTGTATTCTATTAAAAATTTTGAATCTGTTCACAACTAATCAAGTTGTTACAATCCTCTTCAAAATTTACCCTTTCCTTGTCTATTGTTTTATCTTGAAGAAAAGTGTTAAAATTAGTTTGAAAATGAAAAAGAAAACAGAAAACACATATTGTAGTTGGCATATACCCGGGATATAATCAGGATATTGACATATCCTGAGCATATACTCAGGATATTGACATTCTAGATTTATGATGTGAACTTCTTCTGTGTTTTTCTTCAAAGATTTTATTCTGTTTGTTAATTTATTGAAATTTTGTGCCAAAAATTTCGCTGAGAAAACTTTGGATTCATATAACTATGAATAACTATTCACATTCATATGAAGTGGCCTTGTATTAGTTTTAGCATATAACTATGAGCCCATAGTTATATGCTAAAACTAATACAAGACCACTTTCTTGGTGAATCTAGAAGGATAGACCTCTAAACCATATAAACAGTTCCACTCTTATAAAACCAATGTTATCTTAATTAGAAAATAGTAACAAGAATAAAAGATTTTTATCAATAAGAATAATAATACAGAAAAATACTACTGTATTTTAGTTGCTTTTGGCTTTGGTTTTCAAGTCATACCCAGTGGTGTTCAAAGATGACTTTTGGTTCTGTGCTCAGGAATCATTCCTGGTGTGTTTGGGGGCAACCATACACAGCATGCATATGCAGTACCAGAAAGTGAACTGTGCTCAGCCACATGCAAGGCAAGAGTTTTTCTTTTTCTTTTTCTTTAGATTTTTGGGTCACACACGGCAATGTTCAGGAGTTAGTCTTAGCTCTGCACTCAGGAATTCCTCCTGGTGGTGCTCAGGGGACCATATGGGATGCTGGGAATCGAACCTGGGTCAACTGCATGCAAGGCAAATGCCCTACCCACTGTGCCATTGCACCAGCCCCAGGGCAAGTGCTTTATCCATTGTACTATCTCTCCAGTCCTGGTTTTGTTAAAACCTGTTTTTTCCACTGGTAATATATTGCAAAAGCAGAGCATATACTCAGGATATTGACATTAATGTGATTAAGAAAGATGGTTTCTGCAATAGACTTGTATAGTAAAGTTGAAGGTTATAAAATCAGTACCCAAAAGTCTATGGCTTTCCTATATGCAAATAATGAGAGAGAAGAAAGCGACATAAAAAAGCAATCCTGTTTACAATTATGCCTCAGAAAATCAAATACTTTGGAATCAGCTTAACTTAAGGAGGTAAAGGACCTGTATAAAGAAGACTACAAAACGCCACTACACAAAATAAAAGAAGACACTAGGAAATGGAAAGATATCCCCTGCTCATGGATCGGGAGAATTAACATTGTCAAAATGGCAATACTCCTGAAAGCATTGTACAAATTCAATGTGATCCCTATAAGGATACCCATGACAACCTTCAAAGTAATGGATCAAACACTCCTGAATTTCATATGGAACAACAATGTCCACGACTAGCTAAAGCTATTCTTGGGAAAAAAGAAGATGGGAGGCATCATCTTTCCCAACCTCAACCTCTACTACAAAGCAATAATAATTAAAACAGCATGGTACTGGAACAAAGGCAGAGTCGCAGACCAATGGAACAGGGTTGAATATTTTGACACACACCCTCAAATATATGATCATCTAAATCTTTGATAAAGAAGCAAGAAATGTGAAGTGGAGTAAGGAAAGCCTCTTTAACAAATGGTGTTGGCAAAACTGGACAGCTACATGCAAAAAAAAAAAATGGGCTCAAACCTCTACCTAACACCATGCACAAAAGTCAGATCAAAATGGATTAAAGATCTCAACACCAGACCAGAATCCATTAGGTACATTGAAGACAAGATCGGCAAAACCCTTCATGACATTGAAGCTAAAGATATCTTTATTTATTTATTTATTTATTTATTGAACCACTGTGGGAAAAGTTACAAAGCTTTCAGGTTTAGGTCTCAGTCATGCAAATATCAAACATATTTCCCTTTACCAATACTTATTTTTTACCACGAAGAACCCCAATAAAATCCCACCCTCCACCCCTCCCAATGCCTGCGAGGCAGATGAATTCTAGTTAACACTCTATCTGCTTTGATTAGATTCATTGTTTCAATAAAAGATGCACCACTATTATTTAGAGTTGACCCCCCCAAATCAGACATGCTGAAAAAGCATTGTGAAATGATTTGCTTTCTACAGCTGGGTTCAAGAATTAAATGTTGGTTTTAGATTTCCGCTATTTTACTTATTAACCCTGGAAGTATTTCTACTGAAAGTCAGATAATTAAGAGATTGGTTTCTGTGCTCTGGAGTCGTGGCCGTGCCGGAGAGCCGCTTGTGGGGGGCAACTGGTGACCTCGGTAGGGCGTGAAGGACGGACCTGGAATGCCCCCCTTCCCATGAGGTTTTAGTCGCCCCCAGACCCCCGGCTCATACCTGCTGTCCACAAGGCTCCCATGCGGCCACTATCTTTCTTTCCAGAGAGGAGAGGGCGAATGGGGCAACACTGTTTCCCCTCCGGGCAGACATGATGGCCTGGATTAACACATAGTCCGTTCACTTTTCTGCTCCAAGCTGCTGGGTTCTGCATTAAGTCCTTGTGCTTCAGGGGCCGTGGCCGTTCTGGATAAAGATATCTTTAAAGGTGACATGCTATTGGCCAAGCAAGTGGAAACAGAGATAAACAAATGGGACTACCTTAAACTGAGAAGTTTCTGCACCTCAAAAAATACAATGACCAGAATACAAAGACAGCCTACAGAATGCGAAGGGACATTCACCCAATACCCA
The DNA here is from genome assembly GCF_029834395.1 of Sorex fumeus. Classification (NCBI taxonomy): domain Eukaryota; kingdom Metazoa; phylum Chordata; class Mammalia; order Eulipotyphla; family Soricidae; genus Sorex; species Sorex fumeus. Next base: position 28,783,577 of record NW_026606070.1, read on the forward strand.
TCTGATAAGGGGTTGATATCAAGGATTTACAAGGCACTGGTTGAACTCCACAAGAAGAAAACATCCAACCCCATCAGAAAATGGGGCAATGAAATGAACAGAAACTTTCTGAAAGAAGAAATCCGAAAGGCCAAACGGCACATGAAAAAATGCTCTTCATCACTAATCATCAGGGAGATGCAGATCAAAACAACAATGAGCTATCATCTCACACCACAGAGATTGGCCCACATCCAAAAGAACTAAAGCAACCAGTGCTGGGGAGGATGTGGAGAGAAAGGTACTCTCCTTCACTGCTGGTGGGAATGCTGACTGGTTCAGCCCTTTTGGAAAACAGTGTGAACGCTTCTCAAAAAATCAGAAATTGTACTCCCATTTGACCCAGCAATACCACTTCTGGGAATATATCCCAGAGATGGAAAAAAGTATAGTAGAAATGACATCTGCACTTATATGTTCACTGCAGCACTGTTAAAAATAGCCAAAATCTGGAAAAAACGTGAGTGCCTTAGAACAGATGACTGGTTAAAAAAACTTTGATACATCTACACAACGGAATACTATGCAGCTGTTAGAAAAGATGAAGTTATGAAGTTTGCATACAAGTGGTTCTATCATGCTAAGTGAAATGAGTCAGAAAGAGAGAGACAAACATAGAAAGATTGCTCTCATTTGTGGAATATAAAGTTACAGAATGGTAGACTAACACCCAAGAATAGTAGAGATAAGTACCAGAAGGATCACTCCACAGCTCAGAAGCCTGCCTCACATGCTGGGGGAAAAGGCAGCTCAGATAGAGAAGGGACCACCAAGTAAAGGGTGACAGGAGGACCTGCTCAGGATGGGAGATGCATGCTGAAAGTAGACTATAGACCAAACATGATGGCCACTTAATACCTCTATTGCAAACCACAACACCCCAAGAGAAAGAGAGCAAATGGGAATGCCTTGCCATAGAGTTGGGGTAGGGTGGAGGGGATGGGTGGGGTGGTGGGAGGGATGCTGGGACCATTGGTGGTGGGAAATGGGCACATGTGGAGGGATGGGTACTCGATCATTGTGTGACTGAAATGCATGCACGAAAGTTTGTAAGCCTTTAACTGTATCTCATGTATGATTCACTAATGAAAAAAAAAGAAAGAAAGATGATTTCTGTCACAATAAGGTTCCCTTCTCCCTCCTGACTCCATTCTAAGATTACCTGCTGGCACTCACTAATAATTCTATAGTCATGTGATTTTATTACTGCAAGAACTTACGCAAATAGAAATATGGAGTAGTAATCCGTGGGTGTGGATTTTTTTCACTCAGTATAATTCTTTGGGATTTTTATTCCTTTTCTCCTTTTCAAATTGTCTTTAGCTATCCTAGTTTCTTTTCCTTTCATATAAATTTAAAAACAAGACTCTATTAACAAAGCAATCTTTTTGGGATTTCATTAGGGATTTCATCAAGCTAGGATATCACTCTGGGGACCACGGACACCTTGTTTCTATGGGGTCTTTAGTACCTGAGCCTGGCATATCTTATTGAATTAGATCTTTCATCTGTCTCATGCTGCTTTCAGCACAAAGTTTTGCTCATGTCTGTTAGATTTTCTTTAGCATATCATTTTGAGAGTATAAATGAAATTGTTTTTTTCATTAAAATGTTATTGTGGTGTGTGTGTGTGTGTGTGTGTGTGTGTGTGTGTGTGTGTGGACTGGGAAGATAATACAGAGGTTAGGTTGCATGCAAGCATATGTTTAATTGGGCTTGATCCTTGGCACAGCATAGGCCTCTGAGCATCACCAAATATGCAGTCCTGGAGACCCTTGCACCGCAGTGTCAAGCAGCACTACCTCCTCTGCCTTGGTACTGAACCACAGACCCTGTGGTCGACTATTGCTGAGAGTGGTCCTGGGTCCTCTGAGCATCATTTGGGAGACCCCTCATTACGTCCCTGTAGTTTAGTTTCTCATTTTGTATGAGAAACAAGTGAGTGCAAGGCAAGTGCCAGATCCACTTACTATCTCTTCAGCCTCTTCCTCTTCTTTTAATGTCCACAGTCTCTCTGGGGACACCTTTTAATCATTTTTGATACTTAGAATTACAATTCTCTTCTTTTTTTTGTCTTTCTTATTAGAGGTTTATCAGTTAAATTTTTATCTTTTTTGATCTTTACATCTTTGCCAAAGTACCCTGAGCATTGGTGGACACACCCAGTAATGCTCAGGGATTACTCTTTGCTCTAAGCTCAGAAATTATTCATGGCCATGTTCCAGGCATTATATGGGATGCCAGGGATAGAATTCAGGTCAGTCATGGCAAGACAAGTGCTAGTTAAGGAAGGAATAGCAAAATAATCACGATCACGATCACAATCATCCTGTTGTTCATTGATTGTCTCGAGCAGGCACCAGTAACGTCTCCTTCTACCTAGCCCTGAGATTTTAAAAGAGCCGTTTCAATGCTCTTTCATGATTAGGAGGATGAGACGCATCATTGTTACTGGTATTTGGCATATTGAGTACAACACGGGAAGTTTGTAGCCTGCCAGCTTCTCCAAAGGAAAGATAATAAGATGTTTCTGGCTGCAAATGTGGCCACGTGCTTCCAGGAGCTGGATTTTATAGCAAAATAATCATTTACTCTATATTCCCAAAATGTACATTATAAAAATATTGTTATGGAGATCACCTCTAGCAGTAGTCAGTGACCCTGAGTTTCCCTCAGTGATGCTGGGGGTCTTGCAGTACAGGGATCAAATCCAGGTCCTCACATATATAAGGCATATGTCCTGCCACTTGACTCATATCTCCAGTACATTTTGGGTTGTACAAGTGAATAATGTCCTTAAATTTTACTCTTAGAATGTAGGTTATGTTCAGACACATATTTTGTCATGCCACAGGATGATCTTTGCAAATATGGAGTGTGCTTGCAATCAGATAGGTGTGCATGTGTGTGTGCACACAACTATGTGTATATGTCTTTGCATTATTGTTTACCAGTCTTAAAGCATTGTTGACTCCTTGGGCTGGAGTGAGGGCACAGCGGGTAGGGCATTTGCCTTGAACGTGGCTGACCAGAGTTCGATTCCTCCATCCTTCTCAGAGAGCCCGGCAAGCTACCGAAAGTATCTCATCCTCACAGCAGAGCCTGGCAAGTTTCCTGTGGTGTATTTGATATGCCAAAAACAGTAACAACAAGTCTCACAATGGAGCTGTTACTGGTGCCCACTTGAGCAAATCGATGAACGGGAGGACAGTGCTACAGTGACAGTTTCCATGATAAATGTATATTGAATAATTATTGGAGATGGACAATTCATAAAATGTATGCTAGAGCTGCCAAATTTAGTGAGTATTTAAGACGATCTGAGATTTCCCCAGCACTTCTGCTTGATGACTCCCGACACCTGGACTTCCCGGCAGCTGACTTGGTAGGGAGGGGAAGGAGCAGGAGTCTCAGAAACTGTCAACTTCTCTTCTCCCTCTTCTTTCTTCCCCTGCTGCAAAACGATCTCAAATCTAGAAAGAAAAAAAAAACACTTTTCATGAGACGGTTAATAAAAATCAGGCTTGGCTTTCGTGCATATCTCTAAAAGCATCCAAAGATGGTTCAACTATGTTTGTTTGAGGCTTCACATACGCTGTGGGCCACTTTCAGACAGCAACAGTTCTCACTCTTTTGACTAACCTTTATCATTCTGATGTGAAAATCATGTTGAGGGAGGACATTGTTTGTGTATATAATGAGTATAACGTGCATCCTAAGGACCTTGAAATGCAGTTTACTAAATACAAAAGACAACAGTCTAAATATAGATTTCTCCATAGTCAAGCTCTTCCTGTGAAATCTTAAAAAAAAATACCAACAACAAAACCCTCAAAACCTGGGGAATTGTCATACTTCCCATTGTTATTCACATGCTTGTTTGAGATCTGAAGGTGGCAGCTGGTCAGAGGTCTGACATTTCAGTGGGGAGGAGAAACATATAGGCAAGAGATGGAAGTCTCTGGGTAGACTGAAATTCTCTGCTCTCCTTGTGCTTTCTTCAAGATATGGTAATGGTAGCAGAATTTAAATTCTCAAGTGGAGTTCTGCAGTGAAATGAATTCAATGAGCTAACTGCATGCATGAATATGAATTAGTCATATTCATACAGAATTAAAATCCCATTAAATCCTAGAGTTGCTTTAAATGGTGTTTCTTTAATGACTTGACATTGAAGTAAGCGAGTATTTACCAAGAAACTACTATGTGCTCGGCACCATATTAGGATCTATCACCAAGATGAACATGTCCCAGCCCTGGATTTAATGAGTAAATAATCTAGAGAGAAAATAAAAATGCACACAAATAAACAAGTAAGGCGAGTTTAAAATGAGACTTCTTGGAAGTTAACATCTGAACGGATTCTTATAAGGATGAGTGGCTAGAAGGCCTAGAATTGGAATCTGTCAAATAGAAGAGGGGAAAAAATAATAATAAAATAAAGGAAATGGAGAATCTATGAGTGGTTTCGGAGTAGCTACTAAAGGGAAATGAAATTTAGTCAATGAGGCAGAGTTTCCAAAACTTATTTGGCCTCCTAGCCCCTTTTTAGAAAGAAAGAAAAAAAAACCCAAAACCTAAAACCCACCCTTCAGTGCTTCTCTGGGAATTTGCCTTCTTTAAACAAACAAACAGAAAACGTTCCCCCAATTGCAGGGGGAACTTCTGTCACCACCTTGAATCATTCCAGTGCACCCCCACCTCCAGGGGTACTATTACCCACTCTGGGAAATGCTGCTCTAGGGAACAGGAGTGTGGTTTGACAAATCAGGACTGGTGCCACTTTTCTTCAGGGCAACATGTAAAGATGAGTCAACGCTGACCCTAATGAGATGGGTCCTTCCTCTCCAGGGTACCTATTCTAGATGAGGCTTGGCAGGTATGACTTGGATCTTGTATCCCCTCTTGATGAGTAGAATGCTGGAGGGATCATTTCTTTTTTTCCACTTTTTGGGTCACACCCAGCGATGCTCACGGGTTACCCCTGACTCTGCACTCAGGAACTAACCCTGGCAGTGCTGGGGGAACATATGGGATGCCGGAGATCAAACCTGGGTTGGCCGCATGCAAGGAAGATGCCCTACCTGCTGTGCTATCACTCTGGCCTCTGGAGGGATAATTTCTTAAGGGACGATCATGGATCCTGATCAAAAGCTCTCATCTAGGGCAGCATCAATAGCTTGAGAGAGTGACTGAGTAGACACATAGAAGTAGATCACAGTGAAAAGTCTCCTGTGTCTGAGGCAGAAGATAAAGAGTAAATTAAATTTAAGTAAATGAGGGAGGAGAAGCTCTCTTAACGTGGGCACAGGAAGACTTGGTCAGCACATAAGGCATTTCTAAAAGAGCCATGAACTGGGAATGGGAGGAGCAGATCTGGGAGGAGCTGTGCTTTAAGAACAATGATCTGGAAACAGACTTGTAAAATGAAAAGACTTGGGACAGGAAGGTCAAGGAGGAGAGGTGAGAGAAGGCTTACAATGAAATGCATTGTCCTTAAACAACAACAATGAACACTTTCTCATGTTTAATTTTCAGTCCGTTAAGAAGACAAGGCACACATTCTTTCCCCTGTTAGCAGATACATTACCAAGTTCAAGACTTGCTTTAGATCCCAGGATAAATAAGAAAACACCAGGTTTGGCAGCTCCCTCTAACCTGGGAGAAGTTGGTGTTGGACTCACTGTTTTTGACTCCCCGTACGGCAGGCTGTGGTCCATGTATTCACCACCTGAACAGTGTTCTTTTGAGACTGCGCTCCTGAGTAAATAGCTCCAGTGTCCCTGAATCTTGGCTTGTGATTGATATTTATGTGGCCGGAGAGAGGGGTTTTCTTACTCTCACTTGAGAGACAATTTGCCAAATGTAGATGTAAAACTAATCTGTGGTTCTATTGAACCTGTACTCTGAAGCTAAGTGTAGAGGCAATGATATTGAGGAGGAGGCAGAGCTACGAAGTGGTTAAGAGTGTTGGGCTCCAGGAAGTTGCTGACCTGGGCCAAACTCGCCATTCTACCTCTTAAAACTTGGTTAGATACTTGACTCTCTGAACTTCTGTTTCTTTTTCCATAAAATGGAGATAGTAAGACATCTACCTTATAGAGCAGTGAAAATAAGATGAGCTAGTGCTTTTAGAGTCCTTGGGAAAGGACCTGGCACCTAAGGAAGTGCTTAGCAATGCTCTGTGGTTGTTATCTTAGATCAAACATGGCGGGAGATGTGATCCAGAGAGTCGTAGGACGTCTGAGCTTCGGTGCCATCTAGTGGCCAGGACATTTCAGAATGTACTATTGGTTTGAGCATTGCACCCACAGATGACAAAAGGATGTGTGATGAGTAGAAGCTAAATTATTCGAAAGATGAGATTGATTGGTGCTATGTGATTTCAAAGGTGAATTCAGAGCATGTGGGAAGTGGGTTAGGACTGGGAATATTGTGTGACCTCAGGACTGGCCTGAGTGGTGAAAAGAGGATACCATCAACTGGGCTCTGCAGGCAGTTAGGGAAGCCTCTGGTGGCTTCTCCCCTTGGAGTGGCCACTCCCCGGAGCTCTTTGTTTAAATTAAGTGTGAAAATCTCTGGAGTGAGCCAGGCTGACTTGCCTAGGTCCTGGTTTGGAAAGTGATGGTGGTGGCCAAGTGTGTCTCATCAGTAAAGTCACTATTTTAAGTTTTGGTATGGAGATTGTGAGGAAAACTCTATCTCAATGAATTTTTTATGAGAAAATTCATTAGGTGCTTTGCACAGGGGCTAAATAAAGAAGATATTCAGTAAACATTTGCCATACCTTTCACTCTTTTCATGTAGTTTCTTGTGTTAAAGACCTTTGTCAAGGCATTTCATTCATTCATTCAATCAATCAATTCTTCCACTATGTGCCAGGAACTGAGTGAGATGAAGCATAACACAGACATAATTTCTCATGATTCCGGCGATTAAATGGCTGAGAGTATTAAACGAATGAGACTCAGGGGATCTTTACATAACTGAACTTTGAGATGTAGACTGGGAAAAAAAGTCATTTAGAGAGCATCAGTCATATCAGAGACATTTTAGTTTTATACAAGTTTTCTCAATACTTTAAAACAATCTCAAATACTTTTGTTTCCTTTTCAAAATTATAATTGGGGTAACATGGTTTACATGAGCCAATATTTATGCCTTAGGCATACAGTGTTACTGTGCCACACCCTTCACCCAAGTGCCAGTATCTATCCTCCGCTGTCCCTCTGTTCGGTCTAGGCCACCCGCTGCCATGTCACCCTCTCCCGGCTTGGTAACCTTTATATAGAGATCAGAATCTAAGAGTTTATTTTCACTGGAAGATGTGCATGATCCTTATTAACAGATGGAAGTTAAGTTCTTGTTCTTAAGGACAAACCCATATACCACAATGATTTCTCAGAAGATGAAACTTAAATGCCATTTCATAACATCCTAAGGAGTGTGTGGGTGGGGAGTGAACCTGGTGATCACATTAAAGAATATTTGAATTTATTCATTGTTAGAGTTCTAACTCAAGTGAACCCTTTTTGCTTCATTGACGGGCTTGACAGTGACACATTTATTTAAAAAAATCTATAGAGTCAATTATATTTTTTCGTCTTCAACATTTTCTACATGGTAGGCTGTTTCTGAAACTTTCCTGACTTCAGTTTGTAGGATTTCAGGAAGTCCCCAAGTTCTGCTTTTTTTTTCTTTAAAGAAAAACACCCTGTATGCATTATAGTTGGGATCATTCTCCTAGACTAAGTTCTAAAGCAGTGATTTCTTTATGAAGGACTTATAAAGAGCTTTGGGGATAGGATGAAGTAAATATGTAGGTCCACTATATGACATTATATCAAGAAATATGCTAGAAAGCAATATAAAACAATGTGCATGTGCTATTATGTATCATACCTGATTAAAGAGAAAACTGAAAACCCAAACTGTTTCTCTTCGCATATAAACAGTAGAGCTCCACATATATGTTAATAGAGGCAGAATACCTATACTTTCTTTCTTTTTTTTTATTAGTGAAACACCATGAGATACAGTTGTAGACTTACAAGTGCCTATACTTTCAATATAAGCAGTAATCAAAGTCTTTCTGATTAGAGAATCTGCACAGAATATACTCTGTGAATTCTTTTTTGTTTATTTTATTTTTTGGGGGGGGGTCACACTTCAGGGCCTATTCTGGAGCTCCAGCACAATACTTGGGTGAACCATGTAGTGCTGGGATTGAACCCAGGGCTGCTATATGTGAAGCATGCATTCGAGCCCTTTAAACCATCTCCCCAGTCCCTCTTTTGGGCCTCTTAAGGAAAGTCCCACAGCAAGGAACATACTTAAATCTAGTTGAGATTGTAGGATAAGATATTTTCATTTGTCCAAATGGAGCACGAGTTAAAATTGGCCGAGAAAGTCAAAAGTTAGGTAATGTCTGTGTACCACAGCCCAAATATCTCCTAAAAGAACATTGCTGGAGAATTCCCCAACAATAACAATAGTGGCAATGGTGTTGCTCTTGGCCTGGGCCGTGTGTGAGAAATACACCACACCATGCTCACTCTTCACTATCGTGTTGAGTAGGTAAGACAAGTTTTGGTGGTGAGGTGGCTACTGCCACTTCCATAAAGCAACTTGAGTCACTACCTCTGCCCTGGGATCCCTGTCACCTTGCTTCAGTGGTTTGTTTCCTGAATAGCAAACACCTTCCTTGCCCTACTTGGCAGCCTGTTGCCTAACAAAATTTCCCTTTGTTTAGGTGTGCTCTGTAACCCCTAGAGGGTATTTTAAAAGTTAATTTTATAGTAGATTTTCAGGGTCAGATTCTTTCAGCAAAATCCCACGTCCTTCACATATCCGTTCTAGTCTCCATGGTTAAGAAGTCTGCAAAAGAGATTTGTATTTACACATGCTGGCCACGGAGGAACAGACACTTTCCCATATAGCTGGTTTTTGACTTAAAGATAGAGATTCCCGCCCCCCCCCAACATATAACATTTCCCCTCTCCCCTTAGAATTGTTTTATTGCTACTTACTATATATTTTTGCCTAAATGTTACTAATCTAGCCAGTAGATCTAGGTTGAAAGAGCATAATATTCAGAATTTCTTTTTAGGTAATTAAATCAGAGAAAATACAGTTATATTTTAAGGAATATCTTGGCCCTTAGCTCCGAAGATTAAAATCTCATTCTCCTTTCTCCTCTGTTCTCCTCTATAATCAGATGCCTTGGTTACATCTCTCAATTGTAGAGTGAGCCCTGTGTCTGGATTCTGTTATATACTATTTCTTTATTCTGTGGCATTTGAAAGGACTAGAGTCCTTCAATATTTTGGGGGCTTCTTCTTGTTGTTCTTGTTGTCCTTCCTACTTCCCCTGATGCCTTACACAGGAAGCTTAAAGTGTAATCAGACTATAAAATCCCAAACCAGAGAGGAGATCGTAATTTCAGTTACAGACCAAGCAGATAACGGGCTATTCTGCTCTATAGCCAGATAACTGGCTATTCACTAATCAGAAAGATAAGGGAATGAGTTTGATTCCTCATTAAAAGCTTCATGGTTTAAGTCTTTGAAAAAAAGGAGGGGGGAGTGCTGGCTGTTTCTTTGCTTGTTAAGTTACATAAACAGAGTTAGGTGCCATGGGGGAGAATGGAAACTCTTGGTGTGACCTATAATTAGAAAATTTCCACACAGAGAATCAAAACAGAGACCGTATGCCACTTCCTGACCCCACTGGCCCAGAGAGGCGAAGCCATTGGTGGGAGACAGATAAGAAAACACCAAGGAAAGGAAACTCCAGTCAGGCTGCCTGTTTGCTCAGGGACATGGCTTATGGGCGGTACATTGAACATGCCCTTCGAGTTTAAATCACCTTCAAGACACCAGTGAGAAAGAAAGGTAGCATTTCACAAACTGCAACTAGCCCAGGAACATGCAAAACTGTAGCATGCAACCTTCTGTGTTCTTTTGTAAAAGTACAGTCCCAATCGTGGTTGCAAATGAATGTTCTAGCAATCACCCACTGGTGAAAGCAAAATCAAGAGTTCAGGTTGGTAAAGCCTCTCTTTTCCACCACTTTTGGCCTTTGGAGTAAGTTGTTCGTTGGTCTGCTGTTGGAGTAGAGTGTTGATGTCTACCCTTCTCTTGAGGCATTGTAATAATGCTGCTGAAAAAAACTGAGACAACTGCAAAGATCTTCCTGAATGCCTGTAGTTGTTGGTTATAGACACTGAAACTCATAATACGGTCTTTGTATAGGGTGCTAGAAGTACATCAAAAACTAGACTCCCCTCCTTTTTGACTACTAAACAGTCCTTACTTGAGGGATGTAGATGGTGAAAGACTTTGGTGGTCCTTGTCTCTGCCTCTGCAGGGGCTCATGGAAACAGGTGTGCTGATATAGGCACAAGCCAGGGTCCTTCTGGATTTCCAGTTCCAAATTCTACAGTAGGAAGAAAATTGTTGGGTACTACATGTTGGTACTCCATAGAAGTAGGGCAGGAAGTTAGAATCCCACTGTGCCACCAACTTATGTGACTTTGGAAAAATGCATTCACTTACCTTAGCTTCCATTTGTTCTGTTACACGCATCACTCACCTATGTAGCCCCGTTTGGGTTTCATGAGGCAACAGGCTGGTGAACTGCCTAAAAATCAGGTTTGCCACTCAAGCTCAGGACAGTGGCTGGCATGTAACCATCACTCATTTACTAATAGCTAAATAAGGTTATGTTATGAGGATCCTAGTATAATTGACTAGCATATGATATTGCTGGTTAGAATTTTAGTTTCATTTCCCAATTCATTCCCCCCACCCTACCGCCTTCTCACTGCCTCTTAAAAAGAAAAATTTGGGTGGGGTTGTGGCTTAAAGGAAAAAGCATCTATCTTGCATGTTTAAGGCCCGGGTTTTTTCTCCTATCCTTCCCTCCCCCAACTCCAGTGTAGCTAGATAGGACCCTGGTGTTTTGTGGCATTCTAAACACCATTAGGAGTGACCCCTAAAACAATTGAGAAGAAAAAGGGACAATGTCACTAATTAATGGAATGACCTTAACTAAATCTTTTAACCTCTCTAGATCTCATTTGTCTATAGAAGTTAGAATAGTTGATCACTCATGTTTGCTTTCATGCATATTTGCTCTCCATAAAGGTCAGATTTGCCCTCATTGAGGCCAGCCTGTCATTAATGAATTTTCTATAACTTTGGTGTTTGTCTTAGAAGCAGTGGTTACAAAGAAGAAAAGCCAAAACATTCGAGCTGGCTTCAACTTTTCTGTGAAAAGTTCTCTGTTGCCACTTGGACAAGACTCGTTTCTTCATATGCCATCCATTTTTTTTTTTTCTGCTCTTAAAGGTGTCTGAGTTTACATAGAAGACATCCAATTAAACACAAGGGATAAACTCCAGGACCTTAGCTTCAGAAATGTATTTGGAGACTCAACTCCCCTGACAAAGGAAACAAAAGCAAGAATAAACAAATGGGATGACATTAAATTAAAAAGCTTTAACAGAACAAAAGAAACTACCACATAACAAAAAGGCAGAAAGCAATTGGGAGAAGATATTTGGACAACAGACCCCCTACAAAGACCTAAATAGACAAATAACATACCTAAATAAACTATACCTAAAATATATACCTAAAATATATATATATTGTCTATACTAAAATAGACAAAAATATATTGTCTATATATATTTATATATAAATATATTGTCTATAAAATACCTAAATATATATAAATATATAGTCTATAAAATATACATCTAAAAATATATATATATTGTCTATACCTAAAATAGACAAATAACATACAATTCCACAACAACAAAAATATAGGCAACCCATCAAAACATGGGCAAAATATATGAATACACACATCTCTAACTAGGACCTATAGATGGACTGCAGACATGTAAAAAATACTCAGTGTAATCTATTATTAGAGAAATGCAAATCAAAACTACAATGAGATATCACCACTCATATAAAAAATACTGGAAACAAACAAGTGTTCGCAACGATGTGCAGAAAAAGGATCTTTGGCACATTGCTGGTGGAATATAAATTACACCAGCTGCTATGGGAAATAGTATGGCGATTTCTTAAAAAAAAATAAAGGACATTCCTATAATTCATCAATACCACCCCTAGACTTTTAGACCAAGGATATGAAAACACTAATTTAAAATGACATATTTCACCTTTATTCATAGCCAAGACATGGAATCATCCTAAAAGCCCATTGAAAGATGACTGACTGGATAAAGAATCCGTGGTGTAGATACTAACGGAAGTCTGTTCTGCAGTACAAAATGGGATCATGCTTTATGGGATGAAGTGGATGAAACTTGAGTTGATGGTACCAAGTAAAAATGTTAGGAAGTAAAAACTTGAAAGTGAAAGTGAAAACCTATGCTGTCACTTGTAGCTGGTATATAAATAATTACAGCAAACAAAGTGGTGAGAGAGAACAAAATGAATTCTTAGATTCGGGGTCTGGAGGAGGGAAAGAGAATGGGTGGGGGAAACGGGTAAAGGTGTCATTTGGGTATTGAGAAGTCACTGGGTGAATTTGGTGAATATAGATGAGAGAGAGAGAGAGATCAGTAGTACTCTAGAAATTCTTTGATACTGTAAACCAATGATAAATCAATCACAGAGAGAGAAAGTGTTTGGGTTTTAGAAGATAAGTGATCTGGCCACCAGCCTCTGGATGCTGAGGTAGCTGCTGCCTGAAAAATGGTTGTCTTCTCAGTCTGCCACAAAAGGGGAGGCCCCTTCCTCTGCACCCTTGGCAGACCAGAGCAGCTGTTCCCAGAGTGCTGCTGGCTTCCAGGAAGCAGAGAAATACCAGAACATTTGGGAAATTTAGAACCCCATAAATGCCATAGAAATGTGAGATAGTCAGAGAAACTCACACATGATAGCTGACTTGAAATGTTTGGAAATCATGCAGACTATTCCCAGTGACCCAAGGGTCAGTGGGAGTACCATCCATGAGAACCAGGTTGAATGAACCATGAGCTATCCAGGCAATAATGCAAGTCCTTATTTTAGGTATGTCGACAAAGCTATATTACATTAAAAAAATTGGTGGGGAGGGTTATTTTGGGGCCACCCCATGATCAGGGGACTGAGTATGTGCTCAACCTGTTGAACTATCTGTCTAACCTCATGGTTCCATCTCTTAAAATATTGGTTGCAAAAGTATATAGAGTCTAATTCTCTTCATGTAAAAACATATAAACGCACATATAAATAACTGTGCATACTGGAGCGATAGCACAGAGGTAGGGCATTTGCCTTGCATGCAGCTGGCTTGGCTGACCCGGGTTTGATTCCTCCGCCACTTTCGAAGAGCCCCAGCAAGCTACTGAGAGTATCTCGCCCACACGGCAAAGCCTGGCAAGCTCCCAGTGATGTATTCGATACACCAAACACAGTAACAAGTCTCACAATGGAGATGTTACTGGGCCTGCTGGAGCAAATTGATGAACAATGGGAGGACAGTGCTACAGTGCTACTGTTTATAAATAACTGTATAAATAGAAAATGTCTGGGTAAATAGAATGGAAAAGCCATGGTATAGAGTAGGTACCCATAGGGGAAGGAAACAGCGGGGGAGAGCCAGGAGGATTTAACTTTACAAACTTTCAAAACACTACATATGAACCATTTGGTTGTTTAAATGATCAGTTTATTAATATTCTTTAAAGAATGAGAAAATCAGAGAAAGTGCTCCATGAAGGAAGGAAGAGATTTAAAATCAACAGTCACTTTTGGGATTAGTGATAACCAAGCTCATCACTGCTGTCAGGAGATAGACATTTGCTGGGGTGTTGAGTCAGTACCAGTATGAATTAGTAGCAGTAAGTATATTCCTGAGATTCTACTACAATGTGAGGTGCTGTCAGTCTAGACCTCTGTAATGGCAGGGCTTACAACCATTTTAAGCCTTAACTGCAGGCTGATAAACAGGAATTAGGCTATTATTCTTATTCTCTTTCTTAAGATTTCCTCTGTTTAATGTTGCTATTCTTTTTAGTTGTAGTTTTTATCATGGGTTATTTCCTGAGTGGCTACTGTGTTGTAGACATTGTCCTTTACCCCTACAATTTTGTTCCATTTTCATAATAGTGCCTGATAGCATAATTATTATTCCCATTTTATGGATGCGGAAGGTGAGGCAAATGGAGGTTAAAGCCACTTACTCAATATTATAGAACTAGTAGTGTGATGATTTCGGGATGTTGATTCTTTAACCTCCACTTTATCCCTCTCTAGCTACACACACAAATGTGACCTTCTCTCTAAATATAGCTTCTGATCAGTCTCATGTAACAAATGGCTATAAACATTAAAGCAATTAACGTGTTTCCTCCTTAATGTATGTGCTATGATTTGGATTTTGCTCAGTGTGCTTTTGGGGTGTTAATCTTTCTGAAGAGATGACCTTGGCCTTAGTGGAACCAGGCACCATCTGCCAGGGTGGGAACTCTGAAAAGGGTCTGGAGTTAAGGTTTCTTATGTAGAAAACATAGGGAAAGGGGCAAATAAGAATCCCTCCTGACATCACAAATAAAATTGCATTCTGCCCCCGGAAGACAGCTATTGTTTTGAGGAGGGATTTTCTAAATTCCTTAATTTCCCCCTAAAATACACAAAGGAAAAGGCTTTGCTTTCCGGGGTTGGAAAGGAGAAAGCCTATTGACTGGGCTTGTGACTCAACTATTTTAACACAGAGTAGTAAACAAATACCCATGGCCGCCTGCCTCCTCCTCCAACTCCCCCACCCCCACCCCAGTTTTTGACCTTGAAGAATAATGGGAAGAAGAGAAGTTGTTAGGTGGAGAGGGAAGAGTAGGTCCCTGGCTCCGTCTCCCTCAGGATCAAAACTTCTGAGGGAGGAAAGGCATGAAGAGTAGCCAGGAAAGCTTCAGCAAATCTGGATGCTGGACTTTACCCTTTCTAGGACTCAGTCTGGGGTAACTGTCGTCTCTTTAGGAAGGCTCTCAACGCAACAGACTCTAGAAACTGAGTAGCCTGCTGAGTGATGATCAGAGATGGCTGAGAGATTCTGGTGTCATGGAGGTCCTAACTACATGGGTGCTGAGGCCACAGAGACAGGCCATGGGAGAATCTACGGATCTAGACTGAAATAAGTCACAGATGATGGTTGAGGGACGTGGACTGCCCCCACTCCACTTCCCTAGGTCTGTCTGTGGATTGAGGGAACATGTTATGGAAAAAATACAGACTAGGCCTCAACCTACAAGTGGAGAGAGGGATATTTGTGTGAAGACCTATGAAGGGTCCCAAATGTTTGCAGTCTGAGCTCACTGAGGACCATTGCAGATCTTGGGACTCCTTCCAGGACAAGCAAAGAGGACAGCAAAATACATGTCTTTCTCCACACATCTGGGCTCCCTCAAAACTCACCGGATGCTAGCAACCAGGAACAGCGCCTGGAGTGGCCCTATCCAGTGGAATATGTGCTATGGCAGATGGTCTTAATGTCCAATACGGACAAAACTGTGTACCGCTGACCACTTGGAGTGTGGCTAGTGACACTGAAGGATTACTTTATATTTTAACATTTTATTTATTAACTAAGTTAATTCTGGACCTCTCCAAACTCCCAATTTTGGGCTTTCAGGAGACCCAGGGGACTCCACTGAGGATTGATGGGCAACCAAGAATCTTGGCCAGTGCAAAGTTCCAAGGATGTGGTGCCACTGAGGCTCTGAGGTACTGGGGAAACCTGGGCCATCCATCCATGCTTGGAAGCATGCACGAAAATTCCTGGCAGTGCTCTGAGGTCCTTGGGGCTGCAACCAGAGATTCTCAGGGGACTATATGGTGCCAAGGATCAAACCTGGGTCAGATGCATGCTAAGCCTGCAATGAGCTCCTGTAATGTCTCCTGGCTTTACAATTTTAACCATCTAAATCTTAACCATTTCCAGGCTAAAATACAATACTACAACACTACAAAAGAATTTATTTATTTATTTAATTTTTATTAGTGAAACACCATGAGGTCCAGTTGTAGACTTACAAATTTTTGTGCTTGGGTTTCAGGTATACAATGATCGAGTACCCATCCCTCCACCAGTGCCCATTTTCTACCACCACAGATCTTAATATACCTCCCACCCCTCATCCCCCACTTCCCACCCTGCCTCTGTGGCAGGGCATCCCTTTTGCTCTCTTTTTCCTTTACTACAAAAGAATTTAAAATAGATATCAATGTCACTCAGACACCTTATACATTAACATAAGGTACTCGATTTGTATATTCTCTTTGGGATTTTATTTTCTTGTCTCTATTTTTGCATACTTTTAAATTGGCTTCCAATTATTTTATCTTTTCTGATAGCTAATAAGAGAGCTGAAGGATTTTTGAAAAAGGGTCACTGAAGCCTAGACTTTGTTCTGTAATATTTTAAAGATTATTTTAAAGAATAGAAAGGGAAGCCCAATAGTGTAGATGTGTGGCAAATTGCATTAATGCAACATTTAAAATGAAATAGCCGTATGTGTATATAGTAGCTACCATTCTGGATAGTGAATATTCCAGAGGAACTATTTGATGTACTGAATTAAACTATGCTGTGAGGTTGAGAAGATGAGAAGTTCGTGTTCATTTTCCAACAAGTTAAAATTGCAAAGAAGAAAGGACTAATTATGTGTGTGTGTGTGTGTGAGTATGGGTGCATCTAATGATTGTGAGATGTATTTATCATCCTCTCCCTCTGAGCTATTGACAATAAAAATACGCTTATTGTTAGAAATCTGGAGAACAAAGATGATGTAAAGAAAAAGTGAAAAAATGGTAATTCCATCTCTTCCTTTTTTTTATTTAAATAAAAACCCATCCACCCTCAAGATTGTTTAGGTGTATATGTGTGTGTATTTGTGTGTACGATTATTTTAAAGAGTAGAATTACAGTGTTGTATTGTCTTGTAATTTGTTTTTTCCCTGATGCAAACACTGGAGAATGCTCAGTGTTTCCGGGTCATCTACACAGGTTTGATAAAAAGTCTTGGTGGCTCAAACTCTGTACAACAGCCAAGAGTCTTTTCTTGGCTACTATTTGCTTCCTTTCCACATTGGCCTGACTTTCGTGAAGTCTCCCTAGCATGTTCGTTGTTCCCTTCAACCAACACATCTACACTGATTTTTCTCTCTCCAACCTACCGTAGCCCTCTCTAACCCTACCTTAGCCCATAGCAAGCAAAACCGGAAATAATTTACCTCACCTGAATTCAGTTGACTGTCTACTAGAGTTAAGCTGAATGGGAGAAGGTAGCTTCTGATGGAAGCTGGGTTTTCTGCTGGTATCTATTGAAGATTTAAGAGTTAATGAGACCATACAGTCATTTCCTGTTTATAAAACCTCATCTTTCTTCACCTGTCCTTCCTGTTCCCTTCTTCCTGTGCTCCCATTTCCTGTTCTGTCCTGCCATGGAGGCTCCTCTGAGCTCCAGGTGGGAGTGTTGGAGAGAATCTTTACCAGATAGGAACATGTGCATTTCTCTTACTCCACTACATGTTGCTGACCGACCTCCCAACCCCAACCTCTGTTTCCTTTTACCGCTATTGCTACTTTTCCACACTTGAGTAATAATCCCTCAGTCTGACTCTTTTCATTCAGTGGCACCTATGTTCACTTCTGAGATAAAGCCTTTAAATGACTGAAAAATGACAAGAGCAAAAGGAATAGGAAAGATTTGTGTGTTGCTGACCATTGTCTTCGCTTGAAGTGAATCATGCATCCACATTTGTATCCAGAGTGAATAAGAAGTTACTGTAAAGAAGGAAGGGCCACAATAAATTCGGAGATTTATTCTGAAAAGTCAATACATGCACAAGCCAAGAAATTAGGAAGGCACAAAAAGTTTGATATAAAAAGTAAGTTTCCCCGTCATGCCAGCCCTAGGGAAGGTCTTCCTTCCAGAGAAACTTTATTACCAGTTTCCTGTGGAGAGAACTCAGCCTGCAAAGTCCAGGCTGCTAGTGCCTTCTACCCATGCCAGTATGTGGCAAGCAACATCAAATACATGAAATGTAGTTGGTCCAAATCGAAATGTGCTCTAACTATAAAATCTCTATCATATTTCAAAGACTTATGAAAGAAGCCTGCAAAATATGTTACAAAGAATCTGTATTTATCTTGCATTGATGTGATAATATTATGGATTTTGAGTGCATTTTTAGCTGTTTGAATATTTCCAGTTGTTCCCTGAAAATTTCAAATTTCATTTTAGGGTCGCATTGACAGCTTGCCTGGTATTTCTACTGGACAGTGCTGGTCTATTCAGCAATAAGTATTATGTGCAAAGCCTTGTGTGGAATATAATATAACTACTGTTCTGTACATTTCTTTATTCACTTAGCAACATGTCTTGGAAATCTTTTCTTATCACTGTTTAAAATGGTGTTGAAAACATATCCATGGTATTCTGTTGCATATAATTCCATTATTATAATCAGCTTTTTTTTGAGGCGGATTTTCAAGTTGTTTCTAGATTTTTATTTTAACTCTCACTTTTCTTTCTTTCTTTTTTTTTTTTCGGAGATGGTGTTGTAAAAATAGCCTTGTACACTTCACATTTATGCAGTGGGAAAAATCAGATCAAGAACATGTATTGGCATTTTTGATGCTTATAGATGTTGTCAGGGTGATCTCTGTAAAGGATGTGACAATTTTCATGCCCATAAACAGCATAAGTGCATATTCTCTTACCTCACTCAAAACAGGTACTGTCAAACAGTTTCAGCGTTGCCAATTTCATAATTGACAAGTTACATGGTTATTTTAGTCATATGTCTTTGCCTAAAATATACCAGAGAATAATTATTAATTTTATGTACCAAATTATAGTTTTCAAGGTACATGGACATGTTTTCTCATTCAATTCTTACAATAACCTAGTAATAAAAGATTTTTTACCTACAACTACACCAAAGACAAGGAAAGCAGAAGTGCATCTTGGCATGTCGTAAATAAATTACATACATCAATTCATTTCATTTGCAACTTCTTTCAGAAGCAGAATAAAAAATTCTCATTTTCCAGAAATCACACACCCAGCTCCAGAAAAGGGTTAGTAGTACAGCATTGCTGACAGCCAGGTGAACTTGGGTAAATGTATTACAAAGTAAAATAGAATAAAATAGAGAGAGTCTGTCCTAGGATCACTGTCACTGTCACTGTTCTTCCGTCGTTCATCAATTTGCTCAATTGGGCCAAGTAACATTGTGAGACTTGTTACTGTGTTTGGCATATCGAATACGTCATGGGTAGCTTGCTAGGCTTTGCCGAGCAGGTGAGATACTCTCGGTAGCTTGCCAGGCTCTCTGAGAAGGTAATGGAGATAAATAAGATAAAAATGTAGATAAATAAGACAGTACTTGGCACACAGCAAAGGATGTGTGTGTGTGTGTGTGTGTGTGTGTGTGTGTGTGTGTGTGTGTGTGTAGATTCAGATGCAGATTTTGGGTCCTAAACTTCCAGCTCTTTAATTTTCCTCAATCAGTGGCTCAGATTTTTCTGGGAAGCAAGACTACGTCTGACTCAGGGTTAGTCTTCTGAGCTTGGGGTCAGGGTAGGCACAGAGAGGAGGCATTTCCAGCTTTTCATGTGTGTTCGCCTTTTTCTGGCTCAGGAAGGCTTAATTCTCCTGATGCCCCTGTGTCTTCATCAAATGGAAGTGGGCTGGTAGTGATCAGAGGTCACGCTCATTAACTTTTTTTGGCATCTTGAAGCTAAAGAACCTCATGGTGACAGATTTGTGAGTGACAGCAAAGTGACATGCTTGCTGGGAACTCCAGTGCCACATACCCAGGACCAGGAATGTTATTGATAGAGTAGTGAGTATTGATAGAGAAGTGAGTATTGATAGAATGTTATTAATAGAGTGGATGAAGTGGTGTGGAGAGGCCTCCCGAGCAAGCTGATGATTATGATACAATAAACCACAATTGTGGTTTTAGAACGATCTTTACTCTTTCCCTTTTGAAAAAAAAAGACAGGAAGTAGGTGATCAGGAAATGGAGGAACAATAGCGTTTTCCTGGAAGAGCGGCCCTGTGGGGGTGACTAACCCTTTAGACATGCTGGGGAACCTGCAGAGCCGAGGCCACTGACCAGCAACAAGAGGGCCGCAGGCTCCTGGTGCTAGAGGGCGGCCAGGCCAGCTGAAGAGGCTCGTGGACCACCCTCTCTCGCTGGAGAAAATAAATGAAAAGATGACAAGGTCATTTGAATCTGGAGGCTGACAAACTAATTGGCAAACATTGCTGGCTACTTCAGAAGTTTTAGAAAGCTCTTAGTGTCAGGCAAGAACAGCCATGGGAGACGGTGTATGCTTGTTTCTATGAAGGAGACACCTTAGAGGCTTCTGCTTGTATAGAAATGGGGGTCCTGCCAGCTGACAGCAGAAGTCAGCTGGCCTGGTGGGCTTCGATCTTTGAATCCGCTGAATTCTATTTTGAAAGACTTTGTTTGATCAATAGCATCTCTCAAGCCAAGAGCTGTTTTCTGTTTTTAAAAAATGACTCCTCAGAAATTGTAAAAATAAAGAAGTGAACGACCCCATTTGAATGTCTCATCAGCCTGAGGTAATCAGTGTTATCACACTGAATTAATGCAATTCTGGCTTCCAGCAGAGGCACCATGCTTTGGTTGTGTGAAGCATTCATTACCCGCACAGGCTTTAATTTCTCCTGGGTTTTGCAAAATGTCGAAGTTCCCTTTGGTATCCCTTCTTTTCACCTTCTCAAATGCATTTGGGGACCAGGAGCATTTGTTTTTGCTTTTGTTTTGCAGAGGTTCCTCGGAATTTAGAAAATTTGAAAAAAAAGGTTCCCGGGAAAGGAGGATGGTCATTTTCAATAAAGTATTGCATCTAAGTAATAAAGTGTTTTTTTTCCTTAAAAGAAATTTTAATATGAAAAAGGAGTAGAAGAGCAGATAGCTCAGTGGCTCAAGCATCCAACTTACATTCTCCTGGGAGCTCTTCTCCCTGGGATCCCCGGAGCTATGGATGATTTGGGGCTACATCACAGTCAGGTTTGTGAGAGCACCATACTGGAAAGCATACAAACCCCAGAGATCCTGACAATGAAAAAGGCATGTGAGCACGGTTAGACATGCAGTCTTGTGGCAAGAATATATGTATGCACCATGACCAAAGTAGTATATCTCTCTTCGAGCACCAGGGCTGAGTGTGTATCATAAACAGGCCCGGGTACAGCCATTGTGAGCAGATCAACAGAAATAAGAGATGGGAGAAATTACATTTTTCAAAAATTCAAAAGATGAAACAGAAAAGATATTTCTAATCTCACTGCTGAGTTAAATCACAGAAGGAGAGTGTCTCCTTTCACCCTCTCAAGAGATGTGCTAAATGGAGTACAAAAAGCATAACAAGAGTATATTCACCCTTTTCTTCCCTGAATGTGCAATTATTTATACATACATCTACTTTCTCAAACAAAAGCGGGGTGGAATTTGCTCCTTTCTGCTACTGTTCTTCCTCTTTGAAAATGGACATAGGACTTGGCTTTTAGCATAAGAACTTCTATGCAATTTTTCTCAAGTGTTTGCTTAGTAGACACTCTACAAAGAGAATCATGGTGGTTCTGTTTAAAATAAGTGTTTATATTTTTGGTCCAATCATTTGGAAGCATATGGTATTTCCAGATTTATTTTGTTTATCCTCCCACACCACCCTGCCAGTTTGGGTGACATCTTAAGTCCTGCTTCCTAGTAAGCTAAACCTGGGCAAGTTCTGCTACCACTGTAAGTGACATTTCTTTATCCAGTAAATGGAAACAACAAAAGTGTCTTTTTGTGCAGAATGATTGTGATGACTGAACCATGTCATCCTGTCCCGTGTTTGACACTGTACTGGCACACAGAGGGCCTGGGTCAAAGTCAGCAACCAGCATTGGTAGCAGCTCCAAGCACCCTCCAAACTGGCTTGTTAGTTAGCTGTCAAACTGACTCAGACCTGGGAAGACTTTTGCAGACCATATAAAAATTGCCAAGAGAGTATGGGAGAAGCTTCTAGTAAATAATTAGTTAGTTGCCAGTTAACATATGGAGGGTGACAAGAATCTAATGTGAAATAAAACTGACCATGCTTAGATAGACACAGGGACAGGAAGATCGTTCCATGATTGGAAGCCTGCCTGATGAGCGGGGGAGAAGGCAGCTGGAATACAGAAGGGATCACTAAGAAAATAATGGTTGGAAAGCTCGGTCAGGATGGGAGATGTGTGTTGAAAGTAGATAAAGGACCAAACATGATGGCCTTTCGGTATCTGTGTTGCAAACCATGATGCCCAAAAGTCACTGTCACTGTCCTCCCGTTGTTCATTGATTTGCTCTAGCGGGCCCAGTAACGTCTCCATTGGAGACTCTGTTGTTACTGTGTTTGGCATATCAGATACATCACAGGTAGCTTGCCAGGCTCTGCCATGAGGGCGAGATACTCTCGATAGCTTGCCGGGCTCTCCAAGAGGGGTGGAGGAATCGAACTCAGGTCGGCCATGTTGGCTGCGTGCAAGGCAAATGCCCTACCGCTGTGCTATAGCTCCAGTCCATTGTAGTATATGGGAAATTGTCTGCCATGGATGCAGGGGGAGTGTGGGAAAGTGGGGAGATTGGTAGTGGGGAATGTGCACTCGAGGAGGGTTGGGTGTTCAATCATTTTATGACTAAAACTCAAACATGAAAGCTTGTAACTTCATCTCACGGTAATTAAATAAAATAAAATAAAAACAAAAAACTGACCACCTTGTGGACTACCACTAAGCCTGCTACTACCCAGCTGCCCTTCACTGTTGGCTCCCCTCAGTATCCCGCTGGCTTCTTCGACCCTCACTCCTCTTATCCAGCTGGTTTCTCCACATCCTTTCACCTTCAAGATTCAATCTTCAATCTTCCCTCTTTCTCATCTGCAGTCTCTCTTTCCAATCTGTTTATGCTGAGGTGGTGAGAGAATCATCAAGGGTAAATGTAAAAGAAGAAATTTTATATCATAAGGATGGTAGGAAATAAGCAGGGAGGAATTAAATTTAAAGTGTCAACTTTTGCACTTCATGATCTTTACCACTGGATTTTTGAAACCCCATTTAATTGAATCTTCTGGCCAAGATGATAAAATGCCCCCCTTTTTTGCATGGGGGGGTAATTGATAGGAATGAATCAGACTCTGTGATGTGTGTGAGGAGTGTTTGACCTATTTTGGTATGTGTGGGAGCTGCTCCACCAGATGTGAAAGTCAAATTAGTCAGAGTTGTTGCTCCCAGCAGCTGGGTTGAAGGTTTATCTGGGAAAGAGGCTGAACTCTATTGGCCAAAAGAGGACTAGGAGCTTTATTCATAGTTTCCATATTCTATGTCCTTCCATAATTAAGAGTTGGCTCTATACCAGCAATGTGGGAGACTTAGAATTAGTATGTAGGAGTTTGGAAAAATAATTTTTTGATGCTTAATATTACCTGGAAATAACTATTGGGTCTCTAAGACTAGCCAAGAAATCTTTTGAACAAAGTTCTAGTTTATGTATTGGATCCTGATTCAGTGATCAGTGAAAATAATAATTTTAATTTTTCTGGTTTATTATAGGTAGGACCCAGAAGTTAAAGAACTCAATACTGGAAAAAAAATCCATCAGAATAATGAATGAAGACCTTCCAAAGCTCAGAGGGAAGAGTGCAATAGAGACCATATGAGGTTTGGCCAGCAAAGTGCTTTTCTACATGTGTACTCAATCTTTCTTTTTTCATCTATCTTTCTTTTGGAGAACCACATCTCTACATCATGAATATTACAGCTTAGATGAAAATGATACTACCCCCTATTTCAAGTGGAACTCAACTATGGTCAGCGAGAACACATCTTGGTGGTCACAGCAATGGATTTGCTGTGGTTCCTGATCAATGTCAGGTCAAACGGAGACAGTCTGAACATCTTGCTCAAATTCTCTGGAGAGCACATTTCTTTCTGTTGGGATTACTGAGCTGGAGGCTGAATACTTAGAGCTCCAGGAGGTCATCTTGCTACCATATACCAAGGTCCTGTCAAGGAAGGCAACCAACATAAAGGCAAGCAGAGCCAGAAACGAACACCAATGCCTTATGAGTACCAATGCCCCATGAGTATCTGGATCTACTCATACCTGATGTGAGTCCATTGGGATATCTGTTGTATGAACAAAGAAACTCTTTTTTGTTGTTTTTCAAGTCCATTTGAGCTTGAAGAGAAATTTCAAAAAAATTCCATCCTACGTATTCTATGCCCCAAAAGGGAGAATATATCACGAGATAAGTTTATGGGCCTCGAAAAATAAAATAATAGAATTTTCATGATGTCGAAAAAAGAAAAATAGTCCAGTAGTGAGGCAGTTTTCCATTTGGCTGGTTTCCAAAATATGTCAGGTTGAGAAAGTATATTATTCTTTTTCTTGCTCCCAAATGTGTTTCTGACAACCACATGGTGTTCAGATAACCAAAGTTCATGCGCAAATCCAGCATCTCTCCAACTTATCGAGCTCAGTTGTATCTGTTTTACAAAAGGCTGGGTGTCTAGTTTCCCTTTTTCGTCTTCACTAGACACATTCCATCTCTTATCTGAAGCTCTGTGAAAGCCAAGTCTCTCTTTGCAGATGAGAATCTCCCCACATTAACACATTTATCACACTGACATTAGAGATTGTCCCATTCTCCAGGTCTGAGGTAAAGAGGAGGATTGGAAGTTCCAAGTTTATGTGTGGTGGTCACAGAGGGAGAGAGAGGGAGAGAGAGAGAGAGAGAGAGAGAGAGAGAGAGAGAGAGAGAGAGAGAGAGAGATCTGAAATTACAAATGACAAAACAGAAGCTGATTTTAACCTAAAGACAAAGGGATCATTTTCCCCAGAGAGCAGAGTTAGTACCTTCTGTCTATGAAGTCTAGTTTAACTCTTGATGTGCAGTTATAGAGTTGGTCTAACGCCAGAAGTGTATTGAAATGGGAATGTCCCAGTACCAAATGCATAGTTCTACACTGCAGGAAAACTATACTCAACTGATAAGATTTCATTTTGTTTTTTTGTACTAGTTTGCAATAGTGAGATTACAACCAGCACTTAGCTTAACATAACATCCCTGGTATAGGAATTAAAAACTCAAATAAACAAGGGGACTTGGTGGTTGGCATAAGTGGGTGAAAAACTATGTGGGTGTGACTGCAAGAGTGTGTGACTATGTTGTGAGTAGGTGTAAATATGACTGTGTGCAAGTGTGAAAGTGTTTGTCCTGAACACTGGAATATTAGAGGGAGCTTTCACTGTGTAGCGCCCCCACCTAAGAGGCATGTGGGTGAGCAACAAGAGACCAGTGTGACTAAATCTTCAATGCCTCATAGGGGTGCTGGCAACCCGGAAGTGATCGGCATGCAAACAGTGGCTTGATAATAATGTTAGTGATTGTGCTAGAAGGCCAGATTTTGAATTTTGTATTGTGTTTAAACTTTATATAGTTCACTTTGAACACAACCCTGAGTGCTTTTGTGGTTTAGACCACAGACTCTGCTACGAGGCTGATTGGGTTAGTGGCCTGGCGTTGACACTTGCTCATGTTGTGACCTTAGCCAAGGAATTTAACATCTTGGAAATGCAGTTTTCAAGTTAGTAAGACAGGATTGCCATTTCTACAGCTGCCTCCTGGGTGGCATATTTTGCAGTGAAGTGACACAATGCTTCTAAAAATTCTCACACAGTAGTGTGTAAAAGTGTAAAGTGCTAGTACGTGATGGCAATTCTTGAGTGGGGTTGACAGAACCCACTTAAGATACTGTTTGTGGATTCATCCGGAACAAAGGCAGAGAAACTATACTTATTATGTGGAGGTTAAGAATTGTACTGCATCTTGGCACCCTTCCTTTCTAGTCATGAGCCTTGATCTCAGTTTTCCTTGAAGATCTAAGTTGCTTATCCCCAAAGATTCTGATAATGAGGAGCTGAGTGTTGATCAGTGGTAGGTGCCTTCTTTGCATGTGTGAGATTCTCAGCATCCCCCAAAAAAGAGGGGAAAAAAGATAGTTCAAGATCCCAAGTAAACAAATGATTACATGTAACTATGCCTGCATTCCTAAAGCATTTAGAGCAGAATGTGACATACAGTGACTAGGGAAGTGAAAGGCTATAATACAAGTATTGCTTAGCAATTTTTTTATTTTTAATTTTTGGGGCTCTCAAGTTGTACTTAGGAGGTCTGGGGTCCCTCTTAGTGCTTCTCAGTCATCAATGGGGCTAGTTCAATGGGGTGCTTCTCTGACCCTGTGGTGTCTGGAATGACGTGGGTCACCCTTGGTGTGACTCAGGCTCAGCCCCTGCGATGCTGTACTTACTACCATGTGTGAGACTATGTGGTGCTAGGGAGCAAGCCAGGTCAGAGGCACCAAGCATATGCTTAAACCCTTGTAATATCTTCCTGATCCCCGCAATATGGGCTCTGTGCACAGGGATCACTCTTGGAGAGGCAGGGAGGGGATATATAGGGTGCCAGGGATTGAACAGAGTCAGTTCCATATTAGGCAAGTGCCTTAACTTCTGTATGATTGCTTCACAGTACTGTCATGGCTTTTAAAACACTGTCACTTGAGTAAAACGGAATACACACCCTGGAATTGGTGGTTTACATTTTATCAGCATACACAACACCTCATTATTATTTATTTCGACCTTCAAATGTTGGAAAAGTTTACTTACTATTAATTGCAAGGGCCATTTCAGATAAACAATGCAAGGTAGAATATAGGCATACTCTATGTAAAACTCAAGAATGACAAAAGGGAAAAAAAAAGCAAGTTCTTTAGGTTTTACAACACTGAGAGGAGAGTAAGTTAGATTAGAAAAAAAAAAAGTTTAGCTACCATTTCATTTAATGCATAGCATTAGATTTAGAAACAATAAATAAAAAAGGAAAGTGTCCTACCTCAATCACTTCAAATTCACTCTGATATACTACTAGTATATGGGGGAAGTGACTGGGGGTCGCGGGGAGTAAGAGAAAGGAGCTTTTAGAGGCCCGTTTCTGTCTTCAGAGGTTACCTAGTGCTAAAGGTGCCCATTGGCTCAGGATGAGTACCGAGGTATGCAGACACAGTTGCTCCTAGGGAGGAGCAGTGACCAAGGAGTCCTGTACATGCTACCTAAGGTGCCTTCTACAGTCCAGATGAGCGCAATCTCCCAAACTCTCCATGAGACCTTCGTGGTATAGGAGGGCAGGGGGCACTGACATCTTCCTCTCTGGCTTGTAGTCGCAGACACGCACAGCTCCAATACTGCAAGAGCATTTAGGAGAGTGGGCTGGAGTGGTTGTACAGCGGGCAGGGCACTTGCCTTGCATGCAGCCAACCCCGGTTCAATCTCTGACACCCACATAAGGTCCCCAAGCACCACCAAGAGTGACTCCTGAACACTGAGCCTGGAGTAAGCCCTAAACAACAACAACAATAACAACAAAAAGCAAACCCCCTAAAACCAAAAAAGCAAAACCCCAGACCTCTGAGGTTTCCAGGTGACAACACACACCACAATCAGGATGAAAGTGCCCCTGGTCATATATGTACAGGGAAGAATGTCCCCAATCTTCACCCCAAAGTTAAGCTCAAGGTCACCCCGACGTCAGGCTCCTGTGGAAGGAAAATAGCTAACTGATGTGAGATTTTAACCAGAGGGGGTGGGAAGCTCTGAATAGGGCTGAAAGGTGATTTAAGGTAAGGCTTTCCTTGGGAACGGGACATTTTCCACTACGAGGTAGCAGGCACTGGAAAAGTGAAAATATTTCATCAATCTCAACAATGGGTACTTCTGAACACCCGAAATTCTGGCCCACATGCGGGGGTGGGTGCCAGAGGAAGCCTTTGGGACTCTGCTCTGAGTGGGAGTTCTTGGGGTGGCGTTGGGGGACCTCAGGTGAGTAAAGTTATCTCACCTCTCTGAGTGAGACTCATTTCTTCTTTAATATGAGGACATCAGTAATCCCCTAAACTCTCTCCTGGGGTTTCATTTTAGAATGAGACAAGTTCTTATGAATGATAAAATATTGTTGGCTGTTAATAATATTAGCTGTTATTAACTACATGTGAAAATTTATTCTTCCACCTGCTGCCTGATTCATTTTATGAGCATAAATTGCTCAAATCAGAGAGCCAAATATTTCACCCACTTCTAGAAACATTTATTAAATGGCTGCTGTGGTGTAGGAATTTGCTTGTTTGATTGAATCAGTATGACAACTGGGACGAGTAACACAAGACTGATAGCTTTTTGTCAATGACCTTTGGAAATTTATTACTGACACCATCATCTTCAGCTCTTCATCTATAATTGATTGTTGGTCTTTCTTATGACAAACATATATTCTGAAGAATAGTTGACTTTCTTTATACTGGTGTTATTTCCTACACCTCAGTCATTGTTATTTAGAACTGTACTTAAACACACTTAAATGGTTTAATGTAGGGTTCCAGAGTTTAAGCCAAGACAGACTTTATTTGTGAAAGAAACATTATACATTTTTAATTTTACCTCAGGTCATATTATATTAAAAATAGTTGAATACAGTTAAAGACATTAAATATGTACATAAACTTGTGTACTCTTATGGAGAGTTTCCTTCCCGGAAAACTATAATAGGCTAGATTTTGAAGGGGAAAAAGAACACAAAGTTGTATTTCAAGTAAAGGAAGTATACTTTGAGTAAAGTGACTTAGAGATTTAAAGAAGGGTTGAAGGTTGAGGGGTATATGGCTTAGAGCTAGTATCTTGCATGTGTGAGGAACCTCTGGGCTTGCATTGCCCCCTTTCCACACAGCCCTCCCTGCAGCCCTTGCTAGTGTCCCTGGGACTACCTCTCCCCAATAAATGAACTGACTGTAAACAGGAGTTCTATAGTATAAGCTCATTGAATATTAAGTCCAAAGAACCATTTCTGCTTATATGGCAAGGGTAGTTGTGTCTGCATAGTTGAAAAAAACATAATCGTCTACTGCTTCATATTACTTACATGTAGTGTGTGTGTATATATATATAATATATATTTGTATATATATATTATTCTAGCAGTAAGAACAGCCGTTAAAAGGGGGTGAAATGGGTAACACATTTACTCTTAGGTTCTCCTACTCAACGTCTTTCACAGAACTAAACCCAGAGTAATTGCGTAGTATATGCCTTTGGCTTTATTAATGAGTCTACGTACTCATGTTCACCATAATTGTTTTCCAGTGAACCACATATTGTTTTTCTTAACTTAGCTAAATACTCCTTTGTCAATTTTAACTTTTATGTAAATTTAAGGCTCTTATAGTTTATCTTGAGTTATCAAGCTTCTATAACAATTTCCAGGGGGTTATCACTGTCCTTCTTTAATATGTATAAGATTAAAAGAATACCATCTCTAGGAGATAGTTGTGAGAGACCTTGAAGAAATAGAGCTGGAGAAACTCCTTGCAATTATGCTCAGCCACTGTCCATTTGCTTTGGGTTTTGGTTTGGGGCTCATAGAAAGTCATCTCATTAAAGAAAACTATCTTGAATGATAGTTAGCCACTAACTTTAATCTAAGGAAAGGAAGAAAATAAGAATGATGCTTCTTTCATCACAGATCACTTTGGTGACATCAAAGGATTAAGTGATTCTCACACACACCCCTCCACCCCCACCTCCCACCCCCTCCCACCCCCCTCCCACAACAGGCCTTTCACCTACTAGTCCCTTCCTCTCACTCTCCATAAAGCTTATCTTGGAAGTCAGGACCATTTGCCATGCCCCAGTAAGATGTGTATAATACATGCTCTGATAGGTTTGTGTTTATAACACGAATCTATGGAGTAGTCATGGTGAGGGGAATTGCTTGCTATCAGAATTTGTATCGAGCAGGAATGATCAATGCTGGCCTATGGTCTGATTGTTTTCTTGACGTTGCTTTTCTCTCCCCCTTAATATCTATAACGTCAGTACAAGAGTCCCCCACAGTTTTTGGTTGTGGTTGTTCATTTTCATTTCTTATCTCCACCCATCTGTGCTTAAACTTTTGTTTCATCCTGGGGTGTGTGGGGGATCTCTTCCAATTTCAGGGGGGTGGAGGTGAAAACAAAATGAAACGGAAAGCTGTTCAGATAACCCAGGAGGATTTTAAGACCCCTTTGTTATAACAATCCTTTTATGTTTGAAATATTTATTGGGCCTCTTCCTGGTCACGATCCGCAGGGAAGCCTGAATTGGTGCCCTCGAAGCTGCTTGGGCAGACACAAGAGTACATGTTTACAGACAAGATGGTGCTTGATCTCGAAACGACAGGAAATGATTTTGCAAATCCAGATAAACGATTTATCCTAGAAAGCATTCTTGCCAAACGCAGTTTAAAGTAAACACAGGAGAATCCCTAAGTTGTGCTCCATCAGTAGAGTGTTGGGAGAAGTCATTATTTCTCCAGGTTAAGGATAATTTGGTGGAACAGCTGCCTCTAAATGATTTTTCTTCGGATTTCATAAAGGGGCAATGCATATTGGAATGGTGGGATTTGTTTGAAGAACTACATGAATGAGTGAGTGAATGAATGAATGAATGAATGAGTGAAGGTAGCTCCTCCCCAACCCTGTTGCTGCTTGAATGTGCATCTTCATGCCAAAAGCTGTGTGTGATTTGAGTGGATCGTGATAGTTTTCTCTCCACAACTTGCAATAGTCAGGTGCTAGTTCCCTTTCACACAGGGAGAACTTGGTGTCTTAGTTTTAGGACTAATAAAAATTAAAAGAAAATTCTTTTCCCCAGGTTTGTATGAGTAAATATTATGGAATAAGATCATTTTATCTAAAAAAGTTTTATAGCCTATACTATGGGAAATCACCAGGAAAAATTGATAAAATTAGGGAGAGGGATTTAGATGCCCTGGGACATTTTATGAGAGCAACAGGGAGTAAGGGTGAAGGTGATTCAGATACATTGGTAATATTAAGAGATGACAAAAGAATCTCTGAATTGAGTAGCTCACTGAAAAGATTTCTACAGACCCTAATTATCTAAAATTATAGAATTTCAGAAGTGCACGGCCACTCTCATGGTCATGTGCAATATCTTATGCTATTCATAACAAGCAATATCAAAGAGTATGGGGGACATTGTCTGCCATAGAGGCACGGGAGGGGTGTGTTGGGGGGGATACTGGAGACACTGATGGTGTAAGATGTGCACTGGTTGAGGGTTGGGTGTCGATCATTGTGTGACTGAAACTCAAACAGGAAAGCTTTGTAACTGTATCTCACGGTGATTAAAAAAATAATAATTAAAAAAATAAAATTTAAAACAAATGATAGATCTAAATATCCAAACCACAGAGTCACCAACACTAAAGTTATGGGACCCAAATTTTAACAACCAAACTTATAAAGGTGACTGTCTAGATGGGAGACTGCGGATGGTGGTGGCAGGGTAGGACAAGCAAGCTGGGAACACTGGTAGGAGGGAGTGAACTCTGGTGGTGGCACTGGTACTAGAACGTTGTATGTCTAAAATCTAACCATGAATAGCTTTGTAGACCATGGTTCCTAAATAGGATTAAAGGGGCTGAAGCAATAGCACAGCGGGTAGGGTGTTTACCGTGCACACAGCCGACCCGGGTTTGATTCCCAGCATCCCATATGGTCCCCCAAGCACCTCCCGGAGAGTGATTCCTGAGTGCATGAGCCAGGAATGACCCCTGTGTATTGCTGGGTGTGACCCAAAAAAAGAAAATAAATAAATAAGTAATGAATTATTAAAAAGAAATAAATTGTTAAATTAAAAACAAAAAAATTATATGAGACACTGTGACTAGCAGGTAATTGAATTTCAGGTGTGTAATGCTCCTACACTAGTCCCTTTACCAGTGTTCACTTCCTTCCTTCTAACAAGGTCTCTAATTTCTGTCCCAACCCCAAGCCTGCTTTCTTGATAGAAACTTTTTATTTTGTTTTGGAGCAATACTCAGAGGTACTCAGGATTTACTCAGGTGCTGAGCTTGGGGATTACTCCTGGCAGGCTTGGGGAACCTTCTGTGTTGCTGGGACTTGAACTCAGGTCAGCTGCATGTAAGGCGAACACCTTACCAACTGTACTAAGCACATTTTAAAATTTTGATTGCTGTAATTTGGGTCTCATGCTTTCAGTTTTGTTGATTCTGTGGTTCACATATATAGGTTTGTAACAGCTCTATATTATCAAGTCAGTGTGTCTGATGTCCCTGCCTCCTGCTGCCGCTAACTCCCAACTCCCTCTTTTCACTTTCCTCTCTGGGTTTCTTCCCTTCCCTGTCCTTCTAATTTTATAATCTATGAGACCAGAGTAGTCTAGAGATCCATTCATTAAAATCTTATATTCCCTTATTCTGTTACTTTATATAGCACAGATAAACGAGATCATCTGGTATTTTCTTTCTTCTTTTGACTTACTTTGCTTAACATATCTCCAGTTCCATTCAAGTTGCAGCAAATTGCATGATTTCATTGTTTCTTGCAGCTTCATAATATTACACTGTGTATATATACTACACCTTCATTATCCATTCATCTGTCATTGGACTCCTAGGTTGATTCTATATTCCAGGTATTGTGCTAAGTGGTACAATTCCAAAACATCTAAGAAGCAGGAATACTCCCCAATGACTTCTATAAAGCCAACATTACACTAATATCCAAAACAGATAGAGTCACTATTTTTCCTGATGAACACAAAAATCCTCAACAAAATTTTAGCAAACCAAAAACAACAACATAACAAAAAGATCATATAGCATGATCAAGTGGGAGTAATCCCAGGCATTCAAGGATAATTTATTGTATGAAAATCAACTAACATAATATACCATATCAATCAAGAGGAAAATAATCATATGATCATATTAATCAATGCACAGAAAGCTTTTGATAAGATCCAACATCAACTTATGATTAAAATCTTCAACAAAATAAAGGTGAAAGAAGTTTTCAAGGCAGTATATGCCATCTATTACTTACATATAAAAAGCCCACATTCAGTATCATTCCTAATGGCAAAAACTGAAAGTATCCCCGCTGAGATCAGGCACAAGGCAATAAGTCCATTGACTCCACTTTTATTCAATCTAGTATTAGAATTCCTAGCAATAGCGATCAGACAAGGTAAAGAAATCAAAGGGCTCCAAATTGGGGGGAAAAAGTCAAAATATCACTATTTGCAAACAACATGATAATATACATAGAAGATCCTAAAGATACAAAGAAGATTCTAAAGAATTCACTAAAATGCTCCTGGCAGCAATAAATCAAGACAGTAAAGTGGCTGGCTACAAAGTTAATACACAAAAATGTATCACATTCTTACATACAAATAATAAACTAGAAGAGAAAGAGATCAAAGAGTCCACTCCATGCAAAATAGTGTCCCCAAACATCAAGTACCTAGGAATTAACAAAAGATTCAAGAGATCTATACTATCTTACATTATACTTTCTATATGATAACTATAAGTTACTTAAAGAGATAGATGATAAAATGGAAAAAATATTTCATTTTCATGGGTTGGAAAAATCAATATTGTCCAAATTACCATTGTGCCTAAATTATTATATGATTCAATGAACTATCCATCCAAATTCAGGTGACACTCTTTAAGCACGTTTAAAAGTTAATATCAAGTTTGTAAGAAATTATAATGCCCCCTGAATAGGTAAAGGCAGACTGAGAAATAAGAAATTGGAGGCATCTCATTTCCTAACTTGAAACTACACAAAGCCATAATTATCAAAACAGCACAACACTAGTAGAAGTAGAAGGATACACTAATGGCTTGCAATAGGTAACTTAATTCCAACCCACTCTCTATATGGCTGGAGAGATAGTACAAGGGTTAATGCACTTGCCTTGCATGTGGAAGGCCAAGTTTAATCTTTGGCACTGTTATAGTCTCTGAGCATCACCTGGTGTAATTCCTGAGTACAAGAGAACTCAAGAGAAGTCTCGAGCAATGCCAGTGTGGCCCTCAAACTGAAAAACTATTAACATAATGTCATCTGAAATATTCTTAAGCATGAGAAAAACATTCTCCGAAATATAAAAACACTGCTGACAACACAAAAAGAAAACTTGTATTTATAAAATATCATTAAAAAAAACAAAGTCTATGGGTAACTAAATGGAAATGTGTTTATGTGAAACCTATCTGACAGAAGAATAGTTTATATGAGCAACATATAAAAGTGTTTTTTTTTAAAAAAATAAATGGCATTTTTAAAAGTCTGTTTGAAGAATAGACAGTAGTCATAAATAGCTTATTCACAGAAGACACAATGAAGATGGTCAATAAACATAATCATAATGTTAAAGACACCTAAATTTCTTTGGCCTCGAATACAAATTCTCTAGAAGCCATAATTCTTTTTCCCAAAGTTTATTGAGAGGAGGGGCCTCTGGGATAGAGGGGGCATGCATGATGGCATGCAAGAGAAAAAGCACTGAGCAGTGGCAGAACCAACTTCTCAATAAGGGTGTGGGCAGGAGTTTTAAGCTTCACTGAAGAGACATGAAGGCATCTGTCCAACCTGACAACATCCTGTTCATTGCCTGGTCATGCTGAAATCTGCTCCAGGAACTGAGCGTATGCTTGATTGAGATGGGCTTGCCACTCCGGGATGAATTCTCCCTGCCATGCTGGCTGGGTGAAGGTGAGGGCTGAAATCGTAAGATCTGATTAGCATGCCCTGAAGAATCTGTAGGTTTAGAGATGTTTTGCCTTGAGGCAAGTTCTGAGAGTCATTTATAGAGAGAACTTTTTGATGGATCAAAGGGCCAAGTCCATTCCTCATACTGTCTCATTAATAACAAACAGAGTTAACGTGGGATTTTAGGGGAAATCCTCATTTTTTTCCTACTCTATTTACAGTTTGGGAATCAAAAATTTCCCTTGAAACCTGGTGGCCATGTGCAAGGTAAGTACCCTCACCATACAATCTCTCCAGCCCCATCCTCTTTTCCTTTGTCTAGTGCCAGGAATCGAGCCCAGAACTTCCTAAGTGCTGTACCATTAAGCTGTTATCCCTGTCCAGTATTTTCACTTGTTCTACCTTTAGAGAATTTAGAACTGGTAGGACAGCGTTGTCAGTGGCTAGGATGTAAGATGTTAAAATGGCATTCTTGAAAACTACCTGATAGTTACTTAATGCTACCCTCTCTTTTCATCTTCTCAGTAGGTGTTTCTCTTCTTTCATCTTTTTGACCTAGAATCATTTTCCCCTCCCTTTCTCTAATCAGAGTCAAAGTGGACCTTTTGCACCCGATTTCCTTCTCTTCTCACTACCGTTTTGTCTGGTCTTTAGGAGTGGAACAACAGGCATGAAAGTCTTCCTAAGCATGAAAGTCTTCCTATTCCGCACTTAGGTCTGAGACTTTGGGTCTTCTTTGTTTCTTTTTCCGGAGAGTATACAGTGGGGGTGGGGGATAGAAAAATAACCATCCAAGTTCAAAGCTACCGTGAGACAAGGAAAACTCATAGTAATGTTTTGAGATAGTATCTTGCCATAAGTCTATGTTTTGAACTTCTCTTTACTCAGGAAATGCAAATAATTTTTAAAAGTTTTTACTTCCCATTAGATTAGTCAAAATTTAAAATATTGATAGCACATAATATAGCCTACAACTGGAAGGAATGATACTCATATTGTAATTTTGAGTATTTTATTGCAGAGTTATTTACCAAAGGACTAAAGACAACCAAAATACTTAGCAATTGAGTAAATAATAGTACATTAAGCAATAAAAGTGAATACATTCTTAACCCCTTGTGCCTTGCTTTTTACCCAAAAATTATAAGTTTTAAATACATCAAAGGTGAATAATAGCATAGCAGGTAGGGCGTTTGCCTTGCACGCAGCCGACCTGAGTTCGATTCTCAGCATCCCATATGGTCCCCTGAGCGCCGCCAGGAGTAACTCCTGAGTGCAGAGCCAGGAATAACCCCTGTGCATTGCCGGCTGTGACCCAAAAAGCAAAAAAAAAAATTATATGTGGCAGAAAATAAAGCTATACAACACACTATTCACATAAAGCAATTATCATAGATTTAAGGATTCCAAGTACCACACAGAATGAAAATGGAGCAGAGTTACAGTAGCACTGCACTGTCCTCCTGTTGTTCATCAATTTGCTCAAAAGGGCACCAGTAACGTCTCACAACAAATTGTGAGACTTGTTACTGTTTTTGGCATATCGAATACATCATGGGTATTTTGCCAGACTTTTCCATGCAGGCGAGATGCTCTCGGTAGCTTGCCAGGCTCTCTGAGAGGAATGGAGGAATCAAACCTGGGTCAGCCGCGTGCAAGGCAAATGCCTTACCTGCTGTGTTATCTGTAGGAATAAGAAGGGTTTGTTAGGTGGCAGGGCATGTGGTCCAAAGCACCAAAGAAAAGATTATTTTTTATTACAGAAACAAAATATGACATGAACAGTTATAGATAGGTAGACTTGATCGACAACAAGAAATAAAGTATTATGTAGATGGTCCCCTTCCCTTCCCTTCCCTTCCCTTCCCTTCCCTTCCCTTCCCTTCCCTTCCCTTCCCTTCCCATGGGATCCTTTCCCCTTTGATTTTCCTTTCCCTTCCTGTGTTACTTTTTCCCATAATGGTAAAGAGTTAGAAGGAAATGAGGGGCAGGAGCGATAGCACAGTGGTCATTTGCCTTGCACGTGGCCTACCCAGGTTCGATTCCCAGCATCCCATATGGTCCCCTGAGCACCACCAGGAGCAATTCCTGAGTGCAGAGCCAGGAGTAACCTCTGTGCATCTCCGGGTGTGACCCCCCCCCCAAAAAAAAGAAAGAACTAGAAGGAAATGAAAAGGATCACCTGAAAAATAAGAGAACTGGAATTGTGAGAGTTCATTTAAGGCTGGTGAACATGAATTTCAGAAATTATTATGTAATTTCTAAAAAATTATGTAATAATTTTTTCATAATTTCATAATTTCACCTACCTCATATAGGGTATAGTTTCCTTAGATTTCAGTCCCCATATCCTGTTTTTAGTTTAAATTTTTACTGGACAATGATAAATTCCATGGACTACCAATATTAGCATAACCTCGAGGTGGAAACTTTATGAGAAACACTCTCAGGTGTTAGCCTGACTTACTGAATTCAAGTTTAACAAGATCCCCAAGAGATACAAATTTACACTGAAGATGGACAACCTACCTACTACAGATGGTCTTTATTATTGAGACATTATTTCTATAGTTAGATGGCAAAAAGTGGAATTCTGGCCTACAGAGGAATAGTTACTGTTGGGGTTTTTTGTTTGTTTTGTTTTGGGGTCACACCTAGTGATAATCAGGGCTTACATCTGGCTCTGCACTCAGGAACTACTCCTGGAAGACTCGAGGAACCATATGGGATGCCAAGAATCAAACTTGGGTCCGCTACAGGTGTTTTACAGGTTGAACTATTGTTCTGGCCCCAATATTGCTATTTTTAATGGTTATTTTCGTTAATAGAACACTTTTTCCAAAGACTGCAGCATACTGGGCTGGTGTGATAGCACAGCGGGTAGGGCGTTTGCTTTGCATGAGGCCTACCAGGTTTCGATTCCTCTGCCCGTCTCGGAGAGCCTGGCAAGCTACTGAGAGTAGCTCACCCACACGGCAAAGCCTGGCAAGTTCCCCGTGACATATTCGATATGTCAAAAACATTAACAACAAGTCTTACGATGGAGACGTCACTAGAGCCTGCTCGAGCAAATAGATGAACAACGGGAGGACAATGCAGTGCTATGGTGCAGCATATTGGATTCTTACCAGCATGGTTTTAAAATATACTTTAATATTTTGGTTTTATTTATTGATGTTTCTTGATTTACAATAGTATTAATATAATATTTTTATACTTACAATAGGCTGGAGCAATAGCACAGCGGGTAGGGCTTTTGCCTTGCATGCAGCCAACATGGCAGACCCGAGTTCGATTCCTCCGCCCCTCTCGGAAAGCCCAGCAAGCTACTGAGAGTACCTCGCCCGCACGGCAGAGCCTGGCAAGCTACTCGTGTTGTATTCAATATGCCAAACACAGTAATAAGTCTCACGATGGAGACGTTACTGGGCCCGCTCGATAAAATCGATGAACAACTGGAGGACCGTGACCATAATACTTAAATGACACTGAAACACACTGCCAAGCCATCGATGTCCACCATTGCTTCGAAGTCCTTTACTCTCTTTCCCTCCTCCCCCACGTGTCTGTCTACTGACCCTAGTTTGGTAACCCTCACTCTCAGTCTGGTCAGCTATATTTCCATTTGTTTTAATTGGTCACTGTGTTTTTTCAAACTTTTTTGTTTTTTATTTAAAAAATATATGTTTGTAGCACTGTAGCACTGTCCTCCCATTGTTCATCAATTTGCTCAAGCGGGTACCAGTAACGTCTCCATTGTGAGACTTGTTGTTACTGTGTTTGGCATATCGAATATGCCATGGGGAGCTTGCCAGGCTCTGCTCTGTGGGCAGAATACTCTTGATAGCTTGCCGGGCTCTCCGAGAGGGGCAGAGGAATTGAACCCGGGTCGGCCGCATGCAAGGCAAACACCCTACCCACTGTGCTATCGCTCCAGCCCAATTATTTTATGATAGTATAAAATCATTACTTTATCTTTATAGTGTTGCTATACCATGCCTACACCAGAGTGTCACACTCCCTTTTGGAGGAGTTCCTTTGAACTCATGTTCCTATTAACAGTTACTGTTCATGCTTTCTGAGGGGCTGGGCAGATA
This sequence comes from Sorex fumeus, assembly GCF_029834395.1. Taxonomy (NCBI): domain Eukaryota; kingdom Metazoa; phylum Chordata; class Mammalia; order Eulipotyphla; family Soricidae; genus Sorex; species Sorex fumeus. The sequence goes on from NW_026606070.1 coordinate 28,822,448, forward strand.
GCACAGTAGATAGGGTGTTTTCCTTGCACACGACTGAGCAGGGTTCAATCCCTGTCATAGTGTCCTCTGAGCACTGCCAGGAGTGATCCCTGAGCACAGAGCCAGGAGAAGCCCTGAGCACAACAGGGTGTGCCTCCACCCCCCAAAAAAATAAGAAAGAAGAAAGAAATATTTGAGAACACTTACACGTCTATCAAGGGAGGTATTTATGAATATATTGTGGTGTACTGGTAAAACACTAAATCATATATGTATACATACACATATATATATATAGACATGCATATATAGGATATGACTACATAGTTGGTATGGAAATTTTTTATATGGCCAAAAAATAATAGTCTTAACACAATATATTGTCCAATCCACTTTGAAGGTCATAACACACGTGCGTATATATGCTTGTATGAGTGAATGTGTATTTATGCCACAGAAAGAAGATCACACCAGTCTGCTAGCCGTATTCACCTCAGGTAAGTGTGAAGCCTGGGAATTAGTGTTTAGTGATGATAAAAGAATAAATAGCACACTGTTTCCTAAGCTATAATGATTATCATTGCTAACACTGATGCAATAGTTAATGTGTATCTGGCACTGTGCCAAAAGCATCACGTGAGTAATCTTGCCTAGACCTGACAAACACCCTATGAGATATTATTGTCACTATCTGAGTTTTGCCATTAGAGAACAGGGTCACCAAAAAGTGTAGTGATTTTCTTGAGATGATGCAGTAGCACTCTGAGCCTAGACACTGGCTCAGAACCCCACCTCTGTGTAGTTCCTCATCAACCCATGGATCCATCTATTCCTCTTCCCATGACCAACCTGCCTTCTGTGTCTCTCTTCAGTCCAGCAATTCATATTACAGTTTGACTGTGGATCTCTGCATGGAAAAAATGGAGTAGGAAACACAGCCTAATACAGTCCATCCTCCCTGTCCCCAAGCAGGCTACTTACACACAGAACCAAAAACATTGTATAATAGTATAACAAAAATTTACTCTTTTTTTATTCTCTCTTATTTTGTTAATGAAGAAACCAGCCCCAGAAAATGTTTTGGAAGAATTGGCTTTGAAGTTAGGTTTCCTGATTATTGGTTAAGTGACCTTGCCACTATATTATGATTTGGGATGTGTCACTTTGACATAACCAGACACACAGCTGGTGCTGACCTTATAATGGTACAACCAACCTTTATATGGTGATACAAAATTTGCATATCTACTTTTGAAAAGAAATGACTGAAGAGTCAAAACTGAACATATATTGTATCTACAGTCATAGATAAAATATCTAAACTACAGTCTTAGTTGGGCTGGAGAGATAGCACAGCAGGTAGGGCGTTTGCCTTGATGTGGCCGACCTGGGTTCGATTTCTCTGCCCCTCTCAGAGAGCCCAGCAAGCTATTGAGAATATCCTGCTCACATGGCAGAGTCTGGCAAGCTCCCCGTGGCATATTCGATATGCCAATAATAGTAACAACAAGTCTCACAATGGAGACGTTACTGGTGCTCGCTCGAACAGCATCAATGAACAACTGGAGGACAGTGCTACAGTGCTACAGTCTTAGTATGGTCATAAATTATACTCTCCTTTAAAATTATGGAAGTTCTATGTAAATTAGCTAGGTTTTTTTTTTAATGGCAACTTCCTCTGACTCTTCCATTTCAAGATTTTTCCATTCCCATCAAAAAAAGAAAACTAAGCTGATTGTATGGTTGAGTGAAAGCAAACTATCTGCAGAAGCCCTGGGCAGACATATGAAACCCAACGGTGGGTCCAGGCTTAGAGATAGGCAGGATGTCACTGCCCACTGCGCGCCAGTGCAGGTGATGGCCCCTAGACTGAGACAAAGGTCAAAGGTCAGGAAACACGTGGACCCTGAGAGAGCAATGAAAAGTACTGAATCTAAGCCACTTTTCCTGACTTTATTCAAGCCAAGCGGAAGGCAAAGGGCTGTGTCAACCAACTTTCCCTGAAGTGGTGCCATCAGCAGAATGGGACTTTCTCTGGATCCCAAACAGTGTCCCTGGCCAGTGGGCTGCTCTGCGGGGAGTTCCAAGAGGCATAGGAAACGAAAGGACACTTCACTGTCTAGCATTCCTCAGTCTTGTTCTCAAGCAAGATGGGCACCTGCCACAGAATGTCAGCAGATAACAGAGCAAGGGGTTAATGTTTCTCACGTTTTCAACCTTTAACTTATCACATTTTGAAATCAGTTTCATGGGCCAAGTATTCCTCAACCTTAATATCTAAGCTTAGTCTAAGGCTTGTTTTGTTTTGTTTTGTTTTGTTTTTGTGTCTCACACGGCGATGTACAGATGCACAGGAATTACTCCTGGAGGTGCGTGGGATACTATGTGGGATGTTGGGAATCGAACATGGGTTGGCCTCCTGCAAGGCACAGCCCCTACCTGCTGTGCTATGGCTCCAGCCCCTAGTCTAAGACTTTGAGCTAATTCTCAGCATTAAAAAAGTCAAAACAGGGGCTGGAGCAGTAGCACAGCGGGAAGGACATTTGCCTTGCATGCGGCCAACCCAGGTTCTATTCCCAGCATCCCATATGGTACCCTGAGCACCACCAGGGGTAATTCCTGAGTGCAGAACCAGAAGTAACCCCTGTGCATTGCCGGGTATGACCCAAAAATCAAAGAAAATAAAAGACAAAACATTGCCTGAGGAAAATGTGATTTTCTATGAAGCAATGAGTAATAATCAAATAAAAAACCTGCATGGAACGCCACTCCTAATGCCTAATGGTTGATGAGATTTTTTTTTTAATCAAGATTCTGCTTTACTTTGAGTGAATTTTTCTAGAATTGTTGGTTAAGTGTGTGACATAAAAATGAAAATGCTGGTATTGTACATATGCACATGTGCACATTGACTAAGCGATTTAAAACCATAAATGTAATATACCTAAAAAATCTCCACCAACACAGAAAATATTAAAATAAAATATAGTAGTCAACTGCTTGTGTCACGAAGATTAACACTGTCAACAATTTCTATTTTTGCCTCCTGAAACTGGTTTGTGCATGAGGCCCACTCAGGTGGTAGAAATGTACTGTTTTATTTTAATAAGTGGTAGAAGCATATTAGTTTGGGAATTTACCCTTTTTTCCCTATTAGCAATGTATTTAATTCCTCCCTACTTATGGTATAGTAAGTTTTTGTTTCGGTTTTTTAGTATCATGATTCAAACATAGGGCTTCACACATGCAACGTTTGCACTCTTTTATTTAATTAATTTATATTTTATTTTATGCACCATGATTGACAAATCTCTTTATAATAGGGTTTCAGTCATGCAACATTCCAACCCCACACCTTCCCCCAGTGTCTGCTCCCCTCCACCATTGTCTGTCCCCCCATCCTTCCACCCCCTGCTCCCCACCTCCTCAGTCCTTCACCTTCCCATCCCCCGCCATGATAAGCCGAGTTCTCCAGACAAGGCCAAGCACCCTTATCTCTCAGCCACATCCCCGGCCTCTGTTTCCAGTTTTTAAATAACCTTTAAATCATCTACTCTTGCCATGAATATTCCTGTTATAGGCAACTTAATAGGCTTATATGTGTGTATTTGTAAATCCCTATATATTGATGCCCATTGTGAAACTCTGAAAATATTCTGAAAACTGTAAATAGACCCTGAAGGTGAAAGTAACAGTTCTGACAATCGTAGATTTATGTTCTTTAGTCTTTATCCTCTGCTGCTACAGAAATTAAAAGCTGACTAAAGGAAAAGAAGAGCAACAGAAAACAAAAGAAATACATTTAGGAAATATCACGATCACGATCACGACCATCCTGTTGTTCGTCGATTGCCTCGAGCAGGCCCCAGTAATGTCTCCTTCGTCCTAGCCCTGAGATATTTTAAAAAGTGCCATATTCAAGGCTCTTTCAGGGTTAGGAGAATGAGACCCATCATTGTTACTGGTATTTGGCATATTGGGTACGCCACGGGGAGTTTGCCAGACTCTGCCGTGTGGGCAGGTTACATTCGGTAGCCTGCCGGTTTGTCCAAAGAAAGAATGAGATAATAAGATGTCACAATAAGATGTAAATATGAGCAGGCATTTTCCTGTGACTTTAATTTTTTTGTTGGTTTACTGAATTTCTAGTCTCATAAGCCACTTCAAGGCAAACATTGCTCTCTCCTTATCCAGTGCAGCAACACCTCTGCAGTCATGCGCAAGAATTTGGAAATGGCAGGGAATCCTTCATCAAGTTGGAAACAGTTTTCTCCAGATTCTAACCTCCTACTTTATTTTCTTTTTAACATTAGCAGATGAGTAAGAAAAATAATTTTGTTCTGACCACTTCCCTTAAGATGGGCCAGTGCTTGGCAGGCCCATTGGCTTGGCCAGTCTATATTTCCAGGCTCTCGGTTGACCAAAGCATGACATATTGGTAGACAATGACCACAAACCTTTGTTTTGTTTCCTTTCATAGGTCAGGTGGTTTTAGCTGGCACATTAGTAGAAACATGTTGAGAAGAGTAAAGAGGTAGGTGGTGCCAAGTCTCCAATCTGGGAAAAGGAAACACTTCACAGAGAATAGGGGCCACCTGTAGGGGTTACCCTCTGCCAGCAAAACCAGTTTGACTAAAGATAGAAAAGAATAATTCCCAAGTGTGTAAGGTAATGCTTGTTTATATGTGAGGTTGAATGAAGGTGTGTACGTGTCTGTGTCCATGTGCCTGGCGCACGTTGTACTCTAGGGACGTTTGTTGACCTGATCATGAATCCCAGTTTCTGAAAAAAAAATTATTTAATACCCGATCTATTCAGGGGAGCAGAGCTGTTGAATCCATTTTCAGCAGGCATAGAAAAAAATTTTAATTTTCTTCTGTTTTCAATGATCTCATGGAGATTTAAGCTATTTAAAAAGCAGGGTTGGCCTTTGAAGACCTACAGGGTGATTATATCTTACTTACGTTTCTCCAGCAGAATTTGGTTACATGTGGAGGGATTAATTGTATCTAAGACAGAATTTATTCCAAAAACTATTCTCTTTGGGTAAGTTACCAAGACTTTATGTCTCACTTTCCTTATCTGTAAAATGTGTAAAATACTGTACATGCCTTATAAAATTATTGAGAAGAAAAAGTCTTCTAAGAAAAATACAGTACATAGCACAAAGCTATCTTACTGCTATTGCTACTTTACTACCATTACTATTACTATGGCCACTTCTACTCTTATTACTGTTACTAAGAGCCAAAGGGTTTATTTGCATTTCTACCTGTTCCCTCACTTTTTTCTCTATTTTATTTAAGAAGTTATCTTGTTATGACTTATATTATTACAGGCTACAGTTGCTTTGACTGCCACAATACCTACACATTCCTGACTCTTTTTCTTCTTCACTTTTCTCTCATTTAAAATGGCCACGTACTGGAAGAAATTTGTATTGCCAAATATAGTTATGGAAAATCCTTTTAAGACTTTAAGAGGCAAATGGTTAAAATATGTTTTAATTTACTATAGACTGGGTTGTGTAAGTTCTTGATGACCCTACAGTTTTATGAGTTTCATCTCACATAAGAGACAGTATCAAGAGTTAATTGACCAAGTATCCCTTTAAGAACTATTACTGGGATAAAAACTCCAAAGATGACATGATAATAACTCATGGCTTTATTGTCTTGTGAGCTGAAAACTGCTGAACTCTGATGCTGGAGTTTCATTCAGAAGAAGAATACCGAAGCCAGGATAAGAGTTTTGAATGAAGATAAAAGAATATTTAATTTAAAAATATATTATTCTAAAATATATACTACTCCAAGAAATGGTCAGAACTTACATTGTCAATTTAAGATCAAGCTGGAGAGTCTGGAGAGATAGTATTGCTAGTAGGGCACTTAACTTGCATGCGGTGGACCCAGGTTCAATTCCCAGCATCCCATGTGGTCCCTGAAGCACTGCCAAGAGTAATTCCTGAGTGCAAAGCTAGGACTAAACCTGGGCCTGAAACTCAAACAAACAAACATACAAACAAACCCCAAAAAGCAAGCTAGAAAAAGTAAATTTGTAGGGAGAAGAATTGGAAAGATAATGAATGCTTTTGAATTCCTAGAGATAGCTCAAAGGACTTTGCAGATGGAAGACACAGGTTGACTGTTAGCAATGCACAGTTCAATGCTAGAACTGCACAGTCCCTTGATTACTTCTGAGCTCAGAACTAGGAGCATCCCCCAAGCATTATTGAGTATGACTCCCAAACAAAAACAAACAAACAAAATGATGAGTGGTACTCTGAGAGGACTGAGAATTAGGAAGTAGCTCTTTAGTTTTGGCTTATTGAATCTATATTTTATTCATAGATGAACCATCATCTGAGTATGCTTTAGAGTATACCTTTGGATTTATTACATTTAACTCCTGGTTCTATAACACACACTGCATTGGACAAATTTTATAGCCTCTCTTAGCCATTGTTTCCACATCTAGGTAATGAGGCTAGTAATTGATCTGACTTTGTTTGGCCATGAGGATTAAGCATGTAAGACACTTACAACAGAATTCAATGCAAGGTAACAACATATAACATTCTTGATGAAGGAGAAATATTTCAGAGAAAGAATGCAAAGTGTGTCTTCAGGTAATCTGAAGTTTAGAGAAAAAAATTATAAAAACTATAGTAAACCTTTCCTTTACCTCACAATTTGATGAGCAAGACAGACAAAGCCAGATAAATCTGGTATAAGGCAGATAGTGAATAGTATATTCTTGGAGCATGAGAAATACAATAGTTCATCAGCTGCTTCTTTTCTTAATATTTGTTTTCTCTTGCTCTCTATGAAAAAAGATTCATATTTTTCATTGAGAGGTAGTTCCTTCTTCATATCAATGCTCCAGTTTTGATGTTATTGAATTCATTCTTAATTATAGGGGTGGATTCTAATGAATATAAGCCTACTGCCATCATTCATAACTTTCATAGAATGAATTGAAAATGTCCGCCCCATTCCTCCAATTCAGACACTGAAATTCTAACACCTAAAAGCATTTGTAAATTAGTAGGTGAGATTTTGGGGGATGATTAGATCATGTAGAAATTTTAATGTCATAAATGGGATTAATGTTTTATGAAAGTATCCCTACATAGCACCTGAGCACTCCTTTGTGTGCAGATAATAAAATGTCTGTGGCACAAATTGGTCCATCACCTAATCATGCTATGACCTGATCTTGTACTTCCAATCTCCAGCATGCGAAAAAATGAATTGCTGTTGTTTATAAACCAACCCATCTGTGAGATTTTATCTAGCCCAAATGAATTATCATATTATCCCAGATAAATAGTGGAAGGATGAACAGGTAAGATACAAAGTGCTTACTGAGAACCAAGAGTGATTTTCATTATTTCTCAAGAGATTCTAGCAAAGGAATTTTTTCTTTCTGTGGATAGTGTGATGTGAAGTTGCATAGTCATATTTTCTTTACTATTAGGAAAAGAGAATGAAGGCCAAATTGACAAAATCCCTGGAACAAGTAGTAGAAGGACACACCAAGAATTTGGACAAATCAAACTGAATCATGATAGAAGCTTAATGCAGCATGATTCCATAATTGAAGCAAGTTTAAGTTAGTATTTCTATTGCTTAGAAATAATCCTGACTACAGCAGGCAGGGAGAGAGTAAATCAAATGGGCAGGACAATATGGGTAGGGATTGAAGAGACTTCTTAGTGTATGGTTTTGAAGGAAGCCCTGTCTTCTACAGGCAATTATCATTATAAAGATCATTTTAAAGTAAAGAGAACACACTGAGTATAAATCTTGAATTAACAGTAGAAAATATTTTCTGGAAGTGGACAGTGAATATGGAATATGAAGCATATCGATGTTATACTAGAAGATAAGCTAGAAAAACAGGAAACATGGAAAGAATGAAGTCTTTGAACAGCAGACTTTAAATTTGGACCTTTATGTTGTGTGAAAATACCAGCTGTTAAAGATGAAGGGAAAATGAAATTTGTGTTTTAAAAAGATAAATTTGGCAGAGTAGTGATGGATGGGTTGGAATATTCCAGGACAAAGGCGAAATGGTCATGAATCAGGTCAGTTTGACGAATGAAAGTAGAGGGTGTCTGTGAGGCATGTAAAGAATGTAGACAAGATTGGTTTTGGATGAAAAGGAAAAGGCAAGGGAAAATTGCAATATACGGTTGCAATATATGGAACAGAAGCAGTAGAAGGATGTACTTCGGAGACTGAAGGATGCAGTGTATTCAAGTTGTTCAAAAATAGTTTTAAACTAATTTTGAATATGTTAGTTCAAAACTATTTTGGAACACTTTAAATTTAAGAGATTGGCAAACATACACATGAAGATGTTCAGGAAGGGTAGGAGTTTAGAATCTGAAACCATGATAGGAAATCAAAACTGGAAATATAATTTTGCATGTTAGTCCCATAAAGTGGCATTTGGAAACACCAAGCAGTTTCAGACACCTAAGCAAGTTATGAAAGAGGACAAGAGGTGATGGCCAAAGATGAATTTAGAGGATCTCTTGAAAAGGATCCAATATAGTGATGGAAATTGACTGGGTAGGTGTGTATGTACAGTATTACATCAAGCAAAGATAGTGAAGAAGATAGGACAATGGGATGGATGATATAAACATGCTAGGCAGTGTTAAATCTACATGTCTGAGGAGAGATTGAAGGGATGGTCTATTTTATTTCTAGATTTTAAAAAAGAAGTTTCTTGATGTTTGATGAGCTCAAAGAAATAATGGAACAGAAAACAAAAAAAAAAACCACAAGTGGATATGAGAGCAGAAATGAGAAAACTATAAGCATAAATGACAGAACTGAATAATTAGATGGATGAAAAACTCTCTGGAGGCCTCAGCAACAGAGTAACAGTATCTTAGAGCAGAGTCAGTGAGCTCCAAGATGAGATGCAGAAAACATCTAGACACAGCAAAAGACAGAAAAAAGCCTCAAAATAAATAAAGAATAAACACAAAAACTCTGGGATGAATCAAAGAGGAACAACATAAGAATAATCAGAATCTCAGAGACTTAGGAAAGCAATTTAAATGAAGGAGTTTTAGTTAAAGAAATTACCATTGAAAAGTTTTCAGAAGAGTGCATGCACTTAGATGCAAGAAGTCTGAAGGGAACCAGCTAAAAGAGACCCAAATATAAAGACTTTAAGACACATCCTAATTAGAATGATGAAAGTCATAGATAGAGATAGACTACTGAAAGCAACAAATTAACAAAGGAAATTATGTACAAAGAAGCATCCTTAAGATTTATAGTAGATTATTAAATGAGACTCTGCAGGCTGAAAGACAGTGATATAGTAAAAACAAAACAAAACAAAACTCAGTGAAATGAATGCTTCACCAATACTTTATCCAAGCAGACTCTTTCATATTTGAAAGAATGATACAGAACTTCATGAATAAGCAACAACTCGGGAACTTTATAGATTTGAAACTAATTCTATAAGAAATACCTACAAAGGTTTTAGACAAGAAAAATCTTACAAACACAAAACTCCTTACAGAAATATGGCACAAAACTCTATGACAATAATTTCACTCAATGTTAATGGCCTAAATACACCAATTAGGACACTCAGAATGGCAGGATGGATTAGAAAAATTGAGTACAACATTCTGCTTTGTATAAGAAACATATCTAAACAGAAAGGGCAAATATAGACTCAAAGTTAAAGGCTAGAAGATAATATTTTAAGAAAACAATGCCTACAAAAAAGATGGGGTGGCCATTCTAGTATTAGACAACATTGACTTTAGGATTAAAAAATTATAAGAGACGGAGAAGGTCATACATATGATGTACATATCAAGAAAACCTCACACTCTTAAACATATATGCAGCTGATGAAGGACAAACAAAATACTTAAAACAACTACTAATAGGCTTAAAGGAAGACATGGTTAGCAACAGAAAAACAGTTGGAAACTTCAACACCACTCTATCACCACTTGATTGATAACTAAAACTCAGCAAGGGAAGACTGGATTTGAAGGAAGAAATGGAAGAGAGGGGCTTAACATCCATCTGTCTGTCTGTCTATCTATCTATCTATCTATCTATCTATCTATCTATCTATCTATCTATATCAGATTATATATACTATATCACTTTTAATTCCCCAAAAGCAGAATACACATTTTTCTTCAATGCAATTAGGACATTCTTCATGATAGATCACCTGCTGGGTTACAAAACTTACCTCCACAAAGTAAAGAGGATAAAAATTATATGAATTATCTTCTCAGACTGAAAATAGAAGTTAACTACAAACAGAAATGGAGAAATAATTCAAATACCTGGAAATCAAACAGCTCACTACTTATCAAACATTCGGTCAGAGAGAAAATCAAAAGTTTCCTGAAAACAGACGATTCTGAATGAGAACGAGACACTAGAACTTGTGGGATTCAGCAAAAGCAGTGTCAAGAGGAGAGTGTATAGCTATGCAAGCATTCATCAGGAAGGAAAAAGGGCCTCCATAAATAACCTAACTGCACAGTCTAAGAAACTGGAAAATGACTAAGAGAAGGAATCCAAAAGAGGTCAGAGGAAGGAAATAATAAAACCCAGTCACTGTCACTGTCACCGTCCTCCCGTTGTTCATCGATTTGCTCGAGCGGGCCCAGTAACGTCTCCATTGGAGACTTTGTTGTTACTGTGTCTGGCATATCGAATACGTCACGGGGAGCTTGCCAGGCTCTGCCGTGTGGGCGAGATACTCTCGGTAGCTTGCTGGGCTCTCCGAGAGGGGCGGAGGAATCAAACTCGGGTTGGCCATGTTGGCTGCGTGCAAGGCAAACGCCCTACCGCTGTGCTATAAAACCCAGAGCAGAAATTAATGAATTAGAATCCAAAAAGAGCAACCCAAAAGATTAACTTAACCAAGAATTGGTTCTTTAAAATAAATAAATAAGTAGTAAGAATAACTAGTAAAATACTAGTAAGAATAACAAATAAAGAGAGGGAATTCTAACTGAGTCAGAAATGAAAGGGGGGGATGTCACAAGAGATACCACAGAAATTCAAAGGATCATCAAAGATTTCTTTGAAAATCTTTGTGCTATGAAATGAGAGAACTTAGAAGAAACAGATAAATTCTTTGGACTCATATGACTTCCCAAGGCTAAACCAAGATGATTTTGAGTATATGAAGATACTTACCACTATCAAGGAAGTTGAAGTGGTTATCAAAAATCTACTCAAAAAGTCCAGGCTCAGATTGATTCTCAGTGAATTCTTTCAAACCTTTTGAGAAGAGCTACTGCCAATCATTTTCAGGCTTTTCAGGAAACTAAAGAACCAGAAACATTCCCAAACAGTTTCTATGATGTGAACATTACCACTTTACCCTAATACCAAAAGCATACAGAGACAGAACAAAAAAGTGAATACAGACCAATATCGCTGATTAATATAGATGCAAAACTTTTCAGAAAAAATACTAGAAAATTGAATTGAACCACTCACCAAAAGATCATATACCATGAACAAGTGGTATTCATCCCTGGGATGCAAGGATGGCTTAACATGCACAAGTCAATCAGCATATCAATAGAAGAGAAAATTAAAATCATGTGGTCATATCAATTTATGCCAAGAAAGCATTTGACAAGATCCAATACCCTTTTATGACAAAAACTCTCAATAAAATGGGAAGTGAAGGAACTTTCTAAAATATATCAAAGTCATTTACCACAACTCCACAGCAAACATTACACTGCTCTGTAGCACTGTAGCACTGGCGTCCCGTTGTTCATCAATTTGCACGAGAAGGCACCAGTAATATCTCCATTGTGAGACTTGTTACTGGTTTTGGCATATCGAATACACCACAGGTAGCTTGCCAGGTTTTGCCATGTGGGCAGAATACCTTCAATATCTCGGAAAAATTAAAAGCCTTCCTTTCCTCCAAGATCAGGTACAACAAAAGTTTGCCCATTCTCACCACTTCTATTCAATATAGTATTGGGAAGTACTTGTCATAGAAATTTGACAAGAAAAAGATATTAAGGGCATTCAAATAGAAAAGGAAGAAGTCAAGCTTTCACTGTTTTTCAGATGATGTGAACCTATATTTAGAAAACTCAAAAGAATCTAAAAAAGTGCTCCTAGAAACAATAGATTTGTATAGGGAAGTGGCAGACTACAAAATTAACATATGAAAGTCCATAGCTTTCCTACATGCAAATAATGAAATAGAATAGAGAACTATTTTTAAAGAGTCCTACTCACAATTGCGCATTAGAATGTTTAGTACCTAGAAATCAGTGTAACTAAAGAGGTCAAAGACCTATGCAAAAATCTATACAAAGGAAAATAAAACATATTGCTTAAATAAATAAAACAGGACACAAAGAAATAGACATACATCCTCTGCTCACCCTCTCCCTGTTACCTACGTTGACTAGTCCCGAGGGACAGGACAGACTGGGAGAATTAACATTGTCAAATTAACAATATATATAATAGAATTAACAATATATATAATACTATTCAAAGCATTATATATATTTGAACACAGCTTTACGGGGATACCCATGACATTTTTCAAAGAAATAGATCAAACAATCTTGATATTCACATGGAACAATAACACAGGGGATCCCCTGCCACACACACTCTGTCTTACACCCCACCCCGACCCAATAGCCCAAGCAATCCTTGGGGGAAAAGAAGATGGAAGGCTTCACTTTCCCCAACTTCAAACCATACTAAAAAGCAGTAGTAATTAAAGCCATGTGGAACTGAAATTAGGACAGATCCTCAAATCAGTGGAATAGAATAGAAAATCTAGAGGTAGACCTTCAATATTTGGTCAGTTAACCTTTGATGGCACTGTAGCACTGTTCTCCCGTTGTTCATTGATTTGCTTGAGCGGGCACCAGTAACGTCTCCATTGTGAGACTTGTTACTGTTTTTGGCATATCGAATGCATCACAGGTAGCTTGCCAGGCTTTGCCCTGTGGGCAGGAGGAGTGGAGGAATTGAACCTTGGTCAGCCGCATGCAAGGCAAACGCCCTACCCACTGTGCTATCACTCCAGCCCAATCTCGCACGACCACCCACACAGTTTTATCCGATAAAGCAAATCTTTGATAAAGGATCAAAAATATGAAGTGGAACAAAGAAATTCTTTTCAACAAGTGGTGTTGGGAAAACTGGTTAACAACTTGCCAGAAAATTAATTCAAACTTCTTTCTAACACCAGGCACAAAAGTCAAATCAAAATGGATTAAATACCTTGATATAATATCTGAATCCATAAGATTCACAGAACAAAATGTAAGCAGAACTCTCCATGACATTGAAGTTAGAAGTATTGAAGTTAGAAGTATTTTTAAGCATCTTTAAGGATGAAATGTACTGACCAAGTGAGTGGAAGCAAAAATAAACAAATGGGACTTCATTAAATTAAGAATCTTCTGTACCTCAAAGGAAAAGATCACCAGGATACAATGACAGCCCATAGAGTAGGAGAAATTATTTGTTCACCAGAGACCTTTATCTAGTAACTTGTTAATATCCAAAATATATAAAGCATTGGTAGAACTCTGCAAGGAAAAAAAATCCAACCCCATCAAAAAACAGGGAGAAGAGATGAATAAAACATCCTCAAAGAGAAATACAAACAACCAACAGGCCAAAGTGCATATGGAAAAAATGCTCTACGTTACTAATTATCAGGGAAATGCAAATCCAAAAACAATGAGATATCACCTCACACCCTTGAGACTGGCGCTCATCAAAAAGAACAACAACAACAACCAGTGTTGGTAATGTGGAGGAAAATGTGGGAGAAAAGGGACCCTCATTCATTGCTGGAGAAAATGTCATCTGGTCCAGCTTTTGGGAAAACAACAGGACAATCTTCAAAACACTAGGAATGAGTTTCAACGTGACCCAGAATTTTCACTCCTGGGAATACACCCTAAGATTCCAAAAGCACAATGCAGAAAAGACATCTTACCTTCTATGTTCATTTCAGAGTTCTTTATAATAGCCATAAATCTGGAAACAACCCAAGTGTCCAAGAATAGATGACTGGATAAAGAAACCACGACACATATACACAATGGAACACTACTCGGCCATAAGAAAAGAAGAAATCATGCAATTTGCTGCTATGTGTATGGATCTGGGGAGTATAATGTTGAGTGAAGTTAGTCAGAGGAAGAGGAACAGACACAGAATGATCTCTATCATGTGTGAGATAAAAGAAACTTGGTAGAGGACTATCAAATGCCCAAAGACAGAAGAAACAAAGAGCAAGAGAACTGGTCTTTAGTAGGAAGCTTGGCACTGGGACAGGAATGAGAGGGTAAGTTAGGGAAGGGAACAGTTGGAACAATGATGGAGGGTAAAAGGACCTGCCACAGAGTCAGACTGAGAGGAAAACTGGGGACATTGGTGGAGGGTAGTGGACACTGGTGAAGAGGCTGGTGTTAGGACATTGTATGTCTGAAACAGTCATGAATCTTTGTAACTTTGTAATTTATAGCTATTCAATTAAAAAAGCAGAGTTTTCCTGATGAAAGAAAGGCAAAAGTAACAGACAACTAATTAGCTTTAGGAAGAAGCAAGGTCAAGTTTTTTTAGGATAAGGAAATGTATTTTTGTAGCCAATCCAAAGACCATTTGAATGCCTAATACTTTCGATGTGTTGCTTTGTAGCTGGACCCGTTTTCCCCACATCTGGAACTTCTATTTATATTATGTGGTCAGATCCATGAAATGACTCCCTTATGGTCTTTCATCTGTCTATAACCAGCCTGACCAATTTTTGGATGACTATCAGTTAGATCTGTAGTTATATTTTCATTTTATTTTAAAATTTCTGTGTGTGGTGTTTTTTGGTGAGTTGCTTCTTTTGGTCTTATTATGTATACCAGTGATATGTTAGAAATGAATATTCAGAAACATTGCTCAGAGAATTTTTTTTTAATCTGTGCCTCAAGGGACTACTCACCAATGTTTTGGAAACTCAGAGTCTAAATTTATATACAAAGAACATAAAACTTTTCTGCTGTCACTGACTAGGTCTCAGTGCTGAAGTGACATTACTGAGAAACACTACCTTGATTCTATGAAAATGTAAACAGCTTTGCTAACTGATAAAACTAAGCTGGAACTGTCTGGCTTGGAAGAATTCTCAAAGAAACAAAATATTTTTAGTACTGTTCGATTCTTGGAAAACTTGATAATCTTTTAAGAGGGGAGATGGTATTAATTCTCTGGAAAATGGTTACAATCTGCAAAAGACACAGATGTGAAATTCAAGTTACACATTTATTTATTTATCTATTTGCATACCACATGCAAATTTTTGTTAAGTTCTCTTTTTTATTTCTTCATTACTCAGAACAAAAGCAAAAACTCTAATCTTCACTGGTTAATGAATAAAACACTCTTACTTGTAGCTTTTTTCATATTATATACTTCTATTTATTCTAACAAGTTGCTTTCAGTAAAGATAACTGTGAAAGAAATCTAAGAGGTCTGATTTGGGATGGAAGCAGGGGAAAAAAAGAAAGAAAAGTGTATTTGAAGCTCATCAGTATTATTGCAAGATAACTATGTACAATATCGCATTTGACAAAAGAATACAAATGAATTTGTATAGTTTTGTCAAATACCAATTTCCCACTTGAGAGTAAAACATTCATATAAGTACATAACAATATCATATGTTCCATCATATATGTGCTGCATGTATAAAGGAAAATAAAAATACTTTTCTAGTAGTTTGAATAAATTTATTTAAACAAAGTGCAAATTCAGTACAATTCTAGATACAGTTCTTAAGTGCGTGACTGTTATGAGTTTAAGGGTAAGAATGACCATGTAAAGTGCATTTTATATACCCAGCACATGGTATTTAAAAAATCTTTTAATTTCTATTTAATCACCTTAAGTCACAAAGTTGTTCATATTGGGTTTTAGATGTACAATGTCCCAACACCAGTCCCTTCAAAATTATTCACTCCCCTCTACAAATGTTCCCAATTTCCCTCCTTTCCTCCCTATCTGCCTCTAGCACATAGTATTTTAACCCAAAGTATCTTTGACAACAACACAGTAAATTAGATGCATCATAACGAGTCTGTATTTTAAATATTGTACTAAATGAGTACTTTAATGTATTTCACCTTCAATACTTAAAATACATTGGCATCTATCTTTCTAAACTCAACTGTGCATATAACCAGAATTATGGTTACATTCTGGGAAGGCATTTGAACTAGTTATTGAAGAATGGCTAAAAGTTTTCCAGAAGAATTGGGGTGATGGGAATTTGTGACTGAAAGAAATGCCCAACATGTACATATGATTCAATGTGCAAGATAAATTTCTTTTCTCTGGAGATAAAAATCAGCAGTTCAGGGGTTGGGCAAAGGGTGAAGAATAGTCTGGTTGTATTTTCAAGAGTAGGGCAAGATGAATGCTAATTACCCGCCCCTCATCTTTCCTTGGTCTTTTATCCTAGAGTGATTCTGTCACACTTGGCAATCTATTTTCTGAGAAAAATGAAAATGAACATCAAGAAGAGGTTGAGGAAGCCAGTGGCACTAATTCATTCAAACCTTAGCCCTATAAAGAGTAGCTTTCTATGTGCTTTCAAGGTTCTGTCTTGATTGCTATATTATTTTCAATCTTGATTACACTATGTATAATTGTGGGACTTTTTCTTTTGTTTGTGGTGTGTATATACCTAGTATTGCTCAACGCCTACTCTTGAATCTGTGCCCATAGATAACTCCTGGTGGGGGGGGGGGCAGGGTACCATACGTGGTGCCAGAGATTGCTCTACATGCTGCACCATTGCTTAAGTTCTAATGGAAAAGTTTCTTGAACTTTCTCAATTTCATACCTCCATCCCTTTCTTATGAGAATGATTACAGGGTCTATTCCATTGACTCATTGTGAACATGGTAATAACATCGTAAAAGTAAAATGCCTGGCACCTCATAAATGGTCAGAATTCTTTCTTCTTCTTCTTCTTCTTCTTCTTCTTCTTCTTCTTCTTCTTCTTCTTCTTCTTCTTCTTCTTCTTCTTCCTTCCTTCCTTCCTTCCTTCCTTCCTTCCTTTTCTCCATCTTCTTCTTCACCTTCTCCTTCCTCTCCTTCTCCTTCCTCTTCCTCTTCCTCTTCCTCTTCCCCTTCCCCTTCTCCCCTTCCCCTTCCCCTTCCCCTTCCTCTTCCTCTTCTTCTTCTTCCCCTTCCCCTTCCCCTTCCCCTTCCCCTTCCCCTTCTTCTTCTTCTTCTTCTTCTTCTTCTTCTTCTTCTTCTTCTTCTTCTTCTTCTTCTTCTTCTTCTTCTTCTTCTTCTTCTTCTTCTTCTTCTTCTTCTTCTTCTTCTTCTCCTCCTGCTCCTCCTCCTCCTCCTCCTCCTGCTCCATCTTCTCCTTCTCCACCTTCTCTTCCTTTCTTTCCTTCCTCTCCTTTCTCTTCCTCTTCCTCTTCTCCTTCTCCTCTTCCTTCTTCCAATATGTTTACTTTAATCATTATTAATGGTGAAAAAAGCATATATTCATTGCTTGCAGATAAAGCCATCCCCTCTCCTGCTTAGGAAGACAAAGGAATATTTACTTAGATCAAGAAAAAGTTCTGTCTTGTGCTTTCTTGCCTTTTTGGCTCTCTCCTTTCCTCTGTTTGAGATGTTGCTGCAATGAGCAGAGCATGCATCAGGTTGTGGCTCTCACACATTCAACTCTGATGCTCTCTGGAGGTTATACTCCTTTTGTACAGTACTTGTGCACATACTTGCCAGAAATTTCTTACTCTAGCTGTGTATGCTCATACACCTGAGTGCAGAGCCGCTGAAAATCAGTTGTGGCACCAGGGATTGCAAACAGCAGGGTAGGTAGTGCCAGGAGAGTCCTCAGTGGGGGTTCCAAGGAGGGAACTTGCAGTCTCATACTTACAAGACAGATGCTTTAACCACTGAACCTTCGGGTCCATTTTCTCCTTTACTGATAATTATCAGTGTCAGTAAAGAAATGGTGTTTGCTTCTTTCAGGGGGCTACTGGAAGGATGAGGTGAGTCATGAAGGAAGGTACTCTACAAGGCATACTCAAAGGATCTACTCAATGAGTGTGGGGCTACTTTTATCATCTCCTAACATCTTTTGTTGTGTAGAGTTCCAGTTGATGATTTAAGGTCCCTGTATGCATTTTACATAGAAAAATTGTTACAATTACCCCTTGTCAAAAATCTTTATGCGAGCACATGGGAGAGGGCACTAAGATGTACATGTTTATAGTAATTTTGATTTACATCTACAGGTGACAATAATAGAATTTATATTTTACAAAAGATTTAATGTTTGTTTTAAATTGACTAGGTACAAACTTAAAGCAAGCCTAGTTTGGAGGTGAAATTATTTTCTTCTCCTTGAATCACTGTCACTGTCCTCCCTTTGTTCATCGATTTGCTCGAGCAGGCCCAGTAATGTCTCCATTGTGGCACTTGTTTCTGTGTTTGGCATATGGAATATGTCACGGGTAGATTGCCAGGCTTTACCGTGCAGGCGAGATACTCTTGGTAGCTTGCCAGGCTCTCAGAGAGGGGCAGAGGAATTCTAATTAATTTAAACATTTAAACCACATAGTAAGAAAATAATTGTGGGTGCAGGCAATGTGGATAATGAAAGATAAAGCGTATTTTCACAATCTCCCAAAGTATGAGTACAGGTGGGCTATGAAATCATGTCATTATCTGGCTGAATCAGATCACAGACTTCAGTAAGTAGTAGCAGAAGCAAATTTTGGAAACCAATTAGGTAAAGGAAACATAAGAAAATTTCATGCAGATATGAAGTTAACAACTTTTGAAAATGTAGCAATCCCAAGAAGACAGCTAAGTTTAATTGACATATTTTGATGACAAAATGTTATAGAAATATATGAGGTAGAAAGTTCATATTTCCAACCACCTGACTCAGCTCCATCTATTTCGCAGGGGCAGTGACAGGGGAATGAATAATGATCAAACTGTCATAGCCCAAAGGTCACGTTAGTTATGGACACTTAACCCAGAAATTGCATTTTATCAAGGAAAATTTCAAATATGTAAGCAGAGAATAATAAAATGAACCCTGTGGGCACATTCTTCCAATTTTCACAATGACTAACCCTTTGCAGGTATTCATACGGACTTTCAAAAATAGAAAATCTAAAATATTGGTGGTAGTGGAACCCAGTGTCAGCAATAAGTATAGTTGATTCAATGTGCTTTGGTGTGAGAGAAACAATGTATTAAAAAAAAGCAATTGGAAATACAAGTACTCTGTGATTAAGTTACTTCTGCCCCATGTGGAGCTATTATAAAGACTGCTCATTTACACTCATTGTCTTCATTTTCACCAGTGTAACCTTTGTCTTCAGAGTGCCTAGTGTGAAGTAGGTGAACAGAAACTGTTTTGGAATGAATTTACAGTTAGAGCTTGGCATCACAAATGAGACTGTGCTTTGGGATACAACAAACCTTTGTGAAAAGCTCTCTTTTTCATAAGAAAGCATGATTGAAAAATTTAAATTTATATGACCTTGAAATTGCTTCAATGGTACAACTCATCAGAGAAAATTTATAATAATAAAATATATTTGGATAAAATCATGGTAACAAAGTATAAATACCTATTCCTCTACCATGACAATTCTTACTTTCTGAATTTAATGTATTTAATAGAATAGCAAAAGATTTTCTTAAACTTGTGACAGATTCTTGTAAATTGATTAGGAAACAGGAAGAGATAACAAATCAAGTGTCTAATACTAATCCTGAACATGGTGATGTTTCCTGTGTATCAGTTCCATTAACTGGCATTTTAGTGTGGGTCAGAACTTAAGGGACATGTGGAATCTTAATGAACTTGGCTCTAAAGTTTTGGAGGCTTTTTTGCAATTTGACCCCATAACTACCATAATGATTATTATACTCTTGGAACTTGTGAGTCCTGGCATTACACTTTCAGAATGCTTCTTAGGTCTTTCAGGTGCTAGAAACCTATGCTTAGCAGGGTCCTTAGTTCTAAATGTCCTGCATTCATTCACTAAGTTCTTGAAGAAATCCTACAAAGTAGGGATTATCATCATCCTGTGCATTCCGTAGATCCACCGGCAGTGACTTGGTCAAGATCACACAGACACTGAGAGATAGATCTGAAATCAAGCTCAGACAATGTGGCTGGAGAGATTTTAGCAACATTCTTCGCAGACACCCTCCCAACTGGTCTGAACATAGTCTATGGAGTACCAAGCACACTTGGGCACGTTGGTGCCAGATAACGGGAGAGTGTTGCACATGGAGTGGACTTTTGTTTTTTTAAAGGACTTTGTCATTTTTCATTAACACAAGGCACTTCTAAGTGCTGTGTGGGAGGAATGTGGTAGACGGATTTCACTGAGCCGCTGCCAAATTCTGGTCTTGTGGCCATCAAAGACGCATCATTTCCTCTAAAGGGGGCTATTACCATGAGCCTGCAGGTTCTGGTTTGCATTCGAAGGAGACACTATCTTCTTAAGTGAGACTTGGAAGAGGAAGTGTCATGAATTGTAAATAAGGCTGAGAGAAAAGAACTGTTTGGCTTGGAGTTGGAGAAAAATTGCCTTTTCTGACTAGACTGACTCTCCCCCTTTCCAATTTTGTCAGTGTCCACCCTGTTTTATTTGTAAGGTTTAGTAGCAGGAAGAAAGAGAGACTTTTTTTTTAAAAGAACACCTGGAAAATAAATACCTCCTAGATTAAATATTAATGGGTTTATACAGTGGAATATCATGCCACTTCTAGAAAGATCACATGATAGAGCTTAAGGGTTGATGCATTTTAAGGAACTTTTCCGGTTGATGCTTCAACTAGATAGATCAAAATGATAAGAGCCAGAACTCCCTGAGTATTTACCCTAAGCTTCCCTTCTTAAGAGAAAGGAAGGAAACATACGTATACATAGCACAGACTTGATTTGAATAAAAAGAGGAGGGAAACATACCTATACATAGCACAGACTTGATTTGAATAAAAAGAGGAGGGAAACATACCTATACATAGCACAGACTTGATTTGAATAAAAAGAGAAGGTAAAGTTTAAAAGCCTTGCCTCTATCCATGAAGATTCTTTGTGTTTAAAATCTCTTCATACGAAATAATTTTCAAGCATTATATGTTCATTCTATTTCATAAAGAATCTCAATTGTCAACATGGCAAAATAAAAAAGCAAATACAGTTTTATGAAGAGGCAGCAGAAAAGCTACACGTTATCTGTGCGTTTCAGAAAGAGGGGTTCGGATACACATAGAAACAGTAACCCAGAAACAGTAACAGTAATCTCCTTACGTGCCCTACAAATAGTCATTTCATTTGTTCTCAAGAAGCCTCTGGGAAGTTAAAGACTTCCTAGGTTTTAGAAGATTGTATTTAATGAAGTTCGGTGACATTTGGTATCCCTTCCACAGGAGTGGGGAGAAATGAGAGCAGTAAAAGAAAAGCAGCGGCCAGAAAGGAATCCGGGTTCTCTTGCGAACAGCGCCAGGAGTCCGCACCCGGAGAGAGAGCCTTGAGTCTTGGTGCAGTTCCCTCGACTGCCCGGGTCTGCGGCTCTGTGCTTTCTCTCCATTGCTTCTGGGGATACCGGCTCGCGACCGAGTCACCTGACCCATCGCCTAACGGGGCTTGGCTGCAAGCGTCCCCCGGGTCTGATTCAAGACAGAGAGTCGTCAAGTTGGGGTTCCCTGACGGGAAACAGTCCGCAAAGCTCTTTGCCCAGGACACTCGGCATACGGAACAGGTAACACTTCTGTGGCGCGTGCACGACAGTCCTGGAGATCTTGGCAAAAACTAGGTAAAGAGATCTCAAATTTAAATGCCTTTGTGCGTGTGTGCGGCTGGGGGGGGTAAAGGGGGGTGGGTGGAGGGGGTGAGCAAGACACTTTGGAAACCACCTGGTATCCAAGGAAAGAGGGGCGCTCTGGAGGGCTGGGCTCGTGCTTAGTAGTCGGTCTCAGAGTTTCAAACAGTGAGGGGTCTGGCAGACTCCCGCTAGACCTCGCCAGAATCTCTTGGCCCTTTTGCGACACCCCCCCCCCCCCACTTTTGTCTAGCGCTAGCGAGCGCTTCATGTGGTGGTTGCAACCGCTGCAGACCCGACCCTCAGCCTGGGCCCCAGCCACGCAGCTTGCACCTGGTGCCCGACACCTCCCGGAAACCTGGGCCGGCTTGTCCAGGGCGCGACAGTTGCTTGCTGCGTGTCCCTGGCCGTACCCCAATACCTCGAAGTGGGAGGTGAGAGGGGCGGACAGCAATCTATTGCACTTTTAGAGTCGCTCAGAACTCTTGCTACACTCCCTCCCCCCCCACCCCCACCCCCATGGAGTTGCTGCGCCCGAAACGGAGAATGGGGACCACCCAGCGCCCCGATCCCCGCAGGAGGCAAGGAGCGGGTCCGGCGTGCTGGGGGAACCCAACCGGGCGCTAGGCTGCGGGGCGGGGCCAACTCCCTGGGTCCCCGCCCCTCCCCGCCCCTCCCCGCCCCTCCCGGCCCCGCCTCCACCCTTTTGAGTTTCGGCCCCGCAGCCCACCGGCGCCCAGTCCCGAGACCGCAGGAGAGCGGGCGCTGTGCGGCGCTGAGCTGTCCCCGTCCGCCCGGGGCATCCCTGGCGCTCCAGAAAGCCCAGCACCTCTCGACACCGGGATAGCCTTTGCCCACCAGCTCCCACGGGCGCCCCCGCTGCCGCGGCGGCCGGAGCCCGGGCGCCCTCGCCCCGCGCGCTCCGGACTCGCTGCGTCTCTGCGCCTCCTCGGCTGGCCAGGAGCGGGGAGAAGGACCCCGCGTCCGAGTTCTGCACCCGTGGCGCTGGGCGCTTGGTGCGGGATGATGGAGAGCAAGGCGCTGCTGGCCATCGCTTTGTGGCTCTGCGTGGAGACCCGGGCT
Source organism: Sorex fumeus (assembly GCF_029834395.1). Lineage (NCBI taxonomy): Eukaryota > Metazoa > Chordata > Mammalia > Eulipotyphla > Soricidae > Sorex > Sorex fumeus. The sequence goes on from NW_026606070.1 coordinate 28,845,405, forward strand.
GCCTCGGGGGGTAAGCCGCCCAACGCCCCAGAAGCAGGGTTGGAGAGGCGGGGTGCGGGCGGAGAGATGGGGATGCGAGCGGACCCGAAGAGCTGGACTTTCAAAACCCCGATGTGTCTGGGCTCAGTGACTGGCCCAAGATCTCTCAGCGAGGCGGCGTCCCTGAGATCCAGGCCCGTTCCTTGGCTCTCACTCTGGTCTCCCCAGCCTGTCCCCAGGAACTGGACAGCCCCACGCCCTCCGCCCCCGGGCTTTCTCAGAGGCGCGGGCTGGGATGGCACCCTGGCGGGCAAGCTGGAAGCGCTCGGGGAGGCGGGAACTAACGGCGAAAGGCAGCTGCAAGCACCCTCCCAGTTCGGTGCTGGGTGCGGAGTGCAAGGACAGTTCCCGGGGCTAGCACCGCGCACTCAGCTCTGCCCCTGCAGGACTCTGGTGGGGGCCGCGGTGGACTTGCTCCTTTGGCTGGAACTCACATGCGTAGCGCTGTAGGAGGTCCAGCGGTAGGGAACTTTTCCTTCAACTTTCTGCGGGGACTCTGCACTCCTCTCAGAGCTGGGGGAAACTGGGACTTAGAGTCGTACTGTGACAGATCCCTTAGATGCTCCAGGAACATTTTCCTTTGTAAAGCAATGAGTTTGCTGAGCGCTTTGGTCTTTGGAGTCAGCTCCTGGTTAGAAGTTCGCGTCTGGAAATTTACATGACTTGGTACCAGTAGCGCCACTGGCTGCTCCTATTGTCACCGACAATTTCAGTCTCCAAGATTAGGAACACAAGCCCTCATGAGACACTTGTCCTCCTTCATCTCCCGCTTCTTGCTCCTTTCCTTTCGTATCTATTTTCTGTTAGACGTACTTTGCCAGTTTTCAGATTTCCCGTCTTGGAAACGTGAGAAAGTGGGGAGCCGAGAACGGGAGCAAATTAAATAAATTAAGAGGGCTTGGGGGAAATTCCCTTATATTGAAAGAAAAATAAAAGTCATGCCTTTTATTTAAGAAAAAACTCTCAACTACAATAGCAAGATCAGCTGTTTATGGTCACTGAATTGTCTTAATAATGGCTTGGTTCATCAGGCCTCACCCTATCTTGGATGCTCAATCGCCCCTGACAAGACCTTCCTCTCCCCTAAGATGGGGAGAGAATGAAAGGTCTGAAACATGTAGTGGTTCTGCATCCCACAAAGGAGTGAGTTGCTTTTAAGCCTGGAATGTTTCATAGTGCAGCAGTGGTGACCATAATGGGGTAGCTCTGAGTATAATGATGAGGTTGTCCTTTTGGAGTGTGTGACTTGCTTAATTGGATTGGGCCATAATTGGTGCCATCAAACTCTAGAAACAGAGGCGCTGTTGTTTCTCCCTCCTGCTTTGAGCTGGAAGGGTAACAGTGCACAAATTAATTAATATTGGTTATGGGATTTGAACATAGAAGGGCTTTTTATTGAGCAGTAGCATATGTACTTCTTATAGTAATTTCTTTAAAACCTTCTGAAGAGAGGAATTCAAACTTGCCAGTGAAAATGAATGAAGTTTGGCAGAATAGAAAAAAAATGGAATGTCAGTCTACAGATACGAATTTTAAGTTATCAATCATGATTGATAGCCTCAATGGATTATTCTTGTTGATGTGTCTCCAGAATAGTATGGTATTATCTTTGCTGTCTATGAGTAATGAACATCTAAAAACATTTATTTTTACATAGCAACCATATTTAGAGTGCATGATAATCTGTAGTTTTAATTTATGGGAGATCTAGAATTTTTTGTTTTGGTGGTATGGTAGGCATAGCTTATTTGGGATATTATATTTACCAACATTTCTTTTTTTCCACATAAATGTGCCCAAATAATGGGTTCTCATTTGTATCATTATGTGATTTGCTGTATTGTTACTTTTTTTGACTTGTTTTTTAACCCAGTGTTTCCCAGCCAAGGTTGAGATCTGTGATCAAGGAAATAAATTATTTTTGGAAATAAATTATTTTTAGAAGGCTTTTCTATTGCAATGAAACATTTTGCGTTTTTTTAATGTTGGAAGTTGATATTGTTTTCAGATTCCTTCAACATGCTTCATTAATAAACAAAACTCAGCATAGACCAGTAGCTGTCCAGGAATGACCCAAGGAGTCTCCCAAAGTGGTATTATAATGCCCTGATGTAGGCTTAGGTTTATTTTGACACATCCTCAAGTTTTAGAATTGCTGCTCCAAAAGAGAGTAAATGACATTGAGGATTCGTTTTTGAAATTATTGCTATTCATTAATTTCCAGGTTATTAAAAAAAACTGTCATTGATCCATATATCTTCAGTTGTGTCAGCAACCTGTTTTGCTCATCTGGGCGAATGTGTGAGAACAAGTGTGATCAATTGTTCGTTTTGCCTGAAGCTGTACCCTCTGGTGTACAGTCAGTCAATGCATTGGCTGTTTTGCTCATATTCTGTCATATTTGCTTAGATACTCTTTGCTTAACAAGATAAATGACATGGTTTTGTGTGTGGAGTATATAGAGACTTGTTTGTTTTTAGTCGGTATGATTAGAAATATGTTTACGTACCATAGTAAACTTGGCTGTTCAGTCAGTGTCAGTCACTCGTTGAGATAGTGTTTTGAACATCATGATATCAGTTAAAACGCTAACCTAGTAAGCAACTTTTCTTTCCCTGATACATGTTAGTGCTTCCTATTCTATTGACAGAGAACTAAGTTTTCTTGCTGTGGAAGTGACACATGGTAAAATCTGGTTTTTGTTACTTTTAGGTTTCTTGTTTTCCACTTGGTTGTGGACTGTGCTATAAGTCTTGATGAATCTGTTGAGATTTTCCAATGTTTTATTTTCTATGGAAAATTTATATTATTATGCACAAATTTGATGTATATAATAATGTACAGTGAGACATGCTTTTCTTTCCTCATTTTCCCTCACCTTGTTTTAATGTATAGTTCTTCAACAATGACTGTTCAGTTTCCAGAGGAAAAGCTCTAAAAAATTGTTAAAGGAAAAGGGAAATGAGATAAGGTCATGGACACCCCCACCCTCTTTAGGGAACATAGCTGAATTATATAGAAATCACTCTAAGTAATATTCATTAATCAGCAATCTAGTCGAATGTGTGCATCCTATGTTCTACAAGAAATGTCAGTGGGTCTGTTCCCAAGGGAGTGAGATCATTAGATGAAGGTTCATTTCATTTCAATGTCCCATATCCTTTTGTAAGACCTTGAAGTTGGCAATGCAGGAAAACAGGAACTCCACCCTAGCTCCATGAATTGCAGTCTGTTGTGTTGGTTTATGACCATCTGCCCATTCTTCCTGTTATGACACAGCTTGTGAACTTTTACTGGGAATGGTGAAAAGTAAATTCACAGTTTTACACAATGAATTGCTGAAGAGGCCTTTTAAAATATAGAGTGTGCATTGTTTATGGAAGGTGTTTCCTATTGGGTCCAATGCAGTGGTACTCATATTCGTTTGTTTAATTTGTTTCTAGGTTTGCCCAGTGTTTCTCTTGATCCTCCCAGGCTCAGCATACAGAAAGACATACTTACAATTATGGCTAATACAACTCTTCAAATTACATGCAGGTAAGGATTCAGTTTTTTTATTAGTGAAACACCATGAGGTACAGTTATAGACTTAAATTTTTGTGCTTGGGTTTCAGTTATATGATCAAGTACCCATCCCTCCACCAGTGCCCATTTTCCAGCACCATGGGTCTCAGTATACCTCCCACCCCCCAAGCCCCCCCTTCCCATCATGCCTCTGTGGCAGGGCATTCCCTTTTGTTCTCTCTCTCTCTCCTTTTGGGTGCTGTGGTTTGCAAAAGAGGCATTGTGTGGCAATCATGTTTGGTCTATAGTCTACTTTCAGCATGCTTCTCCCATCCTGGGAGGATCCTCCCAACACGTAAGGATTCATTTTACATTCATATTTCTTGTGTCAAATAATTAATACTTAATGCAGGGAAAACAATTCCCATACTTTAGAATTATAAAAAATTATAGTAATTTTTTATTAATAGTGAAATTTCTAAGAAATTTATTCAGCAAGTGTGTATGACTTTTTTGGCCTTTTCACCCTCTACCCTTTGCAAATATACATGTTCATACATACATACACATAGACCTCAGTAACTAATGTAACATGCAATATAAATGCCAATAAATGTTGAATGCATAAATGAAATTGGGGATGAACCTTTAAAAGATAATTCTGAAGTTTTAAAAAAAAAAAAGTTTTTTTTTTTTTATGATTTGGACAAACTTGCAGGCTATCGAATGTAGCCTGCCCACAGGGCAGAGTCTGGCAAACTCCCCAGAGTTTGGCGTACCAAATATGCCAAATACCAGTAACAATGATGGGTCTCACTCTCCTAAATAGCCATGAATATAATCTCAGGGCTAGGATGAAAGAGACGTTACTGGGGCCTGCTCGAGGCAATCTGAAGTTTTAGACCATGTTTATTATATCCAGAATGGTTTTTGAACGTGGTTATTCTTTATTTATTCATTCTATATTTATCTTTACTCATTTGAACATGTTTATTTCATGACAAAATTCTGATGGTAGTATCTTTAATAGCATTCAACCATCAATATAACTTAGTGTATATTCTCATGGATATTGGACTTCCCGCTCTGGTTTGATAGTTGGAGATGCTTCTCTTTTTACTTGCTAGCAAGAAGTTATGCTATTAATTCTTGCTAACTGGAGAAATATGCCTCAGACAAGAAGAGATCTTTTATATGTAGTCTTCCAGAAACTATCCAAAGTTGAGATCTTGGTGTTTAATGGAGTAAAGTGATTATGATTTTGCAGGACATACTCTGAGACTTATCAAAACCAGCTTGTTTTGTGTCTGGGGTCCAGAAATGGATGGCACCAGTGTTGCCCTTTGAGAAGAGAGCCTGATGGCTACAAAGATCTTTGGGAAATATTGCTCTCACTTCATGCTGGATGAATACCAAGTGCTCAATCCCATCTATTTTGACTGATCTATTTCAGATGGTAGAATATAAGGAATACCTTACACTTAGTCCTCTTACCAAGCATAGGTCACTTTCATCCAGCTCATGGGGGAAAATATAATAATAGGAAATTATTCTCTAGGAACTTATTCTCTAGCTCTACTTTGTAAGACATTTACCCTTTGATTTCAACAAAATCACCAAAGATTCCATATAGCTTTATAAACTTAGCATAAGCATTTTGTAGCTTGTAAATAAGCTATAGTATGTGTGTGTGTGTGTTACAACGTAGTTTTATGTGTAGAACTGCCTTTTCATGGACATTTCATATTCTTTGAAACAAGGATCAATGAGGTTGCATTTGCTTGAAGTTCTCTCTTCCATGGGACCTTGTGGAAAGATGCTGCTATAAAAGTGTTTTCAATCCTCATGCCCCAATGAGCCTCTTAGACAGGTGTATTTATATCCTAATTTCATTTCCCACTCCCCTGGATGCCAACTCTAACATGACCAACCGGACTTTCTTGCTGTTTCCAGAGTATTCCAGTAGACACCTATCCCTCAGCTCTTCACACTTGCTGCTCCCTCCACTAGAATACTGTTCCTCCTGATACTCATCTAACCCACTTTACAAAACTTACTCTCTTTACTCTTTCATTTGTTTGTTCCAACTTTTCTCTGTAACTTTTATTTTCACCTTTTGTACAATACATTTTACTTACTTAAAAATAATATTTAGCTTTCTTAAGGATTTCCATTGTTCAGTTCCTCTTCATGGATGAGGCTCTGTAAAAACACTGACTTTCATCTGACTTGTTCTTTGCTGTATCCCCAACATGGGCATGTGAGATGAGCTTATTCAACTGTTGTTGAATAAATAAATGCATTGCTTATAGAAAATTCAGTAATGCATGGAAATGATTTCTGCAGTGGCACCTACGGCTTTTTGTCATTTGTTGATCCAGCCTATCCTTGTTGGTAGAAGGCTTTGAATCTATCTCATGAGGAATGCATATAAATTTGAGAACCAAATCTTTGGCCTTTTTAGAAACAGCCTCATTCTATGACACTTCACATTCATCCTTCCCTGGAATTAATTTTTCAGTGGGCAGAGGGACTTGGACTGGCTCTGGCCCAACAATCAGACTGGTTCTGAGCAAAGAGTGGAAGTAACCGAGTGCAGTGATGATGTCTTTTGTAAGACACTTGTGATTCCAAATGTGATTGGAAATGATACGGGAGCCTACAAGTGCTTTTACCGGGACACTGACACGTCCTCAGCCATCTATGTCTACGTTCAAGGTAAGTGGTTAAATAGAATTCATTTCCCATGTTGATTTTCCAGTTATGAAATACAATAGACACAAAGAAGACTCGAGCACAACAAAAGGCTCGCTCTTCAGGCTGTTTGCCAACAGGAATATACAAAATTCTTCACTCTCAAGGTTTCCTCTGAGAAGCCAACTTGGAGCTTGGACTCACAAACTCCTCTTCTCTCCAGTTAGTTTGGGTCTGATCTTTGCTTCTAAGGAAAATCTGTGTTCATAATTGGCCGGGGAATGTTATAGAAACATTCAAATGTCTGATTAAAAAAATCACTGAAGTCCTGCAAAGAAAGATTCAGGGGTTGAGTTATGAAAGGTTTCTGTGGCCAGATAGGTTATCTGAAATAGGGCAGAGGATTTTCTCAAGAATGCATAGGGGAATCAGTCAAGGCCTCTGGTGCTTTTCTTTTTCCCATCAGAGCTTCTCTTTTCCCATTACACTTTACAAAAAACAATTGACATACTTTAATGCTAATGAAGATCCTACCTTATAGGGCCTTTTAAGAACAGCTTTTCTTCAGTTTGCATGGTTTGAACTTTTGGATAATATTCCACATCTTTCAGTTTGCAATTTGCCATTGACATCTTTGAGGCTATGCTACACGCCTGTAGAAAAAAATACAATGTTACATGTAGTTAGCATTTATAAAATGAATTGATTTTTGTTTTGAATTAAAAAAAAACTTGCCTTTGATTTTTCTGTGCATTACCTGACTTGACTCCTAAAATACCTATGCTTTGGGACAGTGAAGTGTTGTAAAATATTTTACATGGATTCATAAATTATTTATCTTTTCAGGAAAGATGAACTTTTAAGATAGTCTAGTTATTCTTTTATATACCTCTTGATATTCTGATGATTTAAGGCAGGTTAAGTTGGCTTAGACTTTTTTTTTTTTACCAGAAGCATCTTTTACAGAATAGAATTTTGGAAAAATTTTAAAAATTGTACAGAATCAGTTTTGGAAAACTCCCTTGTGCATCCCCATCTATTTACATTTTGATAGTGCACAGTATGACTCGTGCAATGGAAAAGTGGAGAGCATATCAGAATAACGTATGCTGGAATGTGACTCAGGTAGAACATGCCTTGCATGTGTAAGGCTGGAGGCACTATCCCTGGTGCTGCTGATTCCTTGAGTGCCATTGGGGTGTGTCCTTCCCCCAGCAATAACAACATCAACAGTAACATAGGACATTGCTGGATTGTGACAACCTGAGAATTATCTTTTCTCAGGGCAAGCTCAACCCAAGATTGAATTATGTACCTCCTCCCCTCTGCAGAAGTAGAAAGAGAGGAGGCTTCCATCTCTGAGAATTGCTGGCTGCTTTTGATCTGCCAGTCTTGGGAGATGAGGCTTTCTTAGAAGATTGCAAGGATTTCCTGCTTTTGCCCTGTCTGGAAATGCTACATGATGAGCCTCTCCCATAATATCTCAGCATTTCCTTCTCCCCAAGTCTCAGGAAACCTGGAGACATGTGAAAATTCACATCATAAGTTACAGTAAATATTTTATTTAGGGGGAGGATGGGTGGTTGTTTGGGTTTCTATTGTTTATTTCCTTTTGGGGGATACCAAAATAGAATAGAGGTACACAATAGTTTTAGTTTTACATCAAGAGGTTAATTTAGCCGCACAAAGCCTGTTCTGTAAGTAAGCTGTGGAATATTTTATAGCATGTGGATAAAAGGTAGGTAATATTAAAAAGTTGCAGTCCTTAGTACTGTTTAGTTATACACTACAGTCTTTGGATATACCATCATATTTTGCTCCCTGACTAAGCCTAGTGTTCTAGGAGTTGAGTTGTGTAAGATTATGTCATGAAGTTTAACAATGGGAAAGAAAACAGTGGAGCATTCCCTATGGACAGTCCTTTAATCCCCAGCCCCCCAGTCTCCACCTTACTTCCTTAGTCTTCAGACCCATTCCCTCCAGCAATGGATGGAGCCAGGAAATAGGTCCTGGCCTTGTAAGATAATGGCTGTGGCATGTGGGGTCCTGGACCTCCTGCCTGTTTTGTGCTTTCCAGCTGGGAAGGAAATCAGACTTCTGCTGTTGCAGGGAATAAGTTGCTTTTCCCTGCCTTTGGTTTAATTAACTCCTTCTTCACTTTGACCAGCCATCTGAAAGAACTCTGAAAATGTCCACTGAGGTGTGTTGGGCCTAGCAGTTCGGGCTGCTATCTCTCTTGAGAATTCAAGGATGACTTCATATCACATAAACTCTATTTCTGAGGAATGATGTAGTTTTCTTTTAAATGACATTAAAAATCTCTTCACTATTTACTCTTGACACAGTAAAGGTAAAGGTAAAAGGTAAAGGCCCTCCCGTTGATCGTCGATTTGCTCCAGCGGGCCCAGTAACGTCTCCATTGGAGACTTTGTTGTTACTGTGTTTGGCATATCGAATACTCTCGGTAGCTTGCCGGGCTCTTGGTGACACTAAAAGCTTTTGTCTCTGGGGCTGGAGCAATAGCACAGCGGGTAGGGCGTTTGCCTTGCACATGGCCGACCCGGGTTTGATTTCCAGCATCCCATATGGTCCCCTGAGCACCACCAGGAGTTATTCCTGAGTGCAGAGCCAGGAGTAACCCCTCTGCATTGCCGGGTATGAACCCCCCCCAAAAAAGCTTTTGTCTTCTTACTTTTTGATATGGGGTATTTCTAATTTTTTGGTCATAAAGGTATTTATGGCTGCTGAATCTTAAAGTAAATGTAAAACAATTAACATTATTTTATGTAGACTACTATATCTAGTCTCTATAATCTTAAAATATCTGCAAAAATTTTTTTCTTTATTACGAAATTACAATTTTTTGTTTCCTGCTTATTTAACTTTTTTATTTTAAAATTTTTGTAGAGATAATGTTGTTTAAAATAATGTGTATTTTCAGGATACAGGATTATCACATCCTTCCTACCACCAAAATGCCAATATTCTCCTGTCATGGTCCTTTGAACCCTTACCACTCTTCAATCCACTCTTCTGTTTATTTGAAAAATTCCTTCAAATTAAAATTCATTGATTTTTATGCCACTTTCATTTTTAAAAATCTATTTGTGATTTAAAAAACAAAATCAAAACAGTATACATGCAATTATAAAACATACAGAATGAATTTTAATTTATTAATATTGTTGTTTTGGGGGCCACATATGACTGTGTTCAGGTTTTTTTCCTGGCTCTGAGCTCAGGGATTACTCCTGGCAGAACTTGAGCGACCATATGTGGTGCTGGGGACTGAATCAAGGTCAGCTGTATGCAACAAAAGCACCTTACCTGCTGTACTATCTCACTGATCCTGAATTTTTAACTTACATTAAACATCATATACATAAGGATATAGTACATATAAAAGTATGTTTGATAAATAAGTATACTCTTTGATTTTGAAAAGAAATTATAACAATCAAGTTGGTTAAATGAGTCCCTCTAAAACATCCTATTTGTTGGCAATACTTAGAGGTAAAACTCATTCTGGAAATTTTCTTTGGACTTTTCTACTCACACACTCACACACCGTCCTGTAGCCTTTCAGTTGGAAACAAAATGCCTATTTGTAGACTAACTCAAGAATGAATGAATGGATGAATTCTTTTCCGTACTGTCATTTCCTTTCCTTCAATTTTTCCAATTAGTGTTTACCCACCTAAATGATGACCAAACTTTCTAGTAAATGCCATCACAATTAATGAGATTAAATTTGCTCCTAGATTACAGGTCTCCATTTATTACTTCTGTTAGTGACCAGCATGAAGTGGTGTACATCACTGAGAGCAAAAACAAAACTGTGGTGATTCCATGCCTTGGCTCCACAGCAGACCTCAACGTGTCCCTTTGGGCAGTAAGTTACAACTTAAGTTTTTATGCTATGAATATGGATAGCTTGTTTATAATATAATGACGGCAATGGGTTTTAACTATCCTTTGAAAGTTAAAATGACAATAAATAAAGCCATTTTTTTCTTTTGAAAATAAGATTAATTCTTCAGTTTTTTTTCTTTTTCTTTCTTTTATTTTTAAATTTTTGGGGGCAAAGACGGGGGGAGTACACCTCGAATGCTCAGGGCTTACTCCTGGTTCTGCACTCAGGGATTTTTTTTCTGGTGGCAGTTGGGGATCATATGGGCTGCCAGAAATTGAACCTGGGTCAACCACATGCAAGGCTAGCACCCTGCCTGCTGTACTATGTCTACAGTTGACCTCGTTCATTCACCCCACCCACCACCCATCCTCTATTCCTTTCCCTTCTGATAACCACAATTGCATTTTTTTTGTCCTCGGGATCAATCCGAGGTTGCCTGCATTATAAAGCATGAAATTTTCCATTGAGCCATAGATCCCTAGTACTACTAACTGCCAATTTGGTCGTAGATTTAATCTAACAGTTTATTTTAAGTAATTTTAGTTACTTTTTTGATTGTTTCTGTATATACCATTTCTGATGAAATCATATGCTATCTGTCTTTCTACATCTGTTGTTTTACTAAGCATGCTCTTTCGGTTCACCTGAGACCTAAATCCTTAAATTTGTAGTATTTTATTTGAAAAAAAAATAATAGTTGAATATTATTCCATGTTGTGTATATACATTACATCATCTTTAATTAGATGAACTTCTTTGGTGATTATGTTGTAATTTTCACTTTTGGATAGCACTTGATTAATATTTGACTTTTGTTTTTTACTATCCAGAGGTATCCAGAAAAGAGGTTTATTCCTGATGGTAACAGAATTTTCTGGGACAGTAAGAAGGGCTTTACTATTCCAAGCTATTTGATAAGCTATGCTGGCATGGTCTTCTGTGAAGCAAAAATTAATGATGAAACTTACCAGTCTATTGTGTATATAGTTGCGGTTGTAGGTAAGAGAAAACTTTCTTTTCCTCTTGTTAGTATCAGACAATAATTATTGACTTCCGGTATTAAGATACTGGAGGTTATGGTGGTGGGTAAAAGATAAGGACTTCAAAGATAAGATGTCAACATCATGGTGGACAATTCATTCTATCTATTCTCTAGCTATGTGCAATCAAGCTTTGCTCCTTTTTCCCAAGACCACAATAAAAGAAAATGCTATAACAGGAGCGCATTTTATGGGAAAAAAATCAATGCTTAAAGTATGGCTTGACATAGCTACTTTTAATTGTTTGGAAATATACTAAAGCTGGCCAAGTTGACAATTGACTCCTCAAATTTTACAACTTTTCTGCTCTCTGCTACAACACATTTGAGATTTCTGCATGTCTGCTTTGTAAATCTAGGTAGGCTAACTCTCTGGGGGGAGTTATCTGTCAGGGATCGGTGAACCCCACAGGGAAAAAACAATGTGCCACAGTTCGTAATTGCATCATTTTTAAAGAAAATTGGGCAAAGATATAAATTTGTTTTCCCTCTTACATTCTGATTTTCTTGCTCCAGGCTACAGGATTTATGATCTGGTTCTGAGCCCTGCTAATGGAATCGAGCTCTCTGTTGGAGAGAAGCTTGTTTTAAACTGTACAGCAAGGACCGAACTCAATGTGGCGATTAAATTCCACTGGGTATATCCTTCTTTGAAGGTAACACTCACAATCAAAGCTATACTTCTAAATATTTTGATAATAAAACCCAATGGAGTTTGCTGGGAAGTGATAGGAATCTTTCTGAGTAGATAAAATGTAAGAACACACACACACACACACATACACACACACACACACACACACACACACACACACATACACAATTTCAGGATCTATAATACCTGTGAAAAAAGGAGGCAATGCTAAGAACTCTAACCCTCCTTGCTATAATTGGCTATGCAGATTTGTTTTCTTGAGGCGATTCCACTTTCCAAATTGCATTACTTTTGATTCTCTAAAGTCCTTCATCTGTTTTTCTCATGAGGACATTGCTCTTCAGGGGGAATACTTTTTATTTGTGTAGTTTTGTTGTCGTTATTGTTGTTTTGAGGAACACACCCTGTAGTGTTAAGGGAACACTCCTGGCCGGGCTGGAGAACTGTATGGGGTGATGGGGATTGAACCCGTGTCGGCTGTGTGAAAGGAAATAGAGGACATAATTGCTTGTGATTTCACAGGTCCTATCTATTTTATTCTTACTCTCTGACATTTAAAAAATCTTAGTTTAGGTGATTGGATTGATTTCTCCTGAAACCAAGTATGGTTATTGTCTGCATATGTTAATAGCTCTGAAGGCTGTATTACGAGTGTGGAATAGTGTTTTCCATGGGGCAAAACTTGAGCTTGGGGTTTTGTGGAAGCTCGTGGGTCACATTAAGCAGGACTTTTTGAAAGTTCTCGAAACTCTTTTTCAGCATGAACATAAGAAAATAGGGAGCCGGAATACAGAAATCCAGTATGGGACTGAGACGAAGAAATTTCTTAATAGCTTCACTATAGATGGTGTAACTCGGAATGACCAAGGATGGTACACTTGTGTGGCTTCTAGTGGACTGATGACCAAGAGAAACAGCACATTTGTCAGGGTCTATGGTAAGTTAAGATCTCTTTGGGAATTATGCTGTGACTTGAAAAATAAGATAATTTGAATTTAGGTCAGTTTGTGATTCCTATCATCTGGAAGACCTTTTTATTTATTTATTTATTTATTTATTTATTTATTTATATATTTGGGCTGGAGAAATATCACAATGGTAGGGCATTTGCCTTACAAGCAGCCAACATGGCCGACCCGAGTTTGATTCCTCCGCCCCTCTTGGAGAGCCCGGCAAGCTACCGAGAGTTTCTCGTCCCCACGGCAGAGCCTGGCAAGCTACCCATGATGTATTCGATATGCCAAACACAGTAACAACAAAGTCTCCAGTGGAGATGTTACTGGGCCCGCTCGAGCAAATCAATGAACAACGGAGAACCGTGATTTATTTATTTATTTTTTAAGCTTTAGCTATGGAGACCGCATGAACTCGAGATCAAGAGTAAAGTTAGATCATTTAGGAGGTGGAGACCTGGGCCGAAATCCCAACTTCTACAAGAAGATTGACCTTATATAAATGCTCACAAAATATTATTGTTTTATAATAATATTTAAAGTTATAATAAGCAGTATGTTATATCTAAAACATCTTATTTAATCTCCTTTTATTGCAAAGCAGAGGGACTTGCTTGAAAAAGTCTGGATTTTGCAGTTTGGGAAGCCTAGGTTTAATTACTCTCTATAGGCTTTGAATAAATCACTTAATTTCTCATTTATTCTTTTTTTAAAATTTTTTGGGGGGTCACAACTGGCAATGCACAGGGGTTACTCCTGCCTCTTCACTCAGGAATTACTCCTGGAGGTGTTCAGGGAAACATATGGGATGCTGGGAATTGAATGCGGGTCAGCTGCATGCAAGGCAAACGCCCTACCCGCTGAGCTATCGCTCCAGCCCCTCATTTATTCTTTTTCACATTCATAAGTGTTTGTTAGATTTGATGGTTATGTGAAACTTACAGGCATTGGTAATTCTGGATTGTTTAATGTACATAGAATGTACATAGAATGTATATAGAATGTACATAAAAAGACTGGAAGCACAGAGAGACCTGTTAGTGTATGTTCTTCTGGGAACATCATATTTCTTATACTTTAAGGAACTAAGGGCAGGAGTGGGGAGACCAGTAAAGAGACAAATTGCAATAATCTAAGTGAGAAACAGTCCAGAACTTAAACAGGGGTGATAGCGATAGAGACCATGCAAAGGAATCTAATTCTGGATATATATTTGAAGATGAACTGACAGGATCTGATAAATTCATTGGCTGAGATTATAAGAGAAAAATATGCAAGAAGACAGTTTTTGTGGAGGCAACTGAGTGAATAGTCATGCTATTGTTTTGAGAAAGGGAAAGAGGAGAGGAGATTAAGATGTGGACAACATGTTGGGTGTGTTCATTTGGAGATGTTCATTAAACAGCCATGGGGAGACAGTAATTGTGTAAACCTTGAAACCAGAGCGGTCGTGGGAAGAAGATATAACTTGAAGAGAAATGTAAAGAGTACTTACGTCTAAGACTAGAGGAGGATGTGAATAAATAGAAAAAATTTGAGGACTGAGGTGTCATAGGAGTAGAGAAGGGGGAGTACCCAGAACTTAGGGAATGGAGAACTTAAAAGCTTTCCAGAGAAGCAAGTGCTTGAGCAGTCAGTTTATGGAGTGCACCTGGTCAGAGGAAAGCAAACACAAAGCCCACAGGTGAGGCAGAAACCAGAATATGATTGGGGGGGTTCTTGGATGACACCATGCAGACCGCCCAAAGTCTGACTCTTCTTGAAATTAAAACCGAAACCAAATGTTCACTTTCAAGAGGCTGACATTTAGAGGAATAACTCTTTTTGTTTTCTTCTAGAAAAGCCCTTTGTTGCTTTTGAGAGTAGCATGGAATCTTTGGTGGAAGCCACGCTGGGAGACCGCCTGAGAATCCCTGTGCAGTACCTGGGTTACCCTGCCCCAGAAATAAAATGGTAACTTTCAGAAATAAACACAGAGCTCTGTGTCATGTGGAAGCAGATCCTTCGATAGTACTAATTCCTGGGATTCTTTTTCCCATAGGTATAAAAATGGAAGACCGCTTGAGTCCAATCACACAATTAAAGTGGGGCATGTACTCACTATTATGGAAGTGAGTGAAAAAGATACTGGAAATTATACCATTGTCCTTACTAATCCCATTTCCAAGGAGAAACAGAGTCACAAGCTCTCTCTGATTGTGAATGGTGAGTTCTCTGGATTTTCCTTCTCTGCTCAAGATTTATTCGAAGGAGTATAATTCTCTTTCAGTCCTTTGGATAATTATACCCACCGTTCCTTTGTCACCTGATATTTCACTCCCTTCCTGAGTAGATTCCAATATATTACAAAAATGATCTTGAATGAGATCTGGAGTGATAGTACAGTGGGTAAGCCATTTACTTTGCACAACTCTGACCCCCAGCATTCCCATATTCTCCCCGAGAATTGCCAGGAATGATCCCTGAGTGCCGAGCCAAGAGTAAAGCCCTACCAGGAGTGCTACCAGGATTAAGCACAGCTGGATGTAAACACATCCTTTCCCCCCCAAAAACAGGATCTAGAATAGTAGAAGTAGTAAAGTGAGGTGTAGAACAGTATATTCTGGAGATGTTTGCTCAAGAGACCAAGTTAAGAACTGCTCAGCTGGCAGATGAAGGGAGATCGTGGACGGCTAAATGCAGTAAAATAAGAATTTCTTCCAGGGTAGTGGTCAGACTTCATTTCTGTCCATGTCATTGCTCCTGTCCCAGTGAACTATGCATGTGACATGCACATGCGGGAGACTCTTCCTATAATTTGTGGGAAGCTCCTAGTGTGACCTTGCAGAGAATGTATTAGCAGCACATGGGCAGATTTCAGCTCGGGCTTTTGCAAGTTGACACCGTTGACTTGGTTTGAAGCTTTCATTTGATTTTCTTTAAAGCAGGGGGTAGGATCTGACTTAATGTGGTCATGAGAAAACACCAGGTTTCTGTTTGATTTGGATGATTTGAATTTTGTTTCCCTATACTGAAAGAAAATTAAGGTCTGGGCAGGGTGGGGGAAAGGGTGCAGTCAAGTAAGCATGGGGGTGCTAATTAGAGAGGTGTCTTTATTGCAGGGTTTCTCAGGGCATTTGATATGATCATGTATGTTAGTACTCTCTAGGGGGAGGAACAGGGGGTGTTTGAGATTTAATTAACATATTTTGATCAGAATGCATCATCCTCTCTCATGGCCTCTTCTTGCTTCCCAATAAATTTATTAATATCTTGTTCCAAACACAGTTGGAGAGAGTCCTTTGTTGTGATTCTTAGTGGTGTAGACTGACTCGGCATAATCATACTTTGGGACCTTCTCTCCTGACCTCGGGTTCTTATCCACATGCCCTGCCACTGCCCTGGGACTCTGCTGAGCTTGGCTTCTTTTCTTTGCTGGGAAACCAGCTTCAGGGAGAACAAGTTCCAGAAAGGTCATTTACAAGTCACTCAACAATAGGATATGAGGAGGCAAGAGGAGCTGGAAAGCTGATAAATAGGGTGGGGAGATGGAAATGTATGGTCATCAAGGACAATAAGGAACACCATCTCACTGGCCTATCAAGTCACTAACTGTTTGGTTCGTTCTAGTTTTTAAAAAACAAACAAAAAAGACAGCAAATTTTGCAAGTATAGCCTGAGATTTTAGGTTGATAATGATAAGAAAATAGTTTCACACTAATGACTTTGAAGCTATCGAAGAGAGAAAAAGGGCTAGAGTGATAGCACATTGAGTCAGGCGTTTGCCTTGCATGCGGCCAACCCGGGTTCGATTCCCAGCATCCCTTATGGTCCCCTGGTCACTGCCAGGAGTAATTCCTGAGTGTAGAGCCAGGAATAATCCCTGTGCATTGCCAGGTATGACCCAAAAAACAAAAACAGAAATAAAAACAAATTAAAAAAAAGAAAGAGGATGAAAGGAAAAAAATAAGGAAAAAGCAGAGGGTGAAGAGAAAGAGAAAGGGAAAGAAAGAGAGGGAGAAGTGGTGGATAACTTTCGGCAGGGTATTTACATTTCTGTGATTCCTTTTGCTCCTGTGGTAAATAGAAGACAATCTGATGGTGAGGATTTAATGACTATGAAGGATTCTAGGCATCATAAATTCATAAATGTGATTGACAACTATTTTCTTCCTTTCTTACTCTGATCTAGTTGGTATGGTAGGTAGGAGATCTGTCCCTATAGCATATAGGAGAAAACGGAAGCACGAAGTGATGAGACTTGCTAACTGTTCCTGGAACTCAGTACTCTTCTAAGACCAGGCATTCTTTGTGAAACAAAACATGGGTGTCTAGTATGCTTAGAGATATATAGGTATTAATTTCTGGAAACTTGTACCTTTTGTTTCTTAAACCTGATGGAAAAAGAACTGGAAAGATGGTACAACAAATATGGCATTTGTCTTGCACACAGAAGACTTGAGTTTGATCCTTGGAAACCCATATGGTTCCCCAAACCCCAGCCCCTGGGAGTGATCCCTGAGTGCAGAACCTGGAGTAGGCCCTAAGCACCACAAGTCAAAAAAAAAAAGGCTGATGGACAATTTAAAAATTATTTTCTCATTTGTAGTCCCACCCCAAATTGGTGAGAAATCTCTGATATCTCCCGTGGACTCCTACCAGTATGGCACCACCCAGACGCTGACATGCACGGTCTACTCTGTACCTCCCCCACAACACATCCATTGGTATTGGCAGCTGGAGGAAGAGTGTACCTACAAGCCCACGTGAGTAGGACCCACTCTCTTGTTTCCGTCATTTAGCTTTTCATAATGCCTACTTATGATATGGCCCCTTTCTAAGCCAATGTGGCTCTTCCTAGAAGTGGCTCTAGAAGTATTATTAATTTTCCCTTATATTTCTACTTTTTTTTTTTTAAGGATGTCTGTCTTTGAGATACCCTGCTTTGAAATTAGCTAGCCCTCTCTTCAGATGAACCTCCTAGACACATCTCCAAGTGCAGCCTCATTGGTTACCTTGTGTAGTGCCCATCTTTGGTTTTTCTCCTTCCCAACACCTGGTGTCTCCTACCCTGTATCTCCTTTCTATCAATGTCAAAGGCTATATCAAATAGAATGCTGATGAAGGGGAGAGAGACAGAGACAGAGACAGACAGAGATGGAGACAGAGACAGAGAGTTGATTTCAAGAGAAAAGATTCCAAGGGCCACTTATCTGTGGCCCTTGGAATCTCTGTCCCAGCTTATCAGGTTCTAACACAAGTCCAGACATCCTTAGGAAAAACAACAACAACCCACCCACCACCACCCTCAGCAGTTCACTTCCTGTTGTTGTTTTGAAAATGGCCACTACTAGTTTCTTCCTCAGATACTGACCATTTCCTTCACAAAGGCCACAGTCCCAGAGAGAGTACTTTAAGAAATCCAATAGTTTCTTAGCTTCCTTGCCTTCCTTTGAACTAAATTAACTTGAATTGTCTTCTTGATTCAATTTGTGAATGGAGATTTGTTCCCGGAAGAGCTGCTTCCCTCCTGTATCCTGAATGAATCTACCTACAACCTTTTCCTCTGGTGCTGAAGACTATTTTTAATTGGCGCCACGTCTTATATCATGTCGGGCACATTGAAAATTATTTCTAAGAATGTAGTATTCCAAGTATGATACCTGTCCTTACTTTAAATTCAAATTAAAGATAAGTTAAATTGTAAGATGATTTGTTTCTTTTTTGTAATAGCCAAGGTCTCCTAACGACAAACTCTTATGTTTGCAAAGAATGGAGAAATGTAGAGGACTTTCAAGGAGGAAATAAAATTGAAGTCAGCAAAAATCAGTTTGCCCTTATTGAAGGAAAAAACAAAGTGAGTCGGAAGTTCTTTTACTAGAAAATCTCTCTCTCTCTCTGAAGCATAGATTGATGAATCAGAGCATCATTTGATTATATATGAGGAATATTAGAGACCAGTAAGCGTATTAGAAATCAAATTTCTAATAGATTAAATGGTTTAAAAATACCTTTGACTCTTTGAAGCACTATCAACCTAGCATTAATTTCTTAGAGAATATTAAAACACCTATTGCCACTAAATCTGTACATTTTTGCAAGATAGTTCTCATGTTGGAAACATGAAAATGAGAAAAGATAGATAATAACACATGAAAGCACACCACTTTTTGCATGGTTTCCAAAGTTCTTTTTGTATAATATGTTAGTGACTCATGGATTATAATTATTTTAATAGCATGAATGTGAGAGTAGTCAACATGATTATAATGATATGCTTTTGAAAGTGACCCATTGTGGTGGTTGGGGGCACCTGTGCTGAATTCATCTTAGTGTGTGGTCATCCATCTAGCATCCATTGTTGACAGTGTGAAATTTGTTTTTGTCACAGACTGTAAGTAGCCTTGTTATCCAGGCAGCAAATGTGTCTGCTCTGTACAAATGTGAAGCCATCAACAAAGCTGGGAGTGGAGAAAGAGTCATCTCCTTCCACGTGACCAGTAAGTACTGCTCTTAGAGGTGGGTCTGATCTCTTGCCAAGTGGGTGCTGAGCTGCTGTCTGCTCCTTTATAGTCCCTGATAGTCATTCCTGTGGGTGAGTGGTATGGGATTGAGGGGGAGGAATTGAATCAGTATTTGATGGCTTTTGGCAAATGGAAATACTCAGCTAGCTCCTAGGTTCTTGTGAAGTCAGTTCCTCTCACTTCACTGGCAAGAGAATGGTTTTGTGCATGTTTTTTATGCATCAGTTCCATCTCATATTAATGTCTATCACATACACCCCAGTGCTCGTTTTTTGGGGGTATGGTCAGTATAGTTGGCCTGCTGTTCAACAGTTGAAAAAGCTGGGTTTTCAGGAGGCAATTGTAGTGACACGGGAGCATATTCTCCCCATGCTGTTGATTTTGTCTGTTCTTCTTGGTTTTAGGGCTAAGCTTTAGTTGACTGACCTGGAGAAAATGTTCTGACCTGGGCTAATTCATTGTGAGAAAATACAGCTTATAGGTCATTGAGTGTTATTTTAAAATTCAGTGTGGTAATTACCTGCTTTGAATTTTTTTTTAATTGTAAAAGTCATGATTAGAGCTCCATGTGGAGATTTGAAAATTAGTTGAGGAATTCATTTACATTTCCAAATGCATAGTTTAGTAGAAGAGATTTGGGAATGTGTGTGATCCAATTTGGTTGCGATTACTAGAAGCTCACGTCTCTTGTTGCTTCATAGCACTGTGAAGGTGACAAGAAGAGTGTGCATCTGCTAACCACAGGTTTTATATTTTAGGGGGTCCAGAAATCACTTTGCAACCTGGCACCCAGCCAACTGAACAGGAGAGTGTGTCTTTGTATTGCGCTGCAGACAGAACTATGTTCGAGAATCTCATGTGGTACAAGCTAGGCCCGCAGGCTCTGCCTGTCCATTCAGGAGAGTTGCCCACACCAGTCTGCAAGAACTTGGATGCTCTTTGGAAAATGAATGCCACCCTGTTCTCTAATAGCACAAATGACATTTTGATCATGGAGTTCCAGAACACATCACTGCAAGATCAAGGAAACTATGTCTGTTTTGCTCAGGACAGAAAGACCAAGAAAAGACACTGTGTGATCAGACAGCTCACAGTCCTAGGTAAGGAGGTAACTCATTCAGATACAGTTGGAATGTCTTTCATGTAGTGCTTTCAGGTACTCTGGAGAGATTATTGTCTTCTAGAGAGTTATGAAGTAGACTGGTGCATGCTTATCTTATTCACCAAAAGCCCCTGAGACAGATGAAGCAAGTAATGATTAAGTGATATGTTAAAAAGAAAATAAGAGTTCTTTCTGACCTTGATATTGGAATAATTCACTAGTAACTTCAAGGGGTTAGCCTGAGTCAGGGAAATTCTGCCGTGTTCTTAGGCTTTCCTTTCTTTTAGTGTACACATATCTGTTGGATGTCTTTTCTGAGATAGGCTGCCAGCAGTTCCCGGTGATAAAAGATAGCCCAGGAGAGCACATATACCCACTGGGCAGTGGGAGCATGCACAGTGTCTCAGTGTCCATAAGGACAGGAATTATTTTTTGGTTTATGCTTTGTGAAAATTCCATCGTAGAATGCGGTTGCACTTAGTAGGTACTCAATAAGTTAGCAACTGAATGCAAAGTGTACTGATGGGGTTTTCTAGGATGTTAAGAGCCCAGGAGTGGGCTACTGTGGTGAATACCTGCAACACTGGATTAATATTGTCCAGCCATAGTTCAAAGTCAAAGAGATGGTCATTTTAGGGAGCAGATAGCTTTGCAAATCACTTGAGTCAATCGATCATTTAACCTTGTACCAGATGCAAAAGCTATGTAGCCAAGACATTGTTTCTGGAGAAATTAGGCAAAGTTTTGTGTGTGTGTGTGTGTGTGTGTGTGTGTGTGTGTGTGTGTGTGGTGGGGTTGGGTGTTGTTCTGGGCCCTACTCCTGTATCTTCTTCATGTTTTAGTCTCCCTTTCCAGTTCCTAAGAACTCCAGGTAGTCTTTGTTTTTTATTGTTTTGAAGAGGAACTGCTCTAGTAAACTAATCTGCACCAAAGCAATAGTGGAATAGGACCCTGTCTTCTTCAGAGTCCTTAGTGTGTTTTAAGAGTTCTCAGACACTAGGCTAGCCTTTGCTGAAATTAAGATTCAAGTATCAAAATAAGAGACATTTGGGGGTAAAATTATCCCTAGGGCCCCTCCAATAGCATCATATATATGGTGATGCTTTTCTCTTCACTTTGTTGCTGAACTGACTTCAAACCACAATTAGAATTCAGAAAAGGACATAAAGAAAGAGATGGTTTGGCATGCCTAGGAACTATGTGCTTACAATGAGCTTCTTTGCTTCCCAAAGGACTTCTAAATTGTTTTTATAAAATCATTCTTAGAAATGGACTAACTAGAATCCAGGCCATTTGCTTAAATCCCATTGACAATCACCATTGAGCTAATCCTGTTTCACTCAATGTCGAAATGGATCCTTTCAGCAGGATTTCTTTTGATATTCATTTAGTTTGGACAAGATCATTGAATGTCACATTTTTTGTTGGAAGATAGTAATTCTAAGGCTCTGCTGTTTATTTGACCAAATGTCAGCTGGATTCAATGTCTTTAAATCTGCAACTTTTCTTAGAGGATTTTCTGTTAGTGTTTTAGTAGAAGGAGCATGGGACTTTTTTAATTTATTTTAGGTTCTTAGTATTTTGTGATATTTTACCTGTTGAGTTAAAGGGATTTGGACTAGTTGTTTAACCCCATAAATTACAGTAATTTCAGTTGTATCATGACTCATGTTCTCATTTTGCCTAACATAAAATGATCGTGAGCCATAGAAATAGCACAAGTGAGTTTTTGAAAAAAGTGCTAAATAAATATGAAACTTTCTTTGTTATTTGAATTATACTGAAGTTTTATACTTGGAGATAAACATGGCTGTGTTCCAGGGTGTGTTAACTGGCCAAAACTTTCATGGGAGGGGAGTTGTTCTGATTAAAGGAACAATCCATAAAGGTGACCATCTGACCATCTTGCTTTCCTGATGTATTACCAGCTCAAATTCCTCATGTAATTGTTCAAAAAGATGCAGTAATCCATCTTAAATATCTGGCTCATGTGTTTCATTTAGCAGCTAACTGAACTATTATCAACCTTTGTGCATTCGCAGTTTAGTAAATTGAAAGTTCTAGTAAGTTTTGATGATACAGTATACTGATAGTAATGCTGTTTCAAAAGTTTGAATTAAATATGCCATGAATCTCTTTTGGTGGGCACAGAGCGCATGGCGCCCCTGATCACAGGAAATCTAGAGAATCAGACAGCAAGCATTGGTGAAACCATCGAGGTCTCCTGCACAGCATCTGGGAATCCCTCTCCACAGATCATATGGTTTAAAGATAATGAAACCCTAGTGGAAGACTCAGGTGAACAGAACATTTGTCTCTTTTTGGTTGTAGAAGTTTCTGTAGATATTAATCTAAAAGGTTCTATTATTGGGGCTGGAGTGATAGCACAGCAGGTCGGGTGTTTGCCTTGCATGTGGCTGACCAGGGTTCGATTCCCAGCATCCCACATGGTCCTCTGGGCACCGCCACGAGTAATTCCTGGGTGCAGAGCCAGGAGTAACCCTTGTGCATCTCCAGGTGTGACACAAAAAGTAAAAAGAAAAAAAGAAAAAAAGGTCCTATTATTTCATGATTTGTTCTAAATGAAAAAAAAAAGTATTTGTATTCATGGTCTGGCCCTTTTCATAGACTTAGAGTCAAAAATTTCAGAACTTTGTGGGATTCTGTGGAAGCAAGGGGGTCCTAAGCTAGCTGACTTTGGGATTAGATAATAGCCCAAGATAAAGGGCAGGATTTATTCATGTATATTTTGGTTTTGAGGCCATACTCGGCATTACTCCTGGCCATGCTTGAAGATCCTTATGCAGTGCCAGGAATTGAACCAGGTTGGCTGCATGGAAGGCGAGCACCTTATCTGTTGTATTACCTTTTCTAACCTGCCCAAAGGCAGCATTTATAGTTAAAATTTGTTCATGAAAAACCCCACCAAAATACATCACAAATAAAACTGATCATTTCCTCTCTCTCTTAGGCATAGTACTGAAAGATGGCAACAGGAACCTCACCATCCGCAGGGTGAGGAAGGAGGATGAAGGCCTCTACACCTGCCAGGCATGCAGTGTTCTTGGGTGTGCGAAAGTGGAGGCTTTTTTCATAATAGAAGGTCAGTGGGGACTTATCAATGTACTGGGTGGTTTTCAAAAATTAGTTTGTACCTTAAGTGTGCTTGTTTACTTTGTGTGGTTTACAGGTGATCTTTTATATCCTTTATAAAAATTCAGCTAAAAGTATATATATGTATATCTCACATGTATATATATATCCACATGTATGTACACATATATACATACTTACAGCTAAATTTTTATAAAGGATATAAAGCATATGTGGATAATATATATTTATATATGCAGTATGGGCTGGAGCGATAGCACAGCGGGTAGGGCATTCGCCTTACACGCGGCCAACATGGCCGACCCGAGTTCGATTTCTCCGCCCCTCTCGGAGAGCCCGGCAAGCTACCGAGAGTATTTGATATGCCAGACACAGTAACAACAAAGTCTCCAATGGAGACGTTACTGGGCCCGCTCGAGCAAATCGACGATCAACGGGAGGGCCTTTACCTTTACCTTTACCTTATATGCAGTATATATGAAATATATAAATATATATGTTTATATATATTAACCATAAAACACAGTTAAAGTTATGTGAGTCCTGCTTGCATCACACTTCCTATTTCTGCTATTCTCATTTTAGAGCAATTCTTAGCACTCTGAGTAAATCGCCTCTTTTCCCAGATTCTTTGATTTGAAAGGCTCAGTTAATTTTTTATGGAAATGTTTCCTCTATATTTGCTTAGGATAACATTAGAATTCCTATCTCATCATGAAAATCAGTATCCTGGGGATAGATTCAAAGCTCACAGTTTTTTTTTGTTTTGTTTTGTTTTAAATTTATTTTTTATTGAATTACTGTGAGATACACACTTATAAAGCTGTTCATGCTCTGGTTTCAGTCATACAATGTTCCAACACCCATCCCTCCAACAAGTGTACATTTCCCACCACCAATGACCCCGCCAGTTTCCCTTATATCCCCCACTGCCTGCCTCTATGGCAAGCATTTTTCTTCTCTCTCTCTGTCTCTCTCTGTCTTTCTCCATGTCTCTCTGTCTCTCTGTCTCCCCCACCACCCTTTTGGGCATTATGGTTTGCAATACAGATACTGAGGGATTATAATGTTTGATCCTTTATCTATTTTCAGCACATAGTTCTTGCACAGTTTACATTGCACTAAAGATAACTAGGATTTATTTATGAACAAGAGACTAGAGGTTTTTTTTTCTTTTTACATGGACAATGGGGCTGAAGCGATAGCACAGTGGGTAGGGTGTTTGCCTTGCACGCAGCCAACATGGCCGACCCGAGTTCGATTCCTCCGCCCCTCTCGGAGAGCCTGGCAAGCTACCCGTGATGTATTCGATATGCCAAACACAGTAACAACAAAGTCTCACGATGGAGACATTACTGGGCCCGCTTGAGCAAATCGATGAACAACGGGAGGACAGTGACAGTACATGGACAATTAATTTGGGGTTCTGTTATAAATAGGAAAGGCAACATATATATTTATATATATATATGCAGATGTGATAGGATATTGGACATTTTCTCATCTGGGAAAGGTAATTGAGACAGAATATTTTATCTTCAGAAGGGATTGGCATCTTCAAAAACAAAAACAAAAAACCAGCAGTGTAACAATGAAGCTGTTTTATGTAGGCGAAGGAGCAGTATACAAGGGAAGAACAAGGGTGATGGAGGAAGTGGTGGATTTCTCTGGACTCCCCTAACTTCCCTCTCACAGCATAGATTTCAGCCTCTTTAAACTGGTCCTTTTCATCTTGTCTGTATTGCCACAGGTCGCATATCAATGCCTTCTCATGCTTTCAGATCTGTAGACTAATCATCATTTCATAAACTGCATTTGCAAATAAAGATTTCAAATGCCTGAAATAATAATTTCAAGCAACACAGATTTGTCATTTCCAAAGTGTGGTATGTTTTAGGACACAAGATACTCTCAGTTCTCCCCCATGCACTATCTTGTCTCCATTATTGTTGGTTACCAGCACTGCTCTGTTGTTCATCGATTTGCTCGAGTGAGCCCAGTAACGTCTCCATTGTGAGACTTGTTGTTACTGTGTTTGGCATATCAAATACATCACGGGGAGCTTGCCAGGCTTGCCGGGCTCTCCAAGAGGGGTGGAGGAATCAAATCCGACTCAGCCAGCCAGCCTCGCGCAAGGCAAATGCCCTGCCACTGTGCTATCTCTCCAGCCCGAACTCCAGTGGCGCAATTGGTTACCAGTACATTGCATAGAAGTTCTATTTACGTTCTCACTTGAAGATTAAGAAAGCGTCACATTTAATTGTTGTGCTAGATCCCCAAATGTCAATATGGGAACTGTAGCATTGTAGCACTGTCCTCCCGTTGTTCATAAATTTGCTTGAGCGGGCAACAGTAAGGTCTCCATTATGAGACTTGTTACTGTTTTTGGCATATTGAATACGCCACGGGAAGCTTGCCAGGCTCTGCCATGTGGGCAGGATACTCTCTGTAGCTTGTTGGGCTCTCTGAGAGGGATGAAGGAATCGAACCCAGGTTGGCTGCATGCAAGGCAAACACCCTACCCTCTGTACTATCGCTCCAGCCCTTATGTTCAGGGAATTTTTGAACTTTTTAGAGTGGACTTTTTAATTTCTCTGCATAAGCAGAGAGTGACTTCACTAAGGCTACCAGAGAAACAAAATCTATTTCCAAATATACTTGCTTGTCTCTCAACTGTTAATTCCTTATCTTTCTACCTTCCTGAGACTGCCATGGGTAGATTTGATCCACACTGCACTCAGTCATTGGAAGGACCTGAGTGATAATTGCTTCCTTATCGCCTCTTTGCTAATCACTCTTAAATTGAAAGCCTTTTCTGGGGTTTCATTTCTCCCACTCAGAGCTGTCCTCTGGAGCCCTCAGCCTCTGTAGTCTTCCCTGACAATCTGTTTTTTTTTTCTCTTCTATTTTATTTCATAGTGATTTTAAACAAATTGCTAGGTCATGTGGGATGTGACTGGCTTGGCTCCTCTCCTCCCACACAAGATCAGAGTAACAGCTGCCTGGTGTTGGACAGACCTGGTATAAGCTCCACCATTCCAATGACTTTTGCGTGCTCTTAATGAAGCACTATGAGGGTTATTGAGAAGATGAAGTGAGGTGATATTGTTAAATTAATGAACACCCAATTAGTGTGTGGTCATGAGCAATTTTCTGATCAAGCGCTACATTTATTTTATTTATTTCCCTTTTTTTGGGGGTTTTTTTTTTGAGTTGGGAGGACATGCCTCACTGTACTTAGGGCTTACCCTTGGCTTTATGCTCAGGAATCACTCCTGGTCTTGCTCTAGGGACTATTTTGGGTGCCAGGGATTGAACCTGGGTTAACCACATGAAAGGCAATTGCTTTACCCACTGTACAATTTCTCCAGCCTTTCCTGCTTGGTTTCTTAAATGATTCCTTCCCAAGCTCTATACTAGACATTTTCTGCCAAGACAAAGTTTCCTTTTCTATAGAGCACAATCTGTTTTCTTGCAAATATTGCTCTTCCTTCAAATATTTCCCCTTTCCCCTTGTCTTTTAAAATCTACCTATTTGTATCGATTTATAGACACACAAAAATGGGTTTTGGGGCTACACTCATCTGTTTTTGCTCAGAGAGCTTACTTCAGACTCTGCTTGGGAGTCACTGACGGTGCTTGGGGGACCATATATGTGGTACCAGGGTTCGAACCAAGATCTGCTGCATGCAAGGCGAGTGTCCTACCTCTTGTCCTATCTCTCCAGCCCCAAGACATTAGCATTTTTATCTTTAATGACTTTAGCATTCTGTTGTGGTAGGCTTTCATGAGCATCATCTTGAAAATTTAATTATCTATGAAAAAGGTTATAGATTTCGTTCCATTTTGGGAGTATTCTTGTCTTGTTGATAAGCAAGAGCTCTTGCTTTCATGTGGTATCTTATAGCAGAAGCTAAGATTTTTAACTCTGGATGCTAATTCAATTGTGTCATTCCAGGTGCTCAGGAAAAGACAAATTTGGAAGTCATCATTCTAGTGGGTACAGCAGTGATTGCCATGTTCTTCTGGCTCCTTCTTGTCATCGTTCTCCGGACTGTTAAGCGGGTAACGAGAATATTTCCCTTCTGTCTCATGCACATTGATTTTCATGATTAATGAAAGCTGACTGAGGCTCTTTGAGTTGTTTCTCCCCATTGTTTTTGGCTCAATGAGCACAATTTTATTTCAATACAATAACATTCTTGCCCACTCGCTTTTGGCTGGACCACTGGGTTTTAATTGACAGAAGCTACTAGAGGAGAAAAGGGCTTGGTCTAGTGTAATTAAGATTTGAAAACTTCATTTGAGCTCATTTGGGAATGGAGGGGACATGGGAAGCAGAACTATAATAGGACTATTCTCAAACACCATGAGTTTTGTTAGAAAATGAGACTTTGGGAATGGGGTGCCTATAAACAACAGTAATAAGCACATAAAAACAACAGCCAAACAACAGCGTGTGTATGACTGGAAGGAATAATGCTTTCCAGGCCAACGGAGGAGAACTGAAGACAGGCTACTTGTCCATCGTCATGGATCCAGATGAGCTCCCCTTGGACGAACACTGTGAACGCCTGCCCTATGATGCCAGCAAGTGGGAGTTCCCTAGGGACCGGCTGAAATTAGGTTTGTTCTCAAGGGATAGTCAATTTCCTTGGTCATCTCTCCTGCTTTATGAGAATAACAGATCCATCCTATGCAAAGGTTTACATTGCCCATTTAACCCCTTAGATTTAGGGTCCTGCGTAATGATCTAATGCAAGGCTTCAGGAGAGTGAGAGTGGAGGTATTTGGTTTTTTGCTTTGGGATTACATCTGGTGGTGCTCAGGGGTCACTCCCAGCAGTGCTTGGGCTACCATGCAGTTCTAAGGATCAAATCTAGTCTGCCTGCATGCAAAACATGTGCTAAGACTGTTGAGCTATCCCTCTGACCTACAAGATGGAGATGTTAAATAATTAGCTCAGAGCAAATTACCTGCTTCCAGTTAACGGGTCTGTTCATGTTAAATTGGGATGGGAAGTTACCCAACCCAGTGGGAATCTTCACGTGTCACTGGTGGCATAATCTAAATTTTGTTGTTAACATTGTTGACTAGGTAAGCCTCTTGGGCGTGGTGCCTTTGGCCAAGTGATTGAAGCAGATGCCTTTGGAATTGACAAGACAGCAACTTGCAAGACAGTGGCTGTCAAAATGTTGAAAGGTAAAAGGAAAATTCCATGATTATGTATCTGTCGGTTTTATCCAAGCTTTTACAAGACCTAAAGATTATATCAGTTTATGCAGTTAGGTAAACCCACTAGCCTAAGCATTCAGATGGCCTATACTAGTGCCTATATGGTGCAAACTGGAAGAAGTTTCTCTTTAATTGCCTGAGACTAGTGTGTATTAACTGACAAGCAAAGTTGGGGTGGATTTTAGCACATCACACTCCCTTTTCCTTCCCACTTGCCTATTGACAACTCCCCACTTTGCTTGGGAGTCCTTTCGCAGGACTTGTATATTATTTAGTGCCTATTACTTAGTACATAGCTTGTATATTATTTAGTGCCTGGCTAGTGGACAACAATATCTTGGTTATATCAAAATTATTTCTTAATAGATTATGGTGACTTAGCAGGTATTTATAGGTCTTTTAGAAGCATGGCAGATGTAAAAGTCTTTCACATATGAAACATAATCTGCTAAATAATAATGGTTGGTTTAGAAACAAAAGACTATAGGTGAAGCTTTAAAATTAAAAAGTTTTGTAAAGTGTTAATTCTAATAGTAGTGGGATGCTGCAATTTCATTTGGATGAGGATGCTTAAAAAGCTCTGTGCTGAAACTGTGATGGGCTTTCATTGATGGAAGCCATGTTCCTCAGCCTTTGTCAATGGATCTTATACATTTTTATCTCTTTTATTTTTCCTGCTTTCCCTATGGTCCAGGCGGGTATGTAATCTAGAGGTAGCTCTTCAGGGCCTGTGTTATGAGTGATATTTGGAAGCTGTCCCAGTCTGGACAGGCTTAAATGGAGAGTCTCTTTGTCATCAACCTCATGTGCCAATTGACCGTGCCAGCTGGCCCTTGATAGGTTTCCTGCTCAGATTGGCTGGAACTGCAGCATAGCCCCTAACCTAGGGGGATGTTTAATACATGGTGTTGCTATTTTACAATGAAGTATTGAAATAATTAGGCCTTCAGAAGCATAGTAAACATGATCTAGGAAAATCCAGTTTTGTCAAAGAAGAAAATCTGGGCCTAACTCCATCTGCAGATGTAGTTTCCACTTTGGAAAAGACTTCACAAGGAACTCCGTTAAATAGCAACCATTCTGGGTGCACTTACAATTTAAAATTGACTTTGATAAAAATGTACCTAGTCCATAACTTGGTATATAGTGGTATTCTCGCTAAAAGTATATTGCATAGATGTATACAGTGTACCTTAGTCCTCCTAAGGTATGCCTGTATTTGTGACTCCCTTCTCTGCCCTGTGTTTGTAGAAGGAGCAACACACAGTGAGCACCGAGCCCTCATGTCTGAACTCAAGATTCTCATTCATATTGGCCACCATCTCAATGTGGTTAATCTTCTAGGTGCCTGTACCAAACCAGGAGGTGAGTATCTATGGTTAGTTCTAGTTGCCTGGTTTTGATGTTAGCATCCTTGCTGATAGTTGAGGGAAACCACAAAGTTCCCACAATTTTGGTAACTCAGGATGGTATGATAGATTGTTGGATAGAAATACATATCATGGCAATTTAATGGGTATTTTAGATTCTCTTAGAATTTCCTGTGAACTGAACAGCACTGCATCATGATAATATAGTTCATTACACGTGAAGTAGGTGTTCAAAATGGAAACCCAACTTTGTGTGCTGAAGACCTTGAAAAAATGCCCTTGGAAGTATCTCCCCCTAAACTGGAGTCATCTTTGGTGATGATGTGGAAAAACAAGTGTGGATTTTCTTTTGAAATGTGGATTAATCTTTTGATGACAGAAAGGCTACCTATAAGAGAACTGTGATGGCCAGATTTCTGTGATGCTATCCCCAGTGAGAGGTTATAGCCTCTTCTATGATAATTTGGTAGACTCTGGTAGACTTTGATAGACTTTGGTAAATTTGGTAATATAGGAAATAGTTAGAAACAGGGGTGTAAATCCTTTTTTTCCCCTTTTTTGACATGCTCTGTGGTCCACAGGGCCACTCATGGTGATTGTGGAATTCTGCAAGTTTGGAAACCTGTCTACCTACTTAAGGAGCAAGAGAAATGAATTTATCCCCTACAAGGTTAGTCTTTCTTAATTCTGGACACACTGTAAAGTGGAGGAAAACTTAATGTGATATAGCTTTTAAGTTTTTAATTAAAATTCTGTGAAAAACTTGCGAGAAATTTTTACACAGTCTCCTTCAGCTCTCCTAACAACCTCTTTTACCTTCGAAGGACTATTTGCTTTTCATGTTTTATTTTTATGGTTACTGCTCTATGGTAGATGTTGCCAGAAAAGGGCAGAATATGGACGTGATTCAGGAAGAGGATAGTTGAGGAGGGGAAAATAGTGTTGGATTATTATTTTTATCTCTAGAGTCATATTTGATTCCATGTAATAGAAGTGCATCTGTAACAAGGACACTGATGCGTAAAGTATGTCTGAGGTGAAACTTGAAAGAAGAAATTTAACTATTTAAAGGAAGAGCTACGAGGGTTGGAGAGATAGTAGTGGGGTTAAGGCACTTGTCTTACAGTCAGTCAACTCAATTCTGTTCCGGAACTGTACTAGAATCATCCCCAGATGTGATTCCTGGAGGAATTTATCACTTCCATAAAATCTTAACTCCTCTTTTAAAGGAGTCAGGTAAAACAAACAAACAACAACAACAACAAGGAGTTACGATTTTATGGAAGAAAATCCAGTAAAATATAGAACACATGTCCAAAATTTCTGCTATTAGACTACATGATCCGGGCATGTTCTTTTTGTTTTTGTTTTGAATGGTTAAGTGTGTTTCCATAGTTTACTATACTTTAGAGATCTGTGATGTATTCAAGGAGTTTGTTCATGTACTTCTTTGTAGAGCAAAGGGGCACGATTTCGTCAAGGGAAAGAATATGTTGGAGAAATCACTATGGACCCCAAACGGCGCTTGGATAGTATCACCAGTAGCCAGAGCTCAGCCAGCTCAGGATTTGTTGAAGAGAAGTCTCTCAGTGATGTGGAGGAAGAAGAAGGTATCTCTCACTGCTTCCTTCGTACTTAACCCATACTGTGCAGAAACAGAGAAGGTGACGGGGGGTTATGAGGAATTTTGTCATGACAGAAGCTCAGTATAATCTATGAGGGAAAAAGATCTGAATTTCTGCTCTGCTTCCACAGAGACTTCCCCAAAGTGAAGTGTGTACTTCAGGTTGTGAACTACACACGTATAGCTATCTCAGGAAAGTTCACTGCCCCATAATCACCCAGCAGCAGGTGAATATCCAGTCAATCATCTTAGAATTCTGGTTAAATTTTATTAGCAGACATGGCTCAGTGCTGTGTTCCAGAAGGATAACAGTTACTCTCTAGTGGTTTCTTACCCTCCCCGTTGCCTTCCCTATTATTCAGCCCTATATTGTACTTCACCAGCCACAACAGAAGTTTTTGAGTTAAGCATGCCCAAACTTCTCCAGGGCATTTCAGTTTGCAGTGTCTAGCCTCCTAAGTGACTTATCAAGTCTTCCTTTCAGCCTTACTTTCTCAGAAGAGTCTTGGTGATTCTACTTTTCTTTACTTAGTTATGCCTCCAGTGATATTTTAGAAGATATTTCAGAACTGCTTACAAGTAAATCTGTGCTCTCCGCTAAACATCCAGTTCCAAAATACACTTTCTCTGATTTCTTCAGAAGGAGAAAAGTCTGCTCCGTGAATGTAGAGCGGGGTTTTTCTGACATCTGGCTCTCCTAGAGGTGTGAGCTTAAGAATCCAGTTAGGGAACAGAAAGAAAACCCTTTCTGTTTCCCTTGACATGTCACTGAAAGGACTCCGATCAGACTTCTTTCCCTGAGAATTAAGTCAGCAGCGTGAAACTGGAACTTGGTCTAGAAAATGTGGGGACGTTGTGTAGATCTCATGTGATTGGGCCCACACTTAGTGCCCCTTTCCTGTCATTCACAAAACGGTGGTCAGTAAAGAGAAAACTATGCATTGAGCCAGTAAGTTGGCATAGAAAAGTTGGCCCGGAATTTTGTCTCCATTTCTTCATTTGGAAAAAACTGGGATTTCACTCACTGTTCACTGAGAGAACCCTTTAGCCTATGCAAAGAGCATTAAGAAAAAGTTCTCGCAATCTTTTTACTATGTAACAAGGTTATTATTACAACTGACTTTTTGCTTACTATGGTGTTTATCTAAGAATGGAGCCATTTCTTTTCTGACTAAAACCAAGAGATCATATTGAGACACACTAATGCCTTTATGTCAATACCATCAATTTACATAAATCCATCTTTTTCTTTTTTTCCCCATCTTCTTGCATTCATATCACAAGAGGAAAAAGCATCTTCCTCACAAGCCAAATTAAATGTGTTTACTGCACTTTCTCAGCTAGAAAGTGAGACAAAATGTATTTCTGGATATTTTTAGTTATCCGCTGTAGATTATAGTTTGACCTTTGGCCTTTGTCCCAGGACAAAGCCTGGAGAGAAAAGATCCAATGACCCTGAATATTGTTTTATTTTTATAGTTCTTGACATGAAGCTATTGTTTATCCCTCTGGGTATGTTTGGAGAAAAAAAAACAGCCAAACAAAAACTCAAGAATTTAAAACAATAAATTTGTTGGAAAATATCCTCTTTCACTTCTGGATTAGCTGGTTCTACTTGGCAAAAGAAGAAAAAGAAAAAAACTAATAATTTGCTGTGGTAGGGTGAGATTAATAATACTGTCACTCAGCACATTTATAGAAGACAGCGACATTTTCTCTCTGCTTCTGTTTCCCTATATGTAACTCTCTTGAAATAACTATTACTCTAGTGAACTTAGAAAAAAATAGCACTGGTGGGTGGAAATACTGATCTCTGTCCACCTGTATTTTCTGACAGTTTCTGAAGATCTATATAAGAACTTCCTGACCTTGGAACATCTCATTTGCTACAGCTTCCAAGTGGCTAAGGGAATGGAATTTTTGGCCTCAAGGAAGGTAAGATGGTTCAATGGGAAGAGAGAAATCTCTGATCTGAAGAGAGCACAGGTTTGAAAATAGGTTATGTAGTAACAGCCATTGGTGTTTGTTTAGGACTAGAATTCATTCACCACTTTTCAGAAATCTCTATTTGGAAACTCTTTTTCTGCTAATGAAGTGTGTGTGTAAAGATTTCAACAAATTATTTAATGTGTGAAATACTTATGGAGCTTCTCCTAGGTTCAGGCATTCTGCTAGGCACTGAGGAAACTGTCCCCGAATAGGCAAACCTCTTTGCATTGATGAAGTTTACATTCTGGTGCATGGAACAAATAGTAAAGAAGGGAAACAAGTCAAATCCATAGTTAGATCAGACAGGAATAAATGCTGTGGGAACAATAAGCAGGAAAGGCTTATATTGTATACAGTTGTGGTATGTTTGTGCATGCATATACATCTGTGTTTGTGTACATCAATTTCAAACAAAGTGGACCAGGAAAGCTCGGACATTTGAGCAATGACCTTGGAAGAGGTGAGGCACTGAAGTTTGCAGATACATCGGTGTGAGAGAGTCTATTTTTAATTTATTTTACATTCATCACTGTCCATCAAAAGGTATTTGTTGGGAGTATAATTAGAAACCAGGAAGGATAGGCTTCAGATGAGAGCGATTAAGAGGGCTAAAATTAGAAAAGTGGGCCAAACAAAGGCCAAAGTGGGGACGTGACAAGTTACAAATATTCCTAAGGTGGTAAACACAACAGCGTCGCCTCTCTGGAATGGGAAACACGAATGGTTTCACATGAAGCAAAAGTGTTCACAATCAGTTCCAGGAAAAATGATCAGCTGATATAATCGCACCCTACTGCGAGAAGGAAAAGAATTGGTTTTGTTTTTCTGAATTAAAACAAAATTCATAGCCTCTTTACTTTTCTGAAGTTTCAAGTTCCTTCTAGGACCAAGATCCTGGGGATCTCAGGTATTTCTATGCCAAGATCTTTGTCATTTTGCTCATAACAAACAGGAAAGGAAAGAATTGGGATATTTTAGAGATTTACCTAGAACAGAGAGAAGGGGTATTTGCTCTTCTAGTAAATTATGATATATTTTATTATTGCTATTTCTTAAAGACAGAACCTACTATTTAGGTTTCTTTTGGTTTGGGGGCAGGGAAGTGGGGTGATGGGAAAACTTCTGCATCTACCAGGTAATTTCTAGTTGTTGGGCTGAAAAGGAAGTTCTTTTTGTTGGAGACAATGGAGGATGAACTGTTTGTTGTTTCAAAAATCTCCTCTTGCTCAATCATCCTGTCAATATGCTTTAAGTATGTCTCATTCAGAAGAAAGTGGCATTAAGATGGGAGGTGCAGGAGCTCAGGACTGGGAGACTCACCCCATTCCCCCTTCAATGACTTAATTATTATCATCTAAGCTTTTATTTCCATGTTTCTTATTTTTAATCTTAATCTATCTAAAGCTTCTTGGTAGTTGAAAGTTCTTATGAAGATAGAGGATATAGACAGAGGAGAAACTAGAGTGGAAAAGCATAAGAAGAAATTCAAGGAACACTCATATTTGTAAAGTTTATCAGAGAGTTAGCTTGACCAGTGAGAGACTCACATTGCTTTAATAGACCTTGATGACAATTCAACACTTTGACCACAGAATGGGTTTCTCTGGGAAGTATTTATCAGAGCCCATCATTCGTCCTATGGAATGGTGAAACCAATGAAGGGCACCGTACCAAGGAGAGTCCCTTCTTTCTGATTTCCAAGCATTCATTCAAAATAAAAAATATTCTAGGACATCCTTTAAAGATGCCTCCTATCTGTATATGGTGCTGGGGAAAAGGAATGTGTGGGTGTGACCAGAAACACATTCTTAATTGTGTTCAAGAGAAGTCTATTTATGACTTCATACCATAATTCAATTATTTAACTCCAAAATAGGATGTTTATGGAATAAACAGCTGTGTATCTCAAGACAACTCACAGACTCTCTTCCTGAAGTGTTGGTAAAAGATATTAACCAAGTCCTTGTTAATCAACAGTTGGTTTTCTGATGGATTTTTTTTTAAAGCATGAGGTCACAGCAGATGTAGAAATGATCAGCTGTGTTGAGACCTAATGCATCCTCAATTCTTTTTGCAGTGTATCCACAGGGACCTGGCAGCACGAAATATCCTCTTGTCAGAGAAGAATGTGGTTAAAATCTGTGACTTTGGCTTGGCCCGAGATATCTATAAAGATCCAGATTATGTCAGAAAAGGAGATGTAAGTATCAAAGATGAACTCAGAGACCAATGAAATAGCAGAATTCAAACTTTTTAGCATGCTCCCAGTCCTGTGTTCAGGAGCAAGGGAAGTTTTTTCTTCTAATAGTTGCTTAGTTGACTGAGTCGTGGATTTATATTCTTTCAGGCTCGTTTGCCTTTAAAGTGGATGGCTCCAGAAACCATTTTTGACAGAGTGTACACAATTCAGAGTGATGTGTGGTCTTTCGGTGTCTTGCTCTGGGAAATATTTTCCTTAGGTAAGTAATTTATTTTGTCCACTTCATGCACACTCCAAACAGAATTTAAAAGTCAGTGGTCCGACTATGACTCATTTTCTACCTTTATTGGGAGAACTTAATTGGATGCATTGGATTACAAAGTTCAAGTTTTAAAAAAAAAAAGAAAAGGAAAGAAAGAAAGAAAGAAAAAAGGTATTAGTGATAAAGATGCTTAAGAGTCAGACAAAGGACTTTCTTGAATAGAAACAATGGCATCAAATAACTTCCTATCTCTGCTTTACTTTAGGTGCTTCTCCCTATCCTGGAGTGAAGATTGATGAGGATTTTTGTAGGCGATTGAAAGAAGGAACTAGAATGAGGGCCCCTGATTACACCACACCGGAAATGTAAGACTAAAGTATCCTTTTCCTTTCTTTTTTCACAGAAATTCACCCTATCCAGATGAGTGCCCAGTGTAGACACAGCCTTTGCACCTAGCTTGTTTTCTTCCCTCTTGAAGCCCTGACTCTTAACCTCACAGATGATCAATTATGTGTCCTCTATTACAGATCTCTCTCTTTTATTATCTATTCCAACCAATTCTTTTTTCCTTTCTTTGGGGGAGAAGGGCTCTCAGGTGCTGCTCCAGAGGCTCTGGAATCCAAGGGTGAATTTCAGTCAATAGGCTTGTGATTTAATACAAGGCTCTGAGGTTGTGATGCTGCTTGGGCCTTGTGGTACCAGGGTTACCAGGTCCCTGCATTTCTCAGAGACCTCCAGGGCTACATTCATCAATGCCCGTGTAGTTATCCCACCAGGGGACCATGTGGTGCCAAGGATTATACTCAGGTTGGGTGCATTC
Organism: Sorex fumeus; assembly: GCF_029834395.1. Taxonomy (NCBI): domain Eukaryota; kingdom Metazoa; phylum Chordata; class Mammalia; order Eulipotyphla; family Soricidae; genus Sorex; species Sorex fumeus. The sequence continues at coordinate 28,882,421 of NW_026606070.1, forward strand.
TAGGTACATGCGCTAGCCACTGTATTATCTTTCAGCCCCAATCAGTTCATTTTTATTTGAGCCTGATTAATAATGTTTTCACTGCATACTTGATCTTTCAAGTATAGGGTACTCTGCTTAAGTAGACACTTAAGTATCTCCCCTTAGCATCTTGGTTTCTGGTAGCCTCCTTGTAAGTGTTTACTCAGTCTTGGGATTATTTTCAGCATCAGATCAGAAGTAAAGAGACCATTAGTGACTTCAGTATTTTGCTTTTCTAGGTACCAGACCATGCTTGACTGCTGGCATGGGGAGCCCAATCAGAGACCAACATTTTCAGAGTTGGTGGAACATCTAGGAAATCTGTTACAAGCTAATGCTCAACAGGTTTGTGAGCATCCAAAAAATTGCTGCAAAAAATACTGTGCTCCTTGCTGCTGAGAACTTCTCTTATTCTGTCACATTGTCCTCTCAGCCTGTGAACCAGGGGCTATATTCTTCCAGATCTAAGCAATAGCATATTACTAAAAGCTTGCAACTACTCTTTTACACACATGAGACCCTAGTCATATCCTGGGAGATCTAAACTCTTGTTCCTCTCTCACTTTTGTTAGATTTTGATGCTCGTTGTGTGTGTTTGTGTGTGTCTGTAAAACCTAGTTGATTTCCATAATATCATATAGATGGAATTTCAAGAAATTTTAATAGATTCTGCAGGCAAAAGCACATCGAAACCAGGCAAAACAGTTAACCCTTTCCTCTTCCTAGGTAGTATTTTTGGCTCCCTAACTTCCACTGGAGGATTTTAGAGTTGTAGCCTTCATCATTATCCAGTTATGTCTGTCTGTCTGTCTGTCTGTATGTATGTATGTATGTATTATTTTGGAACCACACCAGGCAGTGCTCAGAGCTTAGTACTGTCTCTATACTCAGGAATAAGTCCTGGTAGGACTCAGGGTAGCTTATAGGGTACTAGGGATTGAACCCGGGTTGACAGCTTATAAGGCAAGCTCCCCACTTGCAGTATTATCTCTCTGGGCTCCATTACCAAGTTATTTTATCTCAGTCAATGTCTCTTACCACATCAAAGAGTCAGAGTCATTTTCCTCCTCCTGTCTGTCTTTTGGTTAGTTAGAGAACAACAGGTTGAATCTGTTTTATCAATTAAACACTAAAACATTCAAAGGTATCCAGTTACCCTTTATTTTTTTTTCCCCCTCAGGATGAAATAATGTTCAGTTGTGCAACCTTTCCTCAGAAGACCCATTTTTTTCCCGCAAATTTATTTCTCATTTGTACACTGTCATCAGTTTTTCCACTGCCTTGAATTGTAGCAGCTAAAATTGGATGAGGTGCCATTTAAAAGACTGGACTTGGCAGCAGAGATAGGCTTTGTGAAGAAATGATTTCTCAGCTTGTATGCTCTGTGGCTGCACCCAGGAGACACCCCACCCCGTGTTCACTGCAGCACCAGTCTCTGAGGCCCCTGCCTTTGCCCTTACTCATCTGGGTTGTTTTTTTGGCAGGGGTGGGGGGACACACCTGACAGCGCTCAGGGACTACTCCTGATTTTGTGCTCAGGGTTCAAACCTGGCAGTGTTCTCAGAGAACCTTATGCAATGACCAGATTCAAACCATTGCTGTAGCTGCAGCCACATACCAGCAAGTTCCTTAAACCTCCGGAGTTCCTTAAAACTCCGGCTTCCCTTCTTGGTCTTATAAGCGTCTTCAATTTTCTTTCATCTACACAACCCTTTCCGGTGCCCTTCCGATTTTGATAAGTCACGTTCAATGTTGTCTTAAAAGTTTCTCTGTCCAACCCTGACAGCAGCAGAGCCCCTAACCAACACGCCTCCCTCTGCAACAAAAGGACTTTCTGAAGGGCTGAAGCCATAACAGTTGCATGCTGTTTATTGTTTCAGGATGGCAAAGACTATATTGTTCTTCCCATATCAGAGATTCTGAGTGTGGAGGAGGATTCTGGACTCTCTCTGCCTACCTCACCTGTTTCCTGTATGGAGGAAGAGGAAATGTGCGACCCCAAATTCCATTATGACAACACAGCAGGAATCAGGTACTGTCTAGGGCCAACATCCTGGGAGTGGGGGTGGGGGGAGTCTGGGGGTGCTTCAAGGTCATCTTGGGGGAGGGTGGAAGGAAGACGTTGTATAGAGTGGCTGTAAACTCATGTCCATGTTTACGGAGAGCCCCTCAACGAGAGCCTGAGTTGAGACTGCTACAAAGGCAAATGCTTCTCTAGGAAGGGTCTGGGTAGGTGAGTTGGTGCCCATCTGTGGTCCATATTGCTGCCATCTCCCTTCCTTTCAGAATTCTAAGCCCCGCAGCTGCAAATAACTGGGATGCCAGAGTTGGTTAATCTCCAGAAAAAGAGACGAGTTTTCCAAAGACATCTGTATTTAAATTACCCCCACATACTCTTTCATTAACGTGAAAGAAAGGGCTAGGGCCAGATTCCGCAAGGAAGTGTTGTCTGTATAGATGAAACAGCACTCAGGGCCTGGCCAACTCGGAGGCAGTATGCCCCGGGGATGCGTGCTGAATTCGACCGGACAGCCGTCTTCAGAAGTCCCTCCCGAGTCTGATTTTCAGCGTTTTATTTGCCTAGCGGGACTGCTGGGCTTCTTGAAAACACGTGCACCGCAGCCTCTTCCTGCTGTGGCAGACAGCTCTCAAGGCAGCAGCTTGCTTCTCTCTCCCGGCACCTGTGGAAGTGTTCAAGTGGGTTTCTACAATAGGATCGTAAAATCGCCTTTGACAAGTCTGCCGAAGGAAACTTCCGTTTGCTTTGTTTCGTTCCTGACCTGCTTGGGGTTTCCCTCCTGCCCCTCAGCACAGGGCACAGAGCTCTGCTTTCGGCCAACTGGCCAGAGGGCAGGTGGGGAACTTGGGGGGCTCGCCCTGCTGGCGCTATAGGGGAGCTGGAGCACTGATCAGTAGAAAGCTCATAAAGGGTGTAAACCAACAAGGGAGCTCCCTGCCTCCTGCCATTTATATTAAGAATTTACAGCATTTTTTTTGGTGGGGAAGAACTTTCATTTATATTATCAGATTTTGCCTCAGAGTTAGGCAAGGTGGAAACTTGATTACTCTGATGAGTTCTTGATCATCCTGTTTGATGTCACTGTTGAACTAGAGGCTTGTGGGGGGGATTCCCTGGGGGCATCTTATATTGTGGTTAAAGAACCAGACTTCAGAGGCAAGTTGAACTGACTTGGACCCCCCCCTAGTCTGCCTCTGAGCAGCTGTGTGGACAGATCATGTAACTTCTCCCTCAGTTTCCTTAACCTGTGAAATGAGGCGAGATCACCAGCATTCCTCAGCATGGATTATTTTGAGAAGGACATGCTGTAACTCATGTCTGAGTGTGTGGCACTCAGCCAGACTCCCAAGATAGCGACTTTTCAGGGAGCTGCTGAAAACAGGTCTCTGCCGTGAAGCCAGTTCCTCTGAGTGCCATCTCAACGCAAGCCCCCAGCAAGGAGAGCTCTCAGAAACAGTCATCTGGGCTGGAGAGACAGTACAGCAGGGAAGATGTTTGTGGTACATGCAGCCAAATTGGGTTCCATTCCTGAAACCACATATGGACCCCTCCTCCTCCACCCTAAGTATCAGTAGGGGTCACTCCCTGAGAAAAGAGCCAGGCATAGCCCCTGATAAATACAGGGTGTGTCTTCCCCTCCCAAAGTAAAGAAGAAAGGGTCATTTAAGGAGAATCAGTCCAGCTCTCTGTTTAAAACTTCCTTGTTGGGCCAGAGAGTATACTAGGGAAGGCGCTTGCCTTGCACACGGATGACCTGGGTTTGATCCCCAGCATCCCATATGGTCCCCTGAACCCTGCCAGTAGTGATCTCTGAGTGCAGAGCCAGGAGTAAGTCCTAAGCACAGCTGGGTGTAGCCCCCCAAAACAAATAAGCAAAAATTCCTTGTTTATCTAGTCTTCTGGAATAGTCATTCTCTGGAAACATGATTGCGTTATTCTTTATTGGAAAACAAGCCACTGGATTCTGAGCATTTTTCCTTGAGTTTTCTGTGCCCAGTGACCAGAAGAGAGAAACCGTCGGCCTCTTGACTGACTCGGGCACTTTGTGTAGGGTGCTGAGAGCCGATGAAGTCCTGTTTGTACTATGGAAGCACCAAGCACAGTCCTGGAGCTGCACCAGGGCTGCGAACATTTATCCCCAGAAGCATGCACACCACATGCCACCCTCAAATCACACCCTTGTGACACCATATCCCCAACACACGCCTGGCTCCAATTTTCTGTCTGTGCTCTTTGAATTGGTCTTTCCAGTCCAGTTTCTCTTTTATCTGACCATAGCGTTAAAAGTCTGATAGAAGTTGGAATCTTTTGTCTCCCTCCCATCCCCCCTTCCCACCTACCTTGTTTCCTTTTATAAAACCAAGTGTCTCAGGCCACTTTTTAGTCATCTGGGCTGATAGAAACACTGAATGGTGGCATCTGTGCACGGCACACTTCGTTTTGATACTTTCTTATGATACTGCGTCCCTGGTGACAGATGAGGCTGGGGGTACCTCACAGGACATGTTCTCTCCGTCTTCCCCAGTGCTGGTCAAGTAGAAACTCTGAGGCATTTGCTCACTTGCTTCTTCCTTGTAAGTTTTGATTCCATTGCATTATAAATAGAGCTAGACAGGGACATCTCAGTGGGAGCCAACTTCATGATTTGTTGTCCCTTTCAACTATTTAAAAATATTTGTTCGGTTTATTTAGAGAAGAGGCTGAGAGGTGTGTGGGGGAAGGGTTGAGTGGAGAAGGACCACGGGTGTCTAGACTTAGCTTTCTGTCTAATCTCCCTTGAGGATCAGTTCTGGCCCCAAGTTTGCATGCTTCTGCAACAAAACACATATTAATTGGACTCATCTTTCTTTGAGGACTGTAGGGGACCATCTGTAGTTGCTCCATCATTTCCCCTAGGAGTTTCACCTCCCATTCCAGCTGCTTATCAAAGATTTCTTTTCAGTGCTCTCCCAGAGAAAGGTTCTGGCACATTCCATTTTATTCATGTTGGCTAAATTGCTCGTGGTGATTAAATGCTCCTTGTAGATTGATGCCTGGAATAGCCTGTTGGCTGGATGTTCCTGCACTTGGCTCTGATATTGGGTTGCTTGAAGCAAAACTTTGATTTTCCACCTTTTTTCCATCTCATACCCCTTACTCCTTTATGGGTGGGTTCACATGCAGGAGAGAGCAATGCTTTTACACTGAGTGCTTCATAAAGATGGGAACACTCATATCCCACTATTCTTTCCTTCCTTTTCTTTCTCGATACCTTTGCAAGAGGGCCATTGTGAAGTATGGTCAAACAAACAACCCTGGACATGGAAGTTAGTCTATGAAGACCTAAGTTTGAATTCCAATTCTAACTCTTTTAGTGGCTTAGCATACTTATCTCCAAATAGGAAATAATTTTGGGGGAGGGGCCGGGGGAGATGACACCACTTTCAGTGATAGTCTGTGGCTATCAGGGCCACATCCAGTGGTGATTGGGGGCCACACAATGCTAGACATCAAACCAAAGTCTTGAACATGCAATTATACGCTCTATCTATTTGAACCACATTTCTGGCCCCCAGTATCTGAAACATGCACACACACACACACACACACACACACACACACACACACACACACATACACACACAACTATTTTATACTTCTATGAGGAAAAGATACAGTGTCTGTGAAAATGTTTTATCAGCTGAGAAGGACCATGCAATTTTTGGAGTTACGGGACTCAGCAATCAAGCAGCTAGCTTTTCTAAGGCAGTTGCATTAATTCCCAGGACACTAGCTCTAGTAGATCCTGTGTCCCAAGAATCTTTGGAATCTGTGCATTTCTTCAAACCCTGTGTGCATCATTTTCTTTAGTTAGGCAGCCTTTCTCTCTCCTCTAGATAAATGATCTCTCTCCTCTCTATAATTGATCTCTCTGCGTTTACTCTTACCCATCTGAGAAGTCTTCTGAAGTGCATATCTGACTATGAATCTCATGCTGAACATTTTTCAGTGGATGCTCATGACCTTTGAAGTAATGGTTCAGGTATTCCAGTTACATGATTTTTGACAGGTTCCTTCTTGGCCTTGTTCTTAACCCCTCCCCTCCTCACCCCCAGGAAGGCTTTATTTTAATTTAATTAATTAATTTTGGGACACACCTGGTGGTGCTCAGGGCTTACTCCTGGCTCTGTGCTCAGGGATCATTCCTGATCTGCTTGGGGGGCCTTATGGAGTGCCAAGGATCAAACCCGGGCCAGTTGCATGCAAGGCAAATGCCCTACCCACTGTCCTATCTCTCTTGTCTTGCCCTCTTTATGCCCCAGTCCCTGTGAAATGGGAACAAGAATATCCCATCACAAGGTTGTTGGGAAGCATGGTATGTATTCTCAGTAAAGGATTATTTGAATGGGTGAATGAATGAAAGATGAACTATGGTACCTCTACTTTTTGACAAATACCACTTTTGGGAACTGGGCTTAGGAGAATGTGAACTTTGCTTTCTCTGTCCAATTTCTTGGGAAGTTTCTTCAGTGAAGCTTTCACTGGTAAACTTCATTCTTTTCTAGAAGAGAAGGGACCAGCCTTCTCTGGCAAAGAAGAGTTGTGGGTTTCATTCTTTATTTGATCATAGAAGACATAAGAACTGAGTACTGTAACCAGAAGGTTGCCTGGGTGGGAAGTCCGCTGCAATGAGAGTAAAGAATATGTTGCCTTGCCTATTTGACCCTGCATCTGGAAAGTTCCCTTAGACTTTATTTCACTTAGTATAATGTACTCTAATTCCATCCACATTGCAGCAAACCATTTGCTGTGCAGTCTTACAGCTGTGTAGTTTTCATTGTGTATAGATACTACAACTTCTTTATTCATTCTTCTGTTGTTGGTCGTTTGGATTGTTTCCGTATCCTTTAAAATATATTTTAAAAGATGGAGTAGGAAAGGAATAAAAATAATTTTGACTTCCCAGAGTTTGTGCCATCAGTGATGAATTTTAAAATAGAAAAAAATAGCTCACTGCACTTTCCTAAGATTAATAACTCTGTGGGCTGAAAATGGAACATAGTGAGTTCTGGCCTACCGCCCTCTTCTATAACCCAGACCTCAAATACAGATAGGAGTAAGAGTTTATCTTATCATGTTGGATTTAGCATCCATTTACTGAACCCAAGTGAGAGTCTGTGAGCTCTTCAGGTGTTGCCTCTGCTCATCTTTCATTGACTGTCCTTGAACAGTGTTTCTCAACCTTATTCCAACTGTGATCTCATCCCAACCTTGTTTCATTCCTGTGTATCCCCCCTCCCCCAACCTCCTTATTAGTTTGCTCCCTAGTCTCGTGCCCTGGCTTCCCATTTAGGTAATTTTCAACAGTGGTTTAGTTGGAATATCCTGGGGGAACCCACAGGGTTATGTATGATTCAGATTAAGACACATTAATCTAGAAAACCTTCTCTAAAGCCAGCCAGAGATATTGGATACCTTTGGTAATAAATTGAGAGCTCAGTGGAGCATTTGCTCATGATCAGGAAGTAAGCAGCAAGCAGTTGCCTTAGGTCCAACTCTGGACCTCAGAAATAAGATTCAGAAGAGCAGAGATTCATCCGGTGCCCTCAATTAGATTATACTTTTAAATGAACATTTATAAGAAATTAAGCTTCCAGTGTGTGCTAGCAGTAAAAGATTATTTTTTTGTCTTATCTTCTTTTATTCCAAAGGATGTTTTGAAGGTCGCTATTAGACTTGTGGTTGAAAGATAATGAAGTTGTGTATCACTTGTGGTAGCGGCAGCCAAATATACCACTGCTAAAATAAAAATATTTGTTCTTTTTCAGTCAGTATCTGCAGAACAGTAAGCGAAAGAGCCGGCCTGTGAGTGTAAAAACATTTGAAGATATCCCATTGGAAGAACCAGAAGTCAAAGTAATCCCAGATGTAAGTACATCTTTTAAAAATGGTCTTAGAAATAATACAACGTATGAAACATTAGCTCAATAAATATTAGCCTAAGCACTAGGGTCCTGCAACCTCATTATAAGGCTTTCCTTGAGGGGGTGTTCCATGGGATCACTATAGAGATAGAAGTTATCAGATCCTCCTGTTTTTTTTTATAAGTAAAATTCCCTAGCCAAGAATCAAAATTTTGTATCTCCATGTTTTATTCCACTCAAGTAAATTCTATCTGTGTGAAAATAGGGATGAAAATGATTTCTTCAGTGTCCTCTTCCTGAATTCCTTTCTTATTCCAGTCCTGAGTTTACTTCTTGGAAGCAGATTATTTTTGTTTTTGTTTTTTGTTTTTTTGGTAGCCACAATTTCTGGCTATTATCTTGTTACCTTCCTGTGTAGAACATTGGAACATCTTATCTGATAGAAGGGTTAAAATAATCAGTTGAATTATATGACTCATCAATGTATATGCTCAATCAAAAAAATGTATATGCTCAATCAATGGCCACCTTCCTGTCTCTTAAAAGGACAACCAGACAGACAGTGGGATGGTTCTTGCATCAGAAGAGCTGAAAACTTTGGAAGACAGAACCAAATTAACTCCGTCTTTTAGGTAAGGATTAAGCACAAAGAAAAGATAAATTTCAGTACCGCTTTTTGGAATGAACTTTGACTTTCAAAATAGTGTCAGAGGGTCTCTTTTTGTGTCTTTGTTGGCCAAATTTGCATGACCTTAATGGGGAATGGAACAGAAGCATAACAAACAAAGTAGCAAGTTAAAAAAAATTAACTTAATTTAGAGATTTGGTGTTTTTCAAGGAGTGGAGGGTAATCAGGAATTACTGATTACTCTTTGACACTGTGCTTTGGGGACCACACATGGTGCCCAGGAAGAACTGGGTTGAGTGCTTACAAGACAAGTGTCTCAACCTCTGTACTGTCCAGTGAATTTGGTCAGATTTTATGATTATTTATGAAATTCTCATATACCAGAATTTTGAAGGCCTGAATTAAATATCTGGCTGTCTTTCACAATTCTTCTTTTTTGGCCGAAGGGCCATATACATGCCTCTTGTATGCAAATCATGCCTTCCAACCCTTTGAACCCTCTAGGGGGTCACTCTGGAAGTTTCTTTTGCCTAAGACAAACAATAAGAATCAGACAGTGAATCAATTTACTGTTTTTTTAAATTCATCGTTATATCTGTGGGTTTTTAAATTTTATATAATAGATTATGAGCATATCATAAATTAGGAAATTTCTGTGGACTGATTAAAATCGTTATAGTGTCTGAAGCCCTTTTATATTTTTACAGAAATGGCTGCATGGGTCGGGATTGTGTCTCAGTAGTAGAGTGCTTGCCTTGCACATGTGAAACCCAAGTTCAGTCTGTGGCATTGCAAAGAAAAAGAAAAGCTCAAATTAGAAATTGACGTCATTTGGCTGGGGTGATGACTCAAAGGAGAATGAGCCTGGCAGCCTGGCATGCCAGCTTTCTATATTGGAAGTTCAGTTTCCATCCCTGACAACACATGGTCTCTTGAGTACTTCCTGAGGTCTATTGAGGATAGCCCCCAACAAAACAAAAATGACTTCCTGTGTCTGTAACAAATATGATATATAAGTAAGACCTTCTCCATTTACTTATTTATTTTGGTTTTGGGGCCACACCCAGTGATGCTCAGGACTCTGACTATACTCAGGAATCACTCTTGGTGGGATTGGAGACCATATAGGATGCTGGGGATTGAGCTTGGGTCTGATGTGTGCAAGGCAAACATCCTACATACTTTGCTATCATTCCAGCCTACCACTCTCCATTTAAAATGCATAATTACCGCCATTAGTGTAATTATTTAAAACAACAACAAACAAACACTGTCCTCCCATTGTTTATCGATTTGCTTGAGTGGGCCCGGTAATGTCTCCATTTAGAGACTTGTTGTTACTGTGTTTGGCACATTGAATACATCACAGGTAGCTTGTCAGGCTTTGCCATGTGGGCGAGATACTCTCTGTAGCTTGCTGGGCTTTCTGAGAGGGGCGGAGAAAATATGATCATTATTACCATAGAGCTGCATTAAATACTAAAGTAAATTTAGAATATAATTCCCTTCATGTGGTTCTATAAGGATTCACAGTTGCCTTGAATAGGTATACCTGATTTTTACCTAATAAATTAGTGAAAATTGTATGTATAAGGATACATACAATTATGTATTCAAATATGCATACAGAGTAGTTTATTTGCTAGAGGGTTTACTCTAGGTAAGGATTTACTCTAGGTAAGAGTCAAAAAGATTTTGATCTACTTATAAGTTGTTCCATGAGATGGGCAGATGCATGGGTTAATAAGTATCCCTTTAAAAACAAAACAGAACAATAAAATGTGCCTTTCTTGAGTTTATCATTTGCCTTGGGCCTAAAGTAAGAAATTGTGAGAGCCAAATCATATGTTTCATTCATTGATTCTATATACATTTGTCCAGTAATATCTTTGTACCCTTACTGTACTACTGCTTGACACACTGAATTTACTCTGTTAAGGTTGCCTTGAAAGAAAAATTGTTATTCTGGCTATTTGAAATAACCTTTAACTGTCTGTGATCACAGGGCTCATAAAATTCTTTGTACAGATAATAACATTAGTAATTTGGATAATAGGCCTATTAAGGGGAAAAATATCTCTTTGTGGGCTTGAAAACTTGTAAATCCTGATGTTTTAGATCAACACAGCTCATATTTTTCAACTTTGACATGATTTCTGTCTGTCGTGATTCCAGACCATTGAAAACATTCTCTTGTTGCTGCTGAGTGATTGAGGTCCTCAGTCCTTCCCAAGAATGTGGTTTTGATGAACAAAAAGCAGTTTTTGACATCTCTGGCCTGTTATTAACACTTGAAGTTATTAACATTTAAAGTTGTTCAAGCTCTTTATTAACACCATCCACAGGCCTTGGAATCCCCTAATTGCTAGTGTGGGGGAAACACAAGTGGGCTTTCAGAACATTCCACTTTCCTTGAATATCATGAAAGAGTCCCTTGGGCTCCTATCACTGTATACAAACTTGTCAATCTGCAAGGCCATAAAAATGTTCCATGGGTTGGAGCCTTTGCCTGACTCAGGAGAATTGCCTTTCATCTCATCTCAAGCTTGAAAGACTTGGACCTGAATAAGAGGACTTATCTGAAACAGCGAATTCACGAGAGTACCTGAAAATAGACATGGTCAGGGGAAAGCTGATATGATGATTAACAAGTAGGAGAGATAGGGGCCAGTGTCTCCAGGGAGATTACAGCCCACACTGGGTGGGAAGGGGGTTCAGGCTGGGAAACAGAGGCACTGGCCTGTTCACTGTTCACTCATTGAGTTGCCTTTTCTTCCGCAGTGGACTGATGCCCAGCAAGAGCAAGGAGTCTGTGGCATCTGAAGGCTCAAACCATACCAGTGGCTACCAGTCTGGGTATCACTCGGATGACACAGACACTACTGTGTACTCCAGTGAGGAGGCAGAACTGTTAAAGCTGGTGGAGATTGGACCTCAGGTCGGCAGTGCAGCCCAGGTTCCTCATCCCGACTCTGGAAGCACTTTGAGTGTTCCTCCTGTTTAAAAGGACACACCCAAGAACTCTGTCCTGGAAATCACATGAGAGGTGCTGCTCGGATTTTCAAGTGTTGTTCTTTCCATCACCAGGAAGTAGCCACATTTGATTTTCATTTAAAAAAAAAGAAGAAAAGAAAAGAAAAGAAAAAAAAAAGGACCTCATAGACTGCAGGGAGCCAGTCTCTTAGGTATTTCCTGAGAAGATGCTTGTGACCCAAGAATGTGTTTCTGTCTTCTCCCAGTGTGGACCTTATTCTTCTTTGCATTCCATCTGAAAGTGTATATGAAGTCCCTTTCTGTGGGCCGCCCCGGGGGTTATAATGAAAATATTCAAGAGATGAATCCATCCTCCAAGGAGTAGCTGGACCTGGGGAGCTGACCCTGCTGTAGGACTAGAAGAGAAACCATGCTGTTCAAGTGCTTTCCATGGTGAAGATAGGCAAGACCAAAGGGCTGAGTCTGTCTGAGAAGCTTTGTCTAGAATGTGAGTCCTAAGCCAAGTCTTCCATGTATGGTTGGATTGATAGATGTTGGCTTGCTTTGAGCACTTACTGGAGCCTGCAGATGCGTTTGCTCCCACGGAGGTGGTAGTGGGCTCTGTTAGGAAATGTGAAGGCTGTGAACAAGGTTACTGGTTTCAGAAGGTTGCGTGCTCTTCCTGGTTGGACTAAATGAGAGTTCCTTGCACTGTTTCCGAAGCTTAATGAGACTTCCTTCCGGACTCTTACGTGTCTCTTGGCCAAGGCCAAGGAAGGAAATGATGCAGCCCTGGCTCCTTGTCTCCCAGGTCGGTCCTCTGTTCAGCCTACCACAAAGAAAGGATGTTCAGATGGAGGCTCCCTGGCATGTTCGTTGAAGATTTTGACTGTGTAAACCAGCTTCTGGTTTCTTGTGGAAGAATTATCCCCCTGTCTGTCCCGATGTGATATGTCTGGTCTGAATGCAGTAGGTTTTGAATCAAGTTGTGGTATCCGAGTGTCAAGAAGGATTTGACTTTTTGTTCCCTACTCCCTTACTCTTACCTCCTTGGTCTTCCCAGCCAATCAATATTTTAGCAATTTGACCTCCACCCTCATATAAAAACTAATTTGGTTTCTTGCTCTTTGAATGATTATTAGCCAAACCTTCAAAATTATTTCATAGCCAAAGTTTATAACAACATCTATTGTATTTTTAGACTTTAACATTTAAATGTATTTCTACTGGTTTCTGCCCTTGTTCTTACCTTTTCAAATAAAGAAAATGTATTTTTCATTTGATACCATAGCGTGAGATGCTGGGAACCATGAGTTTAAGACATGCTATGGCTCATATATTTATAGTCTGTTTATGTAGAAACAAATGTAATATATTAAAACCTTATATTATATATAATGAACTTTGTACTATTCACATTTTGTATCAGTGTTATGTAGCATAACAAAGGTTATCATGCTTTTAATAACTGATGCCATTTTATTAAAAACCATTGACAAACTGGAAGGAAACCCTTTGCAAGGTTGCATTACTGTTCCTATCTCTTTTTTAACTACTAAAATGGAGGAAGGAGACTCAGACATATTATGTTTTCTTATTTTTATTTGTTCCCTTACTCTTCTTCAATGGATATTTACATAAAATGTTAATACACTTTATAAACTAATAAATATATTGCTAGTTAAAATAGTATATCATCACAGTTGTTTTGGGGGTGGGAAATCATTTTGATGAGTATAAATGCTTCTCCTCTGCTTCTTCATTCCAGGGATAATGAAGGCAATTGTTTACTCTCATTATATTTGAAGTGCTTCTGAGCTTCTTAAAACTTGAGCTGAGAACTTTGAGTGGAAAGTCCTCTAACAGTTTTTGTGGTTATTGAGTAAATCCCATGCCTGTTAGAATAGCCGACCGTGAAAATCAGAGTGTGATACTGAGACAGCTGGCCAGCCCCCGGCACTGCAGGGAAGCCTGGGGTGTATATATAGTTTTCAAGAATGTTTTTCTCTACCCTGTGTCAGAGCATCAAATCCTATATTGCCACTTTGATGGATTACTTTTGCAGAATTCAGTGAATGATTATCTAGAAAATCATTGTCACCTTTTGTTCTACTCTTGGTGATATTTTGTTATACAAAACTTTTGATAATGATTATAGAGTCAAAGATGTCTATTTTCAGTAGTGTCTAGGGTTTTTTTTTTTTTTTTTGCTTTTTTGGGTCACACCCAGCGATGCACAGGAGTTACTCCTGGTTCATGCACTCAGGAATTGCTCCTTGCAGTGCTCGGGGGACAATATGGGATGCTGGGAATCGAACTTAGGTCAGCTGCGTACAAGGCAAATGCCCTACCTGCTGTGCTATTGCTCCAGCCCCAGTAGTGTCTAGGTTTTTCAATCTTTTGGGAAGTCTTTCCCAGTTTCAAGATATCTCAAAATTTGAGATTTTTCTTCTTTTAGTACATATAAATCCATTGGGATTTCTTTTTTTTGTACATGCAATGAGGGAAGGATCTAACTTTATTTTCCACAAGCAGTTATAAATTACAGAAACACTATTTCATTAATTTTTTATGTGAGAAACATATGTTGTATCACCCCCAAATCATCAGAACAGCTAAGTTTAAAAGTAGGGCATTAATTGTCAGGGAGATAGTTCCAAGTAGGAAGGCAGTCTGACCAGCATGGGCTGAAGAGCAAGTTACCAAAAGGAAGTGTGGTATGTTCTGGTTGCAAGCTGAATAGTTGGATGCTGAATAGTTAGAGGTGATGTAATAGTCTATGAATATTTAAAAGTATACCAGGAAAAAATGCTTATTTGTGAGTGGAAAAGTTGAGCATTCGCAATACAGGATCATGCAACTAGCAAATATAATCATACATTGTATGTACAGAAAATGATGAAGAAGTGTTATTAGGATGTGCTTTTTAGTATGACAATGAGTAGAAAGCTGATGGTCAAGAAAATTCCAACAGGAGCTAGAGAGAGGGTACAATGGGTAGGATGCTTGCCTTCCATGCGGCCAATCTGGGTTTGATCCCCAGTATCCCATATGGTCCCCCAAGCACCGCCAGGAGTAATTCCTAAGTGTATAATCTGGAATCACCCCTAAGTATCATCATGTGTGCTCCCTTACCTCCCCAAATAAAATCCCAACAGTCCCCATGACCACTTGGATTCTGTCCAGCCAAGTGTTTGCAGTTCTTATCAGTACCAATATATTTATTTGAAGGTGTGTGTATGTGTGTGTGTGTGGTGGTGGTGGGGTAGAGAGGGGTGAGGTAGGTTAATGACCTTGGGGCCACCTGTGGTGATACTTGGCCAATCAGTTGACAGTTAAATGCCAAGGTGGGAAGATATGGAAATGCTCTAGCCCTTACAGTGCCAAGAATCATCAGGATCACTCCACAGTGCTGAGGGGCCTCCAAGTCATGCAGTTCCAGAGTTTAAAATCTGGTGCCACCAGGGCAACTCGGAGGGTGGTGGGTTGAGTTTTCCTCCCAACCCCAACAGAGTCCTGGCAGCCGAAAACCTCCAGAACCCAATCACCACTATGCTCATGGCCACTCTCCACGGACTTGGACAAGCCTTACCCACGAATGAATCTGCAGAAAAACCCTAGGTATGTGGGACCTGTGACTGAAATCTCCAAGTTCACTCAGAGCAGAAATGGGACTCCTTCCCCCAGCTCCAAGTTTACCAGTAGTTTGGCAGTAACACCCACAAACTGCACACAGTTCCATATAATCTCATCAATGGTCGTGATCCAGAGACTCAGAAATAAAGCTCCTAGAAGAGAGTAACATGGACCTCACCCATGAGTGAATCACCCAAAAATTTTAAAATTCCTGGAGTAACCTCTCATATGCTACACCATTGATGTATCAAGAGCAGCACACAACATTTGATTGGGTCTAACAACATGTTACTAATCTCTTATACAAGGGCTTAATGGCTCCAGGATGAAATACAACAGTCTTCACACACTTCCTCTAAAGGAAACTTTATTGGTCTATTTTTAGCAGACTATTTGTAACAAACAATACAAAATTAATTGTTTTGGTTCTGCTCTGTGGGGGCATGGTTTGGGATTTGGGGTGGAAACATTCGAAATATGGTGTTGAAAAGGTGCAATGGTTGTGGGATTGATGTTTGAATATTAAATGTAATGAATTATTGTGAACAGATTTATAAAAAAAAAATCTGGTGCCAGTATAGGCCCCTGACTGCTGAGCTATATTCTTGGACCAGCGGTAATTTTCTGGTCCAATTAAAGCCAGAAGAATGTCTCCAAGGAGGGGATGACATCCAAATGATAAGCCTTGAGCCAGTGGTTATGTGTGTGTGTGTGTGTGTGTGTGTGTGTGTGTGTGTGTGTGTGTGTGTGTTTTGATTCCTTAATCCTACAAAGTACATTTAGTTTTGATGATAAGGGGACAAATTTTTGAACGATTTGCTGCAATTGTACCAGTTTTCAAATATTGTCATTTCAGAGAGACATTCTCACAACTCTAGAATGAAGAAGGGTGTTCCTGTGGGCATATTTGGCTACGGGGTCAGCAGTGACAGACTGCGCCATTGGCTGCGCTTAGGAGATCAAGGTATCCTGACAGATGTGACTATGCCAATCAGGCCTGGTCGTGTCTATTCCCATTATTAAGTTTTAGGCTTATAAATGAAAGGGGAAAAGTCTAGGTTTTATTAAGGATAAAGACCTCATAAAAAGCAAAACAGAATTTTTTTTTTTTTTACTTTAGGAAAAAGAGGTTTTGTTTTTCATCAGCAGCCCCTGGTACTGTTTCCAATGCCGGGAATTTGGATTTTCTTACCCTTCACACTTTATAAAGACATACTTTTAGCAGTTAGGGCAGAATAATTAGGAGGTAAGGTTTGGCCCTCTGCTTCCTCTTCTCTGTCTCCTACCCAATTTGTTTTGAGCTCCTCTCTCCTCATGTGCCCTACCTCAAAGACAACACCTTGACTTCTTATTTTATTTATTTGGGTGATGAGGAGCACTTGGTGGTACTCTGGGCCTACTCCTGTCTCAGCACTCAGGGATCACCACAGGCAGTGCTTAGGGGACCATATACGGTTCTATCCTGAACCCGGATCAACCATAATCAAGGCAAGTGCTATCTCTCCAGCCCAATACTGACTTTTTAAAAAAGTGTTTCTGTGCATGGTCTTCATTTCATAGCTCTAATGGGAAGCATTTGGTGTGTTTTGGTGAGGCCACACCATCTCCCTGGCCTCCCTCACTGTTTTTCTTGACTTTCTCTTTTCTCCTTTTCAGCTTCTCCACCTCCTTAACCATTTTATTTTCTCTTCCCACTTACTTTCCTCTTCTCCTCAGCCAGAGCACTAGCAGCCATTCTTTTCAGTAGAGAGAGAGAGAGAAAGAGAGACAGAGAGAGACAGAGAGAGACAGAGAGATGGGGCTCATGGGCAAATTTACATTCATGACCTCTAGACTAGGTTTTCCCACCAAGGCGCATTTCTTTGTCCTCTTCAATGAAAGAAGATGGGGGTAGGGAATCTCAAACTCATGACTTTGGAGTTAACTTAATTTTCCTGTCTCCACTAATGTGTCTTTCTTTTGACCCTTCATTTAGATATTTATCAACAAGATGTCATTATGGGGAAAAAACAGAAAATGAAAGCCTTTGAGAGAGTAGCTTTCATTCCCATCTTTCTACATGGTGCATTTCTCTTAGGTGGGCAGGCTGCTGTATGTCGAACTCTCTCAAGTCACATGGTGAGCACTGCTCATAAGGCAGTTCTGATGTGTTTTTGCAAAATTTCATTTTGTACGTAAGTTTCTTCAGGTAAGGGCTTAGATAAAAGTGAAAATTGGTGCAGATTTTATGAAAGTAATTTTAAGCCCAAATTTTGGAAAATGGTTATAGAATACTCCTAGTTGATGAAAAAAAAGTTACAAGGTAAAATAAAATCTTTTACTGTGGTTTTGCTCAGAATGGAGAGAAGTAGAGGAATCTGGGAGGAACAACCCAAAGAGAAATTTAACTGCCAAGTTGGCCTGAAATTCTGTAGCTAAAGTAGTAGAACATACCAGTCCCAGCAGACATCTGACTCAGAGATGAGGGCTCCAAGTTAGGAAAAAAGTATTCAATGAAAGCTACTGACAAGATGGCACTAAATTGTAATTGATACGAAGTGAAAGTTGGAATCATCAAATTGGTCTTTTCTATTCTTTAGGAAACAGCATATGACCTTTATGTAATTCATGTTTTTCAAAAATGTTAAATTTAGTAAATAGCTCCACTCAAAAATTTTTTGTTTAAAAATTAAAGAATGTCAAGAAATTGTTTTATTTTAATTTTAATTTCTGTTGTTTATTCCAAATTATTTATTTATTTATTTATTTATTTGGCTTTTTGAGTCACACCTTGCGATGCATAGGGGTTACTCCAGCTCTGCACTCAGGAATTACCCCCGTCGGTGCTCAGAGTACCATATGGGATGCTGGGAATCGAACCCGGATTGGCCACGTGCAAGGCAAACACCCTACCCGCTGTGCTGTTGCTTCAGCCCCTATTCCAAATACTTTAGAACCTGTATCTGGTGTGCTTATTAATTACTGGTGATAGCATGCCCTTTTTCCTAAATTGTGGGAAGTTCTCAGGATTTAGATGTGTTATAAGAATGAAACTGCATTTTGTTCTTGCTTTGTTTTACTTTTTGCTCTTTTTATCTTTATCCAGAAGTCATATTTTGAATAAATTAATTTCAGAAAGTGGATTGAGTTCTTCAGAGATACTTTTTGTTTTGGTTTGGTTTTAAGCAACATTTATCCATGTTTAGGGGATTACTCCTGGCTCTGTTCTCAGGGATCACTCCTGGTGGTGCTCAGGAGGACCCAATGTGTGTTGCCCATGGCTGAACCAGGTTGGCCTTGGACAAGGCAAGCATGATACACTTTTCACTATTTTTTGGTCCCTCAGAGTTACTTTGATCACTTCCTGGCCATGTGTTATCCATAGGATTGGGAATACAGGATGATCAAGAATATTGGGAACTTCTAATAACAGGAGAGTTTGTTTAATGGGTACTTGATGCTGAGTAGGGGGATCTCTTTATAAACAGAAATTATTAAACCACACAATAGGGATTGAAAATATTTCATTTATTGCCTCTGAGAACACAGATGGAGAAAGCTAGCACAAAGTAAATATCTGGTGAGCAACAACATCCTAAGTCTTTTCCCAGGTTCTCGAGGAAACTGACAAACAGTATTCTACATTTCAAATTGGGGAAAATGCAAGCCTTCTACAGAAATCAAGTACAAAGATTTAGTCCTTAGTATTAAACTTCAATTACTATAGTATTAAACTTTAAGCATGTAACATTTTATTCTGTGTCTATGTTATTTGTGTATTTAATGTACCTATAAAATGGCACCTTATAAAATTGTTATGATGCTAGGTATTCTTCTTTAAAAGTTGAGGAATATTAACTCATTTAATAGTAATACTAAAGTAAAATAGAAACATTGCAGTATAGACCAGGTGGCAGGTCAGAATAGGATACAACAAAAGAGTACTTTCCATAGGTCTTTGTTCAGTGAACTGTGTATCAGATACCCCAGAAAGTGGTGATCACAACTATTTCCTTAGAATCAAGGATTCTTAATGAAACTTCAAGTAGAAGAACTCCAATCTCATTCCAGTGCTCTTGATATATCCTTACAGTCTTGTGTTAACACAGTTTCCATTATTGACTAAGCTGTTTTTTATCCAGTCATTCCAGAATAAGACTGGGTGTAAGAACAGTAGCTGGGGCAGGAGAGATAGCACAGGATAGGGCACTTGTCTTGCTTAAGGCTGAGCACAGAGCCACAAGAAACTCTGAACACTGTGTGGTGTTGCCTCCAAACAAACTAAAACTAAAACAAAAAACCCATCTAGCTATTGAAATTAATTGATATATTCAACCATGTGGTAGGGTGAGGATTCAACCTTTCTCTAGAGTCAGGATACTCATAGGAAAAAAATTGGTAAGAGCCTTTTGACTAGATGGTTGAGGAAATTATTTCTATTTTCATCTGTTTTGGACTGTGTTGAACTATTTTTCATCTTTTTTGTACTGTGTTGAGAACTTTAATCTCACTTGTAAGGCACTGTGTTACCACTCCAGAAGAATTTCATGTTGGCAGGCATTGTATGGCAGACAGCATGTGGCATTGTGAGAAGGAATCTTCAGTCTAAGTAACATTGTGGTGTCCTTTATATTATTATTCTGTATTTTAAACTTCCCCAGAAGATGAAAATTCAAGGGAAATAAAAATCAAATTCCATCAGTGTCATTAGTTTTACTAGAAATTCTTCAGTAGATTTTTCATATAATGATTTCTCTTTGAGTTTTGCAAAATATTATCAGATAACATACAACATTTAACAATTGCCTTTTTAAAAAATTAGAATATATTTCTGTGTAAACTATTTTGAAAATCTTTTAAGCTGCCGGTTGGTACTTGAAGTCAAGAAGTAGCATTTTTTTTTTTTATAGTTCAATCATCAGTCCCATTCCCCTGTCTAATATGGTTGGCAAATTGCCTTGAGAACCTGTCATGAAGAAAGGGAAGAAAGTTCTCATTCTTCTCTTATCACTTTATTCATCAGTGAATTTCAGTGTTCTGCCAGATTTTGTTCCTATAGCCTTTTGTACTACAGAGTTTATTGCTTTTCTGACTGGAGAGTAAGACAAGAGATGTCACTCTGAAATCCGTTCTTCAGTCATGTCTTAAAGAAATAGCTTAAAATGTTCACTTAAAGTAAGTTCCAATAAATGTCAATTAGTTCCAATGAATGTCAATTTTGGACTATATATATATATATTATATCTAATAGGAATTTTAGATAAAAATATGCTATAGATTTAACTTTCATTATGTTCATCTATTTTGTTTTATGTAGTTCTCGCAGTCAGTCACTAAGCAGCTAAACAGGCAGAAAACTAACACTGATCCTCTACCATATCTACCTCCCTGCTCATCTATTAATTATCCACTTAATCCTTTCTTGGACCCTTACTTTAGGGTTACATTGAAGATGGGCAGCTAAAATTTGAAGCCCCCGTAAGAAAAGTCATACTAGGAATGAATCTAGTATATTTTGCCTTCAGACCTCCTCATATTTGAGATAAAAACCAGGTTAATAATTTTTGACATGCTCATATTTGAGATAAGGAGCTTTTCTTTTGGAACCAGAAAGATAGTACAGATATTGAGGCACTTGCACTCAGACAACCCTGGTCAGATTCCCCAGAATGACATATGGCCCTTGAGTCCTTCCAGGAGTGAGCCCTAAGCACAGAGCTGAGAGTAAGCCCTGAGCCCAGTTCAGTATGGCCCAGAAACCAAAACCGAAAACCAGGAAACCTCTCTGATGAAAAGATTTGAGCACACTTATCTTCTGGTAATTTCACCAACCAAATAATAGGATATATGTTATGATGATCTGGTGCTTGAAGAACCTTAGTTAATAGGTATTAGCATCAATAATTTATCTTTAGGAAACTTCATTAGATCCACTGGGAAATGATAGTAAAGGCTTATTGTTGCAATAAACATCTATTTGCTAGAGGAAAGAAAATACCTTACTTTAACTATATGATCTCGCTCAAATTTCTTTGAGTCTTACTTTTCTCATACTATATAGTAGATGTATTCAACAAAGAGTGGCTATCATTATATTATAATAATAATCCTGGTGAGTTTCCACTCATTTATATAGGTAGCTGTATGACTTGTCAAATTAAAGTTCTCAAATATTTTTAGTGCATTTACCATCAGCAAATTGGAACAGGTTCCAAAGGGAGGAACTCCTCTCCCTGGTTCATTAGGTATAAGCAGGAGAAACAAATTTCTAATTGTTATGTGCCTTGGGAAAACTGTAATGTGAAATATTCTAGATTTAGAAAAAATTTACTAGTCATAATTAGCAGGCTGTATTAAATGCATTAATTTGATTTTTGTGCACTAATTTTGGGATGGGACACTGGCTTATTAAGAGGTTTAAATGAATTTTAACTTAACAGAGGATTAATATCCTGAAAATTTGTTTGTCAAGTGATGGGTTTGAGCTCCAATTAAATTTATCAATAAATTAAAATCTTTTTAGATTTGTTTGTATGTTTACAAACTTTTGTATTGAAGGTTTCTTTGAAGTTTTAATGGGCTGGTTTTTATTCTGTCTTTATAGAGAATGTTATGAAATGTTTGGTTTTTCAAAAATTGAAGGGCATAGACTTATACTGTCCATAATATGTGTCTAATAACTTCAAGTAATTTATTCAAATTTAACAACTACAGCATAAGATTTATTTTGTATTTGCCATTAATAGGAAAAGTCTGTAGAAGGATCTATCAAATTTCATTAACATAAATTGCCATTTTACCCCCTGCAAGTTGCTAGAAATTAAAAATTAAGGTTTATATGGTAATTAAGACTTTTGAAAGAACAGCAAAATATTCGTAAAATGGTAAAATATTTTCAAATACTGAAAAATTTTAAATGACCTTTGAAAAGAGTCAAAACTAAAAAGTGGCTGGAATGTTATGGTAGCTCTCTCACAACAGAAAACACTTTTTTTTTTTTTCAAATAGGATAATTTTATTTGCTTAGAAAGGTGTGAGGAGAGAGAAATAAAAAAGTATGTGTTCAAAATAGAACACAGGCTCCTCTAGAGTGGAAAAGGAAAAGATACACAGAGAAAAGCAAGTGAGATATGTGTTCGAGAACAGGAGCTAGAAGAGAAAGCCACAATGGAAATTTTTGTCTTTTTTGTCCACTTTGTTTCCCAGTGCCTGTAACAACAGCACCTATTTATAGTACGTGTTCAATATCTACGGGTTATGAATATAGAATTGATCATTTAGTAAACAGAATTTTAACCAGTTGGTTCACAACAAATTTGAGTATTTAGATTTTAGCCTTTATGGGGATGGAGTGATAGGACAGAGAGTAGGGCATCTGTCTTGCACGCGTTCGACCCGTTTTCGATTCCCAGCATCCCATATGGTCCCCTGAGCACCGCCAGGAGTAATTTCTGAGTGCATGAGCCAGGAGTAACCCCTGTGCATTGCTGGGTGTGACCTAAAAATAGGTAAAGGTAAGGTAAAGGCCCTCCCGTTGATCGTCGATTTGCTCGAGCGGGCCCAGTAACGTCTCCATTGGAGACTTTGTTGTTACTGTGTCTGGCATATCGAATACTCTTGGTAGCTTGCCGGGCTCTGCTGTGGGGACGAGAAACTCTCGGTAGCTTGCCGGGCTCTCCGAGAGGGGCGGAGGAATCGAACTCGGGTCGGCCATGTTGGCTGCGTGCAAGGCAAACGCCCTACCCGCTGTGCTATCACTCTTGAAAGTACATTTAAAATGAAGCCTGACAATTGGTAGCATATCTGGAGGGAGTGACCATGATTGTCTTACAAAAAAAAATGGTTGGAAAAATCAAAATAGATTGGAGAGGATTTAAGGATTATGCACGGGTCCTCTTTTCTATGTGAAGCAACATCTACGAAAGTAACACTTTTCTTGAAAGACCAAAGTAGGTCAAAGAAAAGAACTGGATTTATGGAAATCATAAGACTGGCAAGTCGTGATCACGTACAAGTGACTTGACTTTTCCGAGCCTCATTTTCTTCATTCATAAAATAGAGATAATAATGGTTCATTTGTAATAAGGTTGTTAGTAGGATTAAATAAGGTAATAGATGTAAGAACGTGGTATAGTTCATAAACACATAAACATACATAAACATACAGCACAAACACTCAACAAATGCTTTTCCTCTTATTACATCTTGTGTATCAGTCAAAAGGAACTCCTCATGTGTACTTTTGTTTAAGAGACAGGCACCCCAGGGGGCTGGAGCGATAGCACAGCAGGTAGGGTGTTTGCCTCACTGGGTTTGATTCCCAGCATCCTATATGGTCCCCTGAGCACGCCAGGAGTAATTCCTGAGTGCAGAGCCAGGAGTAAACCCTGTGCATCGCCAGGTGTGACCCAAAAAGCCAAAAAAAAAAAAAAAAAAAGAAAGAAAGAAAAAAGAAACAGGCACCCCAGTTTTGGTCTCAAACTATGAGAGCAGGCACTCACGAGAGCCCATCAGTTCCTTCTGAAGGCAGGCAGTTACTTTTTGTTTTCAAAAGAGCTGCTTCCACTGCTGTCATCCTGATAATGTACACAACACTTCAGTCTTTTCAGTGGATGTCTGCTTTGTTGGGCTGTCTGTGTGGACTAGAGACAGGAAGAGGCTATGAGACACAGGGTCCTGGGAGCTGGAGTCCAGGCTGGGTAGAGCAGGAAAGTGACCCCGTGAGTCACAGGCTGGAAAGGTCCAGCTCCCCCCAGGTTCTGCACATGAGGAGACATTTCCTGTTCTTGTAATCCTGGGCTCTCCTCCTCCCAAGAGTCTCAGAGGAAACTCTTTAAATGAATTGTTATAATCCAAGTGAGTGTTTTCACTACCTGCCAAGACTGGAATCTACCAAGCCTTGAGAAACCGTGTGAGGCAAGTCGGTTCTCTTGCAGGAACAACCTCTCTCTCTTGGTCTAAGAAAGCAGTGACCTCAACTTGTTTCTTTGGTCCTTATCTACCTTGTGAGCTAAAACATGAAGTATTCCTACCAAAATAATTTTTCCATAGCCTGCTTGGAAAAGGACAAAGACCATTAGAATTTCGAAGAAGGCACCTCATAATCCCCTTAGGTTTGCCTCAAACTCCATGTTGCATGCATGAAGATCAACATTCTAAGTGTTGATCACCTGAAGGGAAACTGGGGGAGAAGGAAGCTGACATGGGTCATCTTGGTCCAGATCCTGGGTCTTTGACAGGCTTGTGAAGGACAGAAGGCAGGGGAAAAAATCTCCTCCCTTGGCTTTGGCTTCTTCATTGGTTCAGGTTGGGATCCTGTGGAGCCCCTGTTTGGCTCTGCAGACTGATTAGGCTGCAGACTTGATGGGGTCATTAGGAAACTGCACAAGCCCTGGAACACATGGCCCTGATAAGGATCTTTTTTTGCCCAGATAAAGAGCTGTTTAAGGGAATCTAAGGAAGCACTGGGTTTGTTTCCATAATGCTGGACAATGTAAAGTGTAATCCCCATACAGATGTAATTAGCTGTTAAGCATATTAAATTGTGAGGAGGGGGTTTTCTGCTGGGCCATTAATTACCGCAAATCCACCCCAGGGGAACCTGGGGCAGGTATCTTTTCCTGCCAGATGGTGAGAGTGCAGAGATGAGTCAAAAAGCTGAGCTTAAGGTGGCTTCACAACCCCAATGTTCCAAAGGAAGAAGGACCTGGGGGTTCTGCCCTTGGGCTTTCCCTGTCTCTGAGGGAGTTTTGGAACAAGTAATGACAATATGGCAAGTAATTTATTTGTTTTTTTTTCTGCAAGTTTTGGCTATCAATTATCAGGTGATCATGGTGAAGACATGCCCTCTTGAACTGGGGGGCAGATGCATGTAAATGCTCTTAAGGAAGGGGGATTTATATCTCATTTCTGGTCAAGGAATTATGAGCTCACTGGAGTATCCTATTATTGATTCAATAGAAAGAACAGGAACATCAGTAACAATAATAATCATTACAAAGAGCTTACGTCGTATTTGGCAGAGTACTAAACACTCCTGATGGAGTGCCTCTCACTTTTTTCCAACCATGACTCCCTGCCAACCCTATTTCCTTCTTGTACGCCCTTCCTCCCTCCATCCTACTAGTTAGTCCTCTAGTCTCATAGTCCTCCATTTACACAATTTTCACCTGGGTCTCCCTTGAGATATTCTGGGGTTTTTAATAGGAGGCTATACAGTCTTGGATGAGGAATCTTGGTATAATGAAATGTCCACTCCAGCCCTGTGAACCATGTAACCAAGAGTATCACCAGTTTACAAATAAGGAAACTAAGGCATAGCCAGGTTATCATTTTTGTAGAATTATATACACTTGGTGAGTACTGAGTCAAGACTTCAATCCCAGAAGCTGATTTTTGCTTTTATCTTCTGGCAAAAACCCAGCCATTCTCTCTTTTTTTTAAAATTTGATTTTACTTTTAAGAAGTTGTTCACAATAATTCATTACATTTAATATTCAAACACCTATCCCACCTCCATTGCTCCTTCCCACCACCATAAGAAGAAAGTGTGTGAAGATTGTTGTATTTCATCCTGGAGCCATTAAGACCTTGTATAAGAGATTATTAACATATCTGTTAAACCCAATCAAATGTTGTATGCTTCTCTTGGTACATCAATGGTGTAGAGTATGAGAGGTCACTTGAGGAATTCTAAAATTTAGATACGATTGTAGAGCAGATTCACTCACGGGTAAGGTTTATGTTGTTCTCTCCCAGGAATTTTATTTCTGAGTTTCTGGATCATGGCATTGCTGAGATTTTATGGCGCCAGGGGCAGTTTGTGAATATGACTGCCAAGCTACTGGAAAACTTGGGAGCTAAACCCAGCCATTCTTTAGCTTAAGACTTACCCAAACTAAAAATGTGTTAGGAAAACCTGTAGGTAGAGCCTGTGATAATTGGCTCTTCTATATCCTCTCTTTTTGTCTGCCTGGTTCTACTCTGATTTTCTAAGGTCATTTGTGGAGTCTCTGTCTTAGTTGACTTTATGTTGTTTGGGAACTTTTTGAGATGCTGAAAGAACAAAGAAGTCAGTGAAAAGCACTTGTACCATGTTTGATTGTCTTCAAATTTGGTGAGGACAAGGCTTCCGGAGCCAATGATCAACAGTGAGTGGTGTGCTGAGAAGAATGCTGCAATTCAATTTTTGGATTTCAAGCAGAAGCTTGAGAAATTCTCCTGGCATTGAACTGACCATCTAACACTCCTATAATTATGCTCTCAGGAGAGTTTGTGTACCAGGAGAGAACAGGTGTCTAAGGCAGGGTGTTGGTTCATTACCTTGGAATCACTTGGCATTCTCTTCCTCCTCTGGTCTCTGTGCATCAGAAAGATTGGAACACAAACCTGAGAACCCAATAAGCATTCACTGCAGAGGTGAATCCTGAAGTTGCTGTTTAAAGATGTAAAGGTTGACTTTAAGATCAGGCTAGATCCTGGATTCATTGGCATGTGATGGAAAAGTTCTAGAGTAGAAGTTTTAATTATTTACTTTTAATGATAGAAAATTCTCTCTGGGGTTTCTTCACAAGTTCATAACAGCCTAGTGATCTCTAAAATCCAATGGGATTGAAGGTAATGGTGGGAATACTCGGTGTCTTTTAGTGCAAAATTTTGAGCCCATGCCAGAGGACAGTATGACCGTCTTGAAGATTTAGTGCACCAGATTGCAGATTTTGTGCGCCAGACAACAGAGTTTATACACTAGACATAAGATGACAAGAAAGTAAGTAGCTCTGTAGCTAGCAATGACCAGGTTGGCTTGGAGTGAAAAAGTGACCAGGTTAGTTAGGCAATGTGAAGAGGAAAGAACAGTTCACTCCATATCTTATCAATTGGCATTTTGTGTGATTTAAGACAGCCCAGTATTAATTTTTTTTTAAGTGTGTGGGCAAGGTAGAGTGGGGCAGGCATAGACGGAAATCTAAATGCTTTGGGACTCATTTCCAGAGCCTACGGGAGATAACATCCCAGCAGGAGCTGTATCGGGGCACTTAGGTTAGCCATGCCCTAAAGCAAAATAATAATCACAAAGGGATCTTTACATTTTCTGATAAAGGTCTCCTTCTTGCCTTCTGCCAGAAGCTGATGAACATTATATGGGAGTTAACACTAAAAGCAGCAGGGAGCACAGAGATAACCCTTCCACCATTATTAACTTACTTTTTAATGGCAAGAAAGTCGTCAGTAGTGTGGCGGCCTGAGAGTGTTCCCACAGGGAGCCTGCCGTGAACTGGCCTGGCTTATTATGTTTTATTGGCAGCCCACCACTTGTGTTGATCACACAGCCATCTCTACGAAAGATCAGTCCCTGAAAGGTGCAGGGTAGTAGTCTTAGCATCCTAGCCCCAGGTTAGGTAGGAAGGCAGTGTGAAAGCAGTCATTCTTTGGAACTTGGAGATGGTGGATTTATTTTCTGAGGGCTAGGTTGAATTCTCTTCAGCAGACACTACTTCTCACAGCTTCTTTGAAAAGAATGCATGTGCATGAAAAGAACTTTTTGAAGATGGTTTGGAATATATTAAAATGGAAGGTTGGGGGATTCTAGAACCTTGTGCCTTCCACAATACACCGAGCAAACATGTGAGAAGCCAAACATTGCATTCTCTTGGTGGCTATACTTCACTCAACAGGTACAAAAAAGCAATGGCACTCTTTATAAAATACACGTTTTTAAAACCAAAACAAACATTTAAGTGAAATCATTGGGAAGAGTCACTCACATCCTTGATCCAGTCACATGGAAGCAGACTTGGGTAGGTTTTGATAGGATTCTAAGAAACATATATCAATAATGATGCATTTTTAGGTGCCAAGGACTTTCGACCTAGGAAGAACCCATGAACAAAAATATCCAGAAGAAATCTCTGCATTGAGAGTTTTAGGAAAACTATGATAGAGGTGTCCATGAAGATGTGTATTAGTCAGAATGTTCTCGGGTATAAAGAACAAAAATCTTTGACTCAGATTGATTTCCCCAGAAGTTCCTGACTTAGGATGAATGTTTTACAAATTTCCCCTAGTGGTTCTCCATGAAATACATCAAGTACTCTATAGGATATGAAGCTCAGAGATGGCTTCAATGATTCGATTTCATTGGCAAAGATATCAATCAAACAAATGGGATTACATCAAATTTAAAAGTTTTTTCATGGCACTAGAAACTTGGGCTAACATTAAAAGGCACCCTATCGAATGGGAGAAAATATTTGCAAACCATACATCAACAAAAGATATATAGCACTCACAAAGCTCAACAACAACCAACACCATCAAAAAATGGAGATTAAAGGACACTTTTTCAAAGAAAGCATCAGAACTCTCAGTGAAATACAAACTTAAAGGAGAATAAGGTATTATTTCATACTAGTGAGAATGACATAAATAAAAGTCTTGCAACAACCAACGTTGGAACTCATATGGTGAAAAAGGAACTCTCATTCACTATTGGTGGAAATGTCATCTGACTCAGTCTCTTTGGAAAAGAACATGAAAATATTTTTAAAATATTGAAAGTAGAACTCCCATATGATCCAGTGATTCCACTCCCAAGAACCCAAAAGCATTAATTCGAAAATACATGTATGTACCTATGTTCATTGGAGCACTAAGTACAATAGCCAAAATATTAAAACATCCTGAATGTCTAACAACAATTGTGAAATACATATGTATATATAATATGTATGTATATATATATAATAATAGGAAAATACCAAATGTTGCCTTTTTACCATGTGAATTGGACAAAAGGGCTTCACATTCAAAATGAAATAATTTTGAGGGAAAAGTACTAGGTGATCTTACATTTATATAAAGAAATGAAGCAAGAAAATAGTATAAAATGATAACAAATCCGTGGGCTTTGATAACACAACTGAGGGTACTAAGCACAATGGTAGAGGGGGTAGTTTGAGATGAGGGAAGAAGAGGTGTCCTAGAAGTGACAGAAAGGCAGTGTGGAGGGAACTTGTATATTTGGAAGAAGGGTCTTCACCTCTCTGAAGGTGAAGAAGATGCAGTAATTTTGTACAACAGCATAAATATTAGGTAAAGATAAAGGTAAAGGTCCTCCTGTTGTTCATCGATTTGCTCGAGCAGGCCAAATAACGTCTCCATTGGAGACTTTGTTGTTACTGTGTTTGGCATATCGAATACATCACGGGTGGCTTGCCAGGCTCTGCCGTGAGGGCGAGATACTCTCGGTAGCTTGCCGGGCTCTCTGAGAGGGGAGGAGGAATCGAACTCGAGTCGGCCATGTTGGCTGCATGCAAGGCAAACGCCCTACCGCTGTGCTATTGCTCCAGCCCAGCATAAACATTAATACTATTATAACTATGTAATCGCAACTACAAACAAAAAAATATAGTTATTATCACGTAGAGTGACAGTTAATGGTCCGTGTTTTAACAGTAAGAAAAACACGTATATCCTCACATAAGAAAGACATAGAGCTAGAGTGGGCTTCTGATGCCACTGAGGTTCTCTGACTCTCTCCTCTTTTCTCTCTTTAGTGGTGCTGTTGGTATTACAAGAGAATGGGAGTTGGTCCAGCTTTGATTGTGTAAGAAGGAAAAAAGAAACTGTCTCCTCCTGAGGC
Organism: Sorex fumeus; assembly: GCF_029834395.1. Lineage (NCBI taxonomy): Eukaryota > Metazoa > Chordata > Mammalia > Eulipotyphla > Soricidae > Sorex > Sorex fumeus. Next base: position 28,912,222 of record NW_026606070.1, read on the forward strand.
TCATTCTCAGACTTGAGTAAATGACCCTAGAAACCTCCACCTCCACCGCAGATATCACTTGATAGCTCACTGGTCTCAGCTGACCCTTTTCTGAATCAAAAGAGAAGGGGATTATTCTGAATCAATCAGACATCACTTGGAATTGTAGGTAGGATGACTACTTTACTCACACACTTAATTGTGCTCCTGCACAAACCAGGGTTTAGTAGGAAGATAAAGTAACTAGGCAACTCAGAAGCTCATCAGTGTATCATTTATTGTAAGTGGTGAGGTAAACTGGAATGACATGTTTGGTTTCCTTTATATTTTCACTGTTTTATCAGATCATAAAAGATCACAATATTTTGTGATGTATGTTCTTGTATGTTCTTTGTGCAAAAGTTTTTAAATTCATGAAATTAAAATTGTTTACTACTTGTTAACATTGTCAAAAAGTATTTTTACTATTTAAAAGTATTTGATATTTAAATAATTCTAAATGATAGTTATTAAATAGTATTGATAATATTAATAACTAATATTTTAGCATATATGTGCACTATATATGCAATAAACTGTATAGATATTGTATGTGATATAACAGATCTCATTCCCCTGACCCTGAAAGAGCGTCCAATACAGCACCATGGGGAAGGATGAGTAAGGAGAGGCTGCTAAAATCTCAGCGCTGGGACGAATGGAGACGTTACTAGTACCCGCTTGAGCAAATCGATGAACAATGGGATGACAGTGATACAGTGATGAACAGTGATACAGTGATTATGTATGTGATACATGCATGTGTCTGGATATAATATAGGATTATAATATGCATCAACTTTTTGTTTGCTTGGGTTTTTGTTGGGGTGGTTGGGTTGTGGGTTTTTTTTTTGTTTGTGTGTTTGTTTTTCGTTTGGGGCCACATTCAGTAGTACTCAGGTTTACTCCTGGCTCTATGTTTAGTGATCACTGCTAGTGGGGCTCAGGAAATAAGATGTGGTGCCAGGGATCAAAATAGGGCAAGCATGTGTAAGGCAAGCACCTTACCTTGCATCTTGAGCTCTACGCATGACAATTTTAAGATCTGTGTTTTTACTAAAAGTACAAAAACATACCACAAAAACATACTGTGAATACTTGATCACTTTAGTGTGTGTGTGTGTGTGTGTGTGTGTGTGTGTGTGTGTGTGTGTATGCTCTTTGGTGAATCAAATTCGGAGTTTCACATATGCAAGGGATGTGTTCTATGACTAAGTCATGCCCTGATCCCCTTAAACACTTCCTAGCTCTAAGTTTTGACGGGGATGTAGTATTTCATTATTAGATATATTGTGATAAGTAATCACTAGTTGTTTGATGTTTGTTTTGTTTCCACATTTTTTATTATAGATAGTAATTTAATAGGCATCATTGTATCATTATGTATTTTTGAAAACTATTCCTAGAGGCTGAGAGGTAGAATTAAGTTTAAAGAAATTGTAAAACCTTTTATTAATCACTGTCAAATTATCAACTGATACAAGTGGCACAATGCCTCATGGAAGCAATTTAGAGAATATATTTGGTCAGTTGTATAATCACTTAATCACTTAACTTCCCGTTAATCGTTGATTTGCTCCAGCTGGTGCCAGTAACGTCTCCATTTGTCCCTGTCGCGTGCTAGTGTAGCCCAATGGCGTCTGTTCACTCTAGGAACATGAAGAGCCTCAAACCAATCGTTCATGATCTTGATAAAGAAGTCTGACAATCTAGTAGGTGGGCGGCCACGCGGTCTTTTGACATCCCATGGAATCCAGTCGGTAACAGCTCTAGTCCAGCGATCGTCTTTAAATCTCATTACGTGACCAGCCCATCTGATTTTTGACACCTTGGCAAACGAGACAGCATCCCTGATTCTTGATCGTCGATGGATGTCGGAAATTCGGACTCTTTCTCTCATTTGAGTGAAACGTGATATTCCAAGCATAGCTCTTTCAATTCCTCTTTGGAAGACCCGAATAGCGTTCTCATCCTGTTTGCGTAGGGCCCAGGTCTCTGAGGCATATATTAATGCAGGAAGAACAGTGGAATCAAAGAGATGTGCCCGGAGCCGGAGGTTCTTCGTCCTCTTAGTTGTTTCTTCGATGTTCTTGAAGGCGTTCCAAGCTGCTCTCTTCCTCCTGCGCAGCTCGGGTGCCAGGTCATTTGTCACGTTGACTTCTCGACCTAGGTACACATAGCTGTTGCATTCGGAGATGGTCGTTCCATTGAGAGCGAATGGGGCGTCAGGAACAAGGCTGTTTCTCATAAACATTGTCTTCGTAAGATTCAGCTGTAGTCCTACCTTTCCACACTCACGGTCAAAGTCGGCTAGCATTTGTGCCGCTTGGCTGATGTTTGGTGTTATTAAAACAATGTCATCAGCAAAGCGGAGGTGGTGTAGTTGCCGACCATCTATCTTCACTCCCATTCCTTCCCACTCCAGTCGTCACATGATGTTCTCGAGGGTGGCACTGAAGAGTTTCGGTGAAATGGTATCACCCTGCCGAACTCCTCTCTTGACATCAATGATTACTTCTTTGTAGAATGGTGAGATCCTGGTAGTGAATCCGCAATACAGCTCACGGAGGATCTTGATGTATTGAGTTTGAATGCCCTGATTGGCTAGGGCTTCAATGACCGCTTCCGTCTCAACAGAATCAAAGGCCTTCTTTAAATCAATGAACGTTAGACAGAGCGGCATCTTGAACTCCCGAGAAACCTCAATGAACATTAGATGAAGGACAACCATGCGAGCAAGTCGGGTTCCGCAAAGGATTCAGCACCATCGACCATATCCACACGATAACCAAGCTCAGTTGTATAAAAAACTTAAAAAATACTTGCATATATTAATCCCTCTCCTGAGAAGCTCTACTGAGGAATTAATCTGAAACAATTATAGGTGACAGGTGACTGCATAAAGATGTCCCTAGAAGAATCTTTTGCAACTATAAACAATTCTAAATTATTCAGCAACAATTGAAATATTTTAGAAGTATATTAATAGAAGACTTCTTAAATATCATCTAATTTATTTTTCAGAGGCAGAAAATTAATATCTAGAGTTGTGGTTTTCTCTGGTATAAATCCTGGTTTATAGCTATAAAAATTGAAAAACTGTCAAGAGTGCTTATATGAGTTTTTGAGGATTACGCAGAATTTTGAGATGTTCTATGGCAACCGGCAACCGGCCCTCTCGTTGATCATCGATTTGCTCGAGCGGGCCCAGTCACATCTCCATTGGAGACTTTGTTGTTACTGTGTTTGGCATATCGAATACGTCACAGGGAGCTTGCCAGGCTCAGTATCCTATTGTAGCATTAGACTTCATAACTCAATTTATTTTAAAAAATGTTCACCTTTTATCATTAACAAATACTTTGTGATAAAAAATTGAATCTCCTTTATAAAAAATTTTCATTGATGATCATGCTGGATAAAAACTGAGTATTGCAAGTAGGTAAGGAAATATACAGGATAACCTTTCAGTATCTGTATTGCAAACCACAATGCCCAAAAGGAGAGAGAAACAGAGAGGAGAGAAAAGAGAGGGAGGGAGGGAGGGAGGGAGGGAGAGAGAGAGAGAGAGAGAGAGAGAGAGAGAGAGAAGGTCCTGCTATAGAGGCAGACTGAAGTGTGGGAGAGGAGTAGTTGGGGGTGGTGGGAGGGAAACTGGGGACATTGATTCTGGGAAATGTACACTGGTGGATGGTAGGGATGGTGGAGAGATGAGTGTTGGAACACAATGTATGACTGAAACCTAATCATGAACAACTTTGTAATTGGCTATCTCATGATGATTCAATAAAAATTAAAAAAATTTTTTTTTCACTGAATCACTGTGAGATACACAGTTACAAGGTTGTTCACAATTGGAACTGAAACTCTTTTTAATGGAAAGATCACTGTATCACTGTCGTTCCGTTGTTCATCAATTTGCTTAAGCGGGTGTCAGTAACGTCTCCACTCGTCCCAGCCTTGAGATTTCTAGCAGCCTCTCCTTACTCCTTACTTTCCCAATGATTGGAGGCTCTTTCAGGGTCAGGGGAATGAGACCCATTATTGTTACTGTTTTTGGCATATCGAATACACCACGGGTAACTTGCCAGTTTCTGCCGTGAATGATTTTTCAATGGAAAGATAACTTTCAAAATATAATTGATTTTTTAAAGACATGAAATGCTCTAAATCTATTAATTTAAAATTGTAAAATCTTATTAGATATTAAAAAGCATATATCTAAGCTTTACTGTATTAATGACTGCATAGCACTATTAATTAAAAAATTAGAGAACATAAAAATACTTCCTATACTAAAGGAATATTTAAAAACATTGCTCTATAAGAAACTTTTCATGTTTTGAACAAAGTGAAACATTAATCACCATTCTAGCCTCATTTAAAATAACATAGTAATGATAGTGCATGAACTTTATCTTTTTATTATGCTTTGGTTTGGGGGGACACACCTGGTAGGCAGCCTGAAAGATGGTTTCTAGAGATTTTAAGGAAGAAAGAAGAAATGAAGGAGAAAATGAAAGGAAAAAAGAAATAGGAAATGAAGTAATCATTCTCAACATTCTCTTTTTAAAGACATTGCTGAAAGTCAAATGTGTAACAAAAATATTCTAGACAGCAGCACATATTAATGAACAGTGCTGAAGCTGACTGTTTGAAGATTTACCTAGAAGTCTTTGGTTCATTTAATATATAATAAAAAATTAATAGTCTGAACATTTGCAACAGAGCTTAATGCATAACTTGAGTAACAACATGAATGAGTCATTTAAATATAGTTCTCAGAGACAGATTTAAGTGAAAACTGTACCTATAATTAAAATGATTAGAATTGAGGTTATATTCAATTTATTGAAATAGATTACTGGTCTCAGAAATAGATCTCTTTTAAGTTTTGGTATTGATATTGATATTAACATTATACCTAGTATATAAAGTGCATATAGAAGTATTAGGCACTATTATGACATCTCATTAAGAAGAAAATGTGCTTTATTTTTGACCAATGATACAACATGTGTTTTAGGAGTAAAATTTTCATTGTTCTTATTTATATACCATTGATCTCATTTATTTATTTATTTGTTTACTTACTTACTTACTTACTTGGGGCCACACCTGAGAGCTTTCTCCTGACTCAGTGCTCAAGGATAACTCCTGACTATGCTCGGGGGGGGGGGGGGGGCGTATGTAATGTCAGGAAAAGAATGAGAGTTGGCTAAGTGCAGAGCAACTGCATTAACTTCTACTATCTTTCTAGCCCCCAGATTCTGATTTATGAATTGAACCTCCTGACATTAGAATCTACTCGTTGATTCTAATTTTTTTGTATTTTTTTGCTTTTTGGGTCACACCCAGCCGACGCTCAGGGGTTACTCCTGACTCTGCACTCAGGAATCACTCCTGGCCGTGCTTGGGGGACCACATGGGATGCTGGGAATTGAACCCGGGTTGGCCGTGTGCAAGGCAAATGCCCTACCCACTGTGCTATTGCTCCAGCCCCTCGTTGATTCTATTTTGATTGTTTTCTGAATTGCTTGTCTTAACTCAGGTCTACATATTAGTGGGTATTGACTTAAACAATTTTCCAGATGTATAAGAAGATATCAACATGAAGAAGAGGGACTCTGATAGAGTGTGGTGATTCACAACGAGACAGATTTTAGGTACTTCTTGATTCTCACCTCCGCCCCTCTCCGAGAGCCTGGCAAGCTACCGAGAGTATTCGATATGCCATACACAGTAACAACAAAGTCTCCAATGGAGACGTTACTGGGCCCACTCAAGCAAATCGACGATCAACGGGAGGGCCTTTACCTTTACCTTTACCTTGATTCTCTATAAAATGACTTCTTTTCTAGGTCTTTGGTGCCTATGTTCTCAGATTGGTAATATTCTTATCTAGGGGATGATTATGATTGAGCATGAACATCTACTCATGATCAGTATTTAAAGAGAGCTTTGTTTAAAGACTGAGGAGAAGAACCAGAGTTTGGAGTACTCATAAGTGGAATGAAGAAACAGCAACTCCACAAAGCAGTCCTTTAACAAGAACAGATATCTCCCCCACACCATCCCAAATAAAGCAAACACAAATATCAGTAAAAAAAAGAGTTGTCTTTACAATAGCTAGAAACTGGAAGAAACCTGAATGCCCAAGAACAGATGACTGGTTAAAGAAACTTTGGTACATCTACACAATGGAGTACTATGTAGCTCTTAGAAAAGATGAAGTCATGAAATTTACATACAAGTGGTACAATATGGAAAGTATCATGCTAAGCGAAATGAGTCAGAAAGAGAGGGATAGACATAGAAAGATTGCATTCATCTGGGGGATATAAAGTAACAAAGTATGAGATTAATACCCAAGAATAGCTGAGATCAGCACCAGGAGGATTACTCCATAACTTAGAGGCCAGCCGGGTATCCTAGAGGAAAGGGCAGTTCAGATAGAGAAGGGAGCACCAAATAAAGGATGTTTGGGGGATCCTCCCAGGAGGGGAGATGCATGTCGAAAGTAGACTATGGACTGAACATGTTTGCCACTCAATGCCTCTTTTGCAGACCACAACACCCAAAAGGAGAGAGAGAACACAGGGGATTGCCCTGCCACAGAGACGGGGGGATGGGGGGATGGGGGTGGGAGGGATATTATCCATGGTGGTGGAAAATGGGCACTGGTGGAGGGATGGGTATCTGATCATTGTATAATTGAAACCAAAGCACAAAAAATTGTAAATCTACAACTTTAAAAAAAATAAAATAAAATAAAATAAAGGGGAAAAAAATTGTAAATCTACAACTTTAAAAAAAATAAAATAAAATAAAGAGGAAAAAAATACAAAAAAAAAGGAAGAAAAAAAAAGAGTTGTGCTGGGTGGAGAATAATAATCATGGGCAACTATTTCTATTAGTGGTAGGAAGAGCTTGCTGGTTTGGACAGGCTTGTGTTTTCTGGAGGGTGAGGAAGGGAGAGGCCAAAGGCCAGGGAGGATGTGCTTCCTTCCTCCTTTTAATTGTTTGACCAGTTTCTATACACACACCATGGTCCATAGTAAGTATTTGCCAAGAGCAGATTCTCCAAATATGCACATGGGGAAAGCAACCAACCTTTTCTTCATTAGTTTGTGGGTAACATTGCATAGATCTTCAGCACCTTACACTGCGCTAGGTGTTATAAATAACCTTCTATAACACACAATGCAGATTTGAAAGCTTTGAAAGCAGCACCTGCCCTTTGGAAAATGATTCCTTAATTAAGAACTAGTTTTCTCATTTCATCTCCTTTGTGTTAATTTCAGAATTAACACAAGGTTTGACAAGATTAGGGGTTTAACATAGTTCTTAACTTCTTGGTACTTGCCTAACAGGTGATTGTAGAAGTAGTAATGATTCTTTTCATTGTTCTCTTATTGCAAAACCATATTAACTATTTGGACAAAGACATATTATTCTACATTTAACCCCGCTTTTGCTGGGGAGTTGTTTACACAGATGATAAGTAGAACAGACTCATAGGAAATGTAGAAACCATTTTTTAGACCACGGTTTACATTAAGTAAAGTAATAAGTAAAGGCCCTCCCGTTGATCATCGATTTGCTCAAGCGGGCCCAGTAACGTCTCCATTGGAGACTTTGTTGTTACTGTGTTTGGCATATCGAATACATCACGGGTAGCTTGCCAGGCTCTGCCGTGCGGGCAAGATACTCTCGGTAGCTTGCTGGGCTCTCCGAGAGGGGCGGAGGAATCGAACTCAGGTCGGCCATGTTGGCTGCGTGCAAGGCAAACGCCCTACCGCTGTGCTATCGCTCCAGCCCCAGAGTGATAGAATGGTGGGTAGGCGCTTGCCTTGCAAGTGACGGTTCCCATGTTCAGTCCCCGATACCACGTACGGTTTACATTACTACAGATTTATTTATTTTTTAACAAATATGCAATATATCAAGGGCTGGGAGTTGGGTGTACTCAGAAGTACTCTGGTGGTACTCAGAAGCTATTCTGGCTCCATGCTCATGTGTTTCTCCCTATGCTTGGGGAATCACATGGTGCTCCAGGAGTAATCCTGACTTCCAGCATATAAAGCATGCTCTCTAACCCATTGGTGTCACCCTAGTCAATTCAACAATTATTTAACAGAACTTTATTTTGCAATAGACATTTTGCTAAGAGCTTGAGTTAATTGGGTAAGAAAGAACAGGTTTTGTCTTTATGAAATTATAAACTCATGGCTGCTCCTCCCAGATGGGAATATAAAATGAGGCCCCCATAACCATGTCACGGACTGCGCCAGGCTGTCTTCACTCGGGGCACCCCAGAGGGGAGTGGGTGAGAGCCCTTCCCGCCCCAACGGACCAAGCCTTGGCAGCTGACTTCCACTACCCAATGGCTGGCACGCTCCAGACCACTTCCTGGACCGTGTGGCTGTGAATACATCATAAAACACTTCCTACCCATTTTCCATAATTACCACACCATGTTCAATGGGGTTCAGACAATAGGTAACAAATCATATAGAGAAATATATATATTTCATATATATAATATATGCCTCTGTATATATATGCCTCTATATGATATATGATATATCATATATGCCTCTCAGAGAGCCTGGAAAGCTACTGAGAATATCCTGCCCGCATGGGCAGAGCCTGGAAAGCTCCCTGTGGAATATTCGATATGCCCAAACCAGTAACTATAACAGGTCTCATTCCCCTGACTCTGAAAGATCCTGCAATCATTGGGAAAGACGAGTAAGGAAAGGTTGCTAAAATCTCAGGGTTGGGCCAAATAGAGACTTTACTGGTGCCCGTTCAAGTGAATTGACAATCAACGGGAAGACAGTGATACAGTGAAATTATAAATACAAATTTTTTTCTACCTAGTATCCTCTTAAGGATAGTATAGAAGACATTCTTTGGGTTATATTAGAATAAGATGCTCTATTAAACTATTCATTTAGAGGTCTTATTCTTTCCTGTGGTCTCTCAGTCTGTTTTTAGAAGCAAATGCTTGCTATATTTGGGAATCCCTAGCTGAATCCCAGTATGCCACCAGCCATGAGAAGGCCATGGTCATTTCATGCAAGGAAATCTACATCTTCAGGAACCTTAGCATTTCCGACCTATTCTGGAAGGATTTGAAAACTTAATATAGATATCCTGTAAAATTCCACTACTGGGATATTTGTTTAGTAGTTTTAAGAGAAGTATTTTCTTCTATCTATAAAGTAGAATATCAGCAAATAAGAGAAACTGTATAAATATTCGCTCAGCATCAACCCTCCTCCTCCACTGTGATTCTTCTTTTCTAAATATTTTTGGTTTCTTTTAAAGTTTTTCTTTTATTCTGGTATTGGTAATCCAACCCATAGTTTATTCAATCCACGGTTCGATTACATACATTATACTGACTTTCAAACTCAGAGTTATCCATATGCAAGGCAAGTCCCTTACTCCTGACACCATCTCTCCACCCCTGAATGTTCTTGTACAAGTCCATTGTAAACTTATATTTTAATTTCTTTTGGTAAATAATGAGAAGTGAAATTTCTGAGTTAAACATTATATAGGCTTTATAAAATATTAAAAACTGCTTTCCAAAGTAGATGCAGCATTTCATTCACCCTCTATAAATGCATGAGTTGTAGTTGGTTAGTATTGGAGGTTGGTAAGCTTTTTCTATTAAGAGTTACAGAGTAAATATTTTTGCCCTTGTGACCTGTATCATCTGTTGCAATCTGTAACTTGGCTATTTCAGTAAAAGAGCAGCAATAGACAATTATGGACATATCTGTGTGGGTGAGTTCAATAAAATTTTATGTACAAAATCAGCTGTTTATTTGCTTATAGTACATTACCAACCCACCCTTACACCCATTTGTTATCAGTCTCTTTAATTTTTAATGACTTTGATTGGTGTGAGATGTGAGATGGTATCTCTCTTTGCTGTTGTTGCAGTGACTGAGGGGGTCAAATCCTTGGCTGTGATACTCCCTGGAAACCACGTGGTTTGTTGTGGTGGTGGATCACCCATTAACACACTCTGCTTGTGGCCTGTGGCAACCACTAAGCCACTGAGTCACATCCCTGGCCTCTGGCATTTTGTTTTGCTTTGTTTTTATTTGGGGGCCACACCTAGCTGTCCTTAGGGCATCTCCCTGGTGCTGTGCTCAGGGATCCCTTCTGGTTATGCTCAGGGGATCATCTGCAGTCCCCAAGTCTGAAGCCCGGTGAGCCACAGGTAAGGCAAGTGCTTTAGCCAAAGTATTATCTCTCTTTTTGTGTGTGTGTGTGTGTGCTTTTTTGCCAGTGGCTCAGTCAAGTGGGGAAGGAGAGAGGTAGACTTGAGTAAATGGTGCTTCCACCTTTCTGTTTGACCTACCTTGGCCACCAGTGCTTAGGGAAATGCCTGGCTTGAGTCAGGACTGGTAAAATCTGCTGCGATCACCTACCCGGCATAGACGAAACAGCTGACACCACGCACCTGAGTCCTATGGTTCTCCCTGACTTTTCTGAGCGCTCCCCGCCACCCCCCCCACCCCCATTACTGCAGGGCCATGGGCTCAGGCTGGAGTGAGGAGTTGTTCCTTGTGGGAAAGTCAGTCCTCATCCAAGCACAAGTGTTCTGTGCCTGTCACCTTTCCCTCACGGAAAAGAATTTTAAGAGGAGCTGCAATAGTGAAGTGAGGTAGTTGTTATTGAAAGACACTTTTGAGAGGAGAGAAAGGTGGGGTGTGGGGTGGGGGTGGGGGATGTGTTCAGGATAGTCTTCTCCAGAATGGAAATCGGCAAGCGAAGAAATGTAGAGGCAAGCAAACAAGATAGTGTTCCAGGAAAAAAAAAACCCTGAGGAGCAAGCACTGAATGGTTTCTGGGAGGAGCTTTTATGCAATTCTTTACACAAATGGTTTTTTTTTTTTTCTGGATTTTTGTGCACAAGTCTGGGTATTGTCACAGGAAAGCTTTGCACTGTTAATGACAATAATTTCATTATTATAATATAATATATATATATAATCTCATCCTATAACTTGTTAGTGATCTTTTTATAACCTCATCCCCTTCACTATTGATGGTATTTTCATAATTTCTTAGATTCTTCTGTAGCTTTCTTTTTGGGGGATTTGCACTTTTTGAGGTAAGGCCTTGGAATTCTACTTCTGGCCGTGCCTCTGTTTCTCATCTCCAAAGAGCACAAGATTTCATCTCAAAGGAATTGTAATCTTCATTCCTTTGGGGCTATTTCAAGGCTAGACAATCCTTCTTATGTTTTATTATTCCCCAAAAGTACATTAATGGGGCTCCCTATCTCTCTGCGTACTATAGATAGATATAGATGTGTTCCTAGTATATTAATTTCCTATTTCGTTCTTTGTGTAATGGCTTGATTTTATTTGTTCTTTTCCTACTTTCTTTAGATGTAACTTTTGACAATTTATTTGGGATTTTATTGTTTAAAGATGTGGATGTTTATTGCTATGAAAGTCACTGTTTTTTTTTTTTTCCCTTTAATTCCATCAGATCTGATAGCTTATTTCTTCATCTTTGTTGGATTACAGGAAATTTTTTTATTAACCATTGATTTCTTCATAGACCCAATAGTTAGTCAAGAACATGCTAAGTCACCCTGTGGCTCAATTTAAAACTTCATATGATTTTGGTCAGAAAAGATGCTTGATATTATCTCAATTTTCTTGTATTTATTGAGCTGCTTCTGTGCTCCAATTATCATCTACTTTTGAGAACATCACATGTGCACTTACAAAAGAATATCTATTCATTTCTTTGAGATTTAAAAATTTCTGTATATAGCTATCAGATTCATTTGTTCAATTAATTCATTTAATGTCATTCATTCTTACTCTTAGAAATGTATTTGTCTTAGAAATCTCTTTGTCTTAGAAATAATAGAAACAGTACATGTATTATAAAATTTTTATTTTGCTGAAGATCGTATCACTCTATACTATATATGATAGTCTTCTTTTGTGAAAATATTAATTCATTGTCATTAGACCAAGCAAATTCTGTCGTTTTCTTTCTATCCCTTAATGTTATGTCGCTATTCCATTTAATTCTTGTTAATATTTATGATTCTGTTTTGAATCATATGTTTTGTGGGCTTTCTTTTGTGTGTAAGAGAGCATTTGACTTTTTTCATGCAGTTATCTTAACTTTCACTGTCTGTTAGGCTCCTCATTTTAATGTTGTTAAGATTAGTTCTGAAGACTTTTCTCAATAAATTTCTGCCATAGAATTTAATCATTTTTGGCATTTGCTTTGCTTTTCCAGTGGGAGGCATCCTGGGTCTTGTTTTGGAGGTCTGTTTTATTTCATTTTTCTTCTTTTTGCATGACCTTGGGTGTATGGAGATTAAGGGAGTCATATGCTGGGGCCAGTCTGGACATAAAAATCCCTTTCTGTCCTGTTCCCTTGGTGACCAGATCCATTCCCAATCATTGAGCACAAAGTTCATGGTGCCAGATCCCTTCTCTTGGGTCAGCTACAGACAAACAACTGAATCTGAAGCTAAAGGGTATTTTCTTCAAAGATAGGATATTTGGATCTCTAAGGAATGAGATACTACACTTGATCTTAGCCAAAAGGAGTGAAAGGGATTTCTCTTTCCATGTTAGGCCTATTAAAACTTCTGGGATTCTGGACCTTGCCCTGAGACTCAGCTTTAGAAAGCTAACCTCCTTCTCTGTGATGAAGCTCACTGAAGTCCCAATGACTTGGCTTTTACACCAAATCCTGACTTTTTCCCTACGTGGTGCATGATCTTTGCCACCACAACTCTCTACTTTGCCATGGGTATAGCTGCAGCTCTAACCTCATTGTACAAATTACACCAAAGCCATGAGCTTTCAGCCAATCCCCTTCAAAAATGCAGTGCGGATTGATTCAGACATCCTTCGCGATAAGCCAATACAGCTAGCATGAGATATTTAGTTTCTGATTGTGCTCTAAGGGGCTTTTCCCCCACCCACCTTTGTTTTTGTTCTGGGTCACACCAGGTGATGCTCAGAGCTTATTACCAGTTTGGTGCTCAGGGATTGCTCCTGACAGGCTCAGGGGCCAATGGAGTGCCAGGGATTGGACCTGGGCAGGCCAGGTACATGGCAAATAAATGTCCTACCCGCTGAACTATTGCTTGAACCCTAAGGTAATTTTCTTTCCTTGATTTATTTCTCCATGTTTTCTCTGTATGTTTTATTATATTTGTTAGATAAATTAAGAATAAGGAAAAATGAAAGAATTTTTCTTGAACGTAGGACTTGTTAAGAGAACCAGAATGTTGTGAAATACCTCCAGATCTGTCCCCTCAATAACACACCAACCTTTAATGGAAATGCTAGGAGATATTTCACCCATTTTCACTGTGAGGAACCTCTGGTTTTTTATTTTCATAGTTGCCCATTCTAAGTCTTCAGCAATTTTCGAAATAAGATCAGGCTTTTTGACCATCTCACTAATTCTGAAAAGGTTTTTGTTTAGTTTCTTTTCTAGTAAATTGTGATTCTCTGTATTTTCCAGTTTTTCCATTTTGATGGCAATGACTTGCTTATGCTCTCACTTTTCTCAGAGATCTAAACCTGTTGATGTTTTTGTTTCTTTAATGTTTTAGTTATTGTAAGTAAAAAATGGTGACTTCTAAATTTCTTGTCAGTTCAGGGACTATTCTTGCTGAATTTGAAGTCTATAGCTTAGGAAGAATGATGTTTTTCTTAATTCTTTTATTCTTTCCCAAATATTCAAGTTTATATTTGATATAATTTCTCTTTGTTCTGAGAAAATTTCTTTAGCATTTATTATAGTATAGGTGGACTTTACAGAAAATTTTCTCAGCCTTTCTTCATCAGAAAATTTCTATATGTTACCACTGTCACTGTCCTCCCGTTGTTCATCGATTTGCTGGAGCAGGCCCAGTAACGTCTCCATTGTGAGACTTGTTACTGTGTTTAGCATATCAAATACATCATGAGTAGCTTGCCAAGCTCTGCTGTGGGGGCGAGATGCTCTCGGTAGCTTGCCAGGCTCTCCGAGAGGGGCGGAAGAATTGAACCCGGGTCAGCCATGTTGGCTGCTTGCAAAGCAAACGCCCTACCCACTGTGCTATCACTTCAGCCCATTATTTTAAAAATATTGAAGTAAATCTAGCTTACAAACCTATACATTTTAAGACTATAGTTTCACGTGACCTTAAAATGTTTTTATCTTACTTCATCTACCACAAAAGTACCAATAGCACCTCACCACACTCTGTTGAACCCCTATGTTCTTTTAAACTCCCTCTTCCACCCTCCCTGCAGCCTTGGTTCTCTGGTGAGTATACAAAGGTTTCTTTTATTTGATTTTGTCTCTCCCCTTGCTCTGATTTGTTTTATCTTACATGTGAGTAAAATCATCAGGTACTTTTACTTTGATGCCTTCCAGTTCTGTTCAGATTGTTGCAAATGGCAAACGATTTCAACTTTTCCATTTTCTATAGGTGTGAGTGTATAATGACAGTTGCAACTAATGTAGTAGTAGACCAGTGGTTTTCAGCCCCTCTACACCTGTGGACTATTGCTTTTGGTCCATGGGCCAGTAGTGAAGACCACTGTTGCAAACAGTCCTGCCTTTTAAATGTAATAACAACAATCCCAACACCAGTGTGACCTTCCTTGCACCATTTCCCCCAGTTTCCCAGCCTCCGCCCCCAGTTTGCTCCCTTAGCAGGCACAAAATAATTTATTTTATTACTGCTTGTTACAACAAAATGGTAAATGAAGCTATCAGAAAGTAGTTCAGTAAAAAAAAATTGTGAAAATTGTTATATCACAATGGAGTTATTAAAGTCATTGTCTAAGGAATTTACTGGACTATTTGTTGCTAGTTGAGCCCTCTGTGCTATTGTTTTTATTCATTGAACTTACTGGTTTTTTATGTTACTTTCCCATTTACTTTACTGTGCTCTTACTCGACTGTCAGTATTGTGGAATTTGGAGGTGTTGTGACCCTTTGAACCGGGACTATTATTTGACTTGGCATCCTTTGAGATTCATGGTGAAGTTGTGAAGCTGAGATGTTTATGTAACGGAGAGTTCGGAGTAAGAGTGTAACTGCTAGGGCTTTCAGTAGAACACTGTGGTAGTACAAGTAGAATTACAAACCTTCCACAGTAGTACAAGTGGAAGTCTGCTTGTCCCCACTCCAGGAAGGCCCCAGAATTTTCAGATTGAGAACCAGTGTACCTGAGAGTTGGATTGACTTGGCATGTTTTCTGAATTAGTTATGAAGCTGAGAAACTGGGCCCTTTATAGAAGACACAGATCCCCAAAATGTGACTATCAAGGTGAAATCTAGAGGATTAAGTGTGAAATTACTAGAAAAGACATCTTTCCTTTTTTTTCTTAAACAATAGAGGTTATGAATTTGAGGCTAAGTTAGATTCAGATATTAGAATAGGAACACTCGAGAAAAGTATTTTTAAAATCCTGGTCCAGTATTCACCTTTGACTGTTATTTCTTTTCCTATTTTAAAACTTTAATGAGCATAACAAAAAAGACTTTGTATTTGTCTCAAAACTGCCCCCAAATAATTGCCAGTTCCAGACCTGAGAAGTCTCTGTTTTCTTTCATTCACAGTCCAATGTGATTCTTTGTGAAAGGCTAGTCCCAAGGGATGAGACTATACCTATGCCCAATACTGGTTTCACAATTGGAATCTAGTTCTGCAAAGCCAATAACAAAGTAGAAAGGCAGAAGGGACACTAAATCAGAAGTCAAAGAGACCTGTATTAAAATCTTGCTCCCAAAGTTAATATGTGGATAATTCTATTAAGTAATTCTCATCTTTTCTGAAAAGAAAAATAACAACAACAAAAACAACAAAAAATAACAGCCCCATCCTTATATGGTTGTTGCATAATAAAATAAAACACTATAGTATCTGGTTATTTATTGAGTGTTCTAGAAATGTTTATTTTCTTTTCCCACCCCTTTTCATTTCAGTCTCCAGATAAGGTATGGGAAAAAATGTAAAATTCATCAGCCACAGACACAAAATCTTTAGTGAAAAAGAGGTCGGTGAATATTGTCACATTTTGTTTTCCTTTTTGTATTTGTTTGGAGGTGATATCCCTCCGTGCTAGGGGGCTATTCCCAGCTCTGCGTTTGGGGATGGAGAGATCTCTCCTCATAGTCTTTGGGCAACCATGTGCTGCTGAGAAATGAACCTGACCTTCTGCATGCTGCACACATGCTCCAGCACTTTGAACCAACCCCCTAAAATTATGTTCTCCTACAAAGGTTCATGATCACGACCATCCTATTGTTCTTTGATTGCCTCGAGTAGGCCCCAGTAACATCTCCTTCATCCTAGCCCTGAGATTTTTTTTAAAAAGTGCCATATTCAAGACTCTTTCAGGGTTAGGAGAATGAGACCCATCATTGTTACTGGTATTTGGCATATTGGGTACGCCACGGGGAGTTTGCCAGACTCTGCCATGTGGACAGTTTACATTCGGTAGCCTGCCTACAAAGGTTGCCTGAATCAAATGTTGCACAAAATCCCTCCAATCAGAGAATCATTAGCTGCTACTTTTCTTACAAATATATACACATACACATACACATATGTGTGTGTGTGTGTGCTTATTGGTTTTGGGGCCACACTCAGTGATGCTCAGGATTTACCCCTGGCTCTTCATTCAGGAATTACTCTTGGCAGTGCTCAGGGGTTCATGTGGGATGCATGGGATTGAACTGGGTTGGCACATGCAACATCTGAGGATGTCTCCCTTTGGGAAAATTGTTTTCTGTAGGTATCTGTGCCAGGGGAGGGTAGAGCCTGGGAAACATTTGTGGAAATAAAAACAATTAAGTTGACAATGCCAAGAGATAACAGTGACTCAGGGTTTTCTCAGTTTAGTAGCAGCTATGCTCCACATCTAGCCAAGGAAAAGAGAAGCAACATGAGGAAGATAAATTTGTAATACAGAAGCAAGAGATCTCTGATATTTATATACACACACAATTTTTTTTATCCCACTGGTTCACAAGGAAATTCAAGAACAACACTATTCTTCTAAAAGCTATTTTAGGATTACATGCACACACACATACACACATCTTGTTACACTTGTATACAAGCTTCAGTGGGGGTGTGCTGGTAAACTGACTCCCCAGAGTAGGATTTGGGGGCGGAACCCTATTTCTAGTACCACCTGGCTCCTAAGTGTAAATATTGCTCCAATGGCTAACCATGTGGTGCCAACACAGGAAAGGCATCACCCTTTCCTGGGAAAAGCCAGGAACATCAGCTCTCTGGAGTTGGTATGAGCTGGCTCTGGCAGAAGCCGGAGGTTCAGGATCATGTTTAGGGATAACAGCTATTGGCAAATTTAATACTTGCTGAAAATAGATGTCAGTGAGTTCTAGAAAACACCGCCTTTTACTCTGGCCTGTATTATATTGGTCCTTGTTTCTCCCACTTTTGGAAGTGGTTGGATAAGTTTCACCTCGGTGGACCCCAGCCCCTTTGACTTAATGAAGATCGATGTCTTTGTTAGATTTTGAAAAGGAATGCTCATTTTATTACCTGGTTGCTGGTGCCTAGTACTCTCTGTTCCATGACCCATCTCCCTCACCTCCTGTGACACATTCCTGAAAGGCCTCCAGGAAAAAAAATGTTACAGCCTTGGCAGATCAATGTTTTCTGATTGTGCAATGTCCTTCCTGAGAAACCCCATTCTCCAAAGGCAGTCACTCTGAAAAAGGACCAAGAAATAGGGGTACAGAGAAGCCACCGGAAGTGCAGCATAGAAGACTGGATAGTAGTAAGTGGGAAGATAAGCTCATGGGAAATAGCAAATATGCATATCTCACTTATGGGTTTAGGAAACTGTCAACAAGTTCACCAGCAAGAAGGGATAAAGGAGTAGTCACTTTTCCAAAAATTCCCTTTTATTTCAATTTTTTTCCACTTACAAAGCAATTTTACAAGCTCACAGCAAGCTAGTGAAACATAATAATGATATTATAATGTTATAAATAGCATGCATATTGATAATGTCATATGTGAATGGTAGTATTAATAATTGATAATAATGATTATTTCCCCTTTGTAGTCGAAGGCAATAAGATCCGCTGAAGATAAATGATATGCTTAGGGTTTCACTCACAGTGTTGCTAATGAGAGTGAAGGATCTTGAAATCCAAGGGTCCAAGTGAGCCTTGAGCTCTTTCTATATGCCTATGTGAGTGTGTGGTAGACATATGCTGTATGCACGGTATTGGGGATTTCTTTCTGTGGCGTGAAGGGTGTTAAACCACACCTGGAAGTGCTCAGGATCTTTTTCAGTCCCCCTCAGTACTTGGGGGGACTGTCTGTAGTGCTGAGGAGTGAACTGGGTTTGGTTCATACTGAACTGCACATAAGGCAAGAGCCTTATCCCGTTTACTAACTCTCTGGCCTGTTTGGGGATGTTTATCAACTCTAATTATATATTAATAACCTGTGCTGGGTGAAATCAGGACACTGTATTATAAACAAATTTCTGCTTGTCTGAGATGTTTCAACTGCCTCCTGGGGGTCAGATGATTGCTTTGAGGTAGTTCAGTGGCACCATAACAGGGCTGACAGTGAAAGAGATAGCCTGCAAATATAGCATGCATTGTAATTGTCCTCTAGCTTAGGTTTCCAAATTTCGAATGGAAATCTTTTGAAATTGTTACACCTCACTCTGTTTCTTAAACAATGAATGTCTGACCTAGCTTGCTTAACCTTCCTAATTGAAACAGGACCTCTATAAAAATCTCAGTCTTTATCACCCTGTCAGGCTTGTTCAAGGCTCCAAACAGTCATGCCTTTGGAGTGTCTCTTGTTTCTTTGCTTCTGTGGGTACACTTTCCTTCCAGCATCCCTGCACTGTCTGTCAGTTGGCTGTTTCTAACTGTTAACGAGTAAGGAAGCAGTCCAGATACCTGTGTTGCTTAGACTAGTTGACCAGGCAAGGGTAAATGGGCTGTAAGTAAAGACTTGGATAATCCTTCCAGAAGTAAACACTTTCTCTCATCTTTATTCTGAGGGCCTTGGTAGGGGGTTCTTTCTGTGCTGTCCTTTTTCTCACACCAATTCGCATGCACTTGGCTGTTGTGAGGACTGATAACCACTGGTCTGGGTTTTACACTTTGTGTGAATTCTCTGGATCTCCAGGAGCTGTCCTATCCAGAATTACTGGGAGGTAGGTCCCTTTACCTCTAAGTAAAGCTTGCATCCAACTACAACAGGGGCATAGAAAGCCCAACCCTTCCTTCACTAGGCAGGGTTATTTGGCGAGTCCACACAGATTCCAGAGTGTCCCATGGGGTAAAACTGAAGCTGAAGTCTTATCTCTGCATTGCTGCTTCTGTGCCTGTCTTGCTTCTTTTGAGCTCATTCGAGGCCTCCCTGTCCCTTTGCACAGACTTCTCATCTGTGCCTGATTCCTTGGACTCTAATAGAAGACAGACAGCCTCCCCTTCTTTCATATATTCTGCAATGTTCTAGAAAGATAAGGTAACAAAAAGACACCTGTTCTCTGTCCTCTCCCTCCCCCCAATTCAATGTTAAAAGGGAAAGGCAGTCTAATTACGTGAGGAAGAATGCTTGATCAGAGGGAAAAATCAGTTTTCCAAAAGAGATATTAGAACTTCATTAATTTGTCAAATTTTGACTGAAATCCTACCAAGAGAGACTGTGTACTAGGGTCTGAGACTACAGATATAAAAGCCATCTCCCTTTACCTCATTCTACTGGAAAACTCACAGTCTTATAAGGAAACCAGCAAATAAATTAAACTATTACCACATGTCTTAAGATACATATGGCACTGTTTGGGATAGCAAAACTTTCATTCACTCGAGAAGTTGTGGTTTTGGTTAGCCTTTATTTTTTTATCTTCCAGAAAATGATTGAGCCACGTCTAGTAAATGTTCAAGGTTTACTCCTGGTACTGTGCTCAAGGGTCACTCCTAGCAGTTCTCAGCAGATAATATTGTCTAGGGATTTAACTGGGGTCAACAGCATGCAAGGAAAGTACCTATTGGACTCTCTCTATGCCCCCGTCAAAATTATTTCTTAAGCACTTAGTGCTAACATTTTGGGGTCTTAAAATCTGTATTAAAGAGACAGTAAAGCACAAAGGCTAGAGTTTTTTAAAATTGGAAATGATACTGGAGATGGTTCTGGTAGAGTGAGCAGGAGTTTGCAAGGTTGACAAAGGTTAAGAATGGTATTCAGATTAATAGACAGATATACAGAAAAGGCCTGGTGCTTGGAGCACTGGGGAGAGATTTATTATTGTAGGAGATAAGGAGAAGATGGTAGAAGAAGCAGGAATGGATGTGAAGAGTTTTATCTGCATGCATAAGAAGTTGATTCTATCCAGTAGGTAATTGGAAGGTCAGAGACTATTATGAATTTAGGACTGTGACTGTGACCATTTCAGAAGGAATATGATGGTCACCCCTTGGGCAGCATCACAGGAAGAAGGTAGAAGCCCACAGTTTGACAAGATGATCCTATAAGACCATGCTTTCGTCTGATGTATCCAAACTTGCACACTGCTATCCATCAGTCCTCATGGCCTGTGACATCATGGCTTAGCTATGGGCCTGGGCCTGATCTTGCTCTGCCAAGAGGAATGTAAAGAATTCCTTAGGCTCCAACTCTTGACATTTTGATTTGTAAAGGAATGAAAAGTTGTCCTGATGAACACTTCTTACATTAGATGTTGTCATTTGTCTGTTTGTCCATCCGTCTATCCACCCAGGTCACACTGGCAGATCTGCCTCTTGGAACCTCCCAGACTTTATCCAGGCTTGGAATATGGGTCACAGGAAAGAGAGGGCAGAGCAGAGTGAGTATGAGTGTGTGAGTTGCCTATGGAACGGGGGATGGAGGTTGTGGACTGGGGGAAGGGCACTGAGAAAAAAGGAAACTGCTGAAAGATAAGTTAGAACTTGAGGAAGATCACTATATTACTGTATAACTGTCATCCCGTTGTTCATCAATTTACTCGAGTGGACACCAGTAATGTCTCCACTTGTCCCAGCCCTGAGATTTTCAGTAGCCTCTCCTTACTCATCTTTCCCAATGATTGGAGGCTCTTTTGGAATCAGGGGAATGAGAACTGATATTACTTTTTTTGGTATATCAAAAATGCCACAGGTAGCTTGCCAGGCTATGGTGTGTGGGCAGGATACTCTCGGTAGCTTGCCAGGCTCTTCAAGATATATCTGTCCTGTCCTGTCCTCCCATTGTTCATCGATTTGCTCGAGTGGGCTCAGTAACGTCTCCATTGTGAGACTTCTTGTTACAGTGTTTGGCATATTGAATACTCTCGGTATCTTACCAGGCTCTCCAAGAGGGGCAGAGGAATTGAACCCAGCTCAGCCAGGCTGGCTGCATGCAAGGCAAACGCCCTACCGCTATGCTATCACTCCAGCCTTCGAGATATATATATCTTGAATATATATATATATATACATATATATGTCAGGGTAAAGGGCTCTTTTTTCGAATATATATATATATATATATATATATTTCCCTCTATTATTTGTTGAGGAAGATAATAAAGACATTTTCTTTCCTTTATAATGCTATAGTGAGCAACTTCTATCTTCTCAAATTCACGTAAATAGAACTAAAAACCAATATATTTATTATTTTATTATAGTATAAACCAACATTCCACAGTATAGACAAAGTAACTCCAGTTTTGGTGTATGTCTCCCAAAAAACAATAGTGGCAAACATTGTTTGAATAATTCCAATATGCCTGGAATGGGGCTATGAATTTCTTCTGTATTTATCTCATTTAATTCTTCCCCAGATCAATGAGGGAGGTTTTATTAGCACGCATGTATTCTGGAAGAGGAAAGTGAACTATTGCTGTAGCTAAATGTGGTCAGACTGACACAGTGGGTAAGTGGCTTATCCAGGTCAATCTGCCTCACTCCATCTTTAATACTTAACACCTTTGAGCAATAGGTAGGAATCATATCTTCTTCTAAATTGGTTTTCATTGTTCTCACCATGATTTTCGTGGACTTATTTCACTTGCTTTCTTCCAAAGGTTTTAAGCCATTGCCAGGTCAGGATCACTTGTTCAAGGTCACCATCCACTGCCCCCCCACCCTTAACCCAACACAATGTTGAGCTGAGACAGCAGGAAGTCCCTGACCCTCAGCCCGTCCAAGGGCTGCACTCGAAGGAAGAAGAAATGCATGTGTGCATCTGATAAGGTCTGAGTGCTAGCTAGAGAAGATGCCCTCTGAAGAAGAATCTGCTGTGTTTACCATTGAAATCCACAGGCGCAAGCCAAGATAATGGTTGCAGGGTCTGTGGACAGAAGTTCATGGAGATCATTGCCTGACAGGTCAGGGTAAAGGGCTCTTTCTTTCAAAATATGTGAAGGGGCAGGAAACGTGTGCACCAGGTGTTTTGTGTTCATGGCTGCCTGGGCAAGATAATGCTGTCTGCTCGATAAGAACATTGTGCTCTGCACATCAGCTTGTTTTTCCAGCAGCTATTTTCTGCTTATAAAAATGAGCATCACTGGCTCCCCACGTCTTCCCGCAAATCCCTTGAGCTACAAACAATAACAAAAGGTATCTTATATTTATACAAAGCTGTCTTCAGAGAAGCCCAAGGACCTGAACGAAGTTTTTTTTTTTTCTTCTTATATAAGAGTTCTTTATATAATCCCCCAGGGGGAAAGGAGCAGAGGGTGACAATTCAGTTAGGAATGTTGTCATTCCCAGCAAACAAAGAAGAAGAGCGAGGTCCTTCTGCACGACACATGGCCGGCTGGTCATAACCAGAACAGGAAGTCCCTCATCCTTGCTTCCTGTCCAAAGATCTGCACACTAGACCACATGTCTAAAGTGTCTTGTCAGAAATTAGAAAACCCAAGGGAGAAGACTGGATAAAAAAGATTGGGAAAGTGGTTAGGGAGAGAGCTCAAAGGATTGAAACACAGGTTCTGGTGTGAATAAGACCGGGGTTTGATCTCTGGCATTGTATGACCTCAACTGCACTATAGGATGCAGACCTGGTGGCCCCCAGCACTGCACGGAAGGAGACCCCAAAACCCCCATAATAAAGCAAAGCAAAAAAACTTGGAGGAGAAAATCTTTTCAAATCTCAGAGTTGCACAAGAGGTGCACCGCAGTTCTGCTGCATTTTATAGAAGGCTATTTTCACTGGTCAGGATACTGCTCTGTTTAAAGTGAGGATTTCCCCTTTACCTAAATCTAAGTGACCCTGGAGAGAATTTTTATCAACCTTTCATCAACTTTAACAGGAGTTGCAGTTGAATTACAGATTTCAGAGCTCTGGATGGTTTTGAGGGAAAGAACGATTTTAGCAAAGAGGATTCTGTAAATATTTATTGCATGTTTGAATACAAAGATGAATAAGGCAGGGGTTCTGCACCCTATCCAGACAGCAGCTAGTTGGGAATACAGCACAGAAAAGCAGATCCATGTGCTGAATGGATCTGACACTAGAAAAGAAGTCACTTTGGTCTATGAATTTGATTCAGGACTCCGGGGGACTGGAAGGTAGGTATTTCCATTGGGGCTTGAAGAATAAGTGGAAACATTTTTAGGGGCCAGCTTCTAGAGTGCCTTGACATGGTAGCTTTGTATTAAAATTCACCAAAGAGCTTTAAAAAACACCTCAACTCTGATTCATTGGATTAAACTGAGTTACATGTGTAGCCTGGTGTCAGTATTGAAAAGTGGCCAGGTGATTTTACTGAGTAATCAGCATAGACTATCAGACAAAGCTCCTAAGCTTTGCATTCAGACTGCCCATTTCTATGACTTTAGTCAAGGCCCATTGTGCTTCGGGCATGGTGTGCGCCTCCCACAGCTTCACCGTTGCTGCCCAATTCTACCTATTCCTGTGAAGAAACTCTGCAAGGGTCAAGCCCTCCTCTTGGCAACGTTTACTTGACTGAAAAACCCTGACTTGGGAATCAGGGAACTGAAAGTCCATTCTAGCTCTGCCCCTGAGGTGCTGGATCACCTACAGAGATGAAATAAAGATACTGAGAATAACTACTTGCTAGGTGCTGTGCCAGGAGCTCAACTCTTCTCCATGCCTCAGTTTCTTCTATCTACTCAGTGTCAAGATCAGTCTTGGTTTTATTAGGCCAGAACCAGAATTATTTCAAAGGAAAGAATAAAGCATAGTAGGAAAATGGATTAGACTGCTTAGAACAGGCCAAGTATTTGGAAGTAAAAATTGGTTTCACTTATAGATGTGTTTACTGGGTCAGGGTTTATAATATTGCTTATATTGTAATTATGTAAATAGGTAGTAAGAGTTTGAAATAGCTGCTTGAGCAATATGATTACTAAATTAGAATGATATAGAAAAATATGAGGATGGCCTATGCAGAAATATCATCAGATGCCTGACCAGGAGATAGATCCATTGTTGAGGCACTTGTCTAGCACTTACTCAGTCCAGGTTTGATCTGTAGCACCATGTGGCCACTGAAGCATCACCACGTGCCTGTCTGGAGACCCCAGCACTGATGTGTGGCCCAGGTAAACCCCAGTACTGCGGGGCCCGAGCAGCAATACACCCTCAAGGTCTTGCATTGAACTGCCACCATCTGGGTTGTTGAAGAATAACTTGTGGGATCCAGTCTCCTGAGCACCACTTGGGAGGCTCAAGGAAGCAAAAAATAAGATTAAAAAAAATAATAAATGGCATGCAGACTCACGAAGCCGTCCATATTGCCTTTTATATTACTTTTCTTTTACTACAATTTAAAAAATAAGCATGAGAAAAAGAATATGATGAACTCCTTGAAACCCTCCTGTTTGCACCACCCCAATCTCCAGGATGAGATTCAAAATTCTCAGAATCTCACTTCTCTGGGACCTTCTTTTATTTAGTACTATGCAATTCTGGTCTGCCATTTATTATTTTCAAGAGATGAGTAGGAAGATGGGGGTAGTTAAAAGCATCCT
Source organism: Sorex fumeus (assembly GCF_029834395.1). Lineage (NCBI taxonomy): Eukaryota > Metazoa > Chordata > Mammalia > Eulipotyphla > Soricidae > Sorex > Sorex fumeus. The sequence continues at coordinate 28,937,263 of NW_026606070.1, forward strand.
TTTGAGTTATCTACGTCTATGCTTGAATTGAATTGAGGCCCTTGAAATATACTTTTTATCATGGAATTTAACTTGGGGAGAATACCACCCAGAATACACAATGGTTCTGAGATCAAATAAGATGTTGCAGGTAAAACTCTTAAGTACAAATATCCTTGTTCACAGCAAATTGCTGGGATATAGCAGAAGTAAGGTGGCATCTCACTTCTCACCCTACCTTTTAAAGGCATAGTCTTTAATTCAGTTCCCAGCTTACACAGCACCATAAATACCTTGTGATAGGAAAGGTAATGAATCCAGCCTCAAGCAGAGTTTGAAAGAGCGGAGCAGTCATTTTTTATTGGTACAATCCATTACTATAGAAATAAGTCATGGGAGGAGAGGGTCTGCGTGTTCTACACGCACACACACACACACACACACACACACACACACACACACACACACATCCCCTTTAGTTTCTTCCTCTTTCATGATATTTTAGGCCTGGAAAGTCAAGACAGGAGGAGGCAGAGCCTGGTTAGAATGTACTTTCAAGGATTAAAACAACACTGAGGTCTCAACGCCACTAAAATCAGCAGATAGAAACTCAGGTTCAGCTGTAGCACAAACAAATGGGTACATAACTGAGAAGGTTGTAGAAAAAAATGTAGTACCCAGAAAGAAGGATTGGTGGTCAGACACTGAGACACTGGAGAGAAGGCCCAGGTCATCAGCAAATAGCAAACAAATAAGCGACTCCTTGGGTCTTAATTGTTTCTGAAACAGGGTAGGAACAATGGCATCATCAAGAAAATGATTCATTTCAGGAAATACCTACTAATCAATTACTAGAGCTTCTGTGTAATCATTTTCCCAGATTTATAGATGGTGATTGTGCAAATGGATCATTGATTCTAGATTGAGATAAGCAGCAACACTGGCAACCTAATCTACTCACTCCAAGTTGCTACAAAGAAATTAGCTGGTTTTTTCATGGAAGCCAGGGCATTACAAAAGAGTGAAAAGAAACCCATTCATCATGGAGGAGCGTCACATAAGCTCAGTCTCCTTGGAGCATTCAGCTATGCTGAGAAGATGTTGATGGAAAAGGGGATAATGATCCATAAATAGATGTATGGGAATGAAAAGGGGGGGGCGGGTAGCTGATGGGAAGAGCCCAGAGAAGAAGCCTCATGAGATGCAAAGGGAAAATAAATGTTTTTAAAGTGTCAAACTGCAGTTTTTAAAAGGATAAACAGAACGTTGCAAAGAGTAGCATGGTGGAGTGTTGTTCCTTTATTGTTGTGGCTGTTTCTGGAAGAAAAACCTGATTTGAATTTGTATGGTTGAAAAGAAAGTGTGTGTGAACAATGTAGCCCCACCTAGAACTATGCTGCGGACACAATAGTTTTTCAGGAAAGAAAAAGCAAGGATGCCTGGAAATAGCTGCATCTAATCAGCCTCCATCCCAAGCAATCAACTAAAGTCCAGGAAATTCCGTATATAACCAGAAGAATAGACATCCTGAAGTAGCTGGCCACAGTTAAGATTAGCGGAAACAGACCCCCCATCGGAGTTAGAAACAAAGAACTAAAGGTGAAGAAACCCTTGCAGGTCCCAGTGCCCTGCTTCTGGGAAGGTGATGGCCATGGGGGACAAGAAGGATGGGAATTGAGACAGAGGCAGTTGCCATGGCGGTGGTGACAGCCCTTTGTTCCATCTCCTGCTTCAACAGCAGCCCAAAGCCATAAATTTCCCCTGGGGGAGTAATGAAAACAACAGTGACCAGGGCTCCACATAGCCTCCTGACTTATCCCAACAACCCTTAAAGTGTTTGTTGGCATAGCCTTGGTTTATGATGAATACTTTTGGGGTCTTATTTAAGAAAGCCTTCCTTACTCAAAGGTTAGAAAGATGTCTGCCTATATTTTCTTCTGAAAAATAAAAGTTTTCCTCTATCAACATATTTCTTCTTTTTCCCTAGGACCAAAAGAGAGGGGGAGGAAAGCACACACCAAGAAGAAAAAGGTAAGTTTCACTTCATGAAAGTTGTTTACCAAAATATCTCATAGTAAAAAGTTAAGCCACAAATTTTGAAAAACGTCCTGTCATCACATCTATAAAACAACTAGAATTCAGAATATATAATGTGTACTGTCTGTCAAAAATGTCCAAAAGCCAAACCATGCAATTTACAAAGGAAATAAAAGTGACCATACAGTTTATAAAAAATAGTGCAGTTTAATTAGCAATCAGAAATGTGAAACTTAAATCATAATGAGATATTATTTTCTTTTCTTTAAATGGCTAAAAACTTATGAAGTCTAGACAATATTAGGCAGTAGTGAGGTTGCAGAAGAATAGAATCTTGTGTGCTATTTCTAGACTATAAAACAGTGCAACTTTTTGGCAAAACCATGTGGCACCCAATAACACAGGTCGATATTACACTTTTATGGACAAACAAGAATAGAATCTATGTATTATTTATAGACTATAAGACAGTGCAATTTCTTTGGAAAACAATATGGCACTTTGTAACATAAGTAGAGATTACATTTTTACGGGAAAATCATTGCATTTTTGAGTGTACTCTAGACTTTAATAAGACTGTTGTCAAAGCATTGTCCATATTAGCAAAATCACAGGCAAAATTGAGCACATATTGTTTGGCTATATCTACCTTGTAATTTTTTTTTTCCTTTTTGCCCACCCAGCAGTGCTCAGGAGTTTTTCTTGCCTCTGTGCTCAGCAGTGACCTCTGGCTAGGGGTACCATATGTGGTGCTAGGGATTTGAACAGGGTTGGTGGAATACATAAAAAAAACATTTTAAACTCTGTACTATGCCCCAGGTCTAATAGCTTACATTTTTAAAAAAAGAAGCAATAAAATGAGTAAACATTTAATTTGGAAACTGTTATGTTTTAAGGAATGCTATTGGATTGGAATTGGGGAAGAGGATGGTGTTAGCTTCATTCCTAATGTTAGGATTTTTCAGTTGGTCTGTGAATTTTTACATATATTGCATAAATTCCAGTGGAAAGGTGTGTCACTTTGCACATGAATGTTGTATATAGGAAATCTATTTTAGAACATTTTCCATGCAAAATATTGAGGATTGTTCTAGAGCAAGTCTTTTTGATGTAAAATTGGAAATATCCTTCCACTTTGACTAAATAAAATTTACACCAAACTGAGTTTTCAACAGTTGCCATTTTGAATTATTATTTAAAAGATACAATACTTAATTTTTGTTACCTATGGACATTATAACCTAGCACTACTCAGTAAAACCCTATTCTGTAGCTATTTCTATGTTTAATGGGTGTTTTTTTTTCCTCCAAAATGATTTTAAAGTTATCAAGATAGCAAGATTTTCTTTTCCTTTTTTTTAAATTTTTGGGCCACACCTGGCTCAGGGCTTACTCCTGGCTCTGCACAGAGAGATCACTCCTGATAGAAGACCAGATGAGGCGTTGGAGATCAAGCCTTTGTTGGGCAGATGCAGGACAACTACCCAAGCCAATGTACTATATTTCCAGCCCAAGATGGCAAGATTCTCTAAGTTCTTGTTTTGTTCTTCCTTGATGTCCAAACCGTGACATATTAAGAACTTAATGGTTTTTCATTTTATAAAAGTTTTAAATTTTTTGTCAAAGAAGTACAGAGAAGCCCCATGTAACCTTCACTTGAATTTCCCCCAATGATTACTATGGAGTAATGCCAAATCTAAGAAATTTAAATTAGTGTAATGAATACTATTAACTTCTTTACTGTCTGTCATATATACATATATATAGATTCAAATAACAAAAATGAAAGAAAATGAAATAATAATAATGAAATAAAATGAAATAATAACAAAAATGAAAAAAAACTCACTTCCTCCCCCATCATTAACCTCTGACAACTGCTAATATACTTTAAATATTTATATTTTGTCACTTTGAAAGTGTTACATAATAGAGTGATATAGTATAAACTTCTGAGATTGGCAAAGTACCATACAGCTGTTAGGTCACTTTTTAAGATTCTCTTCTTCAAATTCTGTTTTTAATCAGTGCATCAGACTATTTAAATTTAACGTTATTGTCTATGTGCTAAAGCTTAAATATGTACCTTTATTTTGTTTTCAGGCTGTTTTCTTTTTGTTCTTCACATGGATTAATTCTGTTGTTCTGTCTTCAGTTTCACTGATTCTTTGCAGGATTGTTCAAGTCCTCTGTTTCTTTTTCAGTTTTAATTTCTTTTAAAAAGTTATTCATGTTATATAAGTTTTCCATTGTATTTAATATCCTGTTTGTTCTAAACATTTTTTACAAATTTTACACATTTTAAGCTCTTATAAATAACATATTATTCATTATTCAATTTAACTATTTGACTTTTAACTAGGGAGTTTACACACACGCATATACACTCATTGTAATTTCTGGTTTGACTCATTTTCCATTTATATTGTCATAATTTTGATACTGTGTTAGACTTTGGTTCTTTGAAATGAATTTAAATTCTAAAGTGGTAAGACATACACTATTACAATATAAATGAGAAAAATAGGTGATAGGAGTTGGAAGAACACAGTGAAAGCATTACCACTGAGCCCAGCTCTCATACAGCATCAAGGTTGGAAATGGCAAGATGGCAGCTGACCAAAATGGGTCATGCCATACTGATAGGAACATAAACACAGGGGGAAGATGGAGTGTTCTATCTTTTTGAAATTTACCTTTCAGGTGTTGACAGAGCCTTTTTCCAAAGGAAGGGAAATAAGAGCTCAAACTATTATCTGTTTAAAAAAATAAAGAAATTATTCTTTCCAGTTACCATTCACAAAAGCTGTTATAGTTTAGGATCAGTTTATTTGCTGACTATACCAGAACAATTAGGGTTTGATAATCCATTGTGTGAACTTTTCTACAGTTGAAGGACTTATCTGACATCACTGCTGGTAATTTACCTTTTCTCTTAGTTACTCAGTTCTTATATCAAGAGTTCAGATCCAGTTTTCTCAGATCTCATCTTTCTACAGTTTAGCAAAGATTCCATGATGGGTTTTTCAAAATCAAGCCATAAAAATTTTAAATCTGAGCCCATATGGTAGAATTAATACCAGATACTCTCGGACTCTTTTAATCCACTAGCAAAGAAAATCTGCCTTGCATCTTTGTAACAGTATGGAATTTTCTTCTACTCAGCAACTTTCCTCACTTTGTTAGTGACAAAACCTAATTGGATTTATCTTTGTGTGACCCAACATGATGGACAAACCTTTTGGCAAGTGGACTGTGTTTATTTATGGGGTTTAAAGTATGGGTCATAGACACCACTAGAGACTAAATGTCCATTGGGAATCCTTATCCCACTCTAGCTGTTTATTCTAAAAACAAAACTGTCATCAATGACTTTGGAAAACAGAACCTGGAGCGTTAAGGATGTTGTAGCAGTTACATGATATTACAGCTAAACTGACTATGCTCAGTGGTGTTAATTGGGGTCAGCTTTCAACATGCTTTTGAGATCCAAGATTGCTGCAACTACAACTTAAGTCTCTTACAGACTGAATATTTATCAATAGTCCAACTTGGTCTCTATTCTTCAGTTAAGTCATTTTTCCTCAAAATTGACACATAATTTAAATTTGGATGTCATTCATATCTTGTGTTGAGTGATTTCTAGTGAGCCTTTTATACCTAAAATTCTTGACTGAAAGATGTTTCAGATCTTGAATCTAACACTTTGTAAGTGTGTGACCTCGAGGAATTTATTCAAACTCCATTATAAAACTTCATTTGTAAAACTGAGAATATGTTGTTCACCGGTAGGATTTGTTCTGAAGATTCAAAACAATACCATAAAACACCCAGCATGGGATCTAGCTGAAAGTAATGCTCAGTATAAAATAGTTTTTCTTATTTTCTTATTGACAGGGGCCCTATGTCTTCATCTCTGTCAAGTATGGGTTGTTCACTTAGTGCCAAAAAGAGAAAGATGACCGATTTAGTTTTAAAATTGTGGAAAAAAGCATCTCTTATTAGTCAAGTGGGAGAGTGGGCAGACTCATTTTCTATACTCATATCTTCTCAGTCTTTGCAAACACTATTAAATATTCAGAGGTGTAAAACAAAGAGAAGATGAGCAGAATAAGAGACAGATTGCAATGATCCTATTACTTGTTACATCAGTAGGCCCTCTATTTTTACAACCAAGTCCTTAACTCCTGATGATGGTACCCATATCTTGATTGCCTACAGCTTATCTGCTACTCACACCAAGACCTATGATATCACTTGGTTTTTTGCGCCAGATATGGGGTCCTAAAACACTAAGGGGTGCTGGGTAGAGTATGGGGGTGCAGAAAGAGCCATTAAAAAGGACTTGAGGAAGGACCCAGCTACTGTGCAAGAGTTGAAGCAATGCATCAGACAGTATCTCTCTCCCCAGACTGCTCAGGCAATCTAGTGGGTGAGACAGACATCACTCAGAGAATGCCACTCCCCAGAGGTAAGTGTCAGAGAGGCATCAGTGTCAGTGTAGGTTCTAACTGACCTTTTCACTAGTTCAGAAAAAGGATCCTCAGTGCTGAGAAATCAAGGTGCAACTATGACTCCAGCTGAAATAGGTGACAAGCGTGTGTACATGTGTCTGTGTCCCTATGTGCTTAAAGAGAATGTAGCTCTGTGTGTGTGCTGTGTGTATGTGGCGTGGGGGCTGATGGGGGGGGGGGAGAGAGAGAATGTTATACTATGTTAGGAAGATATCAAAGGAGCAGTATTTGGAAGGGCTCCTGGTGAAAAGTTGTATGTATTGCAAACTTTGGAGATGAGAAAAACACAGAATATCCAAGAAACCATTTGCATAATTGCACTTGGTGTCTCTCTCTTGTCTGGAAAGGGATTCTGTCACTGACAGAAGCTTCTCTGGGGCATGCAGAGCAATGGGGTGGCAAGACTCCCCTGAGAGAGCCAGATGTTTTTCTCACGATTTATCCTAGAATTCCTCTTTCTCCATCTCCTTCCTCCATCATCTTTCTTTACATTCCTCCTGCGTTTCACATGCTGCTCATGAAGCTTTGCTGTAGTAGGGGACTTAGAAGCGGACTTATCAGTGGAGTCTGGGGTATATCCTTTGACCTTACTCACACTGGCAATCCAATTGCATACCCTTTTGAGCCCCTCACCACCCCTGCCAATTTGACCTTGGACCCTCATACTTAAGGGTTGATTTTGTTTTTTTGCTGGCTTCCTTCAAAAGCATTTTTCTTTTCTTCCTGCACTCAGTTCTAATTCTGGACTTCTGACTGGAAATATTCTATAGTCATTTTACAGGGACTAGAAAGAGAGTTCAAAAGCCACCATTCACAGAAACACCTCAAAAGCAAGTTCATCTCTCTCTTCTCCCCCTTACTCTCTCCATCTCTACCTCTCTTCCTCTGTCTCCCTCTCTCTTCTCCCTTTTTCCTTCACTCCCACTCCCATGGCATATAAACAAATTTCTTGTCTATTCCTCTCTTTGACATTGAACACTTTTATAATGTTTATTGCTAGTGTCTCTGTCACTCAACCTTTCTGGGTGAAAGTCTTTCTGAAAGTATAGCTAATATTTATGGAGGACTTAATATTCTCTCGAGGTTTTATGCATGTATAAGCTCATTCAACCCTCAGAAAAAGTCACGTGAAGTTGATATGATTGTATCTGTGTTTTTAAATGAGAAAATGGAGGGTCAGAGGTGTAAAGTAATTTTCCCAATCGCACCAGCTACTGTGCAGCATAGAATTCAAATCAGATTGAACTCAAAGTTCTATGTATTTTCTTTTTATTTTATGATTTTTTCCTGGCTATAAAATGTTTGTCGCTAAATGTAGAAAAATTCCGATAATATGGGGGGAAAGGCAAACAATCCTATATTACTGATTTAATATTAACTATTTATAATTTGGTTTTATCTTTATTTTGTGCAATCCACAAATGCACGCTTATAAAACTGTCATACCTATATACATGCTTAGGTTGAAGGCATGAAAATGCAATAACTGGATTGAGAAACAGTTTTCATATAACATGAAAGATATATCTGACATATAGCAATCAGTTAGTTGAAGGCTACAATGCAATAATTTGATAAAAGTATTGTAAAATGACACAGTAAGATTAGTTGCCACAATTGTGGCTTCACACAGATACCACTTTGTGGTCAAAATATTTAAGTTCATTCTTAGCATTCTGCAAATATGTAATACAATATTGTTAATTATAGTCATCATGTTATACATTAACTCTTCAGAACTTATTTATCTTACAAATGGAAGTTTGTACCTTAGACCAATATCTCCCATTTTCCCCAACCCCCATTCCTTAGAAACTATTTTCATACTATTTATTCCACAAGTTTGTTGAGTAGGGGAGGTTTAGAACATACAAGACAGTGTTCAAGGCTTGCTCCTGGTTCTGTGCTCAGGGATTATTCCTGGCTGTGCTTGGTGGACCATATGCATTTTTGGATTAAACCAGAATTTTCAACATACGAGGCAAGTACCTTAAACCCTGCACTACCACTCTGTTCGAAGTTTGGCTTTTCAAAATTTCAGGTATAAGTGAAATCATATGTAGTACTTTTCTTATTGACTTATTTCATTTAACTTGTAAAGTTTTATGTACATGCATATTCTATTCATATTATATAGCATTGATATGTCTGTACATAGTACACACATACATGATTTTCTATAGGAAATTGATCTTGGAAAAGTTAGATTCTGCCTCTTACACTCCTATCAGGTATATATAAAATATATATCCGTTAAAGCCAACAGCTAGCTATCTACAATTATTTTTCATATTTTATTAATAATTTTGTCATTGTTTAGATTAATAATTTTTAAGTTACTATTAAATAAAATATTTATTTTGTCCTCCCTGGTGGGAGCCAGTTCCAGTAATACCCAGCCAAGCATGCTGTCAGTCCCATGCTCAATCCACACAATGGGGTGCTGCGTGGCCCAGTGGTGTTGGTGCTGGGGGCCATGCTGGTGTACTTGGGAGGGCATGGGATGCTGGGGACCAAACCTTGGGTCCTGTCCATGCCAGACACGCACGCCGACTCTGGAGCTATCTCCTCAGTCCCAAATAAAATCTTTTTTCAAGTGTTCATTGTTCTTCAATTTCTCTTTCATATTCTTTTCTTTAGAACAATTGTTGGAAAACTACAGACCACGGATCAAATCTCATTGACGGTATGTCTTTGTAAATAAGGTTCCACTGGAGTAAATCCGATGTTCTTCTTCTCCTTCTCTTTCTCTTTCTCCTTCTCCTTCTGCTGCATCTGCTGCTGCTACTCAAACTCAGGGCCTCACACACATGAGACATGCATCCTACTGCTGAGCTGCATGCCTCATCACTGACCTTTACTTTATGCATTTGTCGATTGTTGCTTTCATGCCTTTCTGCAGAATTGGGTATTCTTGACAAAAATGAAACATCTGTAAAATCCAAACTATTTTCTAAATGGACCTTTGCAAAAAAGCTTGCCCACCCCACTCTAGAAAACAGACGGTTATATTTTTTCACCTCCTAACCCCTTTGTCTTGAACGTGCTATACTTTCCCCATATGTCACCAGTTGATTTTTTTTTTTTCAGTAAGAGCGAGGTCTCTAGATTAGGTGCTTGCCAATAAGCAGGATGCAGGGATTTCCCTCCATTGTTCTTGCTGACCACTTGCCATCTGCCTGAGTTCCTTCTCAGGTCTACAAAAGTGTGATTGTACAGTTTGCTGCTAATTCTCAGTGTCCAGGTGGTACTTGTGCCATCCAGCTCTGGGTTTCTAAGAAATAATTTTATATCACCAGGTACCTTTGGTTTTACTGATACAAACCATTATTAAAAATATTGTTATTTCTACTACTTTTGAAAGGCAATGCTATCTGAATCTTGTTGGATTTTACCTCTTCTTGAGTGCCATGCTGATAGACACAACGGACCTTAGTTAAGAGAAGTTTATTGCTGTGACAAATAAGGGAGACAGGGACTCTCGTGCCTCAAAGCACTGCCTTCCTGAGTGACATTTATAGAAAATTTATAGCTCAGAACATAAGAAGGCAGACAGCAGACTGCAGAGGTCCCACTTTCATTGTCCAGATGTTGAAAGCTATTTCATTTTAGAGGCCACACCTGGCTGTTTTCAAGGCTTACTCCTATCTATTTGCTCAGAGTTAATTCCTGGAAGTGCTCAGGGGACCATATGTGTACCAGGGATCAAACTTGGTCAGTGCAAGGAAAGTGTCTTCCCCCTGCTATACGATCACTCTGACTAGAAATTTAAAGCAAACCGCCCTCGACCACAATCCTTTTATTAGTTACCTTGTTTTCTATTTAAAGCTCTTTCTGAACCTGCATTGGTTCCCAGATATGTTATGATATATAACCACAAGTTTGAGAAAGAAAGGGGAAATTCCCAATATGGAGCTTCTAGCATGCCAATGAAGTGGAGTGTCCTAGCTGGTCATTTTGACGGTTTGTGTTGAGTCTGGACCAGTGTGTTCAGTTCATTAGCGATGTCAGATTGGTGCCATGCAGAAGTTCCTGGAATGAGAGGTATGAACTTGACAATAGATCACTCTGCGCAAATTCTGTACTGGCATCTACAAGGTTTGGGTTAATCAATTATTATAAAGTAATATGGTTTTCTTCTTTTTAATTTTCTCACTCCAGAATCCTGAGATATTATTATATCTTACAGTAATATTGAATCATTTTCAGAAGCATGGCTTCCAGAACCAGATTGCTTGTTAAAATAGTCTACTGCTTGTGAGCAGTATGAATTTGAATATTTTTCTTTGTGCCAGTTTCTCACCAACTCAAAAATCACTGAGATCATTGTCTTCTTTACAAAGGATATGAAAGAGACAGTTGGTGCTCAGCTGAGATATCAATGAGTTTCCCAACATTTCCCAGTATCTCTTGCTGCGACTGAAGTCATGTGATCAGCTCTAGCCAATGGGCTGAGAGTAGAAGTATTTTATGTATCATTTCAAAACTAAGGCAATTCATTGCTGATTTGCTTTCTGCGCCCTTCTTCTCTACCAGAGACTTTGAGTGGATCACAGATGGAGCAAACCTGAATCCTTGAATTACCAGACAGAGGAGAGTCTTTGGTTACTCAGATGAAAGTCTGCATGAGCATGCAATTCATTTGTGTAATTCTTACTATTAAGATTTTGGACCTTCCTTCCTTCCTTCCTTCCTTCCTTCCTTCCTTCCTTCCTCCCTCCCTCCCTCCCTCCCTTCTTCCTTCCCTCCCTCCCTCCCTTTCTTCCTTTCTCTCTTTTGTTCTTTTTTTCTCACACACGTGGTGCTCATACCGGTCACCAAGAAATAAATCATGGTCAACCTCCAGCAAAGCAAGCACCCTACGCACTATACTATTTCTTCAGCCCCTGTATCCTTTCTTTGTAAACCACAATATAGTTTATGCCATTCTTACTAGTTCAGGTTCATTCTAATTAACTCATTAAAGTTCTGGAATGAATGTCTATCATATTTAAGTAATTTTTAGACTGTGTCACAACTATTCCTATGGAAAGGACCAGCCTTTTTTTGTTATTGTTTTGGGATACCCACCTGTGCTCAGGTCTTACTCAAACATCTCAGTGTCAGGGAATCAATCCTATTGGGGTTCAGGGGGATTCTATGTGGGGCTGGGAGTGAAACCCAGATCAGCCATGTGCAAGGCAAGTGCCCTAACCACCAGGAGCACTGGCATTCTTGACCTGAATTCTTATTTTTCACATATTTTTTGTCTACTCTTTTCCTTACTCAAGTTATGAAGAACTAGCCGATTAGGATGCATTTCTACATATACAATTGCAAGTGTGTGTATACACACTTCGGACCCAGATTGTTTTAGACAAGTAATAGCCTCTAAATAAATCTAGAAACTTGAGATTGGAATGATAATAAACACTTCTTCCTTCGTTCCAAAAGACCGTCATCCATGTAATGAGTTCTACTTAGACAATGTGTTTCTAAGAAATAGAAAAGAATCTATGTTGTAAGCTAAATCTAACTAGCTTCCTTCTCTGTGTTCTCCATGGCATCTCTGTTTTCTGAGGGAAAGCATGGTCAAACTACCATTTTGTTATTCAATATAGTTTTGCTTGCCTTATAGTTAGAAATTTCTTCCAGATTCTGCTGTAGAAAAAAGTTAAAATTTAGTTTTTTAAATCTTTTCGTGTCAAGCATTTTCATTTTTTATTCCCCTGAGTCTCCATTGGCTCTTGTTTTGGGTCTTCACTGGCATTCATTTGCTCCTGCCTCTCACACAGATTATGATTAGTCTATATTTCGTCAGAGGGGACACTGGCCAACTGAGCCCCAAGGTATGTGCAAAGGCAGCTGAAAGCTGAGAGACATGGAATGTCACTAAAGGATAGCATTTATCTTCTGTTCTCAAGATGTACTGGAGATTCCCAGAGACCTATAAGGGGGGGTGAAGAGGAAGTAGAACCATGATATTTGAGTGAGGGGGGTTTTGCAGTCAGAAAAAAGCTGACGTTTCAATGTGATCTCATTTGCACCCACATGCAGAATGTGTGATCCTGCACTCTTTCAGGAATTATCTTATTCTGTAGCAGAAAAGCCTCAAACTTTCCTTTTCAAAGGATTGTCTTGATCCTTTCATTGACATTGTCCCAAATAGAGACTTAAAAGAAAAAAACAAAAATCCAATGACAAAGACTCTAGAAGCTTAATCCTCTATCTAAACATTTAGTTAGAAATTTACTCAATTGGAAAAACAACAAAACTAATTCACTTCTTTCATTCTCAATTCTCTTTTTTTGTAATATTACAAGTTGTGGAGAAAATTAAATTAAGTCAGATCGAACACATTTGACACAGTTTTTCTTCTTTTAAAACGGTATTAATGCCTTTATGATTTAGTATCATCAAGTCACCCAGAGACTTTTTTTTCCATAAAAGAGTAGTTTCATGCCCTTTTCTGACAAAGCTTTTGATGGTTGTCCTTGGGGTCCCAGGCACTAATTTGAAACCTAAATGTATTTTATTGTTATTTAGTTATTGAATTACTGTGTTACAATACTGTTAATGTTGGTTTCATGTGTAAATAATTCCAACACCACACCCATCACCAGTGTACCCATCACTCTTCCCAAGAACCCCTGGACCTCTCCCTTCCAATACTGCCCCACCAACTCACTTCTGTGAATCAATTCTCCCATTGTGTTGTCTTGTTGCTAACTTGCTATCTTTATGGCCCACATCTGACAGAGATCATTCTGTATCTATTCCTTTCCTTATAACTAACTTTACTTAGCATGATATCCTATAATTTAGAATGTTGTGGCAAACTGCCGGATTTTGTCTTTGAGCTTCATAATATTTCACTCTGTTTATGAATCATAGCACCTTGATCCATTCATCTATATGTGGGCATTTGAGTTGTTTCCATATTTGAGCTATCGTACTAAGTACTGGGATGAACATAGGTGTGCATATCCTTTTGAATTAATGCTTTTGTGTTTGGAAGATAGATGCCAAAACATAGTACCACTGTGTTGTACGGGAGGTCTATTCTTTTCTTTTTTTAAAAAAAATCCCCATCTTTTTTTTCCATAGGGATTGAAACAGATGATATTCCCACCCCAATCCTAATTTTTTTTTTTTTGCTTTTTTGGGTCACACCCGGCAGTGCTCAGGGGTTACTCCTAGTTCTGCACTGAGGAATTACTCCTCGTGGTGCTCAGGAGACCATATGGGATGCTGGGATTCGAAGCCGGGTCGGCCACATGCAAGGAAAAAGCCCTACCCGCTGTGATATCGCTCCAGCCCTCCCAATCCTAATTTTAATGAATTGGATTTACCCTCTTTTTCAGGTCTGTGCCTTATAGACCCTAACTGATTAAACACAATCTCTTTCATTTTGATAAATTTCCAGAAAACCATTCTTTAACAAAGCAGATAGTTTCTCTCCCTTCTTTTACGTAGCCTTTGCGAGTAAGAATCAAATCCTCTAATTTAATCTTGTCTGACACTGCTTTTTTTCTGAGTACATAGAGAGCTCACTGCTGCTTCTGTTTCTCTCCTGCTCTTGGAGAATTCATCAATCTCATTAAGGTCTGTGATCCCAAATTCCTGTGTTATTTAACCACTGTGGTCAGTGATTGAACTCCATTTCCCATTCTTGGACTTTGGACTCATGTGGGTCCCTTTAACGATTGAAAATGGTGAAACCATTTTTTGGGGATATGTACCAAAACATTTGTGTTCATAGCTTGGTTATAGACTCACTTGGAGGGCTGAGGGTGGGTGTTTGAGGGTGGGGGTAAGTTTAAGTTTTTTTGTTTGTTGGTTGGTTGATTTTATAGTCTTCTATCCAACATCTCCAAACCAGATTCTTAAACTCCAGGAAAGCAGAGCTCCAATTCCTGATTTAAATGACAAAGATAGTCAAAATATGGAGTATTTCTAAAGCATATAGAAGGACCATTCTCTCTTATTTTGTTATGTTGATTTTTCTAGAAAATGAGTCGTTACCACAATATTTCTAATTTATGACAACATTTGATAACTTTTTATCCCTTTTAAGAGTTAAATACCCAGTGTTTTATATTCTAAATTGAATCACTGGTCCTCTCTGGTACTTTCAGGAAAATGATCCCATATGGCACATCTCCTTACAGTTCTTAGTGCAGCAAAATACTTAAAAATTAGTAACTGGTGAATCATTGTTTTACAGCTTCTGTGAACAGCATCATAATTTTTCTGAAGGACTTTTAAGCATCAGAGCTTCCTTCTTTATCTCTAAAGTTGCTTGTCTGTGTTTTGAAGTTACTTTAAGGATCATCTTTCAGAAGGAAAACAGCCTAGTGAATAACCACTTCTGAGTATGTTTACCCAGAGTGCAGGCTGAGGACACTATTTGGTATGAAAAAACAATTAATTTCATGGGTATTAAGCTTGTAGTCCCAGAATTCTCCTTCAAGGTTTGAGAGTCTTGGACCACTGTTGAACAAGAGGATATTGAAGCCAGTGTTCCATCTGCAAAGCAAGAGGCTAGATTAAATATTGCTGGATTTGTTTTCTGAATAAATATTTTGAAACATCTACCCTTCACTTTTCATCTTTTCACCTGCACACCTGATTAAACATCTATAAAATTAGCCACAAAGTTTGAGTACTCACCACAATGAGGACCAGATGAAGTTGTACCTTCCTGGAGAAGGGAGTGTTGTATGGTAGAAGAACAGCATATTGGACGCCTAGGAAAAGGAAGATAAATGGGTCAGCCAGAAATGCTGCTCATGTGGAGTGTGGGGAGGTCATTCTGGAACTTTCTGGTCAAACTGGAACTTTCCCAGTTTCTGGACTAAGTCAAGCAGGTTCAGATTGAGTCAAGAGCACATAAATTCTTCTGGTAAGTGAGTCAATTATTAAGTAAATACAGAAACTATGCATGGGCCTGGAGGTTAAAGGTTAACAGGCAGGTTTTCAAAAACAGTTCTATCACACACACACACACACACACACACACACACACACACACACACACACCCTTATCCCATTAAAATAAGAAACTGGTTCAAGTGAATTGAGGCATTATTAATTGAAAACCTGTTTTGTTAAGATATGATTGGGAGCGTGAAGAAAGCTAAAAACTTTAGATACAATTTTAAAAACTGTATAATTTTAAAACTATATATGATTGTATATTGCACATAGCAGATATTAGGAAATTCACTGTGTATAGGTTGATATTCTTGAATAGATAGGAGTTCTATAGATAGTGGTTCAAGGAAGAAACTTGTCTTTATCTTTACATTCCTCATATTGGGTTTAATTAGATTGTATTAAATAGGAGTGATTTTAATTCAATTCAGTGTCATAGTTCCATTGTGTGGTCCGTGGGTCTCCGGGGATTGGCGGGAGCAGGCAGAGGATCTCTGTTCCTGGGTCCCATTGAGCCTGGAGTCCAAGGTCACAGAGTTCCACTTTACTTGGTTCTGTGGGGCTTCACTCATGAGTGAGGCTCATCCCGAACGTCCGGAAAGTGGCCTGAAGCATGTCATTTTTCCATTGTTGTTCATGAAAAATGAACTAGTCACTGACATTCTATTTGCTCTCAACGGAACGAACTTCTCCAAATACTGCAGCTATGTGTACCTGGGTCAAGAACTCAACATGAGGAACAACTTGGCACCAGAACTGCACATGAGGAAGAGAGCAGCATGGAACACCTTCAAGAGCATTGAAGAAGTTATTAAGAGGACGAAGAAACTCCAGCTCCAGGCACATCTTTTTGACTCCGCCGTTCTTCCTGCACTAACATACGCCTATGAAAACAGGATGAGAACGCTATTTGGGTCTCCCAAAGAGGAATCAAAAGAGCTATGCTTGAAATATCACATTTCACTCAAGTGAGAGAAGGAATCCGGAGTTCCGACCTCTGTTGACGATCAAGAATCAGGGACGCTGTCTTGTTTGTCAAGGCATCAAAAATCAGATGGGCCGGACATGCAATGCGATTTAGAGATGACCACTGAACTAGAGCTGTTACCGACTGGATTTCACGGGACATCAAAAGAACGCATGGTTGCCCACTCATGAAATGGTCAGACTTCTTCATCAAAACCCTGAACAATCGGTTTGAGGCTCTTCATATTCCTGGAGCAAGCAAATGCCATTGGGCTACACTAGCACGCAACAAGGACAAATGGAGACGTTACTGGCACCTGCTCGAGCAAATCGATGATCAACAGGATGACAAGTGATTTCCATTGTAGTTATATATCAAGTATGTAGAGAAAAATCAATGAAATTGGTTTTAACGCCAAGAATTCTATATAATAAGTATACCTTTACATTGAGAAAAATGAGAAAAATAACATTCATAACAAGATAAAATTAAGATATATGTCTTAAGCAGCTAGAAAAATGCAACTTCTAGTTTCACCAAGAAAGTTAGATAAATTTGAAATGGATTAGTAAGTATTGCCACAATTACAATAACAATAGCAAACACTAGGAGTAGAAACACTATTTCAATCATTTTATATATTAATGCATTTCATGTTATCATGAAATACTAGATATATTGTTACTCCCCTCATTTTACAGTTACATTTGTTGCCCGAGGCCGTATAACCAGTTGGATTTGATCAATGCACTGAGGTTCTAAACTCTGTGTGTGAATCCTCATTTAACTTCTTCACTATGGTACTGTAAAATGAGCTGGAATAATTTTAGGAAAACAATAGTATAAAATTATTAGCATATTCTATGTCATCTGGAATATTTGGGGGAGATTCATAAAGGAGATACCATGAAAGTTGAAGTGAGGAATTGACTTTCAGCAGACCAGAAAAGAAAGAAAACAACGTAGCATTGTCTTTAGGGAGCAAATAATCTATTTGAAGGAGACAACACATAAGACAACACATATTTCTTCAATAAATGAAAAAAAGATGAACATTACATAGTGACAAAAGAAAGGAAGGGGGAAAAAAGGGGGACAAACATGGGTAAGGGTGTGAAAGTTGAAACAGGCTTTCTAGAGAAATCCTCTGTGAGGTGACTTGAGCAGAGTTGAGGTGAGAACCAGGTGACTATTTGAAGGAAGAACATTCCAAGAATAGAGAAGAGCAAGTGAAAAAGCCCTGAAGTAGAAGCACGCCTGGAATACCTGAGGAAGACAAGTGACTAGAAGGAGAGAGAAAGAGTGTATAATTAATAGAAGACTGAGTACAAGGGTGATCATGCAGTTCCATTCTAGTTATGACAACTTGGCTTTTACTCTTGCTTTTTCTACTGTGGAGTAAGAAAAGGATGAACAGGCTCTAGGACTCTAGTTCATTCCTTAAGGAGAATGGGTCAGGAGCAGGAGGGTAAGGTAGATGGCAAAGGCAGAAGCTTGGAGACCTCTTCCTGGTCAAGATGATGTTCCATTTGAAGTATATCGAATATTCTAAGAGGTGAAATACAGAATTAAAGAGAAAGAGAGAGGTCATAAAGAGTAAACTGGATTTTGTGTGAATATAGTAGGGAAACTTCTTTTTTTCATAGTGGTGAAAGGAGAGTTCAGGGGTTCACTTTGATGAAATGGGTGACACTGTCTATCAGACACTGAGAGAAATCTAAGTTAGGAAGACAGTGATAAGATGAGGAGCTCAGCAATGACGTCGGATCTAGCAAGTGGTTGGTATTAAAGTCAGTGACAGGATGTGACATCTAGAAAGAGATTGACACTTGACACTTGACATCCTGTTACTTATCAATTTGCTCAAGCGGGTGCCAGTAATGTCTCCATTCATCCCTGTTGCATGCTAATGTAGCCCAATGGCACCTGCTCATTCTAGGAACATGAAGAGCCTCAAACCGATTGTTCAGGGTCTTGATGAAGAAGTATGACCATCTCATAGGTGGGCAGCCACATGCTCTTTTGACATCTCATGGAATCCAGTTGGTAATGGCTCTAGTACAGTGGTCATCTCCAAATCTCATTACGTGTCCAGCCCATCTCATTTTCGACACTTTGGCAAATGAGACAGCATCCCTGACTCTTGACCGTTGACGAAGGTCAGAACTCCAGATTCTCTCTCTCATTTGAGTGAAGCGTGATACTCCAAGCATAAATCTTTCGATTCCTCTTTGAGACACCCGAATTACGTTCTCATCCTGCTTTCGAAGGGCCCAAGTCTCTGAGGCATATGTTAATACAGGAAGAAGAGTGGAATCGAAGAGATGTGCCCGAAGCTGGAGGTTCTTTGTCCTTTTACCTATTTCTTCAACATTCTTGAAGGCGTTCCAAGTTTCTCTCTTCCTCCTGCGCAACTCAGGTGCCAGGTCATTCGTCATGTTGACTTCTCAACCTAGGTACACATAACTGTTGCATTTGGAGATGTTCATCCCATTGAGAGTGAATGGAAAGTCAGGAACGATACCATTTCTCATAAACATTGTCTTTGTTAGATTCAGCTGTAGTCCGACCTTTTCACACTCACGGTCGAAGTCAGCTAGCATTTGTGCCACTTGGCTGATGTTTGGTGTTATAAGAACAATGTCATCAGTGAAGCAGAGGTGGTGTAGTTGTCGACTGTCTATCTTGACTCCCATTCCTTCCCATTCCAGTCGTTGCATGACGTTCTCGAGGGTGGCACTGAAGAGTTTTGGTGAAATGGTATCACCCTGCCGAACCCCTCTCTTGACGTCAATGATCACCTCCCTGTAGAATGGTGAGATCCTGGTAGTGAAGAAAGAGATTATAGATTTAAAAAAGAAAAGATGAAAACCCAAGGATTGATTCTTGGTACTGACCATTCAGATAGAGGGGGGAATGAGGGGAATCAGCGAGAGAATTAAAGAAGGAATAAGCACTGTGTAGGAAGAAAACAAATTGAGCCCAAGAAACCAAGGAAAGGAAAAGTTTCAAGGATAACAAAGTTATCAACTGACCCAAATGCTGCAGCTGATAGGGAAAGTCAGATAAGCCCTGAGAAATGAGTCCTGCATTTAGCTACAGGGAGACCAGCAAAGAGCGGCAAAGGTCAAATGGAGTGTGGCTCGGGGCTTGGAGGGGCTGCACTCATCTACTTTATTTTAGCAAGCTCATTCTCTTGGCTCTGCATCTTAGGTGGGGAACCCACAGGAAACAGCTTTCTGTCTCGTTTTAAAAGGCACTTTCTTGGAGCTCTGCCTTTGTCTGGTTTTTATCATGTGTTCATTTGTAGGCTTAAGTGTTTTCTTACCAGTAAACTCAGAGAGACTGACCGCCCCTTTAGGCAAAGACTTGGTGCTAGACGTGCAAGATTGGAAAGGCAACGGGAATTTATTGAAAAAGACATAATTTCAGTGTTGCAATAGTGCAGTGTTACCCAGAGTGGGTGATATCGACTCCCTGGGGACACTGGAACATTAGTGGGGGCAGTAACTGGGTTGTGCTTTCTGTTGGTTCCTTTAAACAAGGTAAATTCTCTAAAATGAGGGGTTGCTGAGTCACTTTTTTCTCCCTATAAAGGTGCATTAGGCCAAATAAGTTTGGCTACCTCCAAGCTACCGAGAGTATCTCGCCCTCACGGCAGAGCCTGGCAAGCTCCCCGTGATGTATTCGATATGCCAAACACAGTAACAACAAAGTCTCCAATGGAGATGTTACTGGGCCCGCTCGAGCAAATCGATGAACAACAGGAGGACAGTGACAGTGACAGTGACCTCTGTGAAAGTGTCCATCACGCCCCTCTCTCATTTCCTTTGGTTGAGGTTTATCTCCAGGGTGGGCAGGTGATATAGGCCTGGCCAACCAGAACTCTTCGTTTCCTCCACCACAGTGATTGGTTCCAAGATCAGCCCCCATGACACCAAAGCTCCACCCCCAGCCTCTAGCTCCCCCTGGACGCTCCAACTGTCAATGTACGGAAATTCAGAGGCTTCCAGGGGGCAAATGACAGACTACATCACCAAGGGGGGAAGCTGTCGATGCTGGGAGGTCCCTGGCAGATGGGCAAGTCGCCTAGGGAAACTCCCTTCCAACTGGGTTGCAACAGCTGACTCAGTTTTCATTAGAATGACCTCCAGAACTGCCTGGCTGTTTTGCAATATCAGCATCCATTACAATGCCATACGATAAATGATGACCTGTTTCCTCATTTCTGTTATTGAGGACATCACTAAAGGACATCATGCTCAACAGCCAGGGTAGGCCAACACGCTCTCGCTGCCCTTCCCTTCCCCCTCTCCGTGAGGAAGTGAAGAAGGTTCTCTTCAGTGCAGGATGGACTACAGGAATGGCAGGACTCCCACTGAAGTTGGGGAGACAGGAAGGATGGGCAGTGGGATTAAAGTGGACGGAAAAGTTAAAAGAGTGGGAATTTTTATTTTTGCAATGTGCCCCTCTGCTAACTATTATTTCAAAGCTTCCTGAATGAAAATGAATCAGGAAACAGCAGTGGGACTAATAAAATCTTGCTGGGCAACAGCTGGGGATAGCATTGGTGATCATTAATAATATCACTATTGTGTGGGATGTGGTCTCTTTGGTTATATATCCACTTGAGTGTATGTATAACTGATATTATCTTATTCTCTGTAGTGTCCCCAACTACACTGTTTTTTTGAACAATGAAAATATAATTTAGAGTTGTGACTTGCTCAAGGTTACCACGATGGATTAAAAGAGCAACCTGGAAATTATGCTTTTAAAATTTATTTTAACCCCTCCAAGCTGAATATGCTCAGTTTCCCTGGCTGTACCCTTCTGTTACCCACTATGCAGAGGGTGATACAGCTCATTTTTATTTTTAGCTATTGTAAATGACACAGAATGTTACTTAGAAGATGAGTGTTTTAGAACAAATCCCCATTACTCTCTCTAGGATTAACCTGAATGACCTGCCTGAACATTGCCTTCAGCAAAAGCACCCCAGATCTTAAAGAATTTATTTTCTTTTACTCTCTCTTTGTGAAAAGGAATTTAGTTCATGTCTTACTCCACTCCCATTCTACCCCAATCCTTAATTAAAGAAAAATTCAGTTTGATTTTAACTTCTCAAGCATTTGCTCATTCATTTATGCACCAAGTCAATGCATCATTATTTAGTTCACATGGTCAAGGGGTACTGCAATGCTGAGTTCTAGAAAGGCAGTCACTTGCAGGGAGTTAGGAAGTCTGTACCTGGGGAAGGAATCGAAGGATGAGAAGGGCTGATTATTTTTCGGGATTGTAGTACATAGACCTGAAGCATCAGCAAGTAGGAGCCTTCAGAGAAATGGAATGAATAAGGATAGACTTCAAGGCTGGGAAGGAGTATGGACTTTCTCGGAAGAACAATAGCTGGAAGTGTTTTAAAAACACCTGCTTTTATTATTTTTTTAATTTTATTGAATCACCACAAGATAGTTACAAGCTTTCATGATTGGGTTACAATCACACAATGATCAAACACCCCTCCCTCCACCAGTGCACATTCCCCACCACCAATATCCCCGGTATACCCCCCTTTCCCACCCTCCCCCTGCTTCCATGGTAGACATGATTCCCCATAATCTCTCTCTACTTTTGGGCATTATGGTTTGCAATATAGACCCTGAGAGGTTATCATGTTTTGTCCTTTATCTACTTTCTGCACACAGCTCCCATCCCGACTGATTCCTCCAGCCATCTTTTTCTTCGTGATCCCTTCTCTATTCCAGCTGCCTTCTCCCCTTTGCTCATGAGGCAGGCTTCCAGCTATGGAGCAATCTGTCTATCCCGTGATTCTACTATCCTTAGGTGTCAGCCTCATGTTATGTTGTTTTATACTCCACAAATGAGTGCAGTCCTTCTATGTCTATCCCTCTCTTTCTGACTCATTTCACTTAGCATGATACTCTCCATGTCTTATTTACAAGCAAAGTTTATGACTTCATCTCTCCTGACAGCTGCATAGTATTCCATTGTGTAGATATACCAAAGTTTCTTTAACCAGTCATCTATTCTAGGGCACTTGGATTGTTTCTAGATTTTGGCTATTGTGAACAGTGCTGCAATGAACACATAGGTACAGATGTCATTTCTACTGTGATTTTTTGCATCCTCGGGATATTTTCCCAGCAGTGGTATTGCAGGGTCATATGGAAGCTCAATTTCTAGTTTTTGAAGGACTGTCCCATATTGTTTTCCAGAAGGGCTGGACTAGTGGGCATTCCCACCAACAGTGAAAGAGCGTCCCTTTTTCCCCACATCCACGCCAGCATTGGTTGCTTTTGTTCTTTTGAATGTGTGCCAGTCTCTGTGGTGTGAGATGATATCTCATTGTTGTTTTGATTTGCACCTCCCTGATGGCTAGCAATGTGGAGCATTTTTTCATGTGCCTTTTGGCCATTTGTATTTCTTTTTTGAGGAAACTTCTGTTAATTTCTTCTGTTCATTTCTTCTCCCCATTTTTTGATGGGGTTGGAGGTTTTTGTCTTGTATAATTCTACTAGTGTCTTGTATATTCTGAATATTAATCCCTTATCAGATGGGTATTGGGTAAATATTCGTTCCCATTCTGTGGGATCTTTCTGTATTTTGGTCACTGTTTCCTTTGAAATGCAGAAGCTTCTTGGTTTGATGTAGTCCCATTTGTTTATGTTTACTTCCACTTGCATGGTCAGTGCTGTTTCATCCTTAAAGATGCTTTTAGCTTCAATGTCATGGGGAGTTCTGCCTACATTTTCCTCCATGTACCTTATGGATTCATGTCTGATATTGAGGTCTTTAATCCACTTTGATCTGACTTTTTGTGCCTGGAATTAGACAGAGGTCAGAGTTCATTTTTTTTTTTTTTGCAGGTAAACACCTGCTTTTAGATGCACCTTCCACCTTCCACCCTCTCTTCCTAGAACCCTAAAGCTACGGGAGAGAAAGTTTTCTACAAAACTTGTGATAAATTCAGGCTCTGATGACTCTTACTTCTATTTAGCCAGGGACTATGATTTCAGCCCAGGTCCCAGTTTACTAAAACTAATCTGCAGGAAGAGAGAGGGGGTGGAGGGAGGGCTTGTGTGCTTGAGAGGGGGGGCAGTTGAGGGTGCCTTGGCTGGGTCTCATTGTATGAGAGACTACGGCCAGAAAAGAGTTAAGAGAGGTCCAGTGAGGAGATCCAGAGAAGGGGATTAGGGCACTGTCAGGAAGGAACAATTCAGTCCCAAACTTCTGTGATCCAAGGCCAAATTCCACGAGTGCTTCAGAAGGCACGGAGCCATCTTCTTAACTGCACTCGGAATGAAAGCCTGCAGCCCCGCGGGGCTTCTTTGGGGGTGCCCGGAGATCCCAGTTCTTACTCTCCACTCTGGAGTGCAATCCTGGCACGTGCTCTTTTGGTCTTTTTCTCTTTTAATTTCTCCATTTCACCCGTGCACACCCCACACCCCATAAGAGCTGCCCGGGTTAAAGGCTTTCTCACTGTGGCCCCATGCGGCTTCAAAGCTCTTCCCTCTGCCGCCCACGGAGAAGCACTGTTTGGTTGGAGGTGGTTGTTGGCTTTGTTCATTGTTGCTGGGGCCACTCCCAGGATTGTGTAAGGAGGGTGGGACGGAATGTGTGTGTACGTGGGTGGGGGGGGGGGGGACTAGGTCTGAGGCGGGGAAGGGCAGAGGGAGGGACTTCATAGGCAGCGCTGGGAAGCCAAGTACAGCCATTTCCAGCGGTGCTGGGGTGGGGCTGGGATACATGGGGTGCCTGGAATAGTACCGACGGCCACAGACACCCTACACGTAGAGTCATATTCCAAGTTCTTAATATTGTTTGCTCCCATTTTACTGCTTAATTGCCACAAAATTTATGACCTTCCCCACCCCCCCCACCCCCGCCTCCAAAAAGTGGATTTCCTTACAAGAAGCTTAATAAAAAGGTGTTGTTATCCTTGGAATAGAGTACATGATTATGCTGTGGTCACAGCTATGCTGTGAAATACGGTAATCTTAACAGTTTTCCCAGGACATTGGAGGCGATCTACACACTTTCTCTACATATCTGCCTACACCCTGCCTTACTCAACAGATTGCCTTCTGTGAAGGTCTGCTCTGTCTTATCTAAAAACTCCCACCTTGCCCATTCCCGTTCCCTTTATTTCCTTTCCCTTTTTTCTATACACCTTTCTTAGAAATGTCGCATAATTTGCTTGTTTCCTCAGCTGATTGTTCATTGTCTGTTTTGGTCTGTAGACTAGAAGCCCAGTCGGGGCACCAAAGGTTCGCAAAGGCCCGAGCAGAGCCTAGCAGATGGTAGATGCTCATTTGGTATTAGTCATGGGGTGATCATGGCCCTTTCTTGCAGGAGACTGCATTCTTTCCTCCACTGTATACGGTGTGACCAGTGGACCCTCCTATGACCATCGTGCATTGGGTTGTATACAGGCACCACCGCTGCTCCAGAACCACTCAGTGTTTGGTGAATTCTCCTTAGATATATGGCAATGAAGTGAAGGGTAAGGAGAGACAGTTTTGGGGCATCTCTGAGATACGGCATATAAGCATATTTACAAGCAGGACCTCTGAGACCTAGCTCTTGCCTGGAGTTTCATGAAACTAGGTGGAAGGCCAATAAACATTAACCATATTCCAAGGTCAGTGAAGAATTTGCATGTAGGAAGTCATCTACTTTTGATATTGCGATTGCTATCCTGTTTGCCTTATTCGGTATCTTACCGCAGGAGCCCAATGCCAAGTGTTTGGTTTGCATGCTTTCTTCTCTTATTTTTTTCTTATTTAAATTTGGAAATGCAGCCTTGCATTTTCAGAGTGCAAATGTTCTCCTGTGATTTAAGGAAAACCTGGGGGGATGGAGGGGTGGGGGGAGTGGTTGGAGAGGGACAGTCATTTGTCAGGCAGAATAATGCTGGACTAAAGCATGAGCCTCTCAAAGCTGGGTTCAAAGTGCTTAGGTTTGCAAGTGAGCTTGGAGAACAGCAGGAGAGGGTGTGCTCCAAGCACAGAGGAGTTGGATGCATACAGAGTGAGCTGAAACAGAGAGGCAGGAGGTAGCTTACCAAACTGGCAGGGATTGAAGTGAGTCCTTAATATTCCGGCTCCCACCCAAGTTGCACCTCACTGCAGCCCCATGAAGCAGAAGGGAGAGACATTCCTTTCATACCCAAAGCAGTTCAAGTCCCTCCTGGATGGATTTTGCTGGCCAATTATCTGGTGTTCAGCTGGGGTTTTGTAAACTTTGTCTTTTCCAGGCACTGACATTGCAAAGTTCCACAACTGTTTGATTATAGCTCAGCAGTCCACCCTGTTTGCTCTTTTTCTTTGATTAGTCCCTGGCAGCACTTTACAGTTGGCAAAGCCCAGGTGGGAACAGAAGCAAAAGCAGGGAAGAGATTTTCTGAACACAGATTCTTTATTGTAATGTGATTAACACAGAGCTACACCTTGGCCTGGCTGGTGCAGTTGACAGATTTCCAAAGCCCTGTAGCTGGTCCCTATGGCTTGAGGGAGTTGAAGTTGAGTTGATGGGTACTTGGTCTTGGAGTCTACCCCTTGGATTTCAATCAGCCTCCCTGGCGTGGCCCTAGGTCATGTGGCATTTCAACTCTGCCACTGCAATTCTCAGGATGGCATGCCTCTCTCTGAGAGGCATTCTTGGATCTCCTACTTTAACCTCGTGAATGTTTCCATGGTTTCTTCTAGAGATATCGATGGCCCCAGTCCTACATTCTTTCTACTCCACCCGTGACTTTCATTTATTCCTTTTTATTTAAATTTCTATAATATTTTATTAAATATTTAAAGTAAAATAATAAATCTTATGTAAATATATAATAACATTTAAATTTATTACTTTATTCTCTTTACTCCAGGCCTCTGAATTTTTTTTCCAGTATCCATGATAAGATCATTGTTCTTGTCTGGAAGAAATGGGAGGTTTGTACTCTCTCTGCTCGCCCATGATATGAGGGAATAGCCAGATGACAACCATCTGCAAACCAGAAAAAAAAGTCTCATTCTTTTCTTCCAGTTATTGGTGCTTCTTATGTTTTCTGGTGACTTTAGTGGGAAATAGGTTCATAGTACAGAGGAAGTTTAAGCACACATATCTTTTGAAAAGACAAGGATTCATATGGCAATAAGGATAGAGGAGCTCTACCAGTTGAACTTTGCTCATTCAAAATGATTTGAGTTCAGCATGAGACTACTACCTCATATTAGAAAATACAACCTGCGATGTTAATTCATTGTTAGCATTAATCTAGCGAAGAGCTCTCACCATTAACATCCTCAAGACAGGAGAGTAATTTAGGAAATCAAAGCGTTTTACTCTAGAAGAATCAAGCACATAGCCCTCTTTCCTAGAGTTAACATTGATGTCATAGACATCCATGCACTTGAAAACTTTTATTTTTTATTATTTGAGCCAGAATTCACTTATTCATATCTTGGAATATGAACATAGGAAGCATATATACTAAACTCTAAAATTGAATAGCAGGGCCGGAGAGATGTGAATTAGAACAAATGCTGACTGCAGGACCAATTTAAAAAAATCTAACAGAGTTACAATAAATTTTTCTCAGAGCTTCCTGGTGGCAAAAACAAAAGAAAAATATGGTCAATTACACAGATATTAATATACTAGAAGAAAAATACCATTTCTTCACAAAGCACAGAATCTTGCTTTTAATTCAGGAGCTGTCTCATCAAAGTCTGGTGCAAATTATGTAACGTTCCCATAAAGTTATTTACTTCTGGATAAATCCATGAAGTAAAACTTGGGTGGTTTGTAGAACCCCTCTGAGCAGTACTTTCCCATCAGGCCATTCACTTATGGGATCCACACCCCGTGTCTGGGAAGAATAAATGCCTCTAAAAATTTATGTACAAAGTTCTATGAAAGCACAAGAAAAATCGAAAAAGATATATATGATTTGTTCCCAGAACTCATAGCCCAGAGAGAGGAACACATAAGTGAACAGAAAATTCTCATACCCAAAAGTTTTTGTCTTATAGCAGAACACCATAGACTGGTCACTCAAACATTTCTTTCTCATAGTTCTGGAAGCAGAGTTCAAAATCAAGGAGTAATAGATGCAGTACAGAATGAGGACTCTTCTTTTCTAGTTTGCAGATGACTGTGTTTTGCAAGTGTGGCATGGTGGGATCCAGAGAGGAGACAGAGACAGAGAGAGAGAGAGAGAGAGAGAGAGAAGAGAACGAAGACCCCTCATCCCTTTTTTACCAGGACAATAATCCCCTTTATGAGATCTCAACCTTATGACCTAATCACCCTTACAATGCTCCTTACTTTTTTTTTGGAGGCCACACCCTAGCAGTGCGTAGGGTTTACCCCTGCTTTGCACTCAGGGATCACTCCTGGATGGCTTGGGGGACCACATGTAGTCCTGAGATTGAACCTGGGTTGGCCATGTGCAAAGCAAGTGCCCTATCTGCTATACTATTGCTTCAGACCCTCCCCTCGTAGTACCTTCACGCTGAGAGTTAGGACTTCAGCAGATAAATTTGGTTCCTATGAGAGGAGGACCAAAACATCCAGTCCATAATTCTTGTGTTTAGTGTTGTGACCAATAAACAAAGTAACTGGGAAAATTCATCTCCAAAAGCAATTCCTGATGCCATTTTGATCTGATTGTGACTGAGCCATGCTTTCCTGAAACTATTTTAGAGACCCCATATGTTCAGAGAAATTGCCTTGGTGAGAAATATGCCAGTCTCTCAACCAGCTGCTCATTTGAGCAAGCATTGATCCACATGCCACCCTGGTAGCCTGTACTGGGTCCATGGAAAATATAATCGTCCAAGCGAAGGCATGAGATCTGTTACCACACTCAGGGATAGTGGGAGACTCAAAGACACAAGTCCACTGCCTGGTTAGTTTTCTCAAAATACACCTCCTATTTGCTAGCCTGAGTAATTTACTTTCTTTTGAGATCCCTAACTCCTGTCATTCTTTTTAACTGAAACTGAGAGATAAATGGCAGGCATCCATCACTCACCTTTCTCTTTGCCAGGATATAAACAGTTAATAGTATGGAAGCTTTGTTTCCCCTACTGGTTAAAGCAGCTTAATTTAGAAAATGTTCCCTCTCACCTCACTGCTGTTACCAAGGGAGCTCAGTGGAAACCTTCCAGCCGGAGTGTAATTCCTTCAAACCTGGGCTGCTCTTACCCACTGAACCCTGCCTGTGTCACTTGACCTCAGAAGAACAGATCGAAAAACAAACACTCACATTCAGAGCCTCACTGTGAAAAATTAATCAACTCTTGATAGGAATTATGGCATAAGACCAAGGAATACTTTCACATGTATTTGGAGGGTGGAGAGCCTCCTTACAAACAGAGAGGCTCCCAAAGGGGCTTGGGGACTACATCTTTGACCTAAATTCTCTTTCTGCTTTTAATGTAGGTTGGTAGTTTATTCTTTTTTTTTTTCTGTGATGCCATAATTCAAATCCAGGGTCTCATGCTCTCCAGTGGAGCTACATCCCTGGCCTTAATTGTTTATTCTTATTCTGTTTCACAGGCTTGTCAAGGGAGAGATGCCTCTTCACTCAGAACATTTGGTTCTGCCCCAGAGATTTGCATTGGTCTAGCCCAGAGACTTGTACCAGTCAAGGGAACATATGAACAGTGACACAAATCATGTGAAATAAGAGAAAAGCCCCAAGCATTATTTTTCCTTCAATTATTTTTCCTTCCAAAAATATGCCAATTTTCCACACTGCATATTTAATATTTCATCACTACATTGCATGCTTGAGATGTGTTAGTCATTATACATATATATTGACTAAAATACATTAATATATGTATATAATATATATTATATACACACTAATATACATATATATGTATGTATGTATATATATACACACACACACACACACAGATAACAGACTTACAATGATTTTTTTCTTACAGAAGCACACTTGCCTTGCACATGGCCAATCCCAGTTTGATCCTGGGCACTACTGAGCACAGAGCTTAGCCTGTGCCACTACGGCTCTCCATCCCCCCGAACAAAAAAAAGAATTATAGACATAAATAAGGAATTACAACCAGGGTAACTGTTAAAAGGATAAATGACTTCAGTTGATCCATCTTCCATAACTACTCCTGTACCTTTTTATTCTTTTCCTTCCCCACGGCAGCCTTGACTGGGACTGATCATATCACATCTCATTCTCTGCAGTAGACCTTCCATTCTATTCTTCTACTCATCAAAATATGAAGGATCTTTATGTCACTGTATCTTGGTTCTTTTTGCCTAGTCTTTAAATGTGCCTTTTTTAAAATTAGTTCAGTGGTTGTCTCTCCATTATAAGACCCAGAAGAAACGTGATCTCTTCTTTTAATTTGCCTGGTTATCTTCAGTCAGAATTGATCTCCTACCTCCCAAGAAGCACCCTTTGTCCACACCACTTAGGTGGGTGGCATAGATTACATGTTTATATCATCTACATAAACCTTCTCTTCTATCAGAATGTAAGTGTCTGAAGAGCAATGACTCAATGTAGCGGTTACTGCTGTTCTTTTGGATGTATCAGCATCTGAAGTTCCTTTTTTATATTAAGTGTGTGTGTGCATGTGTGTGTGGGGGGGAGTCCTTAAAAGACTCAGCCCACCTCTTGCTGTAGAAGTTCTAGACACTCTTGCTTAGAGTGTGGATATGTGACTTCTGTCTGTTCTTCCAAAAAGATGCTCCACATGAGACCCTGAGTAAAGAATCAATGATGCCCAGTTTTAAGGACATCAAAGGTGCAATTTGGTGAAGGAGGCATGCAAGAGAACTGAGTTATCTTGATCACAAAGCTGGTGGTGGTCATGACACTTCTAATGCCCTTGTCAATAGAGCTGGAGGTGAAGATATTCTCACCAGGTTAGATCCTGATGTGACTTTAGCCTATGTCCTTTGTCATAGTCACATTTCCCCAGGATTCTCTGATAATCTTTTAGAAATCCCTTTTCTGTTTAACTCAGCCAGTGTCTCCTCTAGCCTATGAAGATTCTCACTTAAAGTCCCAGTAGTCACAGGAACTTCATAAATATGTGTTGAATAAAATGCATGAATAAATATCATTGCTAGCTCTAATAGCCTCTCTAAGACTGTTTTCCAATCCATAAATGAGCTAATAAATCCCTCCCCCAAAGGGATGCATGAACTTGAATAAAACAATATCTGCACAGCAACAAGCATACAAACAGCAATTTATTATTATTAACTACTGAGTGGTTATTCTTGGTAGAAACAGAAGTCTAATGATGTCACAATTATGGTAAGTCAGTAATTACCATTTGCTTGCAACAGGAAAGAATTGGAGAGTATTTTGTCCGGGATGCATATCCTATACTTCTAAACTTTCTTCACTTAATCTGTATTTAAACAATGGTGAGTTTAGTGTTTCTGTGACATTTGTTGGCTCTGTGCATGAGCGTGTCACATGGTTGCAGCTCTTGCATGTATAACTCACCTGAGAAGGTACACCAAAGCAGGCTTTCTTTGGACCACATTCTTACCTTGAGAGCCTCAGAAAGAGGCAGCTTTTAGTGCAGGAGTCAGGAACATCAGGAAAAGGAAGGTTAAAGGACAATTGGCACCAAAACTTGAGCTCAAAGAAAGGTTTTTCAAAGAACTAGAGCGCCCCTCACAGGACAATGGAAGCCTTGAAGATTGAGTAGTCAGAAAGGTAACCATAGAATCACGAGGAAGAGAAAGCGAGAGTTCCAGGAAACAGTAAACCAAGAGTAACTTCCAGCTGACCAGACAGTGAGAAAGCCAAGCAGACGGCACCTTGCCTACAAAACTGGTCGCTGCAAAGAAAGGGTTTTGCTGCCTCAAAACCGTGTGACGTAGCAAAGATGGTTGGTCAAATGTCTCTTCTGTCTCTGCAGATATTTTATGAACTTCACATCCTCACACTTCGTATCTAGAACTTTTGATACCCATATTTGTTCATCATGAATGTTTTTCAGTAAAATTTGACTCTTTAAAAAATGTTGAATTAGATATTATTTATTTCAATTGCTGCATTTTTGTGGGGAAGACCCTTAAACTTTTCTCCTCACATACCTCACCTTAATCCCAGCCTTGCTTACACCCAATTGAACTTTGCATATTCTCCCACACAAAATCCAATTTACTTCTAGCAACCTTGGCAGTAGATATTTCTAGCTCTATTATGTAGTGGAATGAGATAAAGCCTGGGAATAATAGGTGTAAAATTGTAAAATTTCATAAAATGAATTTGAAATTGTACCTGTTCAATTAGAATTTCAACACACAAAATCCACATTTTATTCGTCTAGTTTGTCTGGGTTTGTGAGCCACAGCTGGTGGTTATGGGGGTTTAGAGATGGAGAAATTTCTGGCTTGGCTTGGTACTCTAGGCTCTGTGTAGGAGATTGAATCAGGACTTCTGCACACAAAGAATCCACTCCTGCCTGTGGAGCTATCACGCTGGCCCCACAGCTGCATTATTTCCACTCATATGTAACTGAAGTACGTGGCAATAGCTCACAGGACATCATAAAGAATCAGCTAATAATGGATTAAAATATATGAATATAAGTCATTCTCAGAAGTATTAAGATTGAAGTAGAAACCACAGGATATTTAAAGTAGAATGATTGCCAAAATCCCTACATTAGTTTTCCAAGGAGCCCTTGACATGCATCTCTCAAAAACTTACATTGAATCAAATTTTTCTATAATATTCTCTGTTTCAAATAAACACCTCTTTCAACAAATTTTTAATGCCCTCAGCTGCATTTGCACACAAGCCGGTACAGTGTCTCAAAACACTACTTGTGCTCTCCTGGCCCATCATAGTAACCTGCTTTAAGTATTCATTTATTCCTAAGTTAAAACCAGGAATTGGTTTCCCATGGATACACACCATCAAAGCCATTTTTAATTAAATTTCTTTGAAACTTGGCAGAATGAAGGAAAAACATTTGAGTAGCTAGACAATCTTCATGAGAATGATATCCATAAGTTCTGCAGAAAAATTGTTTTCATTATTTTATAATTATGGCTCATTCTTGCTCACCAGCTTATCTACAGAGAGCCTTCTGATCACATAGGCAATAGCCTGAAAAATCTCTAGCCAGTTGAACTTTGACCAGAAAGAGAAACACTCCTCAGAGCACAGACTTAATCACAAAGGATATTTTGGAAAGACGGAGCTCCTGTTCACATGCTTACTGAGCAGTTTTCAAAGGGCAGCATTTTATTAGAAGAGCTCGTTGAGCAGTATGTCATAGAAGATTCTAGAAAAAGAAGTATTCATCAAGTTTTTATGCATAGACTTTCAGTCTTTAGTATTATTGATATTTAAAAAATTGAAGATCTGGGGTCTGAAAAGATAGTACAGCAAGCAGAAGACTTGCCCTGCATGCAACCAACCCGGGCTCAATCCACAGCACCCTATATGGTCCCCAAGCCCTGCCAGGAGTGATCCATGAATGTAAAGCCAGGAGTAAGTCCTGAGAACTGCGGGGTGTGCCCCCTCCCACAAAAAAAAATAGAATTATATTTGTGTAGTCTGATTTTTAGTGCGGAGAGAACATTTTTTAAAATTTTATTTTATTTTTATAAAGTAGTTCACAATATTTGATTACATTTAATATTCAAAGACCAATGCCGCCACCATTACACCTTCGCACTACCATATTTCGGGTGTTTCCATCCCAAACCCCAACCTGTTCCCCAAAGCAGAACCAAAATAATTTATTTTGTATTGTTTGTTATGGATAAGTCACTGAAAATGATCCAAAATTGTTTCCTTAAAGGGAAATGTGTGAAGATTGTTGTATTTCACCCAGGGGCCATTAAGCCCTTCTATAAGAGATCACTAACATGCTATTAAAGGTCCAATCTTGTGTGTGTATATATACATGCAGATATATATCTCTGTAAAAATATATTTCCCTCTAAGATTGGTAGCCTTCTTTCTACTTTAAACCACATCAAATATGATGTGCTACTATTGGCAGCATTGAGTTCTGGAGGTTTTTGGCTGCTGGTGCTGGTCCCTTGGGGCAGGGAGGGGCCTCACCTGAGCCCCTCTGGAGTGTCCCAAATGAAACAGCCTGGGGCAGGATGGCATTGCTATCACTAGTCATTTTATGCTCTCTTCTGAGACACCTATAATGAGTCTCTGGACCATGGCTGTTGATGAGATTATCTGGCGCCAGTCAGAAGTGGCCTGTGGGTGTGACTGCCAAGTTACTGGAAACAGAAGGAGATGGGGGAAGGCCACCCATTCTGGTTCCATTGAACCTGGAATTTTCAGTCACAAGTCCTGCTTACCTGGGTTTTCTGCAGATTCACTCACGAATGAGGTTCAGCCCAAGCATGTGGTGAGTGATCATTAGCATGGCGGCAGTTGAGTTGAAAGCACAGCTTTTTTCTGTTGCTTTACAATGGAAAAATGTATTGGTTAGACAGTATACTTACAATAATGTTAACATTTGTGGTTTTGATAAGTAAACTTAACATTATCACCAAATTGTCCAAGACTATCCCTATGTTACTTCTAGTCTGTCTCTTCTTTTCCCCTTCCCCACTGCTTAGCAATCTCACTTTTGTAACCAAAGACCAAGGATTTTTTCATCAAGAACAGCTCTTTAGATTAAGCAAATGCAGAAGAAAAAAACTTTTTCAGGAGAAATGGTTGTGATGGTGATACTCTAAGTCACAACCACGATCACGACCATCCTGTTATTCGTCGATTGCCTCGAGCAGGCCCCAGTGACGTCTCCTTCGTCCTAGTCCTGAGATTTTTTTAAAAAGTGCCATATTCAAGGCTCTTTCAGGGTTAGGAGAATGAGACTCATCATTGTTACTGGTATTTGGCATATTGGGTACGCCACGGGGAGTTTGCCAGACTCTGCCATGTGGGCAGGTTACATTCAGTAGCCTGCCAGTTTGTCCAAAGTAGGAATGAGATAATAAGATGTTGCGCGGCCGCATTCGCGGCCATGCACTTCCAAGAGCTGGGTTTTATAGTCTCTGGGTCTTGGCTGTTGATGGGATTACACGGCATCAGGGGGCCAGTTGGTGGGTGTGACCCCTGCCTACTGGAATTTGGAGGATCTGGGTGGAGGATGCTCAGCCCCCATCCGAGCAGGCTTGGAGATCTCAGCCCCGGGACCCGCATGCCTTTGTTCCTCTGCCGGTACCTTCACTCTTTAAGTACTTGTTGAGAATTCACTGTTGTTATTAAATACTCACTACTGAAAATTTTTGTTTTATATTCTCAAAGGGAACAGTTTTGCAGGTATTAAGCATCTTCTAATAACTGCTCATTACTTATTTTCTTGAACAAGTAAGGATAGTTCCAGCCATGCTCTATGAATAGGTAACGTAGTAGTGACTAAGGCAGGCAAGGTCTTTTTCCTCCCTGAAGTTTGTCCCTTAAGGTAGGTAGAGGCAGACTATAAGAGAACTGTATCACTCTATCACTGTCATCCTGTTGATCGTTGAATTACTCCAGTGGGCGCAAGTAATGTCTCTATTCCTCCCAGTCCTGAGATTTTAGCAGCCTCTTCTTACTCGTCTTTTCTCAACGATTTGAAGCTCTTTCAAGGTCAGGGGAATGAGACCTGTTGTCGTTACTGTATTTGGTATATCAAATATGCAAGGGGGAGCTTGCCAGGCTCTGCCCCTGCGGGCAGGATACTTTTGGTAGTTTGCCAGGCTCTCCGAGAGGCATATATTTATATATTTTTCTCTATTATTTGTTCCCCATTGTCTGAACTCCATCATATATGGTTTAGTAATAGTGGAAAATGGGTAAAAAGTGTCTTATAATGTGTCCAGAAAGTGGCCTGGATTGTGGCGGAGATTGGGTAGTGAAAGTCGACTGACAGAGCTGGGTCCCTTGGGGAGGGGTGATAATCTCTCACCCACCCCACAGCCTGGTGAGAAGTCCCATAAGAGAACAAACCTCTAAATATTTTAGGTACAAATGAAGAAACTCTAAGTCAAGGTCAGAGGACTGAACTTGTCAGAAAGGAGTTGGCAGGGGCAGGATTTTGTGGATAGGATAGTCAGGGATGGCTTTTCAAGGAGGGGACATTTAAACAAATACCTGAATGACACTTTTAGTATTTTATTTTAGGCAGTTGGTTGAATAGTGAAGTCACTCACTGAACTGGAGGCGCTATAAGGAAATTATTTTTGGATAGATAATAACTTTTATTTGGGGGAAGATTAAGATTGAGATTCTCAATGAACATTTATAGGAAGATATTGGGAAGATTGGATATATAAGTGGAAGTCTGGTAATGGTTTAGGTTATACATGTACAGTTAGAAATCATCAGAAATAATAAAAAATATTAACGGCCTTGGGACTGAATTACTTAAGGTGTAAGTAAAGATGGTGACAAGAACTAATGAGAACTCTTAGGACACCGAAACAAAGAACACGAGAAGATAGTAAAATATATGAAGGATTATTGATGTATACGAATAAGTTTAAGATACCAATTAGAGTAAGTAAGCATGAATGTGAGTCTTTGTTGGGGGAGTCTCATCCATCAGTAGTCATGGGCTATTCTACGCCCTGCATTTGGGAGCTATTCCTAGTGGTGCTCTGGAAAACATAAAGTGCTGGAAATTGAACCTAGATAATCCATAAGCAAAGCGTGCACATAGCCCTCTGAACTCTACATCTATGACTATGGGTCTGGAAATTAAAGATAACCGTGATAAGACTTTAGAAAGTACGACAAAAATAAGAACAGATGCTTTTTAAACAAAGGAGAAACTTCAAACATGGGTTAAAAAAAGGAAAAAAGAAGTACATGAGATGGCAGACACAGTAAATGGTTTCAAAGAGAAACTTTCAGGGAAACAAAAGTGTTTCTTATATAATGTATAAGAAACAACACTAGCCTATGAAAAAAATGTTATTACAATATACAGCAGCAGAATAATATATAAAGGACTTTCTACAAATACTCATCCTTTTATTATGTACAACTTGACAAATCAGGGCTCAGCTGGATTTACTAACTCCACATATGTAACTGAAGGCTCCAGAAGATCCAAGATGCCTTTCGTCACATTCCTGCCATCAGTGGGGACAGAGGAGGACTTGTCTAAAGGGAGTGGTCCCCTGGTCCATATAACCTCAGAGACTCTGTGGTCTTTGTAGAAAGATGGTAGGAATTTTCAAATGTTCTTAAAAACCATGGTGGAAGCCACCAGTCCTATTGAAAGCCTTCTTCTCGATTCTTTCCTTGTCTCCTGGCCCTCCAGGCTTGCTGTTGTGGTCTCTGTAGAGATCGTGAGAGAAGCATTGCAGAAAATCTTGATGCCTTGGTAGAAGGAAGGAAGCAAAAAATCCTGGACTGTGAGGTGGAGAGAGGAAAAGGAATGGAGGTGGTCACTCATGAAGTAAACCTCAAACAGTATTATGCAACAATCTGAAAATTTTTAGGGAAAATTACCGAATCAATGATGAATTGGAGATTCCTCAAAAATGATGCATCAAGTAAAGAAAAATAACCAGTGTCTTAATTCTAAGTCTATGCTGTTGACCTGAGAGGTCAGAGAAGAACAACTGGGAGGTCATTGATTCAGAAATTAGAGGTTCATGCTGGAGCACTTATTTATACTCTGTGTCTTTATATCTTATTTTGCCATAAATCATGCATAATATAAATAGGTAATACCTACTTTATTGGTATAAAATGTTATAATTAAGAGAAGCAAATATGTGAAAGCAGTTTCAGAGCTATGTTTACATATATGCAAAGATTATCATTGTTAGTAAAAGTAATAAGTAATGAAAACTGACATAAAACTCTCTGATTAAAAAAAAAGAATGTCTTTTCTGTGCTCTTAGGTTACTTTTGACTCTGTGCTCAGGGATTACTTCTGACAGTGCTTAGGGAACCATGTGCAGTGCCAGGGATCAAGCCTCAATCAGTCATATGGAAGGCATGTGCCTTAACTGTTGCACTATCTCTCAGGCCCAAGTTTTAGGAATATTTTGAAAAAAATAAAATAGGATAACTGCATGTCTAGGCTTACTAGAAATACAGAAATATTAGCAAGGTAACAGCAATTGAAATAATGAATCAATGAATTACTTAAGGTCTCAGTGAAGAAAATATGAAACCCTATTTGGAGATTGAAGTAAAATAAAAATAAATGAGGAGTTATCCATTCTCTAATAGGGAATGACAATATAATGGAGATGTCAGTACTTTATAAAGGAATCAATAAGTTCAGGGCAGTCCCCTCTGAGAATTTCACTTGGAGTTTCTTTTCAGAAACTTAACAATGTTATATGAATTTGATGAGGAGGTTTAGTGATCCATAAGTAACCAAATCAACTTTGAAAAGAAGAGCAAAGGGTGAGGATGGGAACTTCTCTGCCACAAAGTATGAGCAATAAAAATTGCACAGTTTTGATAAAAGAGCAAATAGACCAATGAGACACAGTTTGGAAGCAGAAACAACATTATATTTCTTCTTAGCACCTAATGGGTGAATGCTAGCAAGATGAAGAACTAAATATGCAAATGGTAAAGATATAAAGTTAGTCATTAATAAGAAATCATTTTGTGCCACAGAGATGATTTAAAAGTATTTCTCTATCTTTGTCCAACCATGCCTTCCTCTGCATGTGTTTCTTCTTGTGACACCCCCCCCCCCCCATTCCAGCAGTTGGCCCCTAGTCTCATGCTGTAACTCCCCACCCCATTTACATGATTTTCACCTGTGGCTTCCTTGTAATATCATGGGGGTCCACAACAGCCATAATATATGTCTTCAGGTGAGAAACAATGGTCTAAACCAATTTCCCAGCTAAGCAGCTAAAATGGATGGATTTTCAGGTCAATTAAAGTAACAGATAAAAAAGAACAATCAGAGAAATAGTAGGCAACACAATTCCAATAGAATTATAGTCACTGTCACTGTCATTGTCCTTCCATTGTGCATCGATTTGCTCGAGTGGGCCTAGTAACGTCTCCATTGTGAAACTTGTTACTGTGTTTGGCATATCATATATGTCACGGTTAGCTTTCCAGGCTTTGCCATGCATGTGAGATACTCTCGGTAGCTTGCTGGGCTCTCTGAGATGGGCAGAGGAATCGAACCTGGGTCGGCCAGGTAGGCCGCATGGAAAGCAAATGCCCTACTGCTGTGCTATCGCTCCAGCCCCAGAATTATAGTCAGTTGAAAAAAACAATCACTGATTCATAAGAAGAGTGAATTTACAATGACATTGAACCTATGATTAAAAACTCACAATGAAGTATGCAAGAAACACAGATTTTAAAAATATTATTTTGCATT
The DNA here is from genome assembly GCF_029834395.1 of Sorex fumeus. Taxonomy (NCBI): domain Eukaryota; kingdom Metazoa; phylum Chordata; class Mammalia; order Eulipotyphla; family Soricidae; genus Sorex; species Sorex fumeus. Next base: position 28,976,049 of record NW_026606070.1, read on the forward strand.
CAACATATTAGAACAATTTCATGATCACGATCAGGATCATCCTGTTGTTTGTCGATTGCCTCGAGTAACGTCTCCTTCGTCCTAGCTCTGAGATTTTAAAGTGCCATATTCAAGGCTCTTTCAGGGTTAGGAGAATGAGACCCATCATTGTTACTGGTATTTGGCATATTTGGTACACCACGGGGAGCTTGCCAGACATTACATTCGGTATCCTGCCAAGTTGTCCAAAATAAGAATGAGATAATAAGATGTCACACGGCCGCGAATGCGGCCACGCACTTCCGGGAGCTGGGTTTTGTAGTCTCTGAGTCTTAGCCATTGATGGAATTACACGGCGCCAGGGGGTCAGTTGGTGGGTGTGACCCCTGCCTACTGGAAGATGGAGGATCTAGGTGGAGGATGCTCAGAACAATTTACCAAACCAAAATTTATGCACAAGATTTTGGGAGAGTAGGTGATCATGCTCTATTATGACCATGTGACCATGCTTTATTATGGGATATGGACTCGGGAAGCCTTGCTGGTAGCCACCTGGCCTTGGTCATTTTAAGATACTCCTATTTGTTGTATTACATGCAGCCAATCCTGGCTAGATCCCAGAGCCACATATGGATCTCCTGAACACCACCAGGAGTGATCTCTGAGCATGGAGCCAAGAAGAGGCCAAAAGTACTGAGCACTGCCAGGTGTGACTCAAAAGACATCCATATATATACATATGTATATATGTATATATATATATATATATGTTGAAGACATGAAAATATAGTATAGGGGTTAAGGTCCTTGATTTGTATGCAAAATGCCATGTTTCTATCTGGGCATCACAAATGATCCCTTAGCACCACCAGGGGTAAGTCCTTAGCACCACCCTTGGTCTATCAAAACAAAAACAAACCACCAAACAAAAAGAAAACCCTGATCCTATAACTCTCCAATCATTCCAGGAATCCAAAGGGCTGTTGTGGGAAGATTATCTCTGTCTCTGTTTCAGATGACCTATAAGGGGATCTGAATAAAGGCAATCATAGCTTTTCAGGGAAGTGGAGACAATCTGGGTTCCCTCCCTGCAAAACTTGAGATATTTTATATTCAGAGCAACATAAAGAGAACTTAAAACCAGAATGAGGAATGAGATGAAAAACAGAATGAGGAATGAGGTGGAAAGAGAGGGTGTGGGGGTAAGGGGTGGCTCAGTATGATTTGTTGCCATTAAACATGCCTGCATCTACTATTCATTTGATAAGAAACACATCAATGTATGCATGCCTCCCAGAGAGGAGCCTTACAAGGATTCAGGACAGTGCACCATGAACAGATGATGTTCCTTTGTAATCTAATACAGCACTTACAAAAGGGGAAAAGGAAAGGGGAAGCCTGAACTAAATTGGGGAGGAGGGTGGTCCTAAAAGAGGGTGGCCCGAGGCCTTGCCAAATACGACTGGCCTCCCAGAAGTTGCTTGTTGAAGAAATCCTTTGCAAGGGGGCATTTGGGAGGTAGAAGAGGTAGAAGGGGTACTAAGAAGGTAGAAGAAAAGAATGGAGATGGGATGGGGGGAATGACATATGTCAAAGTTGATTTGGGGCATTTCCCAGGAGTGTGAAAATGTCTAGGAATATATCCCCAGACCTTATGTTTTAAGGGAGTTGGGGAGTGAGGCACCTCACATGACCCAAAAGGGCCCAAGCTGGCCAGAGATCTATTGGGTTAGAGAATATCTGGTAGAATCAATAATGCAAAGTGAATTTGAAATGGAAAAAAGAGCACGGTGGTACACAGCTTGTGAAGTCACCATAAAAGAGGTAATAAGGTGGTTCCTGTAGTCAAACATTCACTAAAGGACCTAGAAATCCTGTAAGGGAGAGCTTGACACTGGAGTGATGGACACAAATCGCACCAATCTCTGCATGTTTAGTTTTTTTTCCATAGAAAAAAACCACACCTTAGTTATTACTTTCGAGGCTCCTTTTCTCTGCAAGTTTCTTGGTCACTTAGTCCCTTAGAAGCAGAGCCTTTCAAAAATTTCCTGAACTCAAAGTCCTGCAGCGTACGCAAGACAGCCCTACAAAAATTTACTTTAATTATTCATGTCAGTGGTGTTTAAGGAACAGTAAAGTGCTCTGCTTGTCACCATGGAAACCCGGGGAATCGATGTCAGGTTTTATCAATCGCCTCTCTCTAAAATCCTCCTGCTGATCTGACCATTAAGCTGAAGAGCCTGGTAGGAGCTGGGCTGAACTCCAAACAGGGCTCCAGAGTGAAAGGTCTTCAGGTGAGGCACTTGCATTGGATATGGCTGACCTGGGTTCCATTCCTGGCACCCTATATCCCACCAGGAGTGATTCCTGAGCACAGAGCCAGAAGTAAGCCCTGAGCACTGCCAGGTCTACTCTCAAAATAAACAAACAAAAGATGGAAATCCATATATCCTCAGAATCCAAGGAGTATAGACCTGTCACATTGAGAAACAACACAATTAATAAGCCATCCTTTGTGGGAAAGGATCCCCAAGGATCCCCTAAACAGATTCCTTCCATGGTGGGTGAGAATATCTTATTCACACCTTGAATTTCCTAGTTTCTCTTTTCAGGATAGATCCAAATATTCAGTTTGCAACTCTCTGAGGATTTATCTTTATAGCTATTCCTTTTTAGACCAGTGCCTCAGTGGACAGATGGCTTACATGTTTTTTAAGTGACTCACTTGAAGCAGACATGCACTTAATTGACTTTTACAAAAGAAGAAGAAGAAGAAGAAGAAGAAGAAGAAGAAGAAGAAGAAGAAGAAGAAGAAGAAGAAGGAGAAGGAGAAGGAGAAGGAGAAGGAGAAGGAGAAGGAGAAGGAGAAGGAGAAGGAGAAGGAGAAGGAGAAGGAGAAGAAGGAGAAGAAGGAGAAGAAGGAGAAGAAGGAGAAGGAGAAGGAGAAGAAGGAGAAGAAGGAGAAGAAGGAGAAGAAGGAGAAGAGGAGAAGAAGAGAAGAAGAAGAAGAAGAAGAAGAAGAAGAAGAAGAAGAAGAAGAAGAAGAAGAAGAAGAAGAAGAAAAGAAATTCTATACTTTATCTCATGCTGGCTCTTTAAAAAATATAGCAGCACTATGTATTATAAACTAATTTTTAAAATAAAAGCAATCGGACACTGTATGTCATATGAAGTTTTTGTAATTATCCCAATGGCCTGTAGCAGTCTCGCCTTTGTGAGGCTGAACCTTTTAATCCCTCTCTGAGTCTATCCCTCTAGGTGGATGATCCCCACCAGCTGATCAAGTTCCTTTTGCTCACCTGTCACCAGCTACAGTCCAACACAGGCCTGGCCCAGGGGGGAGAGTGACAGGTATTTGTCACTCTGAAAGTGAAAATGAAAGTATGACACTTGATTGATGCTTTTTCTCTATCATGGGTTGTAAATGTTAGGAATGCTCATATTTCTGGATTTCTCAAACAAGTAATATTAATAGAAGTTTTTGATCCCACAAAGTGGTGCTAACTTAGTGAAACAAAATAGAGCAAGAGACACAGCTGTTTTCTGATGGTCCCATTGGAAAAGAAAGACTCCCTTTACTTTTAGAATGGAACTTATAGCATGAAAAAGTAGGAAAACTTTAACCCAGAAGAAAAGTACATTCTTTAAAAATAAAATTCATCGTGGAGGTGGTAAAATCTATACACAGAGATGAAATTTCCTGAGATTTCACAAAATTGTAAGTCAACAATAAATATTTTGTTGGTGGAGTAGGAGGCTCCCAGACAGTGCTCGAGATGCCTGGGGCCACTCCCTGTAGTACTCAGCCAACCTGGCAGCATCTTTCTATGATAAGGCCTAGTTCTGGGAACACCAGGCCACCCAGGCCTTGGTCAGCGCCACCAAGAATGCCCCCGAGGGGTGGTGGTGGGATAGAACCTTGTTCTTTCTCTTTGGACCCAAAGAGTAGATTCTTTTTTTTTTTTTAATTGACTCACCGTGAGATACAGTTACAAAGCTTTCATGTTTGAGTTTCAGTCACATAATGATTGAATACTCATCCCTCCACCAGTGCACATTTTCCACCACCAATCTCCCCAATATATCCCCGCTTCCCAACCCTCCCCTTGCCTCTATGGCAGAAAATTTCCCCCATACTCTCCCTCTACTTTTGGGCATTATGGTTTGCAATAAAGATAGTGAAAGGCTATCACGTTTAGTATCTACTTTCAGCAAGCATGCATGTCCCATCCGGAACGATTTCTCCAACCATCATTGACTTAGCGATCCCTTCACTGTTCCAGCTGCCTTCTCTCCCAGCTCATGAGGCAGGCTTCCAACCATGGAGCAATACTCCTGGCCCTGTCTCTACTGTGCGTGGGTGTCAGTAAACATGTTCTTTTCCCCCCAACTTTCTATCATGGGCTCATGGAACCGTGAATGGGGTTTGGTTCTTAGACCAGTGGTCCTTGATCTGCCGCCTAAAATCATTCTCAGAAGGCAGCATTCTCTTTTCCTACTCTCCAACAATGGCTTGTATGGAACTTCATGTACACACAAAATCATTCCTTTAACATACAATAAAGGTTCTCCCCTGTAAGGTTTGCCTACAAAGTTTTGATGGTACTTATATCCTCCCCCTCTTTCAGTGTGTTCCCCCCTTTCTGTGCTCAGGGCTTATTCCTTGCTCTGTGTCAGAGACCATTCTCAGTAAGGATTGGGGGACCCTCTGTGTTGCTAAGATTCGAACCCAACCTGGCCTTGGGCAAGTGCCCTACCCACTGTACTATTGCTTCACTTCCCTTCTTTACTAGGCTACTATAGTCTTGCCAATCTTTGAGCAGGGCTCCCCTTATCTTTGTCATCTTTGAGACTTATTGCAAATGTCTGGTGCTCCTATAGTCCTTCTAATTCACAAAGCTTAACATGCTCGGCATAGTATCCACTAATCCTCTAATACAGGTTTTTTTTTCTTCTTAGTCGAGAGCATTCTGACTTAGTAATTTGATGTTTAAAATCCTCTGGCAGTTTCACTGCAGTTGTCGGCTTCTCAAAGACTAGGACTTTGAGGGGTTCATGATTGTCCATCTCAGGAGTCTCTTGCACACTAGAACTTGACTATGGTCATTGCCACTTTTCACAGAGGGTCAGGCTGATGGTCTGGGAGAGTGTCCCTCTAGTGGTCTACCTCATTGTTGCAAGAAGGAGTGACTCCATTTACTGCCAACTGATGATCAACTCTGTAGTAAAGGATAGATGAAAGGCGTGAAGAGCCTACTTATAAAATGAATTTCATGATATCTGTATCCAGAATTGATTTTTTGGTTTTTGTTTGTTTGTTTGTTTTATTCTAAAGAGAAAACCTTTTCTGGTTCTTTCCCACAGATGGCAAAGATAGCAAACTGTGCAAAGCACACCACCTAGTGTTCAAGTCACTGCTCTGCTAGAGAGCGCTCATTGGAAGATTTCCTCACCATCTAACAGGAAAGGTTGTTCCCGCGTATTTTGTCTATGTTGATCAGTTATTTGAGCTTGGCTTTGAAGTGAATTTTGACTTTATTAGGGCCATGGGTTTCCAATATATAAGATGCTTTTATTGCACGAGTGCCTGACTGGTTTTATTGAATTTACTTGAGGATGGGAGTCAAAAGGTGGGCTAAATATTCTAACACTTTATCTATCATAAAAAATTAAAAAAAACACTATCAGGTCTTAATTGGATCTGGAAGGTGCTGCTCCTTCCAGAAACCTCCCATGCTCTTTGTTTCAGTCCCACTCCCTGATGGGTAGCCATTGCATCTGCATTTTAATTTTTTCTTTGTTTTTTGAGCTGAACCTGGCAGTGCTTAGGTGCTCAGGGCATGCTTCTGGTTCTATGCACAGAGATCACTCCCAACCATGCTCAGGTTCCATATGTGATGCTGGGTGCTTTGAATGGGGTCTTCCATATGCAAGGTACAGATAGTTACCTGCACTATCTCTCTAGCACATTTCTGTATTTTTTAAAAATTTTATTTATTAATTTTTATTTTTTGCTTTTTGGGTCACACCCAGTGATGCTCAGGGGTTTACTCCTGGCTCTGCACTCAGGAATCACTCCTGGCAGTGCTCTGGGGACCATATGGGATGCCAGGGATTGAACCTGGGTCGGCCACATACAAGGCAAACGCACTACCCATTGTACTATTGCTCTGACCCCCATACTTCTGTATTTTTGAAACCAAAAAACAACATTTTTTGCTCTGAATTCTAAATGGCTACTTACCAGTTTTTCATTCAAATGGGAATTTTCTTCCTTCAGGAACACCTTGGGGCTGAACTTAGCCCATGCAGGCAGGCCATCAGGCATGGTAAATAAAATGTGTGAATGAAAAATGGTTTTTCATATTAGATAAAAGATGGGGCACTCTCTCTCACTCAACTCTGCTTTCCACTGTGGTCAGCTAAGCATGCTCTCTAAAAATAGCTGAATCTGGCAAAATCTACTACTGTATGTAATATCCTGGCAGGATAATCAAAATCCTGATTTGAAGGAAAAGCTTTAAATTTAAAGATGATTGAACCTCTGGTGACAGTGAGGCTCTGTGTGTCTTTCAAAGCCAGATTCACAGCTCCATTGAGTATCTTTTTAAGCTGGAACATGACTGAGTTGCTCCAAGATCCATATCTGCCCTGGCCTGTTAACAAATACATTTTCAGGCCAGCGATCATGACTGAAGGACTAGAGCATGTGGCTTGCATGTGGGAAGTGTGGTTTCCATCTTTTTAGCACTGTGTGGGCCCCTGGGCACTGCCACAAGCAACCCTGAACACAGAGCTAAGGCAGGATTCCTGAGCACTGACTCCCAAATCAACCCTCTCCTCCACAAAATATATTTGTTTGGTTGCAGCAAGGATCAGAACATCCAACAAAGACAGCAGAAATGGAGAGCCCCTAAAGGTGGACAACTCCTTCATGGATGTCAGAGCTCCCTACAGACTTACTGGTGATATGGGAAGAACTCCTCACGCATGCCATCCTCTCCAGTAACACCTTAACTCTCCTGATTCTAATGGGCACGCATCTTATCCTTGAGGTCATGCAATCCACAGGTACATGAGACAATCTGATCCTGATTAGCAAGAGTTCTGAGGTTTCTAAACAGGATTTGGGCTATAACATGGAGAAGGACACACAACATCTTCGGTGAAGACTGAACCTGTAGGGGCAGAAAAGGAGTTGAGAAGAGTTCTATTCACCTGGGCAGAGACACCTCACTAAAAACCTGTTCCTTTTTTGCTAACTGATTTTGGTGGAATGCTTGCAATTGCTAAGCCTATTTTCTCAGGTTTGCATAGGAGTCTGTACACACAGGACCCCCTTGTAGGATAGTTGGAAGAAGAAAAAGGGATTTATTGCCCAAGGAGTATCAGACTTGTGCAGCCTCTGAATTGGTGCTTTATACAAGTAAATAGGAACCAACCCATTGTGGGACTCATAAATAAAACTTGAAAGAGCTTCAGAGATGACTCCAGACCCCACACCAGGCTAAGTCTCATATCTGGGACACCCTGGAGGGGTGAGTGAGCCTACCACCTGCCCAGATAGGGCCCCGGTAACCAAAAACCTCCAGAGCCCAGTTGTCACCATGATCACAGCCAAACTCCACAGACTCAGATGAGCCTCATCCAGGAATGAATCTGTTGAAAAACTCAGGTATGTGGATTTTGTGACCAAAATCTCCAGGCTCTCATGGAGTTGGGAATGGACAACCTTCCCCCATATTCCTGTGCTTCCAGGAGCTTGGTGGTCATGTCCATAAACTGCCTAAATATAAGCTCATTTACTGGCCTTGATGCAGAAACTCATAAATAAATCTTGAAAGAGATCCATAAACTGAAAGAGATGCTTCTGGACCCCAAATTCAACAACCAGATTAAAATTTAATCCTAGTTGTATCACCCCATTCAAAAATATTAGAATTCCTAGGGATATGGTGCCACCAGCAAGCCAATCTGTACCTGTGAGGTGAGTGTATCAGCAGCCTGATGGCGCCTACAGACTTCTAGATACCCCAGAATGGCTGCTGTGCCTTTGGCCACACCCCAAAAACTTGGGGCAAAGTTTACCAAGAAAGTAAACGGCTAAAAGTTAGGTATGTGGGAGACACACCCACAAACCACGTCCGGCTCAGCTATATAATTGGAGGCACGGCCTCTCTGGTTCCTAATTGAACCGCTTAACGGCGATGATCCCAGAGACTCAGAAACAAATCTTGAAACCCAGCGGCTTTTAGCAGAAATGCGTCTGGTCCCTGCAGTAGGTTACTGGTGCTGGGCCAACCCAGGTGGGAATAGATTTCGTGCCTTGGCCTGTTCCCCCTGGCGGCCCAGTGGCCACCATCATTCAGAGGCCACTGGACAGTCAGGTTTGAGCCCCCAGTGATGAGACATGCAGGGCCTCACGGGATGGGGGTGGAGCCGGTCCTGTCCTCCCCACCCCAACGAGATCCCAAGTCATTGCCCACGAACAGCCTCCCTGGCTCCTGATCAAGCTGCTTAATGGCCATGATCCCAGAGACTCAGAAACAAATCTCGAAACCCAGTGGCTTTTGGCAGAAATGCGTCTGGACTCCACAGTACGTTACTGTCGCCGGGTCACCCCAGGGAGGAAAGGGTGTTATCACTCTGCCTGCTTCCTTTGGCGGCTCGGTGGCCATCATCCTCCGGAGGCCATTGGACAGTCAGGCTTGAGTCCGCAGTGACAAAACTTGTTGGACCTCACAGGAGCTGGCCCTTTCCTTCCCATCCCAATGAGACCCCAAGTCGCCCCATCCCTGAATGGCCTCTCTGGCTCCTGATCAAGCTGCTTAACGGCCATGTTCCCAGAGACTCAGAAACAAATCTCGAAATGCAACGGCTTTTGGCAGAAATGTGTCCGGACCCCACAATAGTTTACTGTCTCCAAGTCATTCCAGGTCATTCCGGGACACCCCAGGAAGGAAAGGGTGCTCTCCATCTCCTGCTCCCCTTTGGTGGCTCAGTGGCCACCATTCGCCATTGAATAGCCAGGTTTGAGCCTGCAGTGACGAAACACACGGGGCCTCACAGGATGGGGGTGGAGCCGGCCCTTTCCTCCCTGTCCCAACGAGACCTTGAGTAGCTGCCCCTGAATGGCTTCCTGATCAAGCTGCTTAACGGACATGATCCCAGAGACTCAGAAACAAATCTCAGAACCCAGTGGCTTTTGGCAGAAATGCGTCCGGACCTCACAATAGTTTACTGTCTCCAGGTCATTCCAGGGAGGAAAGGGTCTGTCCCTCCACCTGTTCCCACTAGCAGCCCGGTGGCCGCCATCCTCCAAAGGCCATCAGACAGTCAGGTTTGGGCCCTCAGTGATGAGACATGTGGGGCCTCATGGGATTGGGGTAAAACCGACCCTTTCTTCACCGTCCCAACAAGACCCTGAGTCCCCACCCACTGACGGCCTTTCTGGCTCCTGATCATGCTGCTTAACGGCCATGACCCAAAAGACTCAGGAATAAATCTCAGAACCCAGCAGGTTATGGCAGAAATCCCTCCAGATTTAATTGTTAAAATTTCAGAATTTCAAGATCGCGCGGCCACTACTGCAGCCACATGGCATCATATGTTATTCATAATAGCAGTAGAAAACAAATTGTTTACTGTTGCCTTTTTCAGCAGATCTAAGTGTTGGGGTAAAATCCCAAATAATATGGTGGGTCTTGTGTCAAAATATTAAATGTAATCAAAGTAGAGAGAGAGTAATGTGGAAATCATCTGCCCCACAGGTAGGGGGAGGGTGTGGGATGGGGGTATACTGGGGTTTTGGGGGGTGAAGAATGGGCACTGGTGAAGGTATGGGTGTTTCATTGTATGACCGAGATTTAGATTTGAAAGCTTTCTAACAGCTCTCATGGTGATTAGCTTTGTAACTGTTCTCACGGTGATAAATAAAATTATAAATAATGGAAAAAAGGTAAGGTGGAGTTCACGGCAAATTCAATTAGCTAATTGATGACTGAATAAATAGCGGTGCTCCTACATAAAAATAATATTAGAATTCCTGGAGAGACATCTCATACTCTACACACAAGATATACCAGGAGTGGCATACCGATTGAATGGGATGTAAAGTAGAAGGCAACCAATATCAATGAAGAAAATATTAACACATAAGGTTTAATATGTAACAATGTTAGTAATCTCTTATACAAGAGCGTAATGGTTCCAGTGTAAGATGCAACAATCTTGAAACACTTTCTTTAAAGGCAATTCTTTTTAACCATTTTTAGCAAATTAATTACAACAATATATTTGTATATTATATACACAAAATAAATTATTTAGGGCCTGTTATTGGTGCAGACATGGGTTGTGACTGGGAAAATTGAAATAGTGGCGGTAGGAAGGTGTAATGGTAATGGGATTGGTGTTGGAATGTTGAATACAAAAATCTCTGTGAACAACTTTGTATAAAAAAAAGACTCATTGTGGGCCATTCTATTTTCAGAGGTGTGTAGTGTCCTGGGCATGTACACTGGGTAATCCTTTAGGATCTAATCCTTTAAGTTCTATGCTTGTCAGAAAAAATGGTGAACAAAGGCCCAGCCTCTGAATCCCTCTCCTGCCTGAGAACACTTTTATAAGTAAATAAAAAAGAGCCAGATAATCAATATCTCTGATTGGTCCCTTATTTATATATGTGATCCAAATGGTCATATTAAAAACTCTTATTTGCATATAGAGCTTATATTATCCAATTGGTCATACACAATCTAATTGATTAGCCCTTTTGGAGGATCCTCATTTACACAGAATATGACCAATCACATAGCAGAAAATAATTAAAGGGCAGGGGCCTATAATATGCATATAAACACAGGTCACTGTATGGAAGGAGGCCTTTGGGGTTGCTGTCTCAGGGATGGAGGTTGCTGTAATTGCTGCAGAGTCAGTCTGCAGGGATGTGCCTATGTTGCTGTACCTACATGATCCATGAAATAAAGAATCATAACACTGAACACATCTGGTGGTTGGCATACTGGTATTCCATGCTGTCCACAAGAACCTGACGTTAGTCAGATCTGCTGCAGGAGCACCATCACAGAGCAGGTCCTTATCCCATAGTTTAGTTTACCTGGAACAAAGTCTCTTCCATGTCTAACCTCAGCTTCTAACCTTTGTGGCTCTAGCAAACATATAACTTCCTTTCTGTAGCCTTTTTAGGTACTAAAGACAAAAAACATTCTCCCCAGAGCCTAGGGACCCCCTTTATCCTAGCATTGTCATCCATCTTCCCTGCCAAATGTGACTGTCTGGGAGGCAGGACCCTTGTCCTCTTTCATCCGTGTCCCCCAATTCTGAATTTAGGCTTGGCTTTTAGATCCCATGAACAAATGCTAAGAGGAACAAAATGTTCATAATTTTCAACACTCACTGTGAAATTTGATTCTTTCCATCTCTCTGCCTCTAGGCTCCATACTAGCAGAATCCATAAGAGCCTTGAGAGGGGTCATGACCTTTTGACTCCGTCTAAGCTCATAAGTGAGGATCAGGGAGATGTTAACTGTTAAATAATCAATATAAGTGGCCCTTGAATAAAAACATAAGGAGAACTCTCCAGGGACCCTTCAGTGGCCAGTGTGAAGCTGCGGTTTGGGATGAGTTTAACTGAGTGCCTTGTCCATTGCTATAGATAACTCTCTTTCCAAGAGTGCTCCCTGGGGAAAATCCTCCTCCATAATCCAGGTTTTTTTTTTAAATCGCTTTTTATTTTTATAAAGTTGTTCACAATAATTTATTACATTTAATATTCCAACACTAATTCCAGCACCATTACACATTTCCATCACCATATTTCAAATGTTTTGACCCCAACATCCAAAGCCTGCACTCAAAGTAGGACCCAAACAATTTATTTTGTATTGCTTGTCATGAATAATCTTCTAAAAATGATCCAAAAAGTTTGCTTAGAAGAAAGTATGTGAAGATTGTTGTATTTCTCCCTGGAGCCATTAAGCCCTATATAAAAGATTACTAACTGTTGTCAAAGGTTGAGCCTTGTGTGTGTGTGTGTGTGTGTGTGTATATATAACTGAGGTTATATATATATATATATATATATATATATATAATTTTCCTCCCTGAGATAGGTTGTCTTCTACTTTACACCCCATTGAAAGTGGTGGTATGATACTCTTGGTACATCAGTAGTGTAGAGTATTAGAGTATGAGATGTTGCATGTCCACAAATGTGGCCACACACTCCATGAATTCTAAAATTTTAAATACAGTTATACAACTGAGGTTAATTTCATTTAATATTTTTAACTGGATGGTGACTTTGGGGTCTGGAGGCATCTCTGTGGCATGTCACCTTCATGTTGCTTTCTTCTGAGACATTTATTTGTGAGTCTCTGGATCATGGCCATTAATGAGCGTATATAGCACCAGAAGCAGCTCATGGGTGTGACTGCCAAGCTCTTGGAAACACAGGGAGATGAGAGGAGGAGCCCATTCCCGACTTAGTGCAAGTCTGGAGATTTCGGTCACAAGTCCCTAATGCCTGGGTTTTTCAGCAGATTCACTCATGGATGAGGCTCACCAAGCCTGTGGAGATCAGCCTCCAGGTTTTTTTTTTTAAAAAAAGCTTTATTATTATGTTTAAAAATTTAGTCACCGTGAAATTACGAAGTTATGTATGATTGGGTTTCAAGCCTACAATGTTTCAACACCAGCCCCTTCACCAGTGTGTCCTTTCCTCCACCAATCCCCATAGCCCTGTCCTCTTGTCTCCCACCCACCATTCTGTCTCTGTGATAGGCACTTTTGGGGGGTAAGTTGTTTGCCCTGTAGTTTACAGTACTGTTACTGATAGGCTTTCATGCATAACATTTTACCACCTCCCATTCTCCAGAGTATAGAGGGATGGAGTTTTGCAATACCCACTGTTTATTGTTATTATTATTATTATTATTATTATTATTATTATTTGCCTTTGGAAAACCCTGGCATGTTCTGTTATAACAGTAAGCCAGAATAGACATGGATCAGACGTAAATTGAGTTGGGTTAATCTATAACGTTTGCACAGCTGTTCAAGATGTTCCTGGAGTTCTCAAAGACAGCCTTATAAAGGGCCATGGTTTCATTTAAGAATTATTTGTTTCCACAGACGTACCTCAGAGGCCAGCGGGGGGTTCCTATTGAGATCTTTTTCTGCCCTGCAGGCTACCCAGTGATGGTCTGCTGGACTGAGAGTCCTCTGCTCATTATTGGGTCAAGGTCAAATAATAGAATTCTTAGTGTAAGGCTCCCAATTGTCTGGACTTGAAGATGTGACTGGGATTAGGTATTATGTTGTCAAGGTCAAAGCTATACTGATTGTTTTAAATTTATTTTTAATTGAATCACAATGAAATACACAGTTTAAAAGGTTGTTCATGATTGGGTTTCAATCATACAATGTCCCAACACCTGTCCCTTCACCAGTGTACATTTCCCTTCACCAGTGTCCCCTATTTCTCTGTGGCAGACACTTTTTAAAATTTCTTCTCTCTCTCTCTCCCCTCCATCACCCCCGTCCCGTCCTTTTGGGCATTATGGTTTGCAACACAGGTACTGAAATTTTATCATCTATATCCCTTTACTTACTTTCAACACTCAGTTCTTGTCCAGAGTGATCAATCCCAACTATTACTACCATACCAATCCCTTCTTTCTCCTAACTTCCCTTTGGCCCCCACATTCTTGTGGCAAGCTTCCAACCATTGACCAGTCCTCCCAAATCCTGCTTTACCTGGTCTTGGATATTAGTCTCATACTGTGTATTTTTTAATACCCCACAGACGAGTGCAGTCATTCTGTATCTGTCTCTCTCCTTCTGACTCATTTCACTCAGCATGTTACTCTCTGTGTCCATCCATAGGGTTACATTGATTTTTTTTTTAAGGAGAGGCTGTTCCCTCACCTCTGTCTCCTTCTGGGGGGTGGGGGGTGGGAGGGCGAGCAGGAATGGTCCCTATTCCAAAAATTCACAGAAGAAAATTCGCAGCCATGGTCTGTGCCCACCTCTAGATTCTAAAGCCATCAAGCACAAACGTGGCTGTAGAGGTACAGAATTGTCACTCCCACCATATGTACTTGGATGAACCTGGCTAGAGCAGGATAGGGTCAGGATTCTCTCCCCAGGGATCATGGAGGGCAGCTGGATTCCACATCCCGCAGCCTCCCGTCCCCGTTTCTCCTGGTCCCAGCTCCTGCTCTTTCACGTAGGTAAGTGCCTCTTTGCACTCAGACTAATTCTTCTTCTTTTTTTTTTTTTTTTTTAGTTTCTGCTCTGCTGTCTCTTCCAGGGCCCGTCTCTGCCAACAATATGCTCCTGGTTCCTTTGCCAACCAGACTCAGCTCAGGGGAGATACTGGCTGGAGGCGAGGAGCAGAGCCGTCCTCTCTGTGGGACAGGGCAGCGGTACAGTGACCTTTGGGCTCAGCCAGGTTCTTCCTGCTGCTGCGGGCCTGACTCTGCTCTTGGCAAGATTCCTCTGCTCGTCGCCCTCCAGCAGTTAAGGTTGCTACTACATACCACTGCTGTTGCTCTCTGGGGGTCTCCGCTGTCCTTCCCAGATTTGACTTTTCAGCTAAGCCCTCCAATACCTTGCTCCCCTTCTCGCCATGTCCTGCCCTGCCATGACCTTTCCTTCCTTTCTCTTTTCTCCCCCTTTACTATTGTTATCGCAACAGTTGGTGAGGGATCGTATAAGTACCACATGCTTGATTGTGGTACTCACACACGTGCTCATGTGCTCCTGCATCCTTTGTAGTAACCTGTCTTGCACGCACCTGGCTATGAGATCCCAGAGATTGCACATTCTGTTGCTCTGCTGCGGGTCCCGAACAGCAGAGCTACTGGGACTATGCTTGGCACAGGGGGACAGCACCAGGGATTAAATTCTTGGTCTCACACTTGCTTGAAGGCATTTCTAGCACCGAACCACCCTTAGCCCTTTGTAGCTATCTCTCTCTTAAAAAAAAAAAAGGTTTATTGAGTCACTGTGAGATACACAGTTACAAAACTGTTCATGGTAAGGTTTCAGTTCATACAATGATACATCACCCAATCCTCCACCATGTCCATTTTCCCTTCTGCTACCCCCATCCCTGCCTCAGTCAGCCTCTAAGACTCTATGGCAGGTGCTCTCCTCTTTCCTCCTCCTCTCTCTCTCTCTCTCTCTCTCTCTCTCTATATATATATATATATATATATATATTAAGCTAATCTCTATGATAGTAAGTGACCAGGTTGATTTTTCTGACCCAGCTCTGATTCTCACTTGCGAAGCCCCTGTCACTTCCTCCCTCGCCCCTTCTCAGAGACTGCCACAGGGCCACTGAGGAACTATGTCTTACTAAAATTGCTGAAGGAATTTGTCTTCAGCAAGGATTTTGGACTCTGATAGCTATAATGAGAACAGAAAGCTTGGATTTTCCTCTTTAGTCTTTGGCGCCTACCTCAAATCCTTAATATGACCTGGTGGCAAGGATTTGCATGTGTTAGAATAAACCAAGAAATGTCTGCATTCAAATGATTTTGACCAAAAAAAATGGCAATCTCATATGACTCTACTAAGCAGAAAAAGAAGCAGGTAAAGAAAAATAGCAAGCCAATTGCCCATGACAACTTATTAATAGTAATAAAATGAATATTTCCTGTGTGTTTGCCAAGTATCAGACATCAGAAGGCACTTTCGGCAGTGGTGATGACAGAAACTCATCCGTGATGATGCTTCTAAGTGTTATAAGTATAGTGAATCATATCATCCTCAGAACCAACATCCAAGGTCAGGATTTTATCCCCTTGTATATATCAAGCCCAGAGAAGGTAGGTCATTTGCCTCAGGTCACACAGAAAGTGACTGCATCGGGATTTGAAGCCAAGCAGCTCCCTCTGGATCACTGCATTTACCTGGTCTTGAAGGAGAGGCTGCTATTATTATACAAGTTACAGATGAGGAAGCTGAGAACAGAGTTTGCATAACTAGCCCTCAGCACATGCCTTCAGGTAAACCCAGGGTCCTTCAAATCCCAAGCTCCAGAGCTCCCCCCATTTCCCTACCTCCTCTGTCCCCCCCTTATCTCCCAGGTCTTTAGCACTCGTTTCACTGGGTAATTCTTTGCCTACAGAAAAATAATAATGTGGGATTTCAACACTTCACACCTGCACATCCATCTCTAGCTGTATTTATTGAGTTTCCTTCACGGTGGTGCCCTGGGGCCTTACCTGCCCATGTAACCAATTCAGAAGGAAATTACTGTGGGTTCTTTTAAGGGCCCTGCCAGGAAAGAGATCTATGTGTCTCTTTCAGCTGCTGTAGATGGGGCAGACTCAGGCTTTTACTCTTGTCTTTAAAACGATTGGGCACGTGATAATGACCTGTTTACATAGTTTATGTGATCTATGGTCGGTCTTGGTGTTGCATTATATAGGAACAGGGCCGGGGAGCATGAACATTAATTCTCTGGACAACAGACTCGCTGTTTCATGGGGACGGAAGGAGCATCCCTAAGGTTACCTTTTGCCCGAGTTGCCATCAGTCCTGCAGGATATAATTGCAGTTGGTGAGCGGCAAGAGAGCGCTGTGTTTAAATTGTCCACAAGAGGGCTCCATTTCTTTTCCCCACAGGTCCATTGCTGTGACAGCTTTTGGGGCCACAGATGTGAAATGCTATTCTGGACGCAGCAATTAAACCACATTTAGTGCAATTTACCAAAAATAAGTGAAATAGTTTGTTGGGTGGGATAATACATTCAATCACTCCTTTAACCTCTAAATACAAAGTGGGAAAACCTTTTAAATCAATGAATTTGTCTTCTAATGGGCACTGAGAAGAATTTTCTGCTATTCCTACGGTGGAATTTAAAAAAAAAAAAGGAAGAGTAATTCCATGTTGCATCATATACAAATTTCCTCCTCAATTTCGTTCTCAATTACTTGTTTCTATTAAATCTCTCTGAAATTTTTGATAGTTACAGGGCCTCAGATATGAGCGAACATATTCCTGGATACATCATAAGACATTCCCTACCCATTCTCCATAATTACCACACCATATTTGATGGGGTTCAGACAGTAGGCAACAAATCATATGGGGAAATATATATATATATATATATATATATATATATATATATATATATATACCTCTCAGAGAGCCCGGCAAGCTACCGAGAGTTTCCCGCCCACACGGCAGAGCCTGGCAAGCTACCCATGGCATATTTGATATGCCAAAAATAGTAACAATAATGGGTCTCATTTCCCTGACCCTGAAAGAGCCTCCAATATGGTAGCATTGGGAAGGAGAATAAGGAGAGGCTGCTAAAATCTCAGGGCTGGGATGAATGGAGATGTTACTGGAGCCTGCTCGAGTAAATCAATGAACAATGGGTTGACAGTGATACAGTGACACAGAGATATCACATGATCTTGAGTTTCTTTCTATGGATAGGTTCTCAGGGTCCAATCAGGAGGATACACAGCACGTTGGGGATTTCCTCAGGAGGATTCAAGGTGGAGCACTGATGATGTTTCTAAGTATTATAAGTATAGTGAATCATATCATCCTCACAACTGAAGAAACGAAAGGGGGCACTGAAGTAACCTGTGTCATGCTGCGTGGAGTAGCCACTGCTCCTGGGGCTGAGGAAACAGGGGGAAAGAGATTGGAACTATCAAAGCTAGGATACTGGGTTTGGAGCGATAGTACAGCGGAAAGGCATTTGTCTTGCATGCGGCTGACATGGGTTCGCATCACATATGGTCCTCTGAGCAGCGCCAGGAGTGATTCCTGAGTGCAGAGCCAGGAGTAACCCCTATGCATCGCCGA
Source organism: Sorex fumeus (assembly GCF_029834395.1). NCBI lineage: Eukaryota > Metazoa > Chordata > Mammalia > Eulipotyphla > Soricidae > Sorex > Sorex fumeus. The sequence goes on from NW_026606070.1 coordinate 28,993,891, forward strand.
GTGAGGCCCCAAAACCAAACCAAATACACAGAAAACAACTAAAACAAAAAACAAAGCTCAGGGGAAGGTGCTGATGTATGAAAAGGTGCAAGGAAGCCTTTTCTTCCCATGCCAACTGGAGATGGAACCAGATAGGGGCAGCACCATATCCCGGAAACAATGTTCTGATACTCACTGGTGCCCCCTAGTGGCGGAACAGAACCAGGAATAAACTGTCAAAAGAAAGCTGGCAAACCCACCTCATCTCCTCATCCCTGGACTAGGAAGGTAGCCTTGGGGCAAAAAAGCCAGGAGTTTAATAACTTGCATAGCTTATTCCTGTGACTACTTGGCTACAATACAAACGTTCATCAATATATTTCTTTTTCTTTTTTTTTCTTTTTGGGTCATACCTGGCAATGCACAGGGGTTATTCCTGGCTCTGCACTAGAAATTGCCCTGGTGGTGCTCAGGGGACCATATGGGATGATGGAAATCAAACCCGTGTGGGGCCCTATCCACTGTTCTATTTCTCCAGCCTCATTTTTTTTCTTATTTTTTTTCCTATCAATATATTTTAAATTTCATACAAAAATAATCACTTTCGCTTGGATTAGAGGTGCCATCCATTTCAATTCTAGATCATTACCTCTTTCTACTGGACATGGATGTAATAAGAAATACCCTCAGAGAATCTTGGGTTGCGGAGTAGAGCTCTTGGATAGTAGAAATCTGATTTTACTTAGTAATCAGGATCAACCAGTACAATAATCCCTGAATGGGACTAGGAGTCTCAATAACCTGCTGGCAGCCTGAGCTTCCCAATCAGTGGCACCAGTTTTCTATTCATGGTAGAAGCCTTTCTGTGTGATGAGCTCAGACCTCTGACCCAGAAGGACCTGGAGTTGCTGGAACGGAGAGGAAACCTCCCGGGAGTGACTCTCAGTGCAGTGCAGTGAGGGAAGACACTTCCACCTTTCTCGGACTGCCCGGACCCATTTAGCCCTGTTCGGGGAGAGACGGAACCACGGAACCACAGCATGGGAACGGCTTCAAAGCACACACGCTTCCTGAGGGTCAGACCCTGGCCTTTAGGATCTTCTCCAAACTGTACTGTGAGGGCCTTAGGGCATTTCACTTCCCCTCCTTTTTTTTAATTAGTGAAACACCATGAGATACAGTTGTAGACTTACAAATTTTTGTGCTTGGGTCTCAGTTATACAATGATCAAGTACCCATCCCTTCACCAGTGCCCATTTTCCACCACCAATGATCCTAGTATCCCTCTCACCCACCCCCATCCCCCCATCCCACCCTGCCTCTGTGGCAGGGCATTCCCTTTTGTTCTCTCTCTCTTATTGGGTGCTGTGGTTTGCAAAAGAGGCATTGGGTGACAATCATGTTTAGTCTATAGTCTACTTTCCGCATGCTTATCCCATCCTGGGAGGATCCTCCCAACACCTTTATTTGGTGCTCCCTTCTCTATCTGAGCTCCCTTTCCCCGTAGCATGTGTGGTTGGCCTCCAAGCCATGGAGTAAAATTCCTGGTACTAATCTCAGCCATTCTTGAGTGTTTGTCTCCTATTTTGTTACTTTATGTTCCCCAGATGAATGCAATCTTTCTATGTCTATCCCTTTCTTTCTGACTCATTTTGCTTAACTTTTGGCCTTTAAGAAATTTAGCTTCTCTCTTCCTCCCCCTCCCTCTCCCTCCCTCCCTCTCTCCCCGTTCCCTCTCTTTCTCTCCCCCCTCTCTCCCTCTCCCTCCATCTCCCTCTCCCTCTCTCTTTCCTCCCTCTCCCCCTCATTCCCTCTCTCTCCTCCCTCTCTCTTTCTCTCTCCCCCTCTCTCTCCTCTTTCTCTCCCCCTCTCTCTCTCCCTCCCCCTCTCTCTCCCTCTCTCTCTCCCCTCTCCTTTCTCTCTGGTTTTGGTGCCACACCCAATGGTGCTCAGGAATTACTACTGTCTCTGTGCTCAGGGTTGACTCCTGGCAGGGCTCAGGAAACCATGTGAGGTGCCAGGGATCAAATCTTGGTCAGTCCCATGCAAGCCCCATGCCCTATACACTGTACTATCACGCCTGCCCCACCTTCTTCTCTCTTTATGTATGTGAGTTAAATAATAATAATAATAATAATAATGGGGATGGTCAACAGATGCCTACAATGTTTCTGGTCAATTTGACCTCCAGCTCCTTATTATCCTTTCTCTCAGGAAAAGGTATTATTCTACCTTGACTTCCCTTGTCTCTCTGACCCCCCCCATCCCCTCCCACACATACCATACATGCAATTATTGCTGTGCTAAAGCTTACTGTAAGGGAGGAGTAGGAAACACATTGCTTTATTCAAATGCACAGGGCTTATGCAGCTTTCTATTTGTTTACTGTTGTCATGGCAACCCTGTTTACATTTAACATTAGCTTCAAGGTGGTAATATCTTCAATGTTCTGGAGAATACCATACTCCATACTAACTCAGCCCCCTCCCAATCTGCCAGGTCTGTCTGACAGTATTAAAAAAAATGTAATTAAATGTTTTTTTTAATAATTGTTTAAAGAGCTATAAACTCACTACATCACTAACTTATTAAGACAAATTTTGAGGACCAATTCACAAAAGAGGTATGTTAAGGGATCACCCCACCCCTAACCTCTCCCCCCACAAAAGAGTCCAAGAATCTTTCCAAATCTAGATCATTGCTTGTTTCATTTCTGGGAGAATAAAGTGCCACCTCCTCTCCCTCCACTTTGATTGACATTCTTAGCTTGTTTCAATAGCTTATTTTGTGGTCAGTTTTGCTTTACCTTTATAATGATGAAAAGAAACAAGTGGACCTGTTAAAAGTTGTCACTATCACTGTCCTCCCGTTGTCCATCAATTTTCTCGAGCAGGCCCAGTAACATCTCCATTGTGAGACTTGGTTGTTACTGTGTTTGGCATATCAAATACGTCATGGGTAGCTTGCCAGGCTTTGTCGTGTGGGCAAGATACTCTTGGTAGCTTGCCAGGCTCTCCAAGAGGGGCGGAGGTATCGAACTCGGGTTGGCCATGTTGGCTGTGTGCAAGGCAAACGCCCTACTGCGGTGCTATCACTCCAGCCCAGTTAAAAGTTAATATATTTAAACACACACACATATATATTTTTTTCCTTCAGAAAATACTCAATGAGAACCCACTTTATTTTATTTTTATTTTATGTGGGGGTAGGGTTGGGGCTCTCATGAAGTGCTAAGTAGACCTGGGGTCTACTCTCAGAAATGCAAGGCCAAATGGGCCTCAATGAGAAGCTTCTTGGGCCCAGCTGTGCTGGGAACCCACAAAGCTACACTCAGTGGTATTTGTGGAGGATATTTAGTTCAAACTCGGCATCTTAAGTATGCAAAACAAGCACGCCAGCCCCAGCAAGGACCCACTTTATACCAAGAATTGACTGAGGTACTCCCCTCTTATGGCCAGTTATCAAGTCAGCCTCTGTGACCCCACAGAATCACCATAACTAGAACCAAAAGGTACTTCCCTATTTCTTCTTGTCATGGAGGTACTGTTTTCTCTTAATCCTCTCTTCTTGTTTGATATGTTCTGTGGAGCACTTCAATGTGTCACCAAACAACAATATTCCCTGTCCCTCCTTTCTAGGGCTATGCAGCTTGAGTAATTAAAGGTCACCCTCTGTGATCTCTGAGGGAGTGGGAGCTGAAGTCAGATGCTCTAGAAATGTCATGGTAGAAAGCTAAGGGCAATGCCTGCAGCAGAAATCACATGAATGAAGTCAGGAGCACATGGAATGAAAAGCAGAACTTTCATTGCTGCACTGTTCACAATAGCAAAAATCTAGAAAAAACCTGAGTGCCTGAGAACAGATGACTGGTTAAAGAAACTTTGGTACATCTACACAGTGGAATACTATGCAGCTGTTAGAAAAGATGAAGTCATGAAATTTACATACAAGTGATACTACATGGAAAGTATCATGCTGAGTGAAATGAGTCAGAATGAGAGGGACAGACATAAAAAGATTGCATTCATGTGGGAAATATAAAGTAACAAAATAGGAGACTAACATCCAAGAATAGTCGAGATAAGTACCAGGAGGTTCACTCCATGGCTTGAAGGCCAGCCACACATGCTAGGGGAAAGGGCAGCTCAGATAGAGAAGGGAACACCAAGTAAAGGGTGTTGTGAGAATCCTCCCAGGATTTAAGATGCATGCTGAAAGTACACTATAGACCTAACTTGATTGCCATGCAATGCCTCTTTTAAAAACCTCAGCAACCAAAAGGAGAAAGAACAAAAGGGAATGCCCTGCCACAGAGGTGGGATGAGATGGGGGAGGATGGGGTGGTGGGAGGGATACTGGGACCACTGGGGGTGGAGAATGGGTACTGGTGGAGGGATGGGTACTCGATCATTGTATAACTGAAACCCAAACGCAAAAACTTGTAATGTCCACAATTGTACCTCATGGTATTTCACTAATAAAAATTTAAAAAAAAAAGCAGAACTTTACCCCTCTGTCTGGGCGCTCTCTCCACAGGCACAGTGGAGGGCACACAACATCTTGAATCCATTTTTTGAGGTATTTCTATCAACTAAGATACTTGAGATTGTGTACTACCAGTTCCATTGCTCCATTTGCACAAATTACAGTGAGACTGGCACACTGCAAGATGGTACCCAACCCACAGAACCATGAGAGATTTACTGTGCTAAGCTTGGTTGCCGAAACATGGAGGGCATTGCTCAACATGGGATACACCAGCTTCTTCCTTCCTTCTTTTTCCTTTTTTCTCCCTCAGAACCTAACACTTCTTCACATACCAAAAGTCTTACCACTCCCCTGCCCCTGAATTAACTCTATCCTTAAACCCCTGGTTCTATACCAAGTGTTATCTGAATCAACTCTACTTATTGTTGCTTCAAATCTTTGAAAACAGTTGCTGCTGCCATGGAGGGACATTGGGGATGGGGGGGTGGCAGGAGGGATATGGGGAATATTGATGGGGGGAAATGCACACTGGTGGAAGGATGGGTGTTTGAACGATGTATGACTAAAACCTGACTGAAAAAAACCTTTGTAACTATATGTCATAGTGATTCAGTTCAAATAAATAAATAAATAAAGCTTTTTGTTGAATATCATTATATATTAGACAGTTGTTGTATCTAAGAGTACAATAATGAATAAAATAAATATCATTTTTTAAAAAAAATTGCTTCTTCCTGGAAGGAATCATTTTCACTATTTCTCCTATTATGGAAAGCCATGTAACCCCAGGGCTTGTACCAGCCTGTAATGCTACCTCATGAGATGGTTCAGAGACACCTATCATGATAGATTCTACAGTATCTATGTCCTATGTCCCTGAATGACAAACCTGAGTGGTGCTGGCCTAACAATCTATGATGGACATAGAACCTGACCAAAAAGAAATATGTTAAGAAACTAAAAGTTTGAAATGGTCTCTCATGAAAGACTAAACTAAGCTCTCCTGACTGATACGGTCTCCAAGTGTCTGGAATTGCAATTAATGTTCAAACTCAGTTCGCTGAGTTCTACCTCTATTAAACCAAGATTGGGAGTCTAGAAAACTATAAAGATTAAGGGAACTTTTAGCCAGAACCTTCATGGCCAATGCTCAGGTTCACTGTCATGGTTTCCATCTGCTTGAAAGGAATCAATCAGCGATGTTGGATTTCGTGCTTGTCCCAATGATGTACCTGCAATGTGGAAGGAAGGCAGGCAAATGAAACCCAGTGTGGCAGAGCTGACTTGTTCAAGAACCCCAATCCTTTCCCCAATGGTTCTATTGGTTCATCTAAGTCAAAACAGTGGGATTCTGGCTCATTCCCTGGAATGACATGAGCGAACATTATACCTATTGCAGAGACATAAGAAACTGCCCAAGCTGGAAACAGTCTGACCATATCTTGGTTTGTTTTGTTTGTCACTGTTGTGGATTGTCCTCAGGATTTACTTCTACCAACCTCTGGGCAGGGACTGGTGATATAGGTCAATTTGGGGATTTCTGATTATAGTCAATAAAATGTTTTGGTTAAAATCTTATTGGTTAAAGATGGTAAATTAGCTGGAGCAAAAGTTACAATGGGTAGGACTCTTGCCTTGTATGCAGCCAACCTAGATTCTAACTCTGACATCACATATAGTTCCCAAAACCCTTCCATGAGTGATTCCTGAGTGCAGAGCCAATAGTCAGCCCTCAACAACTCTGGGTGTGGCAAAACAAAACAAAACAAAAGGCCAATTAGGCATATCTGTTTCTAGAACCCTACCTTTCAGTCTCTGCCTCCCGGTATACGCCTGCATGCGAGAACACACACACAGTATTGAGGATCCTTCTAGAAACATTGGCTCTCAAAGAACTTCCTTTGAGTTGTTGTTAGCTCATAAATACCTCTACAAACATTTCAGCATCTATACGCTGCGCCTTATGTGAAAAGCATCAGGGATAAAGAGACAGCAAGGAAATGTCACTGACTGACAGTCTAGTGCTGGGTTGGCAAATTGCAGCCCAGGGGCCAGAGCCTGCTGCAGGCTTTGTAAATAAAGTTTCCTGGAACGCAGTTATGCCCTCAACTATGTGTTGTCTGGGGTTGCTTTGGGGTACATCTGTAGAGGGAAAGCGTTGCCATGGAAACCATGTCCAAATAGCCTAAAATATCGACTCTCTGGTCCTTCACAGAAAAAGTTTGCTGGCCCACATCGAGGGGATTGTTAGCCTTGTAGGAACTTTGTGTTTTAGTGCCACACACTCTCCCTGTCTTTTCTGTCTCTCTGTTCCCTCTCCCTCTCCCTCACTTTCTCCCTCTTTCTCTGTTCTTCCGGTTCTCTTTCTTTTTCCTTCTCTGTTCACTCTCTGTGTTCTGTGTGTTTACTCTCTCTCTCTCTCTCTCTCTCTCTCTCTCTCTCTCTCTCTCTGTGTGTGTGTTTGTGTGTGTGTGTGTGTTTCCTGTTCCTCCCCTTCTGTTTCTGGGCCACGTGCAGTGGTGCTTGGGGGTCTTTTCCCAGCTCTGTGCTGGGAGTAACTCTTGGTGGAGTTGCCTTGGGAGACCATGGGATGCCAGGGACTGAACCTGGGCCTATAGCATGGAAAGCGTGTCCTCCAAACTGTTGACTTCTCTCTCTGGCCCTTAGTGGCATCCTCTGAAAGACAGGTTCTGTGAGATTGAGGGGATTAGGCAAATGGAGGAAATTTAGGCACTCAGAGAGTGGGTTTGAGGGATGGAGTCATATCTGCGCGAGGTTGGCCAGACCACAGGCAGACGCTCCCTCTGCAGTCTCGAGGCAGGGGCTGCCTTCTCCAGCCCTTTCCCTAGAAAGAAAGCATGAGAAAGGAGGGCCAGCTGCAGGCCAGTTGCTAGGGTTTCTGGTGGTGCACATAGCTGTCCCCTTTGACCTCTTTCCTCTTCTGCATGTGCTGGTGACTGCAGTACATCCTCTTTCTGTTGCTGTGAGGTTTTTGTTTGATTTTGTTTTGATTTTTGGCTGCGTGGCCACACCTGACTGTGCCCAGGGCTTCCTCCCGGCTTTGTGCTCAAAGATCACTCCTGGCATTGCTCAGGGGTTGTACAGGGACTGGCCCCATGCAAGGCAGGTTCTGAATGCTTGCACTGTTGTTCTGGCTCCAGAGAGTGTTTTGTTTTGTTTTGTTTTTTTGAATGTGTTGAACATAGATTTAATTTAATTTAATTTTATTTTTTAAAATTTTTTATTAGGGAGTATTTTTTGTGTGAGCCTCTCCCCCCCTCCAAAAAAAAGCTTTTGTTGCTCTGTCTCCCCATGCACACAGATAAAGGGGCCTGGTCCGGTAAGCGTCATAAGGCTCTCTGGGGTGTTGGGTAAAGAGAGAATGGGAAAAGCCTAAAGGCCGGCAAAGGGCCAGGAGCCCATTTCTCACGCTTCCTTCCTCGGTCCTGCAGGGAGAAGGAGCATCCTCTCAGCCTCTCACTGGTGGAGAATTCCTGCTGCAGGCGCAGGAAGGGGGTGGGGGAAAGTATGTTCTGATGCCAGAAGCGCAGCCTCCTCTAAGAACCCGGGAACTTGGCCTTACCCGCGAGTGGGGGCTGGGCTGAAGGAAGCGCCCATCCATTGATTGAGGTCTCTCAGCTGGAAGCAAGGCCACAGACCCCAGCCGTGTCCTCTTCAGGGCTGTGTCTCTCCGCCAAGGCCAAGCAGGACACCTGGGGCCTGAGGCCGGAGGTGGCACTCCCCTCCCTTCCCATGCCTGGGTGGGTGGGGAGAGGAGAGAGGTGGAAAAACCACCCAGGCCTTACAGCCCTAGTGCCTCCTCTGGCGTTGTCATGGAAACACATTCCTCTCACCTCACTGGGTGGAGTGTCTGGGGAGCCAGGCCGTGTCCCCCTCACAGCTCGGAGAGAGGCAAAGACAGTCTCTCTGTCCTATGAGCTGACAAACAGAGACAGAGAAGGGGATGACCGACTGTGGACGGAGGGGGCTGGTGTCGCATCTATACAAGGATCAAAGAGTCAAGAGCTTGTAGTGCAGTGGTAGGGTGTGTGCCTTGCTCGAAGGAGGCCCTGGGTTCGATCGTCAGCACCATTAAATAGCACTGTAGCACCGCACTGCCTTCCCGTTGTTCATCGATTTGCTTGAGGGGGCACCAGTACCGTCTCCATTGTGAGACTTGCTGTTACTGTTTTTGGCATTTTGAACAGCACCACTGAGTAGACAAATAAAATTAAATCCTGGACTTTGGAGAAAGATGTAAAGTTTAAATCTCAATGTTGAGAGCGGATGGGGTTTAGCTTCTTTTCCTGCATCCCTCTGATCCCAGTTTTGAATTCCTGGGCATCACCTTTGGTCCCCTGATTCCTTCCAGGAGTGATCCCTGAATGAAGAGACAGAGCTAAGCCCTAAGCACTGCTGAGTATGGCCTCCAAAACTTTGAACAAAAATTCTAGTTTTTAAGAGGGCCATTTGCCTTGCACACAGCTGACCTGGGTTTGATCCCTGGCACTCCTGAGCACTGAGGGAGTGATCCCTGAATTCAGAATAAAGAGTAAGTCCTGAATAGCATTGAGTATGCCCTCTCTCCCCTCCAAAGAAACTTCACTTAATCACTTAACTTCCCGTTAGTCGGCGATTTGCTCGAGCGGGCGCCAGTAACGTCTCCATTTGTCCCTGTTGCGTGCTAGTGTAGCCCAATGGCATCTGTTCGCTCCGGGAACATGAAGGGCCTCAAACCGATCGTTCATGATCTTGACGAAGAAGTCTGACCATCTGGTAGGTGGGCGGCCACGCGGTCTTTTGACATCCCGTGGAATCCAGTCGGTAACAGCTCTAGTCCAGCAGTTGTCTTTAAATCTCATTACGTGACCAGCCCATCTGATTTTCAACACCTTGGCAAATGAGACAGCGTCCCTGATCCTTGATCGTCGACGGATGTCAGAACTCCGGATTCTTTCTCTCATTTGAGTGAAATGTGATATTCCAAGCATAGCTCTTTCTATTCTTCTTTGGGAGATCTGAATAGCGTTCTCATCCTGTTTGCGTAGGGCCCAGGTCTCTGAGGCATATGTTAATGCAGGAAGAACAGTGGAATCAAAGAGATGTGCCCAGAGCCGAAAGTTCTTTGTCCTCTTAGCTATTTCTTCGACGTTCTTGAAGGTGTTCCAAGCTGCTCTCTTCCTCCTGCGCAGCTCGGGTGCCAGGTCATTTGTCATGTTGACCTCTCGACCTAGGTACACATATCTGTTGCATTCGGAGATGGTCGTTCCATTGAGAGCGAATGGGGTGTCAGGAACGAGGCTGTTTCTCATAAACATTGTCTTGGTAAGATTCAGCTGTAGTCCTACCTTTTCACACTCACGGTCAAAGTCGGCCAGCATTTGTGCCGCTTGGCTGATGTTTGGTGTAATTAAAACAATGTCATCAGCAAAGTGGAGGTGGTGTAGTTGCCGACCATCTATCTTCATTCCCATTCCTTCCCATTCCAGTCGTCGCATGATGTTCTTGAGGGTGGCACTGAAGAGTTTCGGTGAAATGGTATCACCCTGCCAAACCCCTCTCTTGACATCAACGATCACTTCTTCGTAGAATGGTGAGATCCTGGTAGTGAATCCGCAATATAGCTCACAGAGGATCCTGATGTATTGGGCTTGAATGCCCTGATTGGCTAAGGCTTCAATGACCGCTTCCGTCTCAACAGACTCAAAGGCCTTCTTTAAATCAATGAATGTTAAACAGAGCGGCATCTTGAACTCCCGAGAAACCTCAATGAGCTTGGTTATCGTGTGGATATGGTCGATGGTGCTGAATCCTTTGCAGAACCCGGCTTGCTCCCATGGTTGTCCTTCATCTAGTGTTCTGCCAATCCTATTTAGGATGACTCGAGTGAACAACTTGTAGATGACAGACAATAGGCAGATGGGGCGATAGTTGCCAATGTCATGGATGTCTCCCTTCTTGAACAGTAGTACGGTCCTGCTGGTTTTCCATTGGGACGGAACCTTGCATTCAGACAGGTAGCGAGTGCAGAGCCGAGCCAGTGTATTGATGAGTACTGACGGGAGGTTCTTCAGGTGTTCAGGTCTGACCTTGTCTGGGCCGGGTGCTGTTTGTTTCTTTACCGACGAAATGGCGTGTCGGATTTCGGAAGGGAGAACGTTGGGAACGACATACCCATCCTGTGGAATTTGGTATGTCGGCAAGTGGACATGGCTATCGAAGAGATTTGAGTAGAAGTCATGGATAATCTTCTCCATTGCCGTTCTGGAGGATGTGATGGATCCATCAGGACGTCGGAGGGCAGTCATCTTGGTCTTGTAGTTGGGTCCAAAGAAACAAAGGAAAAAAATCTCAACTATGCCACCTACTAGCTGGTGGCTATATTCAGTTGGCTATATTCTTGCTTTCATGATGCAAATGGTAATACATAGCCTACTATGTGCCATGTAAGTGCTCAGGAAACAGAGTGATCGGATAGAGGAAGTAAGCTTTCAGTTTTGGAATTTGGACCATGCCTAATGGTGTTAAGGGCTTAGTCCTGGCTCTGTGTCCAGGAAATCAGATGCGGTGCTGGTGACCAAGCTGGGACAGGCAATGAGAGGCTTGTTCTATCTCTTCTGTACCATCTTTCTGATTCCCCCCCAAGCAGAATTGTTTTGTTTTGCTTTTGAGCCACACCCAGTGTGGTACTGAGGTCTTGCTGCTGGCTCTGCCCTCAGGGATTGTCCCTGGCAGGCTCCAGGGACCAATGAGGTGCCAGGGATCAAATACACCTTGGCTGCATGCAAGGCAAGCGCCCTACCTGCTGTATTGCAGTCTTTCTGGCCCCTGATCACCTTTGGCGATGTCTCTCTACCACGCTCCATTTGTCTATTTCCAGCTAACATGAAAAGAAGTTTTCTCCCTGATGGACTAGGATGGTTCCGGGAAGGGAAGGAGAGTGGGGTGGGAGGAATGAGGAGAGGGGTCTTTTGGGTGGTGGGCTGGGCTGAAATATTGGTGGTGTGTGGGATATCTTTAACACATAGAAAGATGCAAAGTAAAACTCTTGAAAATGCCACAGTACTGTAAACTGGCCGGAGCGATAGCACAGCAGTTAGGGTGTTTGCCTTGCACACGGCCGACCTGGGTTCGATTCCTTCATCCCTCTCGGAGAGCCCGGCAAGCTCCCGCACAGCAGAGCCTGGCAAGCAACTTGTGGCGTATTCGATATGCCAAAAACAGTAACAACAAGTCTCACAATGGAGATGTTACTGGTGCCCGCTCGAACATAATTGATGAACAATGGGAGGACAGTGCTACAGTGCTACAGTGACAGAGTTTATGGCTCTTAGGGCTTACTGTAAACCAATGATGAAAATGTTTTCCTAAAACTTAAGAAGAAAAAAAAAAGATTAACACCTTGTGCCCTTGATGTGAAAGTCATTCCACATACTGAGTCTGAGTTTTGGGGTGTCTGTGGTGGTGGATATGGTGGATGTGGAGGTGTCCAACCCCCAGGCAGAGGCAACTAACTCTTCAGCGGAAAGGATTGAGATGTCCTGCATGTGCCTCCCAGTTCGTGTCAGCTGCTAATCTGTATGAATTAATGCAGTAATAATTGGGCCGTATTCAGCAAGCACTAATTTCTTTCACTACATCAAATCAAGCCTTATGATTGTTTCGAAATAAACATGCCATCTCCAGCATGCTGAATCCGGGAGCGGGCAGCTGGGTTCTGAAAGGACGTGGGGAGGTGGGGGCCGAGACTGTGGTGGGGGTGGGGTGGGGACAGGGAGGTGGGGGTCCCTCGGGCTGACTCACAGCTGAGCTGGGGAGCCCAGGTAGTGGCGCCAGATGAGACGGAGCACTGTTTCATTGGTTTGGTTTTGGGGGCCACACTTGGTATGCTGGGGCGGTGGAGGGGGGGGAGCTATTCCCAGCACAGTACTTGAGGATCTCTCTTAGCTTACACAGGTCATGTGCCCTCCTGCCTCTGAGCTGCACCCCCGTTCCACCATGCACACACCAGTCATGTATTGGACAGGGAGGGAAGCCATGCTTAGCTCCTGCCCTGGTGACCCTCTGTCCAGGGAGGTCACTCAGGAAGCACATGGGACCCAGGACCTCTGTAGTATCACAATCCAACACCTGCTGGAACCACCGGTCTGGCAGCAGGGGTCCCTGGGCAGACTGCTGCTAATGGGATTGGCCTGTGTCGCTGGGGTGAGAGACCAGGAGAGATTGTTTCAGAGATTTGGGTCAGACTGCAAACAGACCTCTGAGGAAGTGCCTGGCAGATGCCCACAGCAAACAGGAAAGCCAGGAGGGCCCCCGAACCAGCAACCTGCTTTCTTTTGCTCTACTGGGAGGTGGGGGCGGGGAGGAGGAGAGAGGGAAGGGAGGGGGCAGCAGATTGAGGAGCAGGGCAAAGTGAAGCCAGCTGGGAGGACAGTGCCTTAGAGTGTAAAATTGGATGGAGCATCTCTTCATAGGATTCTCACAGGCCAGAAAATTGAGAAGGTCCACTCTAGAGATGGTGATATGTCCAGTAAAATCAGGCATGTATGCCACAGTCTCTCACTATATCTCCCTTCCTTTCCCTTCCCTTCCCTTCCCTTCCCTTCCCTTCCCTTCCCTTCCCTTCCCTTCCCTTCCCTTCCCTTCCCTTCCCTTCCCTTCCCTTCCCTTCCCTTCCCTTCCCTCCCCTCCCCTCCCCTCCCCTCCCCTCCCCTCCCCTTCCCTTTCCCTTCCCTCTCTTCTCCTCCCCTCCCCTTCCCTTTCCCTCCCCTTTCCCTCTCTTCTCCTCCCCTCCCCTTCCCTTTCCCTCCCCCTTCCCTCTCTTCTCCTCCCCTCCCCTTCCCTTTCCCTCCCCTTTCCCTCTCTTCTCCTCCCCTCCCCTTCCCTTTCCCTCCCCCTTCCCTCTCTTCTCCTCCCCTCCCCTTCCCTTTCCGCCCTCCCTTCCCCTCCTCTCCCTTTTTCCCTCCCCTCCCAACCCATCCTTCCTCTCTTCTCCCCTTCCCTCCTGTCCCCTCTCCTCCCTTCCCTTCCCTTCCCTTCCCTTCCCCTCTCCTTCCTTCCTTCCTTCCTTCCTTCCTTCCTTCCTTCCTTCCTTCCTCCCTCCCTCCCTCCCTCCCTCCCTCCCTCCTTTCTCTTTCTTTCTTTCTTGTACTCATATCACACCTAACATGTGTGGGTGCCAAGAATCCAACCCTGGACCTTATACAGGCAAGGCTGCCCACCCTCCCCTTCCTGAGTTGCCTCTCCCTCACACACACACATTCCACACATGTACACACATGCCTATCGACTAGTATCTGCTTTATGCCTGGGCCATATGTGGTACTGGATATGGAACTGGAGTTAACTGCATGCAAGGCAAGTTCTTAACTCCTGACTGTCTCTCTGACCCCAAGGGAGGCTTAAGTATGGTTTTTACTTCTCCAGACTGCACAGAGGTTTCTAGCAGAAGCTGTGGTAGACTTAATTTGGTGTCTTCTTTGTTCGGGAAGGACCAGTCACAACCAAAGAACTGATAGCATTTTAGACGGAACACTCCCCATGAAAGCATTTCATGCATAATTCCGTGGAAACAGTAAGACATGGGATAATGTGCACTGTACGTTGTTATGTATGTAAGATGGGTGCAGACAAGATAGTACAGCAAAGAGAGTAAGGAACTAACTAGCTTTGCAAATGTCCAACCAGAGTTTGATCTCCAGCACAACATATGGTTCCCCGAACAGCATCAGGATTGATCCCTGAGCACAGAAACAGGAGTAAACCCCGAGCATCACAAGAAGTGGCGCTGAAACAAAAATAAAAAGTATATAATATGTATTCTTATATCTACATTGGATGTTGACAAAATAAAGCTCTAGAAAATAGTAATAATGTTTATCTCTATTTTACTATTTTCTCTTTATTTTAGAAAGAGAACTTGAGAGGCAGATATTTAGTAAAATGCTCCTTTAAAGTTTTCTATATTGATGTCTTCTTTTCATTATCACAGAAAATACAGACTAAATAATTTAGAGAAAGAAAGTGAAACTTCCTGGCTTTTGCTCTTTTCACTGTGGTCAAGGCAAGGCCTCGTGAGCCTCCGTTCCCTGGGCTCTTTGAGACTTGGAAGGAGGAGTTGGTCCGAGATGAGGAGGCTTTTCTGGTATGTCCACTTCCTTTCTTATAGTTGAGGTGCTGCTATAAAGACTGCTTCAAAGTCTTTATAGACAACAAAACTAAAATGATGAGCACGTACTGAGACTCATGGGCTTCTACAACTGGACAATTGTTTTCTTCAAAACATCGATGTTTGCTCTGAGCTACATTATAGAACATTCAAGAAGGCAGTGTCCTGAGATTGCCACCTGCAAGCTAAGGATGTTTTTCTGTTAAATCCTAATCATATCATTAGACTTTATTAATTGTTTCAACAAACAGACATCTAAGTCCATTCATTGAAAAAAAAATCCAGGGTAAATAAATCAACTTTCAAATCATGTCCTCCTGCAAACACCAGCTGGACCGGAAAAGGAAGGCAGCCTGTTAGCAGGCTCTTTCTGGAGTATAGGCTGGGCTCTCCTTATTCAGGCCCAGGGCCTGTTAATGTGTCCCACAGCCCACAGGAAAGAACCTCAGCGGAAAGCAAGAAGGCAGAACAATAGTGAGAACTTACCTCCTGTTCTTAGTCTCCAAACATCTGGCCACTGAATGTGTCACTTCTTTGACTCAAATCTGCATTGGGGCAACTAATGGGGGAAAATCTCCACCTGGATGAGAAGGGGAATGTAGACCAATTACTTCATTACAGAATCAGCATAGACTCACTTTTTGCAGCAAAAGTTAGGGAGCAGGTTGATTATAAGTCATGCTTCTGAAGTTGTTCGGCTAGGTCCTCTGCTAACTCGTTGTGGAGAGACCAAAACAAAAGCTGGAAGCAAAGAGACCGTAAGGACCATAGAACTAATAGAACACTTGAGATGCCATCTTGCCATTTTGATGTGGGCTAACCATAGGGCACGTGTCTGTTGTTTAAAAATAATGCATTGATAAACACAGATGTCAGGGACATGCTTATTTTTGTAATTCCTCATCTTCCATTTCCCCCATTGATTCTTTTTCTTATCTTCTACATTGGAATAGCTAAACAGGATTCAAGCAATACTTTGGATGGTTTACTTCCCTGAATTGTGTCTCTAGTCATGAGTAGGACAGACATTTAATCCACAAGTGGACGCCACTAACCCCATGGTGGGACTCCTCATTTCATTTTATTAGGATCCTTTGAATAACAACCTCCGGGCTTATTTTACTGGCAGTTAAAAATCAGTGTGATGGGAACGTTTCTTGGAGATCAGTGATTAAGTTTATGTGCTTGTCAAATTTTAACTGTATGTACAATTTAAAAGTAATTAGAGCCACTTACATTTGGTTGCACTCCAAAGTTAAGTTGCAGGCACATTCTTATGATTGAAGACTTCTTAGTTTGCAGGGGATCTTGAATAAAATATTATAGGCATTCTCTTTGCATTCTTTCCACCTTTCTCATTAGCACGTGCCTGGGGATGGTGAGAGTGAGTGGGGACTGAAAATCAGGAAAATGGAAGTGCTGCTAAGCCCACATCACCAAAGGGGGGGAGGGTAAAGGTAATAGGGTTAAGTGCCTAAGCCTTGCATTGAAACTGGTAAGAACAAAACCAGTGGCACAATTTTAGATTAGGGTGAGGTAAGGGTGGGGGTAGGGATGCCAAATGGGTAGTCACATACATGAAAAGGATTTGTATGCCCAGTTAACTATAAGCCTAATATTTAGGTACTGTCATTATTTTTAATGATCAGATAAGAAATTGAAGCATGAAGAGAATTAGTGATGTATAGTTACATTATAAGAAAGTGGCAGAATCATAGTTTGGTTTTAGGCAATTTGGTCCCAGTCTTTGTACTCTGAAAGTTTTATCTTAGTGGAATCCAGAGGTAGGTGTAGCCACCAGAAAACAGAGACTGAGTAGGCGCTCATTTAACTGTGTCACTGGCTGAAGCTCGTGGCAATCAATAACAATGAAGATCAAGGTCTCCATGAAAATAAAAATAGATGTTAAAAATCTTAGCCAATAATAAGCAAAATAAAATTCTAGCATCTTAAGAATAATATTATCATAAGCCAAAGAGATAGCTCAACGACTGGAGTGCATGCTTTTCATTCAGAAGGCTGGACTTCAATCCCTGCCTCCCTTCATGGTCCCTGAGACACAGAGTTGGGAATAAGTCCTGAACACTACCAAGTGTTGCCTTTCCCTTGCAAATACATACTCAAAAAACAAAATAAAAACCATTGCTATTAATTTAACCTAATGTTATCACACCCACAGTTTTGCGATAGGTTTGATGGAAATTATATCAACTATGATAAAAGGGTAATGTTTGAAGACTTTCTGAGTCTTCAAACTCATTTGTCTAATGTGTAGAATAGAGTTAGTAATTTTCTAATCCTTCAGGTTCAAATATTCTAAAATTCCCTCAATTGCTTTTTAAAGGCCATTACCAATGAATTCATTTATTTAGTCAAATAATTGGTTTTTCCACCCCTGTGTGATTCATTTGGGTTGGGGGTGGTGGGAGTTGGGACTAAGCCCAGTTTTACTCCAGAAATACTCCCAGCTCTGTGTTCAGAGGTTATTCCTAGGGCATTGGAACTTGAACTTGAATGAGCCACTGGCAAAGCAAGAGCCTTAACCCCTATACCATCTCTCAGGCTTTTGTAATTAATTTTTTCTAAGTCCAAAAGAAATCTATTAATAATATGTATACTTCCTACACAGGCTGAAGTGATAGCACAGCAGTATGGCATTTGCCTTGCGTGCAGCCAGCCCGGCTGAGCCGGGTTCCATTCCTCTGCCCCTCTTGGAGATCCCGGCAAGCTACTGAGAGTATCTCGCCCGCACAGCAAAGCCTGGCAAGCTCCCCATGACATATTCGATATGCCAAACACAGTAACAACAAGTCTCAAAATGGAGACGTTACCGGGCACGCTCAAGCAAATCATTGAACAACAGGATGACAGTGTTTGTTTTGTTTGTTTTTTGTATACTTCCTACATAGATAGGATAGACGTAACAAACTTTATAGTTCTGGGTATGAACAGATAATATGGCAGGTATGGTTCTTGTCTTGCATGCAGCAAAGCCAAGTTCAATCTCTGACACCATGTATGGTCTTGGAGCACAGAGTTTAGAATTAATCCAGAGAAGGATCTCAGAGTAACCTGGCAGCACTTCACATGCTGCCAGATTTGGCCTCCCAAAACATAAACAAACAGAAAGACTTAATCACTCCATCAATTTTTTTAACCACGCACCATGTCGATGTGGTCAACAGTATGAGACCCTGGCCCAGGAATTACGATGCAACCTTGGGCCATGCAAATGCTTCAAGAGGCCATGGGACAAAAGTTGAAGCTGTAGACAGAATTCTAACTCTACTGGCTTTATAGAAAAAGGCATTTATTAGTCCCCTATTAAACAAAATCTTTGGAAGGGCTAGAGTAACAATTTCTAGACTGCCACTCTGGGACTTAGCCTTTAAAACACAGGGTCACAGCCCCACATGAGATCTTGGAATCAAATGTGTGGAGTCTTGAAAAATTGGGAAACAGTTTCTCAATTGGCAGAAATTATAAAAGAAACAACCACATGATGACCCAGAGGTGCTTCTGGCTCACCCATGTTGCATTTCTTAGGCTAAAAAAGGGTCAATGGAAAGTTTTAGAAGTTCAAGGGGCCTATGGGCATTGCTTCTTGAATATTTTCTGCTCACAACTCCTTTCCACCCAGCAAATGCAATAGGGAGGGAGGCTGCCAGAAATACCTCGGATTCATTACATGGTTGATTTTGAATTCATTTTTGTCTTTGCATGTTCAGAGACCTTTTACTGTTGCCGATTTTTCCCAGCCCCCTTCTTCAGTTATGTGACCCCATCTCCACAGTTTAAAAATCTGGGCCTTAAAGATCTGGTCTGATAAAGCCTCTCACTGACTGGAACCAGCCCTATGGCTCTCACTATTCACAAGCACCCTCTCTTAGTTTCAGGCACAGTAGCACTGTCCTCCCGTTGTTCATCAATTTGCTCAAGCGGGCACCAGTAACTTCTCACAACAAATTGTAAGACTTGTTGTTACTGTTTTTGGCATATCAAATACATCATGGGTAGCTTGCCAGGCTTTGCTGTGCGGGCAAGATACTCTTGGTAGTATGCCAGGCTCTCCGAGAGGGGCAGAGGAATTGAACCCGGGTCGGCCGCGTGCAAGGCAAATGCCCTACCCGCTGTGTTATTGCTCCAGCCCATATAAGGATAGACTTTAATATATATTGCATGCTTACTCAGCACTTTCTCTTCTCTGGTTTTGGTAGAAGATGAGCAAATTATGGGCTTGTTCCAGGAGTGGTTTTTTTTTTTTATCCAGGGTCAATCCACATATCCATGCCTTTCTTGTTTCTATAATTCACTTGCAAGTCAATACTCTCATGGGTACCTCGAATTGGAATAAATAAGTAGGAGAGAGAGGGAGGCAGTGTGTAGGAAAGTCAAATGTTTTTATTCATTTGTTTATTTTGGTCTTGGGGGCCATACTCGGCAGTACTCAGGGATTACTCCTGACTCTGCACTCAGTAATCATCTCTTGTGGTGCTCAGGGGATCATATGAGGTGTCAGTGATCAAACCTGGTATCATGCAAATGCAAATTTGCACTTTGCATGATGCAAATAAGCATTATGCAAGAGACCAGGTCAGCTGTATACAAGACAAGTGCCTTGCCTATTGTACTATTTTTCTGACCCCCAAAGTCAAGTGTTTGGGGGATTCTATTTGTAGTAGACAGTCATCAAATATGAAAAACTATCAAAACATAGAATGGTTTCAGATGTTTTTGGTAGTTATGAAGACAAAATGTCTGTTGCAGGTTATATTTTTCTCTCTCTTTCTTTGTTTGTTCTGGGAAGGCACCACTTATTTATAAATAATGTTGAGTTTTGTTTGAGATAGGTACTACTAAAATTTAATCCTTGTGATGATTATTGTGGTGGTGAGGATCATTCCTAAAAGAATTTCTGTTTTAGACACTATCTTAGGTGCCTTATATACTGTAGCAGACATTGTTTTCTGTCACCAAAGTTTTGTTCTCCCTTTTTTGTTTTGTTTTTTGGGTAAAACAAATTTTATTCTGGACTACTTATTTTTTCCCAATTTTATACCTTACTGTTTGTGTGGAATTGACCCTTTCATATCTCCATGGTGACTGGCGTGACCCAGGCTTAATTCAATCAGCACATCCCATTTTTTGGCCAACTTTAATAAATTAAAGGTTGGCCATTTGACCATCTTCAGACTAGAGTTTAAGGTTCAAGATTTCTCTTTGGATGTCGGACTTAAACAGAAGAGTACAGGATCCATGCTTCAGTGCTCCGTGTGGCAACAAGATGGAGGCCCAAAAGCAGATCCTTTGTGCTATTCAGGAAGGACAAAGGCTGCAGAGTCGGTTGGAAAGGGGCTCCCGTGGTCTTAGACACAATCTCAGGCACTACTTCCAATTTCTCAGGAAGAACACAGAGAACCAAGCGGCTCAAAGATGACATAGCTTGGGAGGGAAGGTGAAATCTGAGTGAAAACAAGGTGCCGTGTACAGAGTTGCAGTGGAACCACCAATATTCCTTGAGGGATGGCCATGAGGGAGACAAGGTCCCTGGCACATGGGAATTCACAGGTGATGGAATCAACAAGGATATGAGTCCTCAGAGGGTTTATCTGATGTGACCTGATGTGTACCACGCAATCGGAAGGAATCAACTACATAGAGTATTAGGCAGAGAGGACCTACTATGAAAAAAAAGGGGGGGGGCGGGGCATCAGATTGTGAGTACATGATTTGCCAGTTTGGGAAGGAAAGTTTTTACCAAGAAATGAGGGGTGATGAAAGATCTGAAGGAACAGAGTGACAGAGTCATGTGCCTATGTGGGGACAGAGAAGAGATGGCAAGTGGAAAAGGCCTAAAGACAAGAGCATGTGAGGTACTCAACAAGGAGGGCTGAACTGCACGTGTGAGTAGGTGAAGGTGTTGCACGCAACGGGAAAGGGCTCTACAGTTGGTTTGCAAGCCAACTTCAAACTTAAATTGTATCAAAGAGCAATAATCTTTTTTGTTCCTAAATCCTCGATGATCTGATCAGACCTTAGTGGGGACAACTTATCTTCATTATCTGTAACATAGCTGGTGAAAATTGGTGAAGGGCTGGAATCAGTGAACTCACTTTTCAGATATTCACTTATGTGGTACTGCAAGCTAAGAGCTCAGCAGAGTTTCTCTGTTGAGGGAGTCTCAGTTTCTCTCCAAGAAGGCTGCTCCACAGCCTTCTGGACTCTCTCGGGCATGGTGCTGGACTCAAAGAGAAAGGATCTCAAAATGTAGTACGCAGAAGTTTCTGTAACCTGTTGTTTTAGCAGTTGCAAAGGCTAGTTTCAGTGTGGTAGACAGAGACCTCTAGTCTTTCAACTGGAAGTAGCACTGTAGCACTGTCCTCCCATTGTTCATTGATTTGCTTGAGCAGGCACCAGTAACGCCTCTATTGTGAGACTTGTTGTTACTGTTTTTGGCATATCGAATATCGAATACGTCACAGGGAGCTTGCCAGGCTCTGCCGTGTGGGCAGGATACTCTCAGAAGCTTGCCGGGCTCTCCGAGAGGGTTGGAGGAATAGAACAAGGGTTGACTGCATACAGGGCAAACGCCCTACCCACTATGCAATTGCTCCGCTCTCAATGGGAAAAGTATCAAAAAAATTGAGGGCCATGTTCTAAAGAAGCCAGAGAGGAAGAAGCGAGAAATGGGTGCTAAGAGTCAGTCCAAGCATTCAGGGTTTCATAGGCCATTGTAACAAATCTTATTTGCACTAAAAGAGGCATAAAAAAGCATTTGGAAGATTTTGAAGACCAGGTTGGAAGACCACGATCTGGTTTGACTTGTGTTTAGCAAGTTCACTCTGGTTGTTAGATTAGGAAACGGGCTTAATGTGGTTGCAATAATCCAGTTAGGAGTTTGCAAGTATCCAGACAAAGGCTAATGGTGACTTGCAGCAAATTTATAGCAAGAGAGATCCCGTGGGAGATCTTGAATTTATTTTAACAAAAGAGTCAATGGGGGAGGGGGGGGCAGAGTGATAGTACAGCAGGGAGGACGGTTGCCTTGCACGAAGCTGACTTGGGTTCAATCCCCAGCATCCCATATGGTCCCCCAAGCACCATCAGGAGTAATTCCTGAGTGTAACCTCAGGGCCAGAAGTAACCTTTGAGCATCACTGGGTGTGGCCCAAGAAGAAAAAAAAAGGGAATCAATGGATTTTTTTTGGTGGGTTGTGTTTACAGTATGAGAGAAATGGATAAATTGAAAAAAATTCACCAAGGTTTTTTCCTAAGCATTAGAAAGAACAAAGTTGTAGTTATTTGATGTGAAGACTGAGACAACTAAGAGTACTAATTTGGATTAAACTGTTGAGTACGGAGGTGAATCTATATTCCTAAACTTTATGGGAGGAGAAAAGGATGGAGATCAAACTGAGGAAAGCATTGGCATAGAGATGATATTTGAACAATGAGATTGGGAGAGACCCACAGCTACTGAGTGTGGATAGAAATAAAAAGGTCAAAGGACTGAGCTGTAGGCTACTCCAGCATTATACTGTCATTACTCAGGGGGATGGAGAACCATCAAAGAAGATTAAGATGGAATAGCAAACAAGATTGAAGAAAAATCCAGATTAAGTGGTGTACTGGAAGGCAGATAAAGTGACTATTTCAAGAGGAAGAATTAGTCACATTGGCCAATGTTGCTGGAAAGACAACTACATGAGAACTGAGGATTGACAAGCAGATGTGATAAAGTAAAGATCATTGAAGATCTTAATTAGAGCAGGGAACATTCTTACCATTCGTTGTTACTCTCTGTGAACAGAAAGGTCAATTCAAAGTCAAGTATATTGGACAGAATTCTTCTGCCTCATTATCCTTTCTTTGAAAAATGTATGTCCTTAGTAGAACCTGAAGTTCTATCTTTGCGTTGTTCAGGCTAATAGAGATCTTTCAATTCAAGTCAGATAATATTTATTGAGCAACTCCAGGTGGCACAGTAGGCATAATATGAACTCACATCTATTCTTCTTTCCTAGTAAGATATTTGGGTTATTTTTTTTTTCTTTCTCCATAGTAAACTCTCATTCACCCACTGGTGTTTCCTCCTTGGTCTCCCTGGAGGATTCCAGATGTCATGGCTGTCGTCATCTTCCTGCCACTGCAGAAGCATGATTCACAGGCTGGTTCGACTCTTTGCCTGTGATTTCACAGTAAACAAGCACCCTGATAACATGGGTGAGAAGTTCCTTCTTGATAGCCCTCATTACATAAGATGCATTGTTTTGACCATGAGCTCACTGTTAAAACAATGGTTTGTAGTGGAAAAAGAAAAAAAGACTAGGAAGAATGGGGTAATATCTGAGTCAATGAGGCCATGTTTGGGATCTTTCTGTTTACATAGCATTTTCAGGGACTAGACGAGTTGAGTCATTTTTTTTTTTACCTCCCATTCACTACTGGATTGAGATTCTTGTTCGTGGAAGCACTGTGAGTTTAAACGAAGAGTGGAATGGAACTGATTTGCATTTTGAGCAAAATTTTAGCCCTTCATTGGGAGCTGGGGGACAAAAGTTTTGAATCTAAAAATGGAAGATGGAGTCTGTTGCTTAATATAGAATTAGAATACAGTTTTTGGGAAAGTAACCTGTATTTTTATATGCTGTTTATCCACACGTCAACACATGCACAGATACACGTTCAAATAATGCCACAGTATTTTTAACAAAAACATATGGATTTATTCATGAGTAGATATATATACACACACATTTACAGATACATATACATGCATATACATATGGACACACACTATGTATCTGTGTCTTTTTGAAATGTGAATTGCATCTGCAGAAGTTGCATAACCTTGTTCTTGAAAGAGGCGCTCGTATGGCATGTTGAGATCGCAGGGTAACTCTCTCCTTATTTGACACAAAGCCTGTGATTGTCATTAACACTGAGCAGAGGACTCTGCCAAAGGGTGACAGAAGAGAAAAGTAATCCCCAATGTCAGCTGCTGGGTGTGATAGTAAGGAGCTGCACGCCCTCTGTGCTTGCCAGGCCCGGCGCTCTCTGTTCTAGAAAGTGGAATCCAATGATAAATGTCAATACACTTATGTTACCACATGGAAGTGAGCTGTAGCTGCCTGGATCACAAGCAGAAGCGGCAGATTTCAAGATGTGGGTGCCAGATGGCACTTTGGAGCTAGGCACGTGGGATAGCTCCTGGGGAGGTTTTATTAGCTGAGACAAGTGGCCTGGCACCGCTGGGTGCCACCTCACCCCACTCTGGGGGTTCCCTCTAGCACACATTATCCAATTTGCTTTTATATACCCATTAAGCACACAGTCTCCCCCCTCCCCCCCCCACACACATCGCCAACATCCTTAATGGCCTTCTTGGGATGTGTTTAGAGGAGTCTTGGCTAAGGGAGGCCACCAAAATCTATACAAAGGAGGGGAGTGATGTTGGAGTGAAGTCTTGTCGTCCCATCAACAAGGGATTACAAGGATTTTTTTTCTCTTAAATGAGTGATGACATTTCTTTCAAATGGGGATTCAGGCTTGAGTGGCAAGTGTGATGATACCTGCATCAGCTTTTCCGCTGGAAACTGTGTCTCTGGGGATGTGTTGGCAGACCCAGAGTGCAATAAACAGCCTCCCTTTCTTTTTCCAGTGGGAGTGGGGAGAGGCATACCTTTACCAATGACCCCCGAGTACTTGCAGGTTTTACCTTCATAGTTGATAAAGCAATATCATGAAAACTCATTTCTCTTTTTAACGGTTCTGCTGTTATCTCTCTTACTGATGCAGAAATGGAAAAGGTGACGTAACTGACGCTCAGTATTGTATGATATATAACCCTAATTGTCTGGACCTGGTTCAGGCCCTGCCCTTAAAGTTTGTGTGGGTCTGACCTTTCACCAACCATCATTGCTCTTTGATGGGTTTTTTTCTCATTGTCTGGGTTTATTCTCACTGCTTGAACAGAGTGCTGCAGACTGAACAGTGTGTATGGGGGGAGGTAGATACTTAGAAAAAGAAATTTATTTCTTATGGTTGTAGAGGCTGTATGTCTGAGATAAGAATACTAGCATGGTTGGTGGGGTCTCCCTTCTGCCTGCAGACCTCTCATGCCTTTACATGGTGGAAGCCTCTTCTCTAAGAACACTAACGCCATAACTGAGGGATCCACCTCATGACCTAATCACCTTCCAATATCACACAGGTGCTAAGGTTTCAAGATAAGAATTTGGGGGGAACTTTGGCACCTACTGTATGTTTCCCACATATTATTTTGACCCTTTCAACAGGTCTGTAGAGTGGGTATTATTGCTACTTTTGACCAAGATGAGGTTTAGAAGGACAGTTCTCTGCTCTGTGTCACATAATTGTTATGTGCCCAAGCAAGGGTATGAATCCATATCTTTCTTACCTCCAAAATCTACAGTTTTCATGTGGGGAGAGAGCTCAATGAATTGAGCATGTGTTTTGCATAGCATGATCCCTGGCATTGTGTGGTCCCCTAAGCACTACTGGGAGGAACCCCTAAGCACAGAGCCAGGAGTAACACCTGTGAACTTCTGGGAATGCCACCCTCTCCTGGCAAACTTAGAGATTTGGGCATGCGCCCCACTTTTAAAGCCATCTCTCTGCTTACTGCTCTGGTATCACTATGACAGATGGCAAAGTTCATGACAGTAGGTGCATCTTATATAAATCTTTAGGTAAGATAATTTCTTGATGATTTTTGGAGCCTTCACACATTTGATAGAGTCAATATCAGCTCTTTGATGAGTTCCAGAACTTCCCCAACCCTCTAGGGCCTATTTTGGATCAGAAATCACTGGTGTCTTGCCACTGAAAATGCAAATCCTTGCTGACTCGCAGCCGCAGCAGCTACTTAGGAGCTTCTTCAAAAGGCAAAATCTCAGCACTAGCGCCTCAGTCTGCACCATTAGCAAGATTCCCAGGTGACTCGGGTGCTCTGTGCGTTCAAGTGTCAGAAGTGCTGGTTTAAGTGGGAATGGGAGCCTTTCAGGGCATACTTCTCCATCTCTCTCACATGCCAGGATCCCCGGGAATGTTACTGATGCCTGGATCTCACCCCAGAGATTCTGATTTACTTGTAACTTAGACACAGGCAATTTTCAAAGCTCCCCAGATGGTTCTCAAGTGAGGCCAAGGTAGAGAGTCGCAGTTCCGGGAATGCCTTGCAGCTTCTTAGGTGCAGGTCGCCACACCCAGACATAGACTCTATCTCTGGGTGTGGAGGATTAAGTGAAATCATCAAAAGACTGTTCAATCATAGCTAATGGTAGCTTTTATCATCAGAAAGGTTCATGACTGTAATAGGAATAGCATTCTTGAGTGAACTGACCTGGAAGGTTCATACTCCCATCATAAAAATATGTCCTTTTAAATTTATGTCACTGTCACTGTCCTCCTGTTGTTCATCGATTTGCTCGAGCAGGCCCAGTAACGTCTCCATTGGAGACTTTGTTGTTACTGTGTTTGGCATATCGAATACATCACGGGTAGCTTGCCAGGCTCTGCCGTGAAGGTGAAATACTCTCGGTAGCTTGCCGGGCTCTCCGAGAGGGGTGGAGGAATCGAACTCGGGTCGGCCATGTTGGCTGCGTGCAAGGCAAATGCCCTACCGCTGTGCTATCACTCCAGCCCTTAGCTGCCAAAAATTTTTTTTTAAAAAAAAGCACCAGCTACTCTGAATGAAGATAAGGAGGCTTTAAAAGCAGTGCTTATGACAGGTGAGATTTGAGCAGACTTCAAGGAGGTGAAAGAGTTGGCTGAAGAATTTTTGCGTGAGGATTCTAGTCAGAGGAAGCATAGAGAGCAGATGCCCCACAATGGGATTCACTGTCTGTCATAAAAATCTGTGCCTCTAAGTAATTCTTCACCGTAACAGTTAAGATTTACTGATTATTGGATGCCAAGTTCTAGGCTAAGTAAAAGTTGGCGATGACTGTGTTTTTGTTGTTGTTGGTGGTGGTGGTGAGGGGTGGGTGTGTGTGTGTGTGTGAGAGAGAGAGAGAGAGAGAGTGAGAGAGAGAGAGAAAGAAAGAGACAGAGAGACAAAGAGACACAGAGGCACAGATAGAGAAGTAAAAGAGAAAGGGAAGAGAAGCAAGAAAAGGGAAGAGAGATAAGGGGGAAGAAACAAAAGGAGAGACAGAGAAGAGAGAGAGAGAAGATAAAGAATAGGCAGATAATTAGAGTCCATGGTGGTACCAAAAGGTATCATCATCCCAAGGGCCCCCCCACTTTCAGATCAACACTGAAATACATTCAAGAATTGTCATGCTCACTGAGGAGACTCAACAGATCCTGCGCTCAGCAACCCAAGTCTTCTTTGCCTTTGTGTACAGGGGCCTTCCTTCTCCAGTGCTCCTATAATCTTCCCCTCATTGATCTAGACCAGTTCTTTCTTTTTAAAGGGAGTGAACAAAGCCCTTTAAATAATGAATAAATTTTGAGTATCCCTCAAAACATCTAAAACTTGTGGGCTGGAGTGATACCAGCGGGTAGGGCGTTTGCCTCGCACGGGGCCAACCTGGGTTCGATTTCCAGCATCCCATATGGTCCCCTCAAGCACCACCAGGGGTAATTCCTGAGTTCAGGAGCCATGAGTAACCCCTGTGCATCACCAGGTCTGACCCAAAAAGAAAAAAACAATAAACCATCTAAAACTTGATCTTGGGGATTTGAATTTTCATGCAATACAATCCTAGGAGTTGACCGTAAGCCTGGTTCACAGTGAGTTGTTTTTAAGAGAGTTCCTGGTAATAGCCCGGAAGGTACCATGAATCTTATTTCTTGAGTGCTCACAGAGTGATCACAGCTAGGGAATGTGAACTAATGTCTCAGGGCACTAGGTCTGGTCTGTAATGCCCGAGAAGCCAAACTGGTGGTGTTTGAAAGTACTTCTTGCCCTCTTGTTTTCTCAGTTAAAATTTCAGAGGCACCCGCAGAACTCAACTCAACATGAGCCACCATGCTCATGGCTGCTCTCCACACACTTGGGCCGAGCCTCACCCTAGAGTGAATCCACAGAAAACCCAGGTATGCAGGACTTGTGAATGAAAACTCCCAGTTTAACAGAATTGAGAATGGGTGAACTTCTGTCCCAGCTCCTCCTGTTTCCAGCAACTTGGCAGTCATAACCACAAGCCACCTCTGACTAGCACCAGATAATATCATCAGTGGCCTCATTCAATATAATCCATTATAATTCTCTCATAAGAGAGCATAAAATGACTTGTGATGGCCATGCCACCAGACCCCACGCCAGGATGCTTCATTCGGGGCACTCCGAAGTAGGATGGGTGAGGCCCCTCCTCACCCCAAGGGACCCAAACCTAGTAGCCGAAAACCTGCAGAAATCAACCACTGTCATTCTCACGGCCACTCTCCACATGCTTGGACTGAGCCACACCCACGAGTGAACATATTCCTGGACCGCGTGTCCGAGAATCATCTCATACCTCATACCACTCACATTCCAGGAGTACCACACCACATTTGATGGGGTTAAAGTAGAAGGCAACCTATCTTAGAGGGAAATATATTTATATATATAAGTGTATATATATATATATATATATATATATATATATTTACATGGGCTGGAGCGATAGCACAGTGGTAGAGCGTTTACCTTATAAGCGGCCAACATGGCTGACCTGAGTTTGATTCCTCCACCCCTCTCAGAGAGCCCGGCAAGCTACCGAGAGTACCTCGCCCACACAGCAGAACCTGGCAAACTACCCCTGACATATTCGATATGCCAAACACAGCAACAACAAGTCTCATATTGGAGACGTTACTGGGCCTGCTCGAGCAAATCGATGAACAATGGGAGGACAGTGACCGTGATATATATATATATATATATATATATATATATATATATATATATATGGCTTAATGGCCCCTGGGCCAAATACAACTATCTTCACACACTTTTCTCTAAGGAAACTTTTTAAGAGCATTTTCAGAGTTTTATCATAACAAACAATACAAAATAAATTATTTTGGTTCTGCTTTTGGGCAGGGGTTGGGGTTTGGGATGAAAACATCTGAAATATGGTGATGGGAAGGAGCAATGGTGGTGGGATTGGTGTTCAAATATTAAATGCAATCAAATATTGTGAATTACTTTATAAAAATAAAATAAAATTTAAAAAATTTCAGAGACACCCAAGAGACCTTGGGTCACTATATTGTTTTATGTAAAATAGGGTGCCTGAAAGCCCAAGCCAGCGTGTTCTGTGAAACTGATGCTTTCATTCTGTAATGAATAGTTTATGAGCCAAGTGAATAAAGGTGGTAGAGTGGGGAAATACTTAAACACTGTGATGGGCAATTTTATATGTCAATTGTATGGCAAAATATGTGGTTAAACATTGTTCTGGGGATGTTCATGAGAGTGTTTTTGGATAAGTGCCACTTGCTATAGGTAAGCTGTGTAAAGTAGTCTGCACTCTCCAATGTGGGGTGGGCCTTGAGGTCTGAATAGATCACTAAGGCTGTCCCCCATGGGAAGGTGAGAATTCTTCCTTCCTGACTGTATGTGAACTGAACTATCAGTGTTCTGGAATTTTTAATTTTTTCATCAAACTTATCATAGGTTTACAATATTGTGTCATTGGAGATGGAGTGTTGCTTCATTACAAATAAAGTTAAATACACAAAAACCCCAAATGTGTGTAACTGTCACCTCTTTACCCACAAAGTCCCAGTACCATTCAAACATCAACGCAACCAAAACCCTCCATTTATTCTGTTTTATTTGCTTTAGGGCCATACTCTGCAGTGTTTGGGGCTTGCCCTGGCTCTATGCTCAGGGTTAAATTCAGGAGGGGGTTGGGAGACCATGTGGGGTGCAGGGAATTGAACCCAGGTTGGCCATGTGCAAGTCAAGTGCCCTACTCGCTGTACTATTGCTCCAGCCCCAAAAGTCTCTTCTCAATCTCTCTGCCTCCTCTCCCATCTACCTTGCACAACCATCATGGCTTTCGCTTGTCTGGGAATTCATTTTGTCCCTTCTTGCCAGTTCATTTGCTTTAGTGAGAGATAAGGGATTCCCGCCCCCTCCCTCCCAAAGACACCTGAATGTGGACTCAAAAGGAAAAAAAATTAACTCTTTGTGGAGTTGGAGTTTGACATATTTTGCTTGGAAATGAGACCAAAGCAATCTAGGTACTGTCTGCTTACTCAGACTGGATTAGACTGTTGCATCTCCTGAGTCTCTCATTTGTCAATTCACATAGAAGATCTTGGAAATTGTATTCCTCCATAATTGCAGGAACTAATTTCCAACAATAAGTATCTACACACAACACACACACACACACACACACACACACACACACACACACACCACCCTTTGGACTCTTTTTTTTTTAACTTTTTAATTGAATCACTGTGAACAAAGCTGTTCATGATTGAATATCAGTCATACATTATTCCAACACCCATTCCTCCACCAGTGTATATTTCTCAGCACCAGTGTCCCCAGGTTCCCTTCCATCACCCCCCCCCCCCACTCCCTGGCCTGACTCTTCTCTCTGTCTCTGTCTGTCTGTCTGTCTCTGTCTGTCTGTCTCTCTCTCTCTTTCTCTCTCTCTCTCCTTTTGGGCATTGTGGTTTGCAATATTGATACTGAAAAGCTATCAAGAATACCCCTTTATCTACTTTTAATCTTTTGGCTCTATTTCACTTGACAATTCTAACACCACTTTTTATTTTTGTTAAACTTGAGTTCAAACCTCAACTCTGCCATTTCCTTAATCAAACCAGCTCACACAAGGCATTAATCTTAAAACTTCAGTCTTCTCCATTGTGAAATAAGGACAAAGACAGAAACTTGATAAGAAGGATGTGAGATAACTCCCTGTAAAAAGCATCATGCTTGGCTTAAGTTGAATTTCCAATACATGTTGAACATTTTCACTAGGGTTAACAAGGCATACTGGAAACCATTCTGGACATCCCAGTTTCTTGTCTCTTTCATTAGCCCACTGTGTCACCCTACGCATGCTGTTTGTCTCACTTCTGTTTTGTCTTTGTGAAGTGCCAGTGAGCTAAAAGCAGAACTACTTACAGTGCTGTCCACAATCTGCTGCCTCTCTGTGGCTGGTACTGGTTATTATGAGGAAGAGGAAGGCAGAGAAACATGTATGGACCTCCTCAGAAATCAGGAAAAAAGTTTTATTTTTTAAAAGTCTAATAAGAAACAGTATCAAATGATAACAAATGGCTAACCTTGAATTACAAACTCAGATTACCACGAAGAGGTGGACTAGAGGTGACATAGAGACAGGAGTAAAGGTTGCAATGATGGTGGGGTGCAGTGACTGTATATCAGTACCATAAACATTAACACTTATGTAATCCTTCTATTTAGCTATAATTTAAAGATATATAAACATAAAAGGGAAATAAATAAAGAAGGCAGGTTCCCGGGGGGTGGAGGAGGGCACACTGAGGATTTTTTTTAAAGGGGGCAGTCCAGCATATAAGATTGGAAATTTCGGGGGTATGGTGCCGCCAGCAGGTGAGTCTGTACTTGTGAGGTGAGTGCATCAGCAGCCTGATGGCACTGTCAGGCTTTCAGATACCCATAATTGCTGCTAAGTCTTTGGCCAGACCCCAAAAACTTGGGGCAAAATTTACCAAGAAAGTGAACGGCCAAAAGTTAGGTATGTGGGAGACACTCCCACAAACCACCTCCAGCTTAGCTATATAATTGGAGGCATGGCCTCTCTGGTTCCTGATCGAACTGCTTAATGGCCATGATCCCAGAGACTCAGAAACGAATCTTGGAACCCAAAGGCTTTTGGCAGAAATGCGTCCTGTTCCTGCAGTAGGTTACTGTCGCTGGGCCACTCCAGGTGGGAATAGGTTTCATGCCTTGGCCTGTTCCCCTTGGCGGCCCAGTGACCACCATCCTCCAGAGGCCACTGGACAGTTAGGTTTGGGCCTGCAGTGATGAGACATGCAGGGCCTCACCAGATGGGGGTGGAACCAGCCCTTTCCTTCCCATCCCAACGAGACCCTGAGTTGCCACCTACAAATGGCCTCTCTGACTCCTGATCAAGCAAATTAATGGCCATGATCCCAGAGACTCAGAAACAAATCTCGAAACCCAGCAGAAATGCGTCTGGACAGC
This sequence comes from Sorex fumeus, assembly GCF_029834395.1. NCBI lineage: Eukaryota > Metazoa > Chordata > Mammalia > Eulipotyphla > Soricidae > Sorex > Sorex fumeus. The sequence goes on from NW_026606070.1 coordinate 29,025,702, forward strand.
ATACAAGGTGGCTGCCGCCTCAGAGCTTATTGGAAAGCCAAGTATGAGCTGGCCTTGACGGGACAACTGCAGTCTCATGGGAAGGGGGGCAGTACCGGCTTGTCCATCACACCCTACCAAGGTCACAAGTTGCCCCCCACGAGTGTCTCTCTGCCACGAGTGTCTCCAGTGGCAAAAGGACTTAGTCCAGAGCCCAGCTGCTTGCAGCAGAAAAGTGAATGGACCATGCATTAAACTCTGGTGCCATGCCTCCCCAGGAGGGAAAGGGTGTTGCTCCCTTTCGCCTCCCCGCCCTCCCCCCTGCCCCAGCAGCAAGGTGGCCGCTGCCTCAACGCTTATAAGAAAGACAGACATGAGTGGGCGTTGACGGGGCAAATGCAGTCTCATGGGAAGGGGGGGCAGTACTGGCTCGTCCTTCGTGCCCCACCGAGGTCATGAGTTGCCCCCCACGAGAAGCTCTCTGGCACAGCCATAACACCAGACACACAGTAACCAATCTTGTAATTATCTGGATCTTTACAGAAATCCAAAATCGCGAGGCCACTATTGCGGCCACACAAGATTATATGATTCTCATAACCAGCTATAGAAAACAAAGTATTTCACAATGCCTTTTCAGCAATTCTGATTGTTGGGGGGGGGGGGAATTCTAAACAATAATGGTGCATCTTTTGTCAAAATAATGAATGTAATCAATGTAGAGAATAGTTAAGTGGAAATCATCTGCCTCACAGGCATTGGGAAGGTTGGGAGGGGGGTATTTTGGGGTTCTTGGTGGTGAAAAATGAGTACTGGTGAAGGGGGAGGTGTTTGATCATTGTGTGACTGAGACTTAAACCTGAAAGCTTAGTAACTTTTCCCACAGTGATTCAATAAATAAATATAAGAAGAAAAAATAATAAGTAAATAAAATCATGAAAAAAAGTAAAAAAAAAAAAGATTGGAAATTTCTGTGAGGAATTGATTTTGTGGTAAGCTCATGAGAGGAAGAGAGATAATAAGTTGAGGGAAAAGAGAGAGACTCATTGGAGGAAGAGCTAATGCTCTGAGTAACTTTGGAGACACGAAAAGGATTATTAGGAAATGAAAGCCAAATAGGTCAGTTAGCAAAGACTGTCAATCCTGATGTGAATAAATAGGAGAAATAATGACTCTGAAGTATAGGACTGACATAATGAAGAGAGTAATAATAATAACAGCTGATCACTGGATAAGTTATAAGTGAAGTCTCACATTCTATAGTATTTTTCACATATATCATGTCATGTATATTTCACAATGACCTGATTGGGTTGGTAATATAGTCTTCACCATTTCATCATAGAAAAGAAAGCTGAAGAATGAAAATAAGTATTTTTAACCAAGTGTGATAGATTATGTTATTGTTCAAAAATAATTTCTGTAACTCTGGGGGCTTATTTTTTATTATCTCCTTCCACTACACAATTTCTGATCATCTTTCTCCACTACCATCATCTTTCTCCACTGCCATCATGACTCTCTAAAAAGTGAGTGGAAATACTTCTGGCCACTCCAAGAAGAGGCTTTAGTATATGTTACCTGGTTCTTTTTTTGTTCTTCTCCTCTAGACACAGGTCATCGTGGGTCTTTAAGGAAAGATTATCTGAACAGATCTGTAGCCAATAACCCACTGAAAATATGAAAAGAGAGCCAGAAATATTGCCCAGACAATATAAATCTTTGCACAGTTTGCTAATGAACACAATTGAGTCTGTACTGATTAATACAGGGAAAAGACTAATTTCATCCTGGTGGATGCATTCGTAATACTCAAACACAAAACACTGTCCTCCCGTTGTTCATCAATTTGCTTGAGCGGGCCCAGTAACATCTCCACTTTGAGACTTGTTACTGCGTTTGGCATACCGAATATGTCACAGGTAGCTTGCCAGGCTTTGGCGTGCAGGCAAGGTACTCTTGGTAACTTGCCGGGCTCTCTGAGAGGGGCTGAGGAATCGAACCCGACTTGGCCAGGTTGGCTGCGTGCAAGGCAAACACCCTACCACTGTGCTATTGCTCCAGCCCCTATACTCATTTTTACTTTTTTTGTATTTGGTGCCTGGCCGTATTTCATAATTAATTGGTTCTTCCATCATAAGTCTTTTTTCTTTTTGGTTTCTCCTAATTCTTCTTATTCTATATCTGTTTACTTTCTGGGTCTCCTTAAGGTGCCTTTCCTCTGCTCCCTTCTTCAATGTTGAGGTTCACTAAAGTTCTAATCTGGAACATCTTCCCTAACACATATTTTCTGGGCAATTACATCTGTGCCTTTGGCTTCACCAGAAAATGGGTATGCACTATAGGGACTGTAGTGGGACAATGGAAGAGCAGTTTGGTTTTCTTACAGCTTCCATACCAGAGACATGGGGAAATTTCAGATCATGTATATAGGAAGGAGTGAGGTGGTGACTGAAGGGCATTTTAATCAATAATAAGAACAAAGAAGGTCAGTGGTTAAAAAGCTGAGCTGTAAAACCAAGGGAGCATGAGGAAGTGAGAAAGATGAGAACTTATCCTTGATACATCTCTTCCTGTTGGAAGCTGTTAAGAACCACAGCTCATTAAGTACAAGGAAATTTCTGGGATGTTGGTAATGTTAGAAGGTGGGAAAATGCAGAGAAGGAAATAGAATGGGAAACAATAATTAATTATTGTGGAAAATGTGTTTTGTATGGGGAAATTGAACTGTCCTATGACTGAACAGGTGGACCCTCAGTTATTGTCGACTGAGGGTAATGTGGATTTACTTACATTACCAAATTGGCTTGTTCCTTTGCCTATGTCCTGCAGGTGAAGGGGTCATGCTACACAGTGGCAGGAAAATACAGAAGGCTTTGAATAGCACCTCAAATAGAGGATGCCCCACCCTGGTTTCATTTCTTTGCCTCTACTCCAACCCATTCTTCCTTCTGTGTTTGGGTTCTTGTGGGTTGTTGGGAAATGTGTGTGAAGTGTCATCTTTCAGATGTCGAAAGACTATGAAATGCTACTGGAATTTAGTGTCAAGCAAAAAAAATTTTTTTTAATTTGTGAAAGAGTTCCCAACGCAATTAACTGACCCTGCCACTATATCTTAAGTGCTTCCATGAACACTCTTTGAATATCATCACTGACACCCAATTTCACTAGAGAAAAATCTGGAAGTGATCCAATATCTTGTCATCTTATCACTCTCCTCACTCAGCTAAGTTGTAAAAAAGCCTTATTACTTGAACTCCTAATTATTTCTCAAACCACTGTCCTCCCCTCCATCTCCCCTATCCTACACTGCCCCCCCAAATCTTCCTTTCCTCTCTTAACAAGGCTGCAAGCACTAGCTGGTAGAAAACCCGAGGGCCAAATGTGTGGCCATACGCACAGAATACACCACAAAATATTAGCTGAATGAAGCAATCTTAACTCCCTCTATTGCTTTCTCTTTCTAAAACACATGCCTGAGCAGCCTACTTCCACTTATTAAATGCTTTGTTTCTCTCTTCACTGTCTTGCAGGTGAGTATCACCCACCTTCTTAGAGAAGTAGGACCTCTGTCTTCCAGAACCATCTCCCATTGTTCTTCCATAAGAAGCTTTGCTCCAGCTTTTTTCAAACTGGTATCGATCCCTTTGACTTTTCTGACTTGGTTTAATCTATTCTCTCGGTCAGAAGTCTTCTTCCTCTTCTTCTCTGAAGGGTTCATTTAGAATTCCAACCAAGACAAGTGTAATTCTCTCTTTGGGAATCCTTCTGGGCTGCCCTTCCTGCCAGGAACTGAGTTTGAACCCTTACTCCACTTTCCTGGTATGCTTGTTGCACAGCTAGACCACACTATGCAACTATTGTTCGCTCTTCATATCCTTCTACCACACTAAACTGTGAGATCCTAGGAGTTTGAAAGGAGGCCTCATACCTTGTATGTCTCCATTGTCCAAGTCTTGCCCCGTCCTTGACTGGCAACTCTCAATGGTCAAAACCACATGATTAGGAAGTGAGAAGGTTAATCACCATCAGATCTTCAAGCTCGAGGGTACTCCATGGTCTCTCTGAAAACTTGGAAACAAGGAAGTCAGTTCTTAGAATCATTAATTCTGATGAATGGAACTGGAAAAATAGTAAGTAGAGTTCTGTCAACATTCAAAAGTATCCACTGAGCACTTTTGAGATCCAGAGACACAGAGAGGCAACAGCCTGAAGGAAAGAACTGCACACATTAAGGGATGGAGTTTGCGTGCTCATAGCAGATGAGGACATTTTTCTCCAGGAGAATCCCAGAGCGATCTGGGCATGGTTCTATGAGCAAGACACTCTGAGGGGGGCGGGTCTAACCTCAGGGATTCAGTAAGTTGCCTTAGGTGCTCTAAGGTTAGAATGAAGCCAGACCTAAATGCTGTTCAGTCAGCTCACCATTCTCCTTCTGTCACTCGACAGAGAGTGGTGATGAGCTAGCATAGGAAGCATGTCTAGAAGGCTGAGCCAAGTTTCCTCCCACCTCAATCTCCGGCCAGAAAAAGAAGGAGCCTGAGTTCCAGGCGGAAATCTTGTACGAGAACTTGTTGTTTATCAACAGCACCACCTGGCACCATCTTTAGCCACCGCTTTCTGTTCAAAGTAAGAAAGGGAGTTAAATCAATAGCAGCTTGTCATTTCAAACACCTGGAGGGGAGGGTCAAAGAGGGGAAGTCAGACAGCTCAGGGGGCCCAGAGGTCACTGAAAAATCTCAAAGTTGGAGCCTTGGTAGCTTCTGAGCTGTGGAAACTGCATCATCCAGTTCAACGGTCCTCAGGGACTCCTTCAAGGACAAGCAGGCAGGAAACAGGAGCCGAGAAGCCAAGATGTGGAGAATGCTCTGATCTGCAAACATCATGGGGCCTTCCTGCCTTCTGGTCTGGATCGCTACCAGTGACCTTAGTGGCTGGGAAAAAAAATCTCAGAGTTTTGACAGGTGCTGGGCAGAAGCAGGATGGTGACAAAGTGGAACAAGCATGAAGCCCGGGTCCCGTTAGGACTGAGAAAGAGGGGAAGGATGGCTTTGCAGGCAGTGACCGGAGCTGGCTAACAGAATGTGGTAAAAATGTACAAATCAAGAGTTAACACACACCCTCTAAATGGGCCAAATGTCAGATCCCTATTTTAACATTCATTTTGATTTCCTCACTCAAGTTTTACTAGGACAATGGGACACACAATAAAATGGACTTCAACAGAGAAAATAAACTTCATTAGTTACTAAATATATTGCTTTTGGAAACTTTGTGTTTTTTTAAGCTTTTATTATTTCAGAGAAGTTCTTTTACTCAAATCTGAACATGTAAAATGGTATTTCCATTTGGGGGGGGGGACAACTCAGGGAAAATAGCTTTCTTTACTAAAATTTCCAGGCACTAGCATAAAAATAAAATTTTAGTTTTATTTTTTATTTAGACACAAAAAATATATAAAGTGTTTTAAATTAATTTATATCTGGTTTCTTCTAGAGGTTCTGGAGATCGAAACTCAAGACTGATGCCTGGTTTCGGCCTAGCCTGATATTTCAACATTCACTCCTCTGGGTTTTGACCTGTACATCCCTCTTACAATGAGGAATTAAACTCCTCTAAGAGTTAAAACTAAGTCCTAAGCAAATCACCCTGAAGCTTTTTTTTGCCCCCAGGGCCTGAGCAAAGAAAACATTAATAGAAAATTGCAAGTGGGAGGGTAGATACTAGTTAAGCAGGCATTGAGTTGGCTCTTTAAACGCCTGGAATAAAGTGAAATCCTAACACTGTTTGACAACAGAGTTTCATTGTGTTCTCAGTAGTAAGCAAATAGATTTTACATATTCTCCAGCGGAAGCTCAATTAAAAAGACAAACCTTGGAACAAGCTTCGTAGAAGGCCAAGAGATTTAGCTTCTGCCAGTCCAGGAAGGAAAGGATTCTAAAGATAAAGGGCATCCATGGAAAACATCTTGATTCCAACTCCCAGGAGTTGTTCATCAGGAAATTAACAGAAAAATGGAGAGAGACAGATACAGAGAGAGAGAGAGAGAGAAACAGATACAGAGACAGAGAGAGACAGACTCTATTCACCATTATTACAACTTCCAAGAACCCAGGCATTTTGGTTTGCTACATCCCTAGAAAAAGTCTAAATACGCCAACATATGTTAACACAATTCTCAGGCTGAACACGTTAAAGGGCCAGGAAACTAATATTTTTATTGAATTCTGTTTTGCAAATTTTTCCTATCATTTTCAATTTAAAGCTGAACTTATTTTCATTCTTGGGTTATGGCATCGCAGGCTATTTCTGATATGAGGGAGAAACGGGATTGCTAGGGAAACACAAATGACAAGGTCTAGAGCCATGTGATATGACGCTGTTCGCTTCTTGACACAATGATCCCATTTGAGTAGGTTTGATGGTGCGGTCTGAAGAATGCCTGATGAGCAGCATGACCCAATTCCAGTTCTTGCATGTGACCTTCACCCGGGTATCAGACAAGCTCATGAAAGCAATTATGCAATTATGCGTAACACACAGGGGTGAACTTTGAGATCCTTGAATGAAACTTTTTATTCAGGAGCCATATAACGGGGCAGCAACAGTGGTGGTGGTGAAAAGCTTTCATTCAGGAGAGAGTCAGGAGAATCTCCTGTGAGACAGTGTAGTGGGAATGGAGCTAGAACTCCTTCCTGTAGCCTCCTGGGTCCAGGTGTTTGGCTCTGCAGTTAGCCTCCTTAGTTTGAAGCTAACACCAGACTACCAAGTATTAATTATTGTGACTATGAAAATTTACTTAGCCTCCATTTTGGTCTTAGTTATTTTTAACTTATAAAATGGAAAGAAATCATTGTATCTACCTTATAGAGTTAATTAAGAATTAATGGAGACAATTCATACTGATAGGTCTCATTCACAACCAGGGTAAACATCAGCTGCAGATCACTAGAACTTCACCATAAACATCTATGTTCTATATCACACCTGCACCATCTCACCTGCATCTCACACTTACACCATCACACCTGCACTGTCACTACTGCACCATCATGTCTAAGGCATCTCGCCTCCCATATCACACCCATGCCATCACACCTGTGCATCACAACTACACCACCACACCCATACTTCTATAATGCTACACCTCATCATTATAACTACAGCATCACACCTATACCACCACACCTACATAGTCCCCTATGCCATCACAACTATACTATCGCACCTTCACCATAGCAACTACACCATCAAAACTATACCACCACACCTATACGATCACACCTGCACCTCCTCACCTGCACCATCATGCTTAACTCATCACCCATAATATCTCAACTGTATTATCTTGCCTACACCATGTCACCCTTGCCATTACAACGACACCATCATACTCTTACCACCATATCCACACCAGTATACTACCATACCTATACAATCACACCTTTATTATCATAACTATACCATCACACCTACACCATCACACTTCATTATTACAACTATACCATGACCGCTACAAAATCAAGCTGACTCATAATGCATTGTGATGCCACAATACATTATGGCATTCTTTCTAGTTGTGAGACCTCAGGACAGTTCCACAACTTTTTCAGAGGGTTGTTCTGTAAAATTTTGGATTTTTGTGAAGATTAAATGAGTCAATATTTACAAAGTACCTAGTAGTTAGTACGTAGAAAATTCTATATGACTTCTTATTAAATTGACAAGTCTGCCTGACACACTGAAGAATTTGATACATGCTAGTCCTTTTTATTACATGGCCATCTTCAAGGGAAACTGGTTCTGTTCTGAGCTATGAGAACATGTGAAATTAGCTAGGAAATAATCATTAGAGAAAGTGTCAGTGAGTGCCTGCTGCAGAGGGGGTGGGGAGAATGCTAAAATATCTCTTTGAAGATTATCCATTACTGTGCATAATAATCCCTTCTCAGTGTGGTAGAAGAAAAAATGTAGGCCCAGGGCAATAGTAATTAATATTATGTATAGCCATGTCTTTATCATGATTAAACAATTAATTTTTTTAGCGCCATTGTAAAAAAATCAGGAACTCATGATGTAGAATTACTGGCCCTTTGAACAGGATGGTGTTGTTTCTGAAATGTTTCATCTGCTTTGAGCCTTGAAATAAATATTTCAATAAAAAGAAATTCTTTTTATTTGGTTTTAATGGCACTCCTGCTGCTGATCAGGAAGCATTTAATGTGAAGTTGCTTTGGACAAAATTGAGTCACTGGAGCATGTCTTTTAAATATGAAGTTTTTTTTAAATGATGAAAAAGCCAATAATCTCTATCAAAGGAAGAATGACAGTATAAATGGCCTCTCTTTTCTTAAACATCTCCCCCAAATCTGGATGGCTATAAGTCCAGGAAATTAATAGAAGGCCAAGCATGGATATTGGTAGGACTCTTGCCCTATGGTAGGTAGCAGAAATCTTTCAATCCTGGTTTCTATTATTGGAATATTGAGCATTCCACTTTATAATACCCAGGAAATGCCTCCAGAGTCAATTTCTTCTCTCTTCTGTTGCCATGTCTGTCCCCTGGGTTTCCAGGCAGCCCTCCTCTTCAGGGCCTTGGCTCCACCAGGGTTCTCAAGTCTCATATGAACTCTGCAGAGCATTTTGACACCCTGTCCTGATTTTTCTCTTTAATTGAGACAGAATTTATAGTGGTACAGCTGTGAACTTTGGAGTGCATTTCTCACACACTCTAAGGCCCAAGATTCATCTTAAGAAATGGAGAAAATAACAGCAACACTCTAATAATCACAAGAATAACAGCAGTAAGAGTCAATACATCCTAGGCCTATTACTAAGAACTTTACATGTATTAATTCACTTAATCCTTACAACAACTTTACAGAGAATGGCCATTATTACCCAGTGATGCAAATGAAGTACAGCTAGAAAGTGTACTTTCTATTTATTTATTGTATCTAATTATTTATTGTATTTATTCTTTAAATTCCTCTTTAAAGAATATGCTATGGGGAGGGAAACTGGGGACATTGGTGGCGGGAAATGTACACTGGTGAAGGGACTGATGTTGGAACATTCTATGATTGAAACCCAATCATGAGCAACTTTGTAACTAGGTACCTCATTGTGATTCAAATAAATAAATAAATAAATAAATAAATGACTTCTGGACTGGAGTGATAATACGGTGGATAAGGCATTTGCCTGGGTTCCATCCCAGGTACCACATATGGTCCCCTGAGCCCTTTCAGGAGTGATCCCTGAGCACAGAGCCAGGAGTAAGCCCTGAGCAAAGCAAGATATAGCCCCAGAACCAAAAATAAAACATAAGGAATATGGCCTTGTCTGTGTGCATAAAAAAGTATTCAGTGACTGTTGCCCTTCTTATTTTTGCTTCCGGGTTATAACAGCATTGGCAAGCCTGGGAATCTGTAAAGGAAATAAACAGGAAATGGGTTAGTGGTCCCTGTTATAGCCTTCAGCTGTAATAGACTTTTGAAGTCTAGTGTCACTTTGAAAAATGATATTAACACTTCTTAGACCAAGTCCAAAGGCAAATCTCTTCAAACCATATTTCCTGTCTACATAACTCTCAGACAATTTACAAAGTATGTATTTGTCAATCATTACAACTGTGTTATAAATAAAAACCTAAGTCTTTCCTGGGGGCCCATGTTTAATTCTTAAAGACCTAGATATTTTATAGATGCCACATAAGGACTCTTCCTATATATTTGTATTTCTCAAGGAGTAGTCCCTAGATCACAGTCTCAGCAGCACTGGAAATTTGTTAGTTATTAAAATTCTCTACTTATATCCTCCATCTACTGAGTCAAAAACTGTGGGAATGGGTCCTGGAAATCCACGTCTTAACAAGCACTCCTGATGATTGTGACGTGCATCCGTGTTTGAGGACCATAGCTCTATTTGAACCTCCTATGAGAAGGAAAGTTGAAGGAAGTGGAAAAAGCTAAGCAAAGAAATATATGGTTTCAGTCAGGAAAGGTTTTATTTTATTTTTAACTTTCATTCCATTTTTATTGGATCGCGAGATACACAAAGTTGTTTATGGTTGAGTTTCAGCCATACGATGTCCCCAGTTTCCCTCCCACCCTGTCTCTTAGCCTGCCTCTAAGGCAAACACTATTCTCTCTCTCTTCTCTCTCTCTCTCTCTGTCTCTCTCTCTCTCCCCCAATTAGGCACTGTAGTTTGCAATACTGTTACTGAAAGGGTATCATGCATATCCCTTTACCTCCTTTCAGCATCCAATTCTTGTCCAGAGTCTCATTTCCAACTATCATTATCATAGTGGTCTCTTCTCCCCGAATTGCACTCCCTGCTCCTTGTGTCAAGCTACCATGAACCAGTCCTCCTGGCCTTCATTTCTATTGTCTTTGGCTATTGTTCCCATTCTGTGAATTTTTATCCCATGGAAAGGTTTAAAAGTGTAGGTAGAATAATGGCGAAGTTTTGTTTTGTTCTGATTTAAAAGCTAAGAATTTGCCTTTTTAAAACAACAACAACAACAGGAATTTTATTTGCAAGATCATAACACTAATATAATTTTGTTAGCTGTGAATTAATACTTGGAGAAAATCTGCTCCTTTTAACTTTCATTTAAAAATGTACTTATTATGGTATGGTTCATATGTTTACTATAGCATTGACTCTTCTGTTGTACCTAAAACACATTTTAAAGAATGTTCTAATTTGGATCTTTTGGAAGACACTTCTGATAAATAGTCAGGTAGAGAGATCTAAGGTCAGCTCTTACCCACAGACCATGAATTGGGACTAGAGAAATTCTTCTGTTGGATAAATAAAATTGGAGTTTTAGAAGGCTACTAAATTATTTTCCTTCTGAGTTTGGAGCTAATTGAGCAATAAGAAAGAAGGTCTAGATTAAGGGGGCTCAAACTCTTTCTTAGTAAATTCTAGGGTGTTTTAGATTTTGGACTTTCTGTAGGAGCCCTCTTTCTCTTTCTTTCTTTCTTTCTTTCTTTCTTTCTTTCTTTCTTTCTTTCTTTCTTTCTCTCTCTCTCTCTCTCTCTTTCTTTCTCACTCTCTCTCCGGTAGATTGTTGGATTATACCTAGAGATGCTCAGGGCTTACTCCTGGCTTCATGGCTGTTTGCATGGCAAGTACCTTTCTGGCTATCCTATCACTGTGGCCTATAACCACAATCATTTCATTGCTAAGAATGTGAGAATTGGTTGGTCTCAACTGTGCAAATTTCTCTTGTTCTCTCACATGGTAAGTGGATAAGTGGGGAAACTTTATCACATGTCTAGCACCTGGGCTGGAAGGAATTCAACCACTGGGGCTAAAGCAGGATAACTCCCCTGGTCCTATATGTTCTTTTCATATATGACCTTAGAGTACGTGGAACGAAGAGTTCAAAAGTCATTGATTCTAGAGAAATCTACACAAGCTCCATGGCTCTATTATCAGTCCCCAAGTCATACTGCATCCCTTCTGCAGTATTCTCACTTAGATACATTGATGGGGATATAGTCTTTGCCTCTTGATAGGAAGAATGTCAAAGAATTTGCAAATATGCAAACCCTTAGTATTAATGCACTGGAAGATATATGTTCTAGTACCTTCTCCCCAGAACCAAACTTCTCTCCAAGCTACAGTCTTACCTCTTGCAAGGGCAAAATTTATCACAAGAAACTTACTAGGTGCCTTTCTGTGGGAAAGCTAGTTTACACTGGAAAGTATTGGTAAGTTTTGTTTTCAAATTTACCACTCAGCTAAGTTACTCTTGGGTTTGGGGGGAGGATGGGAGAGACCAGGAATATAACATTGGAAAAAATTTCCCCAGGGAAGCAAGGTCAGGGAACTGGAATTACTTATTTACAAACAGTTGGACTGGATGGAACTCCTTTTATTTTTAAACTTTCATAAAGTTATGAATTTTTATAGATAAATGTCACTTGTATAAACAGCTGGAGACTATAATAATGTATTTGGTATTTCCCCAAAGTGAACGGCAATATGTTATTTAAAGACACCTCTATTTTATCTATCATTTGTCTATTGATCAATTGATATAGTTGCTTCTTTTCTCTTCAAATTACCTTAAAAAATTAATAGTTTTGGGTCAGAGTGATAATGCAGAGGGTAGACTGCTTGCCTTGCATGTACCTGACCCGGGTTCAATCCCAGCATAATATCTGGTCCCCTAGAGCCCCGCCAAGAACCAGAAGTAAGACTTAAGGTGTGACCTTCTCAAATAATCAAATTCATAATTTTATTAAAGTATAATTCTCATATTATACATTTTATTCATTTAGAACACAAACTTAAACTCTAGGATACTCATAAATATATGAAAGCATCATCCCACTAATTTCAGAGCATTTCATCAATTTTCAGCAAATCATGTACACTTTAGCTATAACGCCACCCTCCCCTAACCCCTCCAGCCTCGATCAAACAATAATTTGCTTTCTGTCTTTGTATGTTTGAGTATTTTATCTAAATAAAATAATACATGCAATTTTTTGTGTCTAATTTCTTGGAATAGTTTTATTTGGATCTGTTTTGACTGGGACCCTGTGGGCTCTTGAATCTGGATACGTGTAGTGTTCAACTCTGGGGAATTCTCTTTTACAATTTCTTTGACTAGTGGTTCTTTATCGATTTTTTCCTTGCTACTCCTCAGGGACTCAGATAATTCTTATATTGTTCCTCTTGAGTTCATCCCACAGTTCTCTGGATGTTTATTTCCTTTGAGTCTTTTTTTCTTCCCATTATCTATTGTTTCCCATATTGCATCCAGCTTGTCATTTTTTCCCAGTTACTCTGCTGTTGAGACCTTAAAGTGAGTTATTTGTTTATTATTTATATTTTTGCTTCTTTGGTGTATATGCCTAGAAATGGAAAATGCTGGGTTATGTTGTAATTATATTTATTTATATTTTTAAAAAATTGGACCACATTCAGTCATGCTCAGGGCTTACTCCTGGCTCTGTGGTTTAGAGATCACCTGTGGTGTTGTTCAGGGAGCTACATGCAGTGTTGGGAATTGAACCATTAGTTAGCTGCACGCAGGGTGAGCACTTTGACCTCTGTACCATCTCTTCATTTCTAGTAACTATTTAACATTCGCAGAACTGTCAACAATTTTTCAGTGTCTGTACCATTTTACATTTCTACTAGCAGTCTTTGAGTATCTGTTTTTTACACAGTCCTTCTAGTACTTATTATCTGACTTTTAAATTAGAGTCATCCTAGAAGGTATCACAGTGTGGGTTTGAGTTGCTTTTCTCTCATGAATAATGACGTGAAATGCTTTCATATGCTTATGGATCATTTTTATATCTTCTTTTGAGAAATGTGTACTGGCTCTGTTTTCCCCATTTAAAAAAACCAGGAGTCTTCTTAGTACTGAGTTGTATTAACTTTTTACATGATCTAGATACATATCCTTTATTAGATATTTGCAATTTTTTATTTTGTCAGTTCTACTTATACTTTCCTGATGACAACAACTGAGCAGCACAAAATTTCTTAATTTTGAAGTTTGATTTTTATATTTATCTGTTTATATTTGTTGCTCATGCTTTTGATGTCACGGTCCTCCTGTTGTTCATCAATTTGCTCGAGCAGATCCAGTAACATCTCCATCATGAGACTTGTTGTTATTGTGTTTGGCATATTGAATATGTCACAGGTAGCTTGCCAGGCTCTGCTGTACGGGCGAGATACTCTCGGTAGCTTGCCGGGCTCTCCGAGAGGGGCGGAGGAATTGAATTCGGGTCAGCTGTGCCAGTCGCATGCAGGACAAATGCCCTACTGCTGTGCTATTGCTCCAGCCCTGTACATACGTATTCAGTTTTATTAGTGCCCTTTGTTGGAAGGATTATTCTTTCCCTTTTCATGGCTTTGGGACTTGGGGCAAAAATCAGTTGACCATAGGCACTTGGTTTATTTTGTCACATGCAATCATATTTTATTGAGTCATATGTTTGCCTTTGCTTTGTGTCAGTACCATGCTGTTATCATTTGTAAGTCTTCTATCATTGCTATTCTTTTTTGGAGATTGTTTTATAATTTGTGGACTTTTGTGCAACTCCACATGAATTTTAGAATTGATGTGTTGATTTCCAAGAGGAAGTCAGCTGGGATTCTAAGAAATTTCATTGAATCTGTTGATCAGTTTGAAATGTCATTTTAACAATGTCCACCAAAATCCATTGTCATTTGGGCTACCTAATACCGTGCATCTTAATCCATCCCTAACATTTGCAGGATCCAAAGAAGTGTTAAAAATGAAGGCTTTCAGCCTCTTCTTGCTTAAGCTCTTCTTTTCCCATCCCAGCATTTTGTTTCACTTCAAGGGTCTCACATGCATGCAGAGGAACATTCCAGGTTAGGTGCCCAAGCTCTTTCTTATAATCCCAATTAATAGTTACCCTTGAGTCAATGGGATTAACATACAGAGGCCATACAGAGGCCATAAAAGGTAAAGGTAAAGGCCCTCCCGTTGTTCGTCGATTTGCTCGAGCGGGCCCAGTAACGTCTCCATTGGAGACTTTGTTGTTACTGTGTTTGGCATATCCAATACGTCACAGGGAGCTTGCCAGGCTCTGCCGTGCGGGCGAGATACTCTCGGTAGCTTGCCGGGCTCTCCGAGAGGGGCGGAGGAATCGAACTCGGGTCGGCCATGTTGGCTGCGTGCAAGGCAAACGCCCTACCGCTGTGCTATCGCTCCAGTTACTAATTTTGCAGGTAAATTTGTAATTCTTTGATCAGGCATTTCAGTACCTGAGCATTGAACTACCACCTAGAAGTGGGGAGAGCATGGCCTCGGGGCAGATGTATCATTACCCTATAGATACTGTGACTATAAGTCAGTGTAATTATAAAAAGACCAGAGCTGAGTCTTGTGAAATGTATGGCGTTCTTTCTTGGTATAAAAGTATCTCTCTATCTCTGAAGTCATGAACTTTGCTTATAAATGCATAGACATGGAGAGTATTATGCTAAGTGAAATGGGTCAGAAAGAGAGGGACAGACATAGAAGGACTGCACTCATTTGTGGAGTATAAAACAACATAACATGAGGCTATCACCTAAGGATAGTAGATACACGGGGCAGATAGATTGCTCCATACAAGGGAGCCTGCCTCCTGAACAAAGGGGAGAAGGCAGCTGGAATAGGGAAGGGATCACTAAGAAAATGATGGCTGGAGGAATCGGTTGGGATGGGAGATGTGTGCAGAAAGTAGATAAAGAACCAAATATGAGTGATAGCACAGCGGGTAGGGCATTTGCCCTGCACGCAGCCAACACGGCCGATCCGAGTTCGATTCCTCCACCCCTTTCAGAAAGCCCGGCAAGCTACCGAGAATATCTCGCCTGCATGGCAAAGCCTGGCAAGCTACCCGTGGTGTATTCGATATGCCAAACACAGTAACAAGTTTCATGATGGAGACGTTACTGGGCCCGCTCGAGCAAATCGATGAACAACGGGAGGACAGTGATTCTTAGTGAGTCTCAGGGTCTGTATTGCAGACCATAGTGCCCAAAAGTAGAGAGAGAGAGATCATGGGGAATCAAGCCTGCCATGGAGGCAGAGGGAGAGTGGGAAAGGTGGTTATACCAGGGATATTAGTGGTGGGGAATGTGCACTGATGGAGGGATGGGTGTTTGATCATTGTGTGCTTGTAACCCAAACATGAAAGCTTGTAACTATCTCACAATGATTCAACAAAAATAAAATAAAATGAAATAAAAGTATCTCTCTCAAAACAAAAAGTATCTCTCTGCCATTCCTCTGCATGAATTTTTGAGTGTTCTATAACCCACTGAATTGTATCTGAACCCCTTAACTTAAGATTTAGCACACTCTGATATTATCTTATGTTCCCATCACTTCCTGAACTCCACAAGTCAAAATCCCTTGCTATACATATATTCACCAACTCCCTGATAAGATTAGTTGCCTTCTTCTTTGTATTAAGGCTTTGATGACACTTAGCCTGACTCTTGAATGAACTTTCATGAAACCATGAACAACATTGCATTGTTTTTATTTGCTTATCTATCAATCTTCTCTATAAGCTCGTTAGCAGCTTGAGGTGGATGTTTGTAAGTCAACTTGTAAGTTACTCTGCTCCAATATGAGATTCAAATGGTAACTGGTGTTCAAATATAAGATTGAAATCTCAAATTATAAATGTCAAATTAATATATATACATATATACATGGGGGCTGGAGCGATAGCACAGCGGGTAGGGCGTCTGCCTTGCACGCAGCCAACATGGCCGACCTGAGATTGATTCCTCCGCCCCTCTCCGAGAGCCCGGCAAGCTACCGAGAGTATTCGATATGCCAGACACAGTAACAACAAAGTCTCCAATGGAGACGTTACTGGGCCCGCTCGAGCAAAATCGACGATCAACAGGAGGGATTTATTTATTATTTATTTATTACATATATACATATACAAATTATATACATACATATACATATATATGCATATATATATGGAGCGATAGCACAGCGGGTAGGGCGTTTGTCTTGCACGCAGCCAACATGGCCGACCTGAGTTCGATTCCTCCGCCCCTCTCGAAGAGCCCGGCAAGCTACCGAGAGTATCTCGCCCGCACGGCAAAGCCTGGCAAGCTACCCGTGGCATATTCAATATGCCAAACACAGTAACAACAAAGTCTCATGATGGAGATATCACTGGGCCCGCTCGAGCAAATCGACAAACAACTGGAGGACAGTGACAGTGACAATTTGATATATATATATATATATATATATATACATATATATATATAAAGGTAAAAAGGTAAAAGGCCCTCCCGTTGTTCGTCGATTTGCTCGAGCGGGCCCAGTAACATCTCCATTGGAGACTTTGTTGTTACTGTGTTTGGCATATCAAATATGTCAGGGGGAGCTTGCCAGGCTCTGCCGATATATATATATATATATATATATATATATATATATATATATATATATAATTTGTAAAGTTCCTCAGTGAAATCTCAGTAAAGCTATTAAAAAAATAAAAGGAGGTGTTCACAGTATCACAGGATGATAGCTCAAGTGATATAGAATCTGCCTAGTAGCTGCAAACCCCTGGGTTTGATCCCAACACTGCAAACCCATTCCTAGCAAAACTGTATAACTTGGATAACTCAGAGTACTGCTGGGCTTGTCACAATTACACTTTGGGCCAAATGCTGAAGTATTTGTCAAGAGTTTATCTTTGACCAATCATCCTCAGGGGTGATTACAGCAGCATCCTATAAGGCACAGCTGGTCCCTCTTTTTTTAAGTGGCAGCTGGCTTTGCCCCTCTACCCACAATAATTGTAACATGTAACCTATGTTGAATTAATTCATTTACTTCCCATATATTTTTAGAGGCATGGGGAGTTGGACCAATTGTTGCTCTGGGGTGGGATGAGGGGGTGGGGGAGTATTTCTGGTTTTGTGCCTATGGAGTCATTCCAGGCAGTGCTCAGGGGACCGAGTGGTGCAGGAAATTGAGCCCAGCCTCCTGAATACAAATATGAACTCAGCTCTCTGAGCTAACTCTCTCACCTCCCACATCTCCAGGGATTTTTAAAGTTGCAACAGTTTGGGAGAGCCTTTTCCTCTGGGGTGGTGAATTAGGGAAGGTGGATTTTAAAGTTTCTGATTGTTACAGTATCAACTTCACGGGGAGAGTTGCCAAAACAGAGAGCAAGCTGAGAAGAAGATGGGGAGAAAGCATCTGGAAAGTGCTGAAGGCTGGGGCTTGTGCAGCTCCAGCTGCAGTTCGGCTGGATGAATCAATGAATTCCCCCTTTGCTTCCGCTAATTCAAGTTTGACTTCTGCGATTTTTTAATCCAATAAATCCAATAAAGCTTCCCTTCAGTGTGGAGACCACAGTTTATTTTTGTATTTCAAAGTCTAGCATAGATCTAAATACAGGTAGGCACTTACATTTATTTGAAGCAAAGTAGGGGAGTCAGAGAGTAGGGTGTTTGTCTTGCACACGGATGACATGGGTTCGATCCCAGGCATCAGATATGATGCCTGAGCACTTCCAGGAGTAATACTGCAAACAAAAAAGAAAGAAAGAAAGAAAGAAAGAAAGAAAGAAAGAAAGAAAGACAAATAGGTCTGGATGGATAGCACAGCAGATGAAATGCTTGCCTTGCATATAGCAAACCTGAGTTTGATCCCCAGCACCACATATGGTCTCCTGAGAATCTCCAGGAGAAAGTTCTGAGCACAATTAGGTGTGGGAAAGGAAGAAAAAGAGAAAGAGAGGAAGGAAGGAAGGAAGGAAGGAAGGAAGGAAGGAAGGAAGGAAGGAAGGTTGGAAAAGAAGAACTAAAGCAAACTATAAATTTACTGGGAATTATAGGGGTCAGGTTATTCTAAAATGAGAGGATAGTAACTGGTGTAACAGATATATTGAGAGAACAAGTGCTCGATGTTTGCACAACTAAATGAGGGGTAAAACAGTGAGAATATAAAATGATCTCAGAAAAAGAATTCATCTGCTGCCTATTTGTCCCAGTGACCTGTAAGAAGCTAGAAATATTTCATTTCTTCTACAATAGCTTTCAACCAAAAAAATATTTTTTTCTTTTATAAATTGCTGTCATTATGGATTCATACCTTAAAGGTGAAAGCTAGAAAGTTTAACTTCCTTCCCTGAGTTTGATTGTATCTCACCACCCAAATTAGAACTATGGAAGGCAGAAGAGCAGGAAGTGAGAGCGGAGAGCTGGCTGCTCCAAGTTCACAGGTGGAATTACTCATTCCCAAACATGAGGGGAGCCTTCCTTGTACCTCGCCTTGCCTTAGGTATTCAGTAAAATAAAGGCTGGTTGTAATTGTGGCAGAAAAATTCAGCCAAATATTCAACAAACAGGTCTGGTTGGTTTAGGACTGTGTATTTTGCCAAGTCAAATGGTTGCACTAACAGTAAGGTCATGAAGAGTCCATTTGATTATGAAAACAAAGTGTCATTTACTTTTGGAATTTGATAGAACCTCAAAAGTTATCTGGTTCAACCAGTATCTATTGTCTAAATGCTTTAAAACTGACCTTTTCCTTAATTTTGTGTTTCTTCTCTAGCCTATCCATGAAGAACCAGGTAGTTAGAGAGCTCATTCCATCTCAAGACTTTTTCTAGTTAGGAAATTACTTCTTTTACAAGTCTGAAAGCTATGTAATAAAATATCCTGCAATTGATTCAAATACACTTGCTGAAGTTATTGGAAAAGAAATCTAGGTTTGGGGCTCGAGAGAGAGTACTGAAGATGAGGCATTTGTCTTGTATGTGGATGACCTAGATTCAACCCCCAGCACCATGTATGGCCCCCAGAACCACACCAAAAGTGGTCCCTAAGCACAGAGCCAGGAGTATGCCCTAAGCACTGCCAGGTATGACCCACAAATCAAAACCAACCAGACAAAAAATTCTAGTACCTCATCATAATTAATCCTTCTTCCAATCCCTTAAAAACTTGAGAAGCTATTACTTATTTTCAGATTAAACATGGCATAACTGGGACTTGTAGAATTATGTGCAAAGACCATGCAGCCAGATACAGCCAGGTGACAATCCTTACTCCTCAACGCAGTAGTCATTTCAAGTCTGCAAAGTGATTGTATATATTACTTTACCTTGTTAGCTTCAGTTTTATTAAAAGGTAAAGGTAAAGACCCTCCCGTTGATCGTCGATTTGCTCGAGCGGGCCCAGTAACGTCTCCATTGGAGACTTTGTTGTTACTGTGTCTGGCATATCGAATACTCTCGGTAGCTTGCCGGGCTCTCCGAGAGGGGCGGAGGAATCGAACTCGGGTCGGCCATGTTGGCCGCTTGTAAGGCGAACGCCCTACCCGCTGTGCTATCGCTCCAGTCAGTTTTATTAGCTTTTAATAATTTCTCTGAATTCTTGACTACTTAACTAATAAAATGGATTCACTAAAATCTGTATTAGGAGTTGTCTTGAAGATTGAGGGAATCCCTATAAAATGTCAAGTGCCATAACTGGAACTCATGAAATATGCTGGTAGTGGTGTGCTATTTTAATATTTTTTATTAGTTCACTCAGGCTTTCATAACAAATCATCATTAACTGGGTAACCTCAACAACAGAAATTTATTCCTTACATCTCTAAAGGCTGACCGAAAATCCAAGATGAAGTGCCAGCAGAGTAGGTATAATTCTGAGGCCTCTTTTGGTTAGTACGTGTCATCGCCTATCTGGCTTTGCATTCAATGACTAGTTATGTGTGCAGATATAGAAAGGAAGTGAGAAAGAGAGAGAAAATGAGAGAGGAAGAACTCTCTATTGAGTATATCTGCTTTGGAGAACCATTAACTCTATGACTATGACCTCTTTTAACCTTAATTACATCCTAAAGGTTTTCACAGGAAGTCCAATCACATTAGGAGTCAAGATTTAGACAGAACCAATAGTTCAGGTTTAGGTATTTACATTTCCCCATGAAGGACAATGGGAAAACTTAGATTTCAAGAATAAATGTAACCTGATGCGATTTGTGCTTAGGTTGTTTCTGCCTGTTGTGTAGAAAATGGGTTGAAGGAGATTTAATCCTGTGCAAAACTCAAGTCTGTACTCAGGTTAGGAGAAAGATGAAAGAAGAATCTGGGCACAAATACCAATGGATAGAATTTGAACTCAAACCTTAGTGGTTTCTATTCAGCCTTTCAAATAACTAGTGGCACCCCACTTTCCCTGTTCGCCCCCTCCTCCCACAGACTCTCTATGATCTCCAATATTTTCTATTGGTTGTGGAAGAGTGAATGGGTGCTGTTACTAATTAGCATAGTATAAGATAAGCAGCAATTTGGTTGGAACATTTTAATAATAGTTATTTTCTCTTTTGCCTGTATTTAAAAGTTCTAATTTAATGAATAAATTATCTTTAGAGATCTAAGTTATTTCTAGTTTTTTTTTGTTGCGCCCGATATGTTAATCTTGTCAACAGATTTATTTTAATAAGGGAAGATGTAGTTTAGCAAAAAATACCCTTCTACCTTGAATCTAACCCAACACACATGTTAATAACCGAAGGAAGTTTAAGTCAAGAAATCTGCACAAAGGAGTTGGGAGGGCAAATTTCACAGAATATCTCTCATATCCAAAGGTAGGACATTTGTGAATCAGTGTCCTTCGACTTCTTTTAAACATGAAACTGCATCCAAGCAGATTGTTTTTTCTTTGAATCAAAAAACTAGGAGAGTTCAACAGTGGACTAGAAACTCTGAGATTGAGTCCTAGCTTTGGCTCAATCATTAGCTGGCTAAATATGATGTGGCACTACTGTATGGGGGGATCTGGATGGAGGAGGCCTCAGTCCCGATCTGAGCAGGCTTGGTGATTACACCTCGGGTCCTGCACACCTGGGTTCCTTGGCCGGTTTCTTCATGCATGAGGCTTGTCCGAACGTGTGGAGAGTGGACTTAAGCATGGCTGTGGCTGGAACCGGAGGTCTTCAGCTGCCGGGGCTCTGCTTGGGGTGGGGAGGCGTTATACCCACCAACTGCCCCTGGCGCCATGTAATCCCATCAATGGCCAAGACCCAGAGACTATAAAACCCTGCTCCTGAAAGAGAACAGCGCCTCCTGCCTCCTGGCTGTCCTCACCGGGGCTCCTTGGAGGAGGGTGGGTTGAGTTTCCCTTATTTTCTAGGTCTTAGTCTGGAGAACCTGGCAGGCTACCAAAAGTATTCTGCCTACATGGCAGAGTCTGGCAAACTCCCCGTGGCATATTCAATATGCCAAAAACCAGTAACAATGATGGGTCTCATTCTCCTGACCCTGAAAGAGCCTCGAATTTGGCACTTTTTAAAATCTCAGAGCTAGGACGAAGGAGACATTATTGGGGCCTGCTCAAGGCAATTGATGACCAATAGGATGACAGTGATACAGTGATACACTACTGGATATTGGCTATTCTTGGAAACAAAGGAAGAGGGATAGGACATTTCAGAAACTTGTGTATATGTCAGTGTTGCTAATATCAAGAGCCTCACCCAGAAGAAGTATTTGCTTAATTTCCCAGTGACATTTCCAACCCTGAGTGGAAAATGTCTAAGTATTTTTGTAAGCATGTTTATAGTATGTCAGATTCCAATCAAAGAAGGTAGAAATGAATAAAACAAACAAGATTCCTGGTGCTGGGTCAGAATTCCTTTCTTTTACTTCATGAAGTTCTCTTCTCACTCTGAAGAAACCTTCATTTTCTCTTTAATGTACATTTTCTCTCCATTTTAAGAAAATGTCTTTAACCATCTCCACCCCAATCCATGATCCCATCGGGCATACATTCTTCTGCAAGAATATAAAATATCTAATAGCAGTAATTAACAAACAGGATACATTAGATAGGGTAAGAAGTGGGATCATGGTGACTGTAGCAATGTGTGCTTGTTGGAAACAAATATTTATATAGAGTAGGTAATCAAGGAAAATTCTCTGTTGAGGGTCTCTCTTTGCTAAGGTATGAATTATAAGAATAACAAAGACCTGGAGTGAGGGCCTTGAGTCAGCAAGAATAGTCAGTGAAAGACCTCCAACAGGGTAGGATTTTAGTGTCTTCTAGAATCAAGGTCTTAGCCAACAGTTTAAAGTAGTAAGCAGAGATCTAAACGATTGTCAGTGGCAGGTCCTGCTCATTAATAAGGAGCTTGTAATTCGTTCTGTTACTTACCATACATTTGGACAGCTGGGCAGTTTGCTTTTTGGCAGGGAAATGAATGCTGCGTATTTTTTGTCTTGTTTTGTGTTTTTAGATTTCTCGGGATGCTTTGTGTAAATGGACTATCGTAAAGGCTAAGAAGGAAGCAAAGACATTAATTAGGCAGGAGCCTGTTGCAGTAACTCCCCTAAGATGAGAGTAGCAGTGGAGGTAAAGGAAAAACAGTCGGGGGATGTCATAGAGCCTCCTTAGTGCTTGCTAAGGAGGGTCATGCCTGTAAAATACATTAGATTATACAAATTGATCATGATCCTATCTGAGTTTTCCTCTTTCCCCTGATTGATGATAAAAAATGGTTTGGACTTATGATACCAACTGTAAAGTGGCAGATCCTAGAGTGATCTAGTATCAGCTAGCAGGGTTCTTTGTCTTAATGTATCAGTGGAGTGTTCCGTGGGAGTAATATCCCCGAAGGGAAAATAAAAGAAGAAAATAGGTGGTGGTATTGAGACAAACCTGAACTTTCTGACACAGATTCTTTTTTTTTTTTTCCGCTTTCTCCCCTCTCAAATTTGTTTCCGAGAACATGGTACATTTAGTTTGGCTGTAGAGGAGACAGCTGTTTTAAGCAGAATTGAATCCAATTTTCATGACATTTTGCACGCATGCAGATTTTGGCATTCAAATAATTCGTGAGTGCAATTAATAAATGGCAGAACAATTTTGGAACACTCAGTGCATTATATTTTCAGGAAATGCAATCTACCTACCTTTTAATATCTTAAGCTTTGCCTTCATTTCTATTTAGTAATGTCATTGTAGATTTTGGATGCATATCCCTTAACAGAATTATATTCTTTATTAAGATGGATAGTGTGATATAATTCTCTTCTTGTCACACCCAAATAATGGATGTGTCCATCTTGGAAAATTCAACATTTCAATTTTGAGATCCTAACATATCAAGTTTATATTTGTTCTAAACCTACTAAAAGCACTATTGCTATCTTTTGGTTCTAACTTGTCAGTACTTTTCTTGTACTCACTCCCTGCCAGGACATTTGGGTGTCTTAGAGATCAGGCCCATCAACTTAATGTCTATCTTATTCTCTTATTCCGTGCAAGATACCATGTTGGCCACTGTGTGTAGGGAGACAATCACAAGTAATGACATTTTTGCCCTCTATCTAGCTATTTACTAGAGAAGGTTGTGCAGGAGAGATTGTTTTACAGCAGAATAATAAAAAAAGACTATAAATACCTCTCACTTAACTTAAGTCAACTTAAGTCAATGATAAATAATAACTGTGCTCACAAACTATAGAAATCACACAGATCTCTTAGACATCTTATTAAATTTCATAATTCTGAATCAACAAGTCTGGAAGGGTGAGGTGGAGACAAGTTTCTACTTGATGTTGAGGCTAAAGTTTCATGGCCAAAGTTTGAATAGCCAGGGATTATACCAGAGTCCCCCAAACTGTATTGAGGCACTCTGAGACATTACAGTGGATTCACAGGACTACTAGAGGATACATATATAAAAGTACCGGAGATTGAACCCAGGAACTCATACAAGCAAGAGAAAAAGCACTCTGCCACCGAGATCCATCCTTAACTCCAAGGAAATGGTTTAAAATAAATATATAGATTAGGAGAAGAGTAACACGAAGGACTAAAGTTCTTCCCTTGCCAGCAGAAAACTTCAATTCAACTTTAGGCACTGAAAATTATCCCTAAGCATGTTAAGAGGTCACTCCAAAGCACAGAGCCAGGGATAGCCCCTGAGCAACACAAGGTGTGACCAAACCCTCTTTAATATATTTACATATATGCTAGACTTATTAAGCTAATTATACTTATTGTGGTGATTATTTTATGATAAATATGAGAACATAATCATTATGTTATAAACTGGAACTAATATAATGTATCAGTTACTTTAATTTTTTTTAAAGCATTCCTCATCATCTCCCATGTGAACTACTAGTTCATAATTTTAACATTGGGTCTTGCTATGTTCCTCCAGTTACTATGAAAAAAATGCAAGTACTGCACCAAAATCCAGATTTTGCAGTGCCCAATATGATTTCAAAGTTTGTGAAGTTGTGCAGAACTCAATAGGCACATACATTCATTAGTAAGTAATTATGGTCCTATAATCAATAAAATTTTAAACAGCTGTTCTCTTTCAATTATATGAAATATTTCAAACACTTGCCAAGTTATTAGAACATGATATAGGAAGCTGTTTAGAAAAGCTACTCAGTGATGAAAGCTATTAGGTACTTCCTTCAGCCAAGTGACTCTGTGAAAAAGATTATAACATACTGAGCACACTTTTTAAAAGATGGGGATTTGCTAGAGTAGAGGATAGGTACTGTGAATTTGAAAAGATTTTAAGTGGTCACATAGAGGTCATGGCGTCTGAGGTGGCCTGCAGGAGAAGCAACATGGCAGCACTTCCTAGATTTTACCAAGTGTTTGAAGAACACATGCTTGGATGTAACTATTCAAAACCTACTCTCCCCTTTTTGAAGAGACACACAAGAGATCTACTGAGGACTCCCCAGTGTATGGGGTAGTACTGCTAGATGAGTAATAGGCAAGGGGACCCAAATAGATTTCCCTCTACTCTCACAAAATGTGCTCAAATTGGGAATGTGGTTTCACATACAGGACTGTGTGTTGATGTCAATGCTGTTATTTCTTAGCGAATAATGCCAGTTCCAGCCAACATTCTCCTGAGAGCCTGCAAATCTCATTGTGCTTCTTTGATTTAGATTTTACCAGCAAATTTTATTTTTGTTGTTTTAGATGCATACATTGTTTAAAAGATTTATTCTTGTTGCTTTATTTTTTAGTTTCATTTGGGGAACACTTCTCTTTTTCCTCCATAGAGTACATATAGTAGTTTTCTAAGAAGCCCCTTGAGCAGGTTAGTAAAGTTTGTGGTCCATTTCACTCATCATTTTCCTTTCCAACTCAAAGGGTGGTGAGCCCAGAGAAACATGTACAGGGTGCCAATTCCAACAGTGGTGAAAACAGGAGGAAAAAATAGGATGGAATGGAAGGATGATAACATCTCTCCCCACCTCCAAAGAGTTGGGGTTGAAGCTCTAGGGTGAGGTGGCAGTGACATAAAAATAAAAAGGTGGTGCCAAAGGATATAAAAGGGACTCTTGTGGCTTGTTGTACTGCAGTGAGACAGAAGGAGAAAGAGGGTTAACTTGGAGGATCCTGGAAGTCTGCAGAATGATGGAGAAATGTGGGGGAGCTGGACAAGAAATAACCAACTTTGGAAGAAGGAGGTGAGTTTGGTATTTGATTTACTGGATTCAGATGGAAGTAGACCATTGCAATTATAACTAGAGATAGAAAGTCCTGGAGCAAAGATTTGGTCAGAAGAGGTAAGAGATGAAATACTGGGAATAAACACCTCCACGAATGAGAAAAGAGTGATGCCGGTCATGGATGAATCATGGAAAGTTTTTATCTGAAAGGACAACAGACTAACTCTGATTCTTGATATTAAACCAAGAAGGAATATTATAAATACTAGAAGAAAGCAATAGGATATTCCTATCGAAGGAGAAATGAACAGCTTTATTTATTAAGTGACTCATGGGTGATAACTGAACAGAAGTTTAATTAGATATTGTATTCATTTTACTGATAAGGAAATTGATGGTCAGAGACATTATGTAGCTTGGCCAAGGTTATTCAGTTAGTAAATGAAAGGATTTGGAACAGTTATTCACTTTTTTTTTTAAATGTAGGAGTACTGTTATTTTTTCAGCCACTGATTAAGCGGACTGAAGCAGGCATGAACTCCATGTTACTTATTTTTTCAGCCACTGATTAAGCGGACTGAAGCAGGCATGAACTCCATGTTACTTATTTTTTTTAAACATTTTTAAATTTAATTTTTGTAAAGTTGTTCACAAGAATTGCTTACATTCAACATTTTAATACCAATCCCAACACTACTACACCTTCCCACCACTATTATTTTGAATTTTCCCACCACCACCCAAACTTGCCCAATGGGAAGATGCTAAATAATTTATTTTGCATTGCTTGTTATGAATAGTATGAGATGTTGTGCGGCTGCAAAAGCAGCTGCACACTCCTGGAATTCTAATTTTTTTTTAAATATTTGGGGTCCAGAGGCATCTCTGCAGCATTGCTGCTCTCTTCTGAGAGTAATTTGTGAGTCTCTGGATCTTGGCTGTTAATGCACTTAAATGGTGCCCAGAGGCACTTCATGGGCATGACTGACAGGAAATTGGAAGGGCAGGGAGGGTGGAGAGGTTGTCCATCACCAACTCCATGAAGCCTGGAGTTCTCAGTCATTAGTCCTGCATACCTGGGTTTTGTTTTCAGCAGATTCATTTTCATGTATGAGGGGCTCAGGATGAGTCTGTGAAGGTTGGCTGTGAATGTGGCAGCAATTGGGTTCTGGAGGTTTGCAGCTGCTGGGGTCCATTTGCAGCAGGCAAAGGGACACACCTGCCCCACTCCAAGGTGTCCTGGTGAGATTATCCTGGTTGGGGGGAGGCAGATTGGGGGTGGGGGAAGAAATCTCTGCAGCATGCTGCTCTCTTCTGAGATTCATTTGGGAGTCTCTGAATCATGGCCGTTGATGTGCTTAAATGGTCTGATTTTGATATCTTTCGAGATTTATCAATGGGTCTCTGAAGCAAGGCTGATAAATGAGCTTGTATAGCTGAGCCAGAGGTGGTTTGTGCTTGTGACTCCCACATACCTAACTTTTGACTAATTTCTCAGAAAACTTGGTCCCAAGTTGTTGGGTCCGGCCAGAGGCACAGTGGCAATTTGTGGGTATCAAAATTCTAAAGGCACCATCAGGCTGCTGAGGCACTCACCCTGCAGGTACAGGTTGATCTGCTGGGAAGCAAAGTACCCCCAGCAGTTCTTCTTTTAAGCTGAAGAACAAGAATAGAGATTAAGGTATTTTCTTGCATGTGGTCAACTCCTATTCAATCTTCAGCACCAAATTGTCATAAAAACACCTCCAAAAGTAGACTCTGAGCACTGCTGGGTATCCCCCCCCAAAAAAAGATTGTTGATAAGTATAGTTTATTTTAAGTATATTTGGCAATAGAAAAAAAAGAATCAATGAAGAGACAGAGATTGGGCCAAAGTGATAGCTCTACTGGCTAGGCATATGCTTTGAATACAGAAGGTCTTAGTTTGATTCCCAGTACCACACAATCCTCTGTACACCACTGGGTATGCCGCCTCTTAAAAAAAAAACAGAAAAGGACACAGATGACTTGGGAGTTTGTGGGCAGAGGAGAAGGGAGAGGGCAAGCTAAGCGAGGAGATAAGTTCCCTAAGAAAAAGGGAATGCTGACATTTTCTCTTGAGAATGTTGGTGGCTTGATGTATTCATTAATCTTTCTATTAGTTGATTCAGTGGTATCCTAAAAACATGCTTTTCAATAAATGCAGTCCAGGAGAAAAACCCTGGACAAAATAAAGAAAAAATGGGAGAAGGAATGTAAGGGAAATAGGGAAGAGGAAGGAAGGATGGAAGAAAGGAAAGGATGAAGGGAGGGAGGGAGGGAGGGAGGAAGGGAGGGAGGGAAGGAGGGAGGGAGGGAGGAAGGGAGGAAGGAAGGAAGGGAGAAAGGAAGAAAGGGAGGCAGTCCAGCTATAGCTTAATTCTGAGAGGAAAAGTGAGGCAGGATAAGTGAAATAGGAAAAAATGTCATACCAAACAGACATTTCTAGGGGTGAGGACAATTTTGTGACAATATTTGCCTCATTCATTGAGGGGGTGGAGCCTAGGGAGGATGTTCATATTCCAAGACTTGAGTGAGACTTTCTGTAACAAACTCTGCATGCCGAAGGGTATGTGTTTGCGGGCTCTCCGGGCGGCTCTACTTTGCTGCCTGCGTTCCATGCTCTAGAGCTGCTGTGTGTGGACTGGATCTGGATGACTGTTGGCCAAGGGCAGGCAAAGGAAGGAATGAGAGCCAGGCTGGATGGTCTCAGTAGCCGTTTATTCCAATCTCATCCCCGTTCACTCCTGTCTCTCTCTCATTCTCTCCCCGCCCTCCCCCACCCATCTGGGACCCCTAGCCCACTCTTACAGCCTTGTTAAATCCCCAAAGCATGAGGGGTTGGGCTTACACATAGGTGTGGTCACAATCAATAGGGTCAAAGTTCTTTCCCTCAGGGGATGCTGCTTCTAGGACATATTCTCTTTCAGCAGGATGATCCACCCAAGGGCAGAATCCCTAGGGTGTGTTTCTCCTCTCCTTGTCCAACAAACATATAAACATTCATAATGTTAATCATTTTGTATGGACACAGTAAGAGATGCATTAAGCTTATAGAAATGCTCTCCTGGGGTCATCTCCATCTCAGCCTACAGTGCTCAGGCCAGATTAGTCTTTCCTATCCTTAGCAGGGTCCTAGTATCATTGTTACTTTTCAATCATGACAGCATTTGTCAATGATTAAGCTCTTAACTTATAGTTAAGAATAGTGGCACTTTGGCCTGGCTCATTTTGATGCCAGGGTAACTCACAGCTTGCCCTGGGTCCATTCAGTCCCTCGTTGGGACCCTGCTTTAGGGGTGCTAAGGAACTAAGGGCAACTGAGGCGTAAGTTGAGAAAGCAGATGCCCAGGAGGGAATAATATTCGAAGCCAATTAAATTCCAAGTTACAAAATCATAATATTTTCTTCTTGTGTCTATACAAAAAGGACATTACTTTAAAGTAAACTATTCAAAAGACATAGGGAGAGGAGAAAGGCAATATTAACTTATAATACAAGTTAAGTGTCTTAGAAAGATCTGACCTTACAAATTAACAGAATCTGATGAGGGGAAAAAGCTGGTTAACTGATTGGGGAAGAGAGCATAGAGAAGTGGTTATAGATAAACTAAAGAATGAGAGTGACTTGGAAGCACTTTGATGGGTGTGACCTGATAAACCTAAGCTCCTTGTGGCAAGGGAGAAAGGACAAAGCAATGTCATCCTAGAGCTCTCCATATAGAGTGTGCTGTGCTATTTTCCAAGGGTTGGCATTTGTGAACTTAGAGAGGGGAGGTGGTGTGGATAAGTGACTTTATTGCAAGTCCTTTCATTGTTTAACTCCTGGGTATCAGATGCATTATCCTTTCCAAAAACAATATTTTACTTTTACTGAAATAAAAAATACCTTTATGCAGATATATATTAAATGTAGTGGTTTGTTTACATGCAGTAAAACCTCATTTGCTTCTCTATGGACTGTGAACATGATGTTTGGAAACAGACTTGTTTCTAAACAAAAATAGAATTTTATTATCATTATCAATAAATGTTCATGGAATATCAATAATCAAATTCAGTTCATGCTTGCAACATCTGGTATTAAGTAATTCACTTCAGAATCCACAGTTACAGAAAGTCCCAATTAAAAAGTATAGATATATACACCATGATTTCCATTAGCACGATGTGTATATTCAGATTCTATTATGGCTATTTTCCTGTCTTTAATCCCAAAGAACTCAGAATTAAACAAAAATCTTTTTTAAAAATAAAAAGATGTCAATTTGTAATTTTAAAAAACACTATTGTGCCTTAACTATATGCCAATGTTTTACAAGTGTTTACCTTTTTAGTTATTGTTATTCACATTTTACCAATAAGAAATATGAGGCACAGAAAAGTTAAATTACTTGCCCATGTTGACACAACTAGTGAGTGTGGCTCCAGAGGGCTCTAACTGTACTCTCAGAATAGGTATGGAACCCGATAGCCAGGACAGAAGGATGGAAAATATGGTCATGGGCAAATCTGGGATGGAGGATGCTTCCTGGAGGTAGTGATCATGCTGTTGGATTCTTCACTATGAAGAGGGAGTTTGGTGAGAAACTGAAGAGTCTGAAACCTTAGGGTAAGCTCTGAAACCAAGTAGTTGGTGTCTTGGTGAACAAGTCAGCAGATTGCATGACATGGGCAGCTGACAAATAATGAAAGACCTTCAATATGGCAGCAAGAAGTTCAGCTTCTTCCTGTGACTTGTGAGGAATTTAAATAAGGAGAGACAGTCAAGGTTGGACAAGACATCAAAGGAAAATGAGTGATACTTTCTATGAACTGCTTCCCCCTTTGTTGTTTTTGTTAACTTGTGTTGTTTTTACTCTACTGAGAAAAGAAAAAGAAAATATACACAAGAAACACAAAGGTGGGGCTAGAGTGATAATACAGTGGGTAGGGCATTTGCCTTGGATGCAGCCCACCTGGGCTTGATCCCCTGACATCCCATATGGTTCCCCAGAGCACCACCAGAAGTAATTCCTGAGTACAGAGTCAGGAGTAAACCCTGAGCATCTCCAGATGTAACCCAAAACCAAAAAAAAAAAAAAAAGCCCAAGGATTATTAGAACAATGGAACTTAAGTTAAAGAAATATTTTTAGGGTTTTTTTAGGATTTGGGGATTATATCTGGAGGTGCTTGGGTGACCATTGGCAATGCCAGGAACAGAACTGGGGTCAGCCACATGGAAGTTAAGCACCTTAAACCCCTGTACTAGCTCTCCAGCCCAGAATTAAAGGAAAACTTGAACCTTCTGTTGTCTGGGTTCCTTGATCAGTGAGTACCATACCTTTCTTGTATTCCTTAATTAATATAATTTATTAATCAGCCTTGTTGAGCACTCATTAAAGAGAGCAATAAGACAGATTAATTAATTGAATGAGATTGAAAATTTATAAGAACAAAAATATGAAATATTCTGAAACAGCATCATAAGCCGAATGATCCTTCACATTTCAAGAAGTAGCTTGCTTCTTGTGCATTTATTAATAATTCACTTTCTGCCTTCATTTTAGATTTTGCTCCCAAACTCAAGTCTAAACTTTATTCTGGGGCCAGATTTTCAACCTGTACATACTGTGTAATTTATGTATTTCTGCTCATGTGCCTCCAGGCCCTTCACCTTCCTAGAGACATACTTTTCTTTGAACATAAACATTAACTAGTATGTGGTCCCCTCTCAAGCCGCATAGCAAAACCACACCTTCCCCAAGATTGCCAGAGCTTCCCAGGGGGTCTCCCATTATCGGGGTCTCCCACCTCCTGTTTTGAATTCCAGTGCTCACTGAATTCCTGTCTTTATAGAAATCACACATGCTTATTTTAAGGCATTTTTCCTTCCTAAACAAACAAACTGATTTCCTCTTTAGAAAATGTTTGCCTCCTTCTGGGCCAACCAGTATAAATTGCAAACAGCTTCTTAGGCATGATGTTTTCTTCTCTATTATAATAATACCTTACATTATTACACGTATTATAATTCCATAGTACATTACAGTTTCAAAACATTCACAATAGAGTAGGTATGATTGTCCTCATTTTCGAGGAGAAGAAAGAAGGAAATGAACATAAAGAGGTAAACCGTCTTTTATGAACTCGGCATTGTGCTTGCTGCATTCCACAGTTGAGCTCATTAACATATATAACCTAATTAAGTGCATTCCCCCAATCATTCTTTGCTAGTACTTTGAAAGGTAGGCATTTGTCTTAGTTATGCATTACCAGATATAAATTACACCAGAAACTAGCAGCTTAAACCCACACATACTCATTATCTGTGGTTAGGACTCTGGCTGTGGTTTAGCCAGTATCTCTGGATGAAGGATTCTCAGGAGGTGCCAGTCTGTTGGTGTGGGCTCTGCCTCCTATCAGAGGAAAGGGAAGGTTGAGATCACTCACATTAACTGTCGGCAGGCTAGTGGCAGTGTCCTTCCCTTATTGCCATGGTGGTCTCTCCAAGAAGTCACTCACAGTGTGGCAGCTAGTGGAATGGGAGACAGGTGGGATCCAAGGTAATCTAGTAAACACAACTGATCATTTTAAATATCACCAACTCGAGAGATAGTTAGATAGATAACCATGGTGAAGGGGTAAGAATGAAGCGGGTGGGGGGTGGGGCACAGCCTTTCCTGACTTTTGGGAAAGCAACACAGAACCAGGAAACAAAGAAAGACCAAAAAGACCAAGAACAGTAAGCTCCAGAAGGGAGAGACAGGCCCCAGAGCATCTGCGACAGGCCAGTGAGCACGGAGCACCAAGAGACACCAAGGGAGCACCAGTGAGCAACCAGAATGGGCCACAGACTGCGTACCTGGTACCAGTGAGAAAACGGGCATGAGGCCTGGACACAGAACACCAGGGAACCCAAAACTACCTTCTTGGAATTATAAAGTAACTGTAGCACCATAAACAATTGGAAGGGCTTTTTATGTTTGCTTGCTTTTCACTTTTTATGCTACACCAGACAGTGCTCAGGGCTGAGGTCTGGCTCTGTGCTGAGTGATCTCTCTTTGGGGGAAGTTGTGAACCATATGAGGTGCCAGAGATCCTTCCTTGCAAGACAAGTGCCCTACCTGCTGTACTGTTTCTCCAGCTCCATAAACATCTGAAGTTTTGAATGCTAATTTTGCATACAATGACCCAAGGACTTACACTCAACAATTAGCCCGGTTTTTCTGTAATAGTGAGCAATAATGACTGAGCAAGAGAGTGGAAGAAGTTCTTAGATTCAATGCTATGATCTCTTTTTAATACAATCTCACAAGTTACATCTCATGACTTTTACGTAATCTGGTAGAAGTAAATCACTGGGTCCAGCCCACACTCCAGGGGATAGATTATACCAAAGCAGAAATATCAGAAGGGGTCTTCCTATAGGTTGCCAACCACAGTATTAGGACCCCCACTTTGTGGGAGAAAAATCTAGGGTAAAAAGATCTTGAGCAAGGTCTTCTGGCAAGCAAATGGAAAAGCCAGGAGTAAAAGTTAATTTTAAAGTCCTAAGTAGAAAATTATACTTATGATTATAGTTGTATTTGGGGGGTTTTGTTTTAGTAATGAAGAAGAGATAAGAAACGGGCTCATATTGACAATTTATTTCAAATACAACAGAGCAAAACAGAGATTTCCTGTGCCACCTGGCAGCATGGGGTTCACCATATCCTTGACCACCTCCCCCTAACAAGACATTATGCTGGACAACATCTAGGAGACAGTTTTGGCTGAAGGAAATGGAGAAACAGAACCATTTAGAAGTCTACAGGAAAAAAATTAGCTAAAAGCTTTTCTTTCTTTTTTGTTGGTGTTAAAAACAAACAGGACATCTACCCTCAATTCCTTTTATGTGGAAGGCACAGTATGGCTGATTTAGGTATAATGTGATGAGGCGGAGTTCTGGGCCTTATGTTCCCTAACTTCCTCTCCATACTCCTCCAACAGCCACTCCACATTTCCCCTTCCCCACCCACCCCTCACTCCCGTGTCACACAGAAAACTGAATAAAAGATAGAACCCCAAAGTAATTGGTCAATTCTACTTGAAGGGTTGGATCCACAGCATTTTGGGACCACACCTGGCAGTGCTCAGGGTATATTTCTGGTTTTATCCTAAAGAGTGCTCAGAAGACTTTATGATTGTATGTAGAAAGGCATGCTTCATTGACTAAGGCTACCTTCAAGACAAGTGCCTTACAGCCTATACTATCTCTCCAATACTATATATATAATTTTAACTCAATTCTAGTTGCTTAATTAAAATTTTTCAGACTTCAAGTGCTTAAAGCACTCTATCTTAACACATAGAAGTATGTTGTATTTCCGTATCGCTGCTGTGCAATTATAAGAGACTGCAACATTCACTTTTGGAAAAGCAGTTATAATTATGTTTACTAAATAAAGAGGTTTAGAAGGGTAAGCAGAAATAGAATGCATCAATGTATTATTTGCTCCCTACTGCTCTAGCAGTTTTGCTATTTAGCCATTGAGCATAATGCAATAAAATCCCTCAAGGATATGAATATTGAGAAATAGAGGCATGTTGCCATATTACTTACAATATAAAATGTTTGGGGGAAGGGGAAGATAGTTCAAAGGGCTGGAGGACATGCTTCACAAGCAGATACTTCAAGCTTAATTCCGGCACCACGTGGTCTCCCAAGTACCACTGGATGTAATTTTGATGCTCCCCTGAACACTTCTGGCAAAGAAGTATCATTGCCTTGCCGGCTTGAGTATTGAACCTTCAGATAAGCACCATGGGACTCAAGTATTGCTGGGAAGGAATCCAAGTCCCTGAGCCCTACTTGGAAGAACCCCCCAAATATTTTCCTCAATTTTTAAAATGTCCTTTTTATTAATCAGTATTAATAATAGATCCGTGGTCACATTATAGCAAATAATACTGAGACTCAATTTAGAACAATAGGTTAAAAGTGTGCATATTCTGAATCCCCATAACTCTTAAATCTCTAGAGCTCTTAAATTATTAGTAAGTCAACAAATCTGAAAAACAAAATAAGGAAGTATGTCAACAATGTGCAAGACCAAAAGTTTCTTAGTCTCGAAGTCACAGGTACTTTAAACAATGATGTACAGTCCTTAGCTTTTGACATAATAAAGCTGAGACTTGAAGCTAGAAAGGTGTTTGCTAGATGGACTGTATATTGTGAATTTTTTGTAAAAGATATAGTTAAGTCCCAACAATGACTCTTTAAGACCATAGGATCCTAAAGAATCTTTACAGATGAAATAAAATTAAGTTGAGGTCTTAGTTTAGGACAGGTCCTATCTAATGACAAGCATTCTTTCCTAGAAGAGAGAAATTCAGATAGAAATACAAAGAGAACGATGATGTAATAACAGGTAAAAATGATAGTTATATGTCTACAAGCCAATGAAAGCCAAGGATTACCACAGCCACCAGAAGCATGAATTGAACCATCCCTCAGATCACCAGAAGGAGACACCCGTGCTGACACTTTGATTTTATACTTCTAAGTTCACCCGCTGTGAGACAATAAATCTCTGCTACTTCAAATCATTGAAGATTGTAGCTATTTGTAACAAAACCCCTTATACAGGAACTAGATGGAACTTAAAAGAAAATAGTTGGTTTTGGGGGAAGATCCTAAGAAACATTCTATATGTGCTTGACTTCTGACCCTACCATGAGCAGTCTCTTCCTCTTGGCTTTTGTCCTTGAACAAGTACATCTAGACCTAAAATACTAGCTACATGAAAGGAGAACACTTAAGGTCCAAAAAAGGCTCCAATATACAAGCAGGCTTGCTGTATATATTTCTCTTAAAATTAATAAGAATTAGTCATCTCATCTTCAGAATATGGTAAAGAAAGTTGTCATTGGATTTCAGTCATATAAAACTGAAAAGAACCCTTCTGTTACTGGAACTCTTGATATTTTAGCTGTGGACTAAAAGCAATGTTGTTTGTTTATGTCTCTTGCCAAGTAACTCATTTAGCCTTGGGACCTAGGTTGACTGGTGAAAGGGAAGGACAATGAACTATCCCCAGGGAGAGGTTCAATGCTAGATGTAAGTTCCCTTCTAGAGGGGCCTGATTGACAGATGAGTGATGCATGCTTATACACAGGAGGGAAACGTCCAGCATCTTCTGAGACCACACAGGTCTCAGCTCTCCTCTACATCAAGACTGAAGCCATGATTGAAGAGTGTTGGTTGTGAAGTAGCGTTCATTTGTTCAGCTTTACCGAGGAAAAACTAATAACTCCATCTGTCCTCATGGAGCCCCACCAGGAGTTATTACAGTGACAGTTATCATAAAAAGAACTCTTTCTATGTGTCAGGACTAAGTAACTTAGGAACAAGACTAATTTTGATCTTCAAATCAGTCCCAAGAGATTGGCATTACTATTACTACATATTAGCTGTAGGGAAGTGTGGCTAAGAATCATGCCGATCACATGACCATGAAAATTCAGGGGTTCAGTTGCTCATTAAACATCAACGTTCTGCTAGCTTGCTTTCAGGAGGCAGCCTACCAAGGGGAGATGTGCTGAAGGACAGAGATCACCGGACAGGAGAATGGCATCCCATCTCAGCTAACCTTGGATGTCCGAGTAAGAACTTCCAATTTAATAAATAACAAAGAACCACTGACAAATCGTAAACAGAAGAGTGAGAGTGCTCAGCATTTGGGAAAATTTTCAAGAAATTGCTGTGGAATGGACACAATAAAACAGTGGTTCACAGGGCATGGAGAATGGGGGAGTACAGAACTGGTGCAAGGGAGAGGAACTCATTTAGGAGGCTCACAAGGAAGGTCAAAAGGAGTTGATATATCTTGGTATACCACACCTGATGCCTGGTGAGCTTATCCCTACTTTTTCTTGTTTGCAAAAATCTTGCAAACTTGAGTGAGGGTGTCTATGGAATGACCCTATGCTGTCTTGCATCTCTTCCAATTTATCCCAGAACATTTAAAACCCATTTTGGCAGCTTTCTAGCAATCGACCATAAGTAATTAATAGTCAGTTTGGAAAACCAACCAAGGACCTGATCTTATAATTATGTACGCTCTGGTGTACTTCCTTTTCTTTTATCGTCTGTTTTGCCCTTCCTATTGAATAACCAGCTGAACTCATATATGTGTGTAGTATTTTTGCTTTGCCAGCAAGTGGTAAACTCAGCTGTTTCATACTTCTATTTGGTGGTCTTCATTTTCTTCTAACATCTTAAGATTGGACTTCAATCTTCGTATTGGTAAACCCTCTATTGCAGCCCTTCTCAATGCCTTGCATTTCCCAGAATGTGGCATTCTTACCCCAGATTTTCCATATGTTGTTTCTTGAGTCTGAAAGGCCGTCTTTTATTTAACTCATGGATTTTGTACTAATCTTTAAATATTTAGCTTATGTTTTATCCTCTCCCTAGGGCCTCTTTTGTCCTGCCGCCTCAACTTCGAAGATCAAAATAAATACATGTCTTCTTGGTGTTCATGCCGGCATTTCTTTAATTACACTGTAGTGTATTGAATCTTTATACAACTTCAGATCATTTTATTAGATTCTCACATGCCTGCTCATGCATTCAATGCACGTTGTTAGATGCCTACCATGTGCTAGGCAATGACTGTTGCAGTATCTGAGAACAGGACTTTGAGAGTGCTCATGCTAAGTCCACTTGGCTTCATTGTGTAATTGCTTTTACTCATCTACAGTATTTTTATAAATATGAACAACCTCCTTCAGAATCCTCCAATGGGCCTGTAGACAGAGGAGTCAAAACAATGACAGGAGTAAACTATTTATTGTATAACCCTAGATAAAATGACTTCTTCATCCCATTTTTTTTGGCATCATAGCTGATCCCAAATTTTTCTTACACTATCTCTATTTGTAAATCAGTATACTTTTTATTATAAAAACAGATGCTATGTGTGAATTAGTGAGAAAATACAAAATACATTTTAAAAATTTAAGCAGCTATAAAAAATGTGCAGGAAAATTTCCATTAATATTTTGGCATATTCTCATTCATATATGCATAATTTATTTATGCATCTGCATATACTTAAAACAAATGAGATTATACAACAAAAAATGACTTTTTGTTTTGTTTCTATCCCTGAGCATTAGAGGTATTTAAATTTTCAGAAGGAATTTTTGGTAAACATAATTTTTAAGGACTATATATTTTCATATGATTTCTATTGCATAATTATATATTTCGTTACTTGGAGGTTACACCCAATGGTACTTAGGGACTACTCCTTCTCAGAAGTCATTGTTGGTGGCACTCAGTGGACGATATGGGATGGGAGTAACACCTGAGGTCTCCATCATGCAAAGTATTTGCTCCACACCATTGCTTGTAATATTTCTTATTTAACTAATTCTTAACTACAAGACATTAAATAATTTGGGGGTTTTAACTATTGCAAATAATATTAAAATACATATGATAAGAATGTCTATGAAGTATCTATTTATAATAGTTGAAAACTTAAAAACTTGTCCAGTGTTGATTTTCAAAAGAATAGAGAAATGAATTATCATATATTCACACAATGAGTACTATTTAGCAGTACTGAATTCTTTATGAATACTCTTCTGAATACTACAAAGTACCAAAATAGAAAACAACACAAATAAATTAAAAATCATATTGAATGAAACATTACAAAAAATAATATGCCGTATGATTCATTTGCATAAAATGATTCATATAAAACATAGTGGTGTGGACCATATCAGTGGCTGCCTCTTGGAGACAAATTGGTTAGAAGAAGCATGGCGGAACATTCTAGAATGATGATTGTTATAGTCCATTTAGGCTGCTGTGGTAAAAATAACCTAAACTGGGTGGTTTAACAGCATCAAACATTTATTTCTCATAATTTGGAACAATGGAAGTCCAAGATCATGACATCATCAGAGTCAGTGTCTGTGAGAACATGCTTCCTCACAGATGCTGCCTGCTCACTACGTCCTCATAATGGAAGGGACAAGAAACTTTGCCAGAGCCTCTTTCATCAGAGTACTTATCACATCCTGTTGACCCATCCTAATATCACCACCTTGGGAATGGGGATATTAACATGTTAATTTTGGGGGAAAATATACTTGGAGTATCTCCATGGTAAGGAATATGGGATCTGCCTTGATTAGAATGGCAGTGTCATTTGTTTATAATGTTTACATTTGCCAAAGTTTATTGAGTAATGTATTTTAAAATCATATCCTCTTAAATTCCATGTAAATTATGGCTAAATGTTTGTTAGCACTGTTAGCACTGTAGCACTGTCCTCCCATTGTTCATTGATTTGCTCGAGCAGGCATCAGTAATGTCTCCATTGTGAGACTTGTTTCTGTGTTTGGCATATCAAATACATCATGGGGAGTTTGAGTTTGATTCCTCTGAAAGAGGCAGAGGAATCGAACCTGGACTGGCCGCTTGCAAGGCAAACGCCTTACCCACTGTTGCAATGAGAGGTAGGATCCATAAATAAAGAAAATTAAAGATAAATCAGAACCAAAAAATATACCTAGCTAAAACAATAATGTATATGACTATAATTTGAGTGATAAAACCTAGAAACATGTCAAGAAGTAATTACATAAGTTTCTGTAGTAGGAAGCTGTAGGATGTTGGCCCTATAGTAGAGTGTTGTCCCAATGGATGCCTGAGATAACTGTCAAAGATTTTTTCCTTTCTTGGAGGTTTTGGGCCACATCTATGATGCTCAGAGCTTACTCCTAGCTCTGTGCTCAGGAAACACTTCTGGTGGTGCTCAGGGAACCATATGCAGTGTTGGAGATTGAACTGGGATTAGTCGCTTGCAAGGCAAGAGACTTAAACTCTGTATTATTTCTCCAGCCCCAAAGTTCTTTTGCTTGATGTGGACTACAATACATTTGTTTGCCATATAGTAATATATAATATGTTTTTGCAGTGTCTTGGTGTTTATGATATATTTGATAATAAAAACCCTTCCTTCCTTCCTTCCTTCCTTCCTTCCTTCCTTCCTTCCTTCCTTCCTTCCTTCCTTCCTTCCTCCCTCCCTCCCTCCTTCCCTCCCCCCTCTCCCTTCCTCCCTCCCTCTTTCCCTCCTTCTTCCCTTCTCCCTCCCTTCCTTCCTTCCTTCCTTCCTTCCTTCCTTCCTTCCTTCCTTCCTTCCTTCTTTCCTCCCTTCCTTTCTTTCCTTCTTTCATTTCTTTCTTAGGCTATACCTGGCTGGGTTTAGGGCTGGCTCTGCACTCAGGAATCACTCGTGATGTACTCGGGACCAAAGTGGATGCTAGGGATCAAACCCAGTTGGCCATGTGCAAGGCAAATGCCCTACCTGCTGTACTATGATTCAGTACCCCCCCTCAAGAACTATTTATTTTAAGTTAAAATAAACCCCAGTTAATTGTTATTGGTAGTGTGTGTTCAAGGAAGAGACCTAGATAGTACACCTTTAAGATGAGACTTGAGATGAAAATCCTCAAGCTCTATGAAGAGCATAGGAATAAGAAGCAACATTAACAATAGCACATGTGAAATCCTGAGGGATCTGCGTGGATGAACTCGGACAGCATCCTGGAGATGCCATTAGATTTAGTTGAAGAGTTATAGTTGTACATTTCTGGTTCATAAATGTATAAGGGTGTGAAGAACAATATAGAGATACTGGAATTGATTACACATAAATTGAGAAACCATAGAAAAGCTTTGCTTAGAGTAGAAATACACTCCAATCTTCACTACAAGTAAATATTGTGACCTATTGTGGAGAATGGATTAAAGGAAGTAAGACGAGGAAAAAAGGGAAAAAATCAGCTTGCTAGCTAGCAAAGCAGTTCAAGTCAGAGTTACAGGACTTAGAGTTTGGATGGTCACGGTTGTCATGGATCAAAGCAAATGTTTTGAAGGTGTATTTGACTAAGAGGCATGAAGTGAGGAAATTAGGTTTCTGGTAGTTTTCTCTCATGGCCAGCAGGGCCAAAGGTTAAGTCTTTTGCAGAAATGAACTGCACCTGAAGGAAATTCTTGAGAAGAAAATGAGAAATTAGTTTTGAGGGTAGGCGATCAAAAATCTATAAAAAATGTAAATTTATTTCTACACCCTACTAACTTTCCCACCCCCTATAAATCTTCACCCAATCTCTCCTGCATCTAACAACTGTTCAGCCAAGGAGTTCTTGCTACTCCTTCTTCCTGATTCTTCCCCACTAGTGTCTGTGACATATCTACGGTCTATTAAAAATGCTCTTTCCCATTATATTTCTGCATATAATTGGCCAAAACTCACTTCATATGTCATCTTGGAAAATTATAGGGAAGACTCCCTTCTATGTCTTCTTGTCTACAAACCCTGTATGTATCTTTCTTACGTTTCTTTTTTAAATCACATTATGTAGCCATTATTATTTTCTTTATATTGAGTATTAAAATGAAGTCCCTTTAAAAACATAAACCACAATATCTGCTTACTGTATCTTTAGTCATTGGTACAGGTTCAACAAGTGACACTAATTATTATTTTAAAATCCTGTCATGGCTTAGAAGACAGCTCAAAAGATGAGAGCATAATTTTTACAATCCCTGACACCATCTAGTTTCCCAGTACTGCTGGATCAGCTACCAAACACTGAGCTAGGAGCACTGCCTGGTGTAGCTCCCTCAGGCCCAACCAAACAAAAACAAACAAAAACCGTTTGTTTTTCAGAAGCTATTCAATCAACTTGTATTACAATTTAACATTTCAATTTTTCCAGATGTTTGCTGATCATCTACTATGTGTCAGGTTCAAGTTAATTGATAGAAAGGAAGTTAGACTTCCTCCTAATGCACCTCTAGTATTAATGGGGCATGAATATTAATATAACAAAGTTATATGTTGCAATGAATAAAGCACATTAGGAATGCAAGTCAAGTTCCCTGTTCATTCACTCATTAGGCCTCTTTTCTCTTAATTCTTTAAAAGTAACTATAAATTGATTTTTAAATCTTTCCCTGTTATATATACCATCTGAGTGTTATAATTAGTGTTTTTTTTTAATTCTTATTTTTCTTGACTGTGGTTCATATTTTGTATCTTTAATTGTATATCATTAAATTTAACTGTTTCATTAGTTTTTAATTTGGAGGGGTTCTCCATAGTTCTCAGGGTGACCATGTAGTGTCAGGAATCAAATTTAGGACCTCATGGATGCAAAGCATGAGCTCCTCCGGTCCTTTGAATTATCTCTCTGGCTGTAAAATGATTTTAATTAAAATGTTTTATGTATTGTTGTGGAGGCCACACCCAATAGTGTTTGGGGGCCTTCGGGGCTATTCCTAGTCCTACTCAGGGGGCCATGCAGTATCAGAATTGAACCCAGGATCTTATACATGCAGAGCACCTACGTGGTCTGCAATTTAAGCCACATCCCCTGATACTTAAGTTTATTTTTGTTGTTGTTTAGCTGAGCTGAACATTGCAGGCAATACTTTGAAGACTCTAGATGTTGTTACCTTCTTTTTAAATTTTTTGGGGGGACATAAGCAAATAGTTGTTATTTGATTGGCAATTTGAACTTGAATTTGGTTTGCTTTTGATTTGTTAGGAGTTATTTAAGCACCTACCCAGAGAAGATTCAGTGTGTGAAGTTGGCTTTAGAGGAGGTACATGCTTCCTTTTCCAGCAATTGCACCTCATCTGAAGCCATGTAGCATATGAATAATAATTTGATTGGCTTTCTGTTTCAGCTTTTACATGAGTGATGCAAAAATGCTTTTGTCTTAAATTTGGAGTCAGCCCCCTATATAGCCTTTGGGCAAAATTCAGCCCTACTCCTTTGTGAGGCCAGGAGCTAACAATGGTTTTATATTTGAATTTTATTTTATTTTAATTTTGTCTCTACCACCACCTCTATCAACCTCCTCTACCTGTTTTACCTACTTCTCATTCCCACTTCCCTGGAAACTACCATTTTGTTGCCAATTCACTTTTGTTTTCTAACTTTGGATCTTCAATTTTTTTTAATTATTTTTACTTTTTTGCGGGGGGGTTCACACCT
Organism: Sorex fumeus; assembly: GCF_029834395.1. Classification (NCBI taxonomy): domain Eukaryota; kingdom Metazoa; phylum Chordata; class Mammalia; order Eulipotyphla; family Soricidae; genus Sorex; species Sorex fumeus. The sequence continues at coordinate 29,068,743 of NW_026606070.1, forward strand.
GGCGATGCTCAGGGGTTATTCCTGATTGCACCTAGGAATTACTCCTGGTGATGCTGGGGGACTATATGGACTTCTGGGGATCAACACAGGTTAGCCTCAAGCAGAGCAAACGCCCTCCCCACTGTACTATCACTCCGGCCCCTTCAAAAGATTTTTAAAGTTTCTCTTTCTTCCTCTTTCTCTTTTTCTTTCTCTAATTTTCCTCTATTTCTCTTTTTCTTTCCTCCCCTTTCTCTTTCTCATCCTTCCTTCCTTCCTTACTTCTTACTTCCTTCTTTACTTTGTTCCTCTTTCTTTCTTTCTTCCTCTTTCTTCCTTTTTCTTTCTCTCTTCCTCTTTCTTTCTCTCTTCCTCTTGCTCTCTTCCTCTCTTTCTTTCTTTTTCATCCATCCTTTTCTTTCTTCTTTCTCTTCCTCTTTCTCTCCTTCCTTCATTTCCCTCCATTCTCTCCTTCTTTGCTCTTTCCTTCATCCTTTTTTCTTCTAAAAATCAAAGAAGAATAAATATTAGCCATCTGCTTGTTTATGCTTGTTGTATGTTCTATTTGCTAGATCTGGAGAAGTTTCTCCTTAATAGAAATACTTAAAGCACAAAAGATAATTATATTCATTACACCGCTGAAACTAAAGGGGGAAAAATCCTTTTCTGTCTCATTTACCATTTTCTCTATGTAGGGTTTACCCTTGACCTGGATGCTGTGAGCATGCAAGGTGGAGTGAGACCCGAACTGTGTATACAGAAGGTCAGGCATTGACCTTGCATACCACTTTAGAGAAGTAAGATGAGTAGGAGGGTGCAGGAGGGTATCATATTTTTAAATAATATTACACAGGAATGCTCCAACAAGCCAGGTTTTGAGGAATCTTACCTCTTCTTGGTAAGATTCCTCAAAACCCGGAATCTGGGCTGGAGCGATAGCACAGCAGTAGGGCATTTGCCAACAGGCCGACCCGAATTCAATTCCTCCGCCCCTCTCGGAGAGCCCAGCAAGCTACCGAGAATATCTCGCCCCCACGGCCGAGTCCGGCAAGCTACCCGTGACGTACTCGATATGCCAAACACAGTAACAACAAGTCTCATGATGGAGATGTTACTGGGCCCGCTGGAGCAAATCGATGAACAACGGGAGGACCGTGACTGTGACCTCTTCTTGAGACTTTCCTTAGAATGAGTCTTCTTCCTTTGGAGAAGCCCAGCCCTGTTACAGCTCTTACCACACTGCTGAAATAACAGAGTTTTCTGATATGCAGTATTTTTATTTCCTAATAAATAGATATTGTTCACTGAATGCTGCTTCAGTGAAGAATGCCATAAAGAGTCATACCGGAACAACTATAATTATTTGGCAAAATAATAAATTCATTGTAGAATTAATTTTTTTAGATCAGTTGGGTTCAGACTCTGCAGTTTTTTATTTGTATATCTCCAGTCTTACTTTCTTTCCCATCTCTTTTCTTCTCCTTAAGTAGCATTTCTGTTATCAATGTCCAACGGTTTGCCTTTTTGTTTTGTTTTGTCTGGTCATCAATATCATAGTCTTATATTGTACACATAGATTAACTCATTCAAATGGTTGTCTTATTTTGTTTCACACAGTCCCTTTGAGGTCCTTCCACTTTGCGGTCACTGCAAAAATTTCATTATTTTTTATTGTAGGTGAATACTATTTCATTGGGGCTGGAGCAATAGCACAGCAATAGGGCGTTTGCCTTGCGTGCACCCAGCCCGGCCAAGCAGGGTTCAATTCCTCTACCCCTCTCGGAGAGCCCGACAAGCTACAGAGAGTATCTCGCCTGCACGGCAAAGCCTGGCAAGCTACCCGTGATGTATTTGATATGCCAAACACAGTAACAACAAGTCTCAAAATGGAGATGTTACTGGGCCCGCTCAAGCAAATCAATGAACAATGGGAGGACAGTGACAGTGACTATTTCATTGTATTAATATTCCACATCTTTATCCAACCATCCAGTGATGGTTGGGCATTTTGGCAGTTTTTGTATTTTAACTACTGTAAACACTGGGGTAGACATACATTTTTGTGTTAATGCTTTCTTATTCTTTGGATAGAAGCACAAAATTGGATTGCTGGATCATATGGTAACTCAGTGTTTTAATTTCTTGTGGGGGTATCCATAGCATTTTCCAAAACTGGTTGCCATAATTCATATTCCCATAAACTGTGCATAATTCTGTATCCTCAATACCTCTCCAACACTTGTTATTATGGTTTTTGATATAATAGTTTTAAATTTTTAATGGTCATATTTTCAATGATCAATAGAAATATTGATATAAGATCCTTGATTTGGACCTTTGATCTGAAGATCCACAAAAAAAACATGCTCTTTGACCCTTGTTAAAAATCAATTGCTTGCCCTTTTTCTCAATGCTTAGGAAAGAAATGAATTTCCTTATACTCAATGGAATTCCTTAACAGATTAGTGTTTAATTCTTTCATTGAGAAGGGCTGTTTGGGATAGCACATAATCTTAAATGCATCTTTTGATTTCTCAGCTTAACGACCAGGTTGTTAGGGTTGTATTAAAACGTTTTCTCCACTGCAGCTGAACAAAAATTCCTATGTCTTCCAGCACGGCGTGACCTCAGTAACAGTTCCACTAACAACCCTGTAGAATTTGCTCTCTGGAAAGCTTTAGGAAGCTTGGCTTTTGCATGCATATTCCTATCCCTAATCATGGACGCTTGTGTGAAACCTATGGAAATTCTGAATTCCCTCTCTGCATAGCTCATTCGTCTCTGTTGCCCTCTTATTATGGACTGAATATTTGCAGCCTTCCAAAATAAATAAGTTGAAGCCTTCATCCCCAATATCATGGTATTTGGAAGTGGGCCCCTGTGTTAGTAATTAGGTTTAAGTAAAGGAGCAAGGGCTCCTCAGAATGAGATGACTGCTTTATAGGGTAAGGAACCAGAGTTCTTTCCTCCTTGTGGGGACATGGGAAGGAAGTTGTTTGTCCAAAAGCTAGGAAGAGGGCATTGACCATGGAATCAAATAAGCAGCTCCTTGATCTTAGACTGCCTAATTCTCAGTCTGTGATAAGTAACCTCCTGTTATTTGTGATTTAAGTTACAAGATTTGTGATATTTTTGTTTGTTTGATGGCAGCCTAACTTGGCCAAGACACCAATTCTGTAAAGTCTGGTCATTTCAGCTGCCCTCAGATTTGAGCTCTATCTTTTTAGCTAAGCAGGAACCACTGAATTTGGCTTCAGCTATTTAGAAGGAATCCCAGTACCCTACATGACTCTTCTCAGTCCTCACACCAAACTTTAAACTTTCTATCTATTCGCACTCCTCCCACGCAAATCACCCGGAATCCTAGATTCCCCCCAAACCCCCTCCCCCTGCCCCATAATGATGAGCTCCTCAAAAAAGGTATTTTTTCAAGGAGCCAAATCAGAATGTAAAGAACAGTTGAGCTCAAATAGAAAGGAAAACTCTCAGAGATGGGGACCTAGTTCAACAGAATGGAGTGGGGGCTTCAAACACCCCTGGGGAGAACTCTATGTGAAAGAAAAGGAAAAGAAAACAATTGTGGCATTGATGATACCTAAGAATCACATTCCTTCATGTAACACTTTTTTCAATTTTAGTTGTGTATCAGAATTAACTGAGCAGCACTGTAGATGCCTAATGATTTTAACAAGTATTTTGTGAGGAGTGGGTAGTCTCCCCATCAATGTATGGGATCCAGGGTCCACTTTTAGAAAGATAATACTCAGACAACTATGTCTGATGGATCGATGCTTATACTTTGTAATATATAGTTCACAGGGCCACTAGTGCCTTGGGTCCATTAAGGTTACATGTAGTGGTGCTGTGTTTGGGGAGGTTATGTTGTACTAGGTATTGAACTTGGGTTATTAAGCTTCCAAGACATGTATCCCTGAGCCCTGAGCTATCTCCCTGACTCTCTCTGGGTGCTTTTGTTAGGGATCCTCATCCAATCTGCCTAATACTGAGCCTCAGTTAAATATATCTGGTAACTCCACTGTTTTTTCTCCATTAACCTACGTTCCCATATCTCTTCTCAGACTTTTCCCTGATCCCTGGGACACTGACTCCTTCAGAGATCATCTTATCTTGGATATAGCGCCCCTGGTTAGAGAGCAATATACTGGTACCTCTTCCCAGGAATCCTGCCCTCTGGTTCTGGCTCTGATAGTGGCTATTCCTTGTGAAGTTATAGCTAATCCTTTGTTGTTGCCATCTTGTTACATTTTCAGTAATTATCTGAACTCATTGTTAAGTATAGCTAGCATTTTAAAATAAAGTATATAAATTTGCGATTAAATAAAGTTCATTAAAATAGTAAGTATGTAAACTCATCACTTCCTAATTATTTTACTGCACATTACAATTATGTATGTACTTGAGGCTAATTGCATCTATTGTGTTTGTGTGCCTGAAATCTTATAGGAAATTGAGCTTTTCTGCACTTCTTTACAATTCCACACTCACTGACAACACTGCTGCTTAAAATTGGATGTAACCAAAAGATTTACTCCTTGAAAGTCAGCAATTATTATGGAGTTGGCCTTTTTGATCCTGAAGAGTAAGTTAAATACCTAGAAACACACTGCTCTGTATAGTTCTCTTCTGCAGAGCTGGGTTTTTTAGTATTTCTCTAGTTGCATCACTTTGGGAAACACTGTTGTCAAGGTCGAATTACAGAATCCTCCCTTGATGGGCCTTTGATTGACTCAAGTTGGTTCTGATCTTTTGGTGTTCACCTGGAATTCATTGTCAAGTTCCCTGCTTCCATCTGCCAACCTGCTTCACTAGCATCCAAGTCAACTACTCTATTATTATTATCGGTTCTATGTTCTCAGGTCTCTGACCAAGAACTCTCAGAAAAGTTTCTTCATATGTCTTTAATTAAATCATTGTGAATGTGTCCTAATGGGTCAGGCCTGGGGAATCATGGTCAAGAACCAGTATGTCTAAAAGTTCAACTGATAGAAGACAAATACTATTAACATGGAAAAAAGATTTTAATCTTTGTAAGATCCAAGGGTGGGAGTTAAAGAAATAGTGTGGTTAGTAAGGCAATTTTCTTGCTTGAAGCTGACCCAGTTTTGATACCTGGAACCATATGCAATCCCCCAAGCCCCATCAAGACTGATCCCTGAACACAGAACCAACTGTAAATTATGAGCACTGCTGGGTGTGCCCACCTACCCCAAGATATTCAGGGGTTGGATGGATAATACAGAGGGTAAACTAGTTGCCTTGCGCAATAGCAGGCAGGTTAGATCCCTGGCACCACATATGGTCTCCCAAGCATAGCCAAAGAACAGAGCCAAGAGTAAGCCTGAATCAAGAAAAAGACATTAAAGACATCCAGATAGGAAAAGGAACAAATCAAGCTCTCACTATTTGCAGATGATAGGATACTATATCTCGAGAATCCTAAATCCTCTACCAAGAAACTCCTAGAAACAATAGACTTATACAGTAAAGTCGCATGCGATAAAATCAATGCCCAGGGCTGGAGCAATAGCACAGTGGGTAGGGCGTTTGCCTTGCACGTGGCCAACCTGGGTTTGATTCCCAGCATCCCATATGGTCCCCTGAGCACCGCCAGGGGTAATTCCTGAGTGCAGAGCCAGGAGTAACCCCCGTACATCGCCAGGTGTGACCCCAAAAGCCAAAATAAATAAATAAAATAAAAATAAAATCAATGCCCAAAAATCCATGGCCTTCCTATACACAAATAGTCGGAGAGAGGAAAGTGACATGAAAGAAATAATCCCATTCACAATTGTGCCCCAGAAAATCAAATACCAGGGAATCAGCCTAACTAAAGAGGTAAAGGACCTCTACAATGAAAACTACAAAATGCTACTCCATGTAATAAAAGAGGACACAAGGAAATGAAAACATATCCCCTGCTCATGGATAGGAAGAATTAACATTGTCAAAATGGCAATACTCCCGAAAACATTATACAGATTCAACGCGATCCCTATAAGGATACCCATGAAATTATTCAAAGAAATAGACCAAGCACTCCTGAAATTCATATGGAACAACAAACGCCAACGAATAGCTAAAGCAATTCGTGGGAAAAAGACATGGGGAGGCATCACCCCCCCCCAACCTCAAACTCTACTACAAAGCGGTAATAATTAAAACAGCATGGTACTGGAACAAAGGCAGGGCCACAGATCAATGGATCAGGGTGGAATATCCGTACATACAACCCCAAATGTCTGAACATCTGATCTTTGATAAGGGAGCAAGAAATGTGAAGTGGAGCAAGGAAAGCCTCTTTAACAAATGGTGCTGGCATAACTGGACAACCACATGCAAAAAAGAAATAGGCTTAGCCCCCACTTAACACCATGCACAAAAGTCAGATCAAAATGGATTAAAGATCTCAACATCAGGCCAAAATCCATAACATATATTGAAGACAAGGTCGGCAAAACCCTCCAGATATTGAGGCTAATGGTATCTTCAAAGACAACACTCCACTGACCAAGTGGAAACAGAGATAAACAAATGGAACTATCTTAAATTAAGAAGCTTCTGCACCTCAAAAGATACAGTGACCAGAATACAAAGACAATACGGAATGGGAATGGACATTTACCCAATACCCATCTGATAAGGGGTTGATATAAGGATATAAAAAGCACTGGTTAGGGGCTGGAGAGATAGCACAGCGGGTAGGGTATTTGCCTTGCATGTGGCTGACCCGGGTTTGATTCCCAGCATCCCATATGGTCCCCTGAACACTGTCAGGAGTAACTCCTGAGTGCAAAGCCAGGAGTAACCCCTGTGCATCGCCAGGTGTAACCCAAACAGAAAAAAACAAGCACTGGTTGAACTCTACAAGAAGAAAACATCTAACCCCATCAAAAAATGGGGTGATGAAATGAACAAAAACTTTTCCAAAGAAGAAATCCGAATGGCTAAAAGACACATGAGAAAATGCTCTACATCACTAATTATCAGGGAAATGCAGATCAAAACAACAATAAGATATCATCTCACACCATAGAGACTGGCCCACATCCAAAAGAACAAATGCAACCTATGTTGGCGTGGATGTGGCAAGAAAGGTACTCCCTTTCACTGCTGGTGGGAATGCTGACTGGTTCAGCCCTTTTGGAAAACTGTATGGACGATTCTCAAAAAATTAGAAATTCTTCTCCAGATGGAATCCCGGTGACCATAAACTTCTACAAGCATAGCTCTGGCATGCGGGTACCAGGATATTTTTTCCGAACTGCAAGGGGGCCACCCCGGCTCCCAGGCAACCTCTGATTCCGGAAGTCATGCCCACAACTCACCCCCCAGCGCCATCTTACAGCACACAGCAACAAAGAAGAAAACCGGCCGGAGGGTCCCACAGTTCCCGGAGAATACTCTAGGCCCCAAACAGAGCTGATATCACTGGAAGGTCCCAGATGGGGTAGGTGCTGCAGGTCCCACTTCTTCAGATGGAATCCCAGTGACCATGAGCTTCTACAAGCATAGTTCTGGCATGCGGGTACCAGGATATTTTTTCTGAACCATGTGGCCGCTTATGCGGTCACGCCACATTTCCTTATATGCAAAGTGATCAATGGAAAGTAAATGATCCAGCATTTGTCCCTGAAAATCAGGTTAGAGTGGTGGTGGGAAAATCTGAGCAAAATATAATGTCCAACTGAAATACATCTGGACTGTTATTTAACTATGGTGCTATGCAGCCCTGGGAGGGGAAGGGTGTCTGTCCCTCCGCCTGTCCCCCTCTGTGGTGGTGACATGGTGTCCTGCATTTTTTAGAGCCTACTGAACAGCCAGGTATGTGACTGCATTGACGAGACACATGGGGCTTCATGGGATGGGGGGTAGAATCGGCCCTGCTTCCTCACCATGACAATGCTCCGGGTTGCCACCCTCAAATTTCTCCTCTGGCTTCTGACCGACCATGAACCCAGAGGCACACATACTAATCTCGGAACTCAGGGGCTTCTGGCTGTAATCCCTCTAGGTTTTTTACTAAAATATTAGAATTCCAAATTCACGTGGCCACTATTGTGGCCACATAACATCATATGCTTTTCATAATCAACATTAGAAAACAAATTTTCTAATGATGCCTTTGTGGCAGGTCTGAATGTTGGGGAAAATTCCAAATAACAGTGGTGGGTCTTTTGTCGTAATATTGAATGTGATCAATGTAGAGAGAGAGAGATAGAGTAAAGTGGAAATCTGCCACACAGGTGGGAGGTGGGTGGGAGGGGAGTATATTGAGGTTCTTTGTGGTGGAAAATGTGCACTGGTGAAGGGAAGGGTGTTTGATCATTGTATGACTGACCGAGACTTGAACTGAAAGGCTTTGTTACTGTTCTCACTGTGATTCAACAAATAAATAAAAGCAAAATTAGAAATTGAGCTCCCATTTAACCCAGCTGTACTACTCCTGGGAATATATCCCAGAGAGGCAAAAAAGTACAGTCGAAATGACATTTGCACTTCTATATTCATTGCTGCACTATTCACAATAGCCAAAATTGGAAAAAACCCGAGTGCCTGAGAACAGGTTACTGGTTAAAGAAATGTTGGTACATCTACGCAATGGAATACTATGAAGCTGTTAGAAAAGATGAAGTCATGAAATGTACATACAAGTGGTACTACATGGAAAGATTCATGCTAAGTGAAATGAATCAGAAAGAGAAGGACAGACATAGAAAGATTGCATTCATCTGGGTAACATAAAGGAACAAAATAGGAGACTAACACCCAAGAATGGCCGAGATAAGTACCAGGAGGTTCACTCCATGGCTTGGTGGCCAGCCGCACATGCTAGGGGAGAAGGCAGCTCAGATAGAGAAGGGAGCACCAAATAAAGGGTTTTGGGTGGATCCTCCCAGGATGAGAGATGCATGCTGAAAGTAGACTATAGACCGAACATGATTGCCACTCAATGCCTCTTTTGCAAACCACAGCACCCAAAAGGAGAGAGAAAACAAAAGGGAATGCCCTGCCATAGAGGGGTTGGGGGGTGGGAGGAATACTGGGATCACTGGAGGTGGAGAATGGGCACTGGTGGAGGGATGGGTACTCAATCATTGTATAACTGAAACCCAAGCACAAAAAATTGTAAGTCTACAATTGTACCACATGGTGTTTCACTAATAAAAAAAAAAAATTCAATAATCAAAAAAAAAAAAAAAGAAAGTAAGCCTGAGAACTGCTGGATGTGGCCTAAATGAATATCACAAAAGAAAAAAAGTCTAATTCATGTTGAGGAAAGTCAAATTCTAACAAAATTTTATTTGTTTTCTGTGAGTGTGTGTGTGTGTGCGTGTGTGTGTGTGTGTGTACTTTGGAACTTCTCAGATACTTGAATAGCGCTAATACATTAGCTTTAAACTTTCTGGGCCATGTTTTCTAAAAAGCATCTTTTGCAAGCAATTTTCCAGAAACAGTATGATAGAGTCATTTAGAAGTGAAGTTCCAGACCCACATTGGAAATTGACCTAAAAGGGAAAAAGCCTTTAATAGTTCTCATAGCATGTTCTTATTTTCTAAATTAAATGAGCTGATTGATGCTGTCATTTTTGTAAACATATACTAACATCTCTTTTATCCATTGACACTGAAGAATAAGTCCTGTACACATAAGCACAAAATTTAATGTCTGAAGATTATCCTGATAAGCAGTGAAAATCAATTTAAACCATTTTTGGATAGAAAGCATTTGAAAATGTATGAAGGTCTTTGTGATGTATGTTTGATGACTATTTGAGACATTTCTCAATATGATTTGGGGGTCATTAGCTGTTGGTTTGCTCCTGCATCTAATGATGCTAAACTGCTGGTTTTGTGTTTTTATGCACGTACTTCAGATATTTCTTATTTCACTCTGTCAGGTTGTCAGCCATCATTGCTTACAATTGTCAATGTGTCTAATTCTAGCTTCCCGCTTGCTTCTAATCTTCTCTAACATGGGAATCCAGACATCCAGGCTGGTGAGAATTATGTGTTCAGTGATGGAGGATACTATTTCCTATACTCTTGCTTGATAAGGTTACTAGGTAAATGATCTTCACATCCAAAACTTAATATATCAAACTCAACCCCAATTTAGACAAATATGAAATGAAATTGAGTCTGTTGAATAACCCAAAATGGTGAATTTTAACTATAAAGTAATAAACCCCAACAAATAGAATATATTTTGTAGACACTATCTCTTTGGCCTACAGTTTTATTTTTACAAGATATCTTTTAAAGTCTGGACAACTCTTCATTATTTGGTGAAACTAAATCTGTTTTCTTGACAAGCATTTTGTGAGTTTCATGTCAGACAAATTTATTCTGAAGGGAAAAATAAATGTTCACTTTCTGCTTTTTATTTTTTTGGGGATTGGCTTTTCAATCCAGGATTGAAATCATCTCTATGGGATGACAGCTCAAAAAAAACCCAAACATCTAAAGGAGACAGGAGACAAAAATCACAAGAGAAACCCCAAGGAGTTCTGGAAAGGCATCTGCCTGAGGCAACACATACTTACATAAGCTTCCATTATGCATGAAGTTACTGGGGATCTTTGCAATGGCTTATGGGAGACCTATTTACATGGATTTTGTTACAGGCTCTAACCACATTTTGAGTCAGGCAGAGTGGTGTCTGATGTTAAATAAATAAATAAGAGGGTCTTGATGAAAAAAAGCTTCTCTTCCAGTCAGGAACCATCACCGGTGTGACGCGTGACCTTGAGTCTGTGTTTGGATTCCACAGACAGTGGCTATAAGTCCAGCTCAAAAGCTGATCGTGGTCAGTGATTTCCAGAGACGTGTCATATTTTGGTTGCTGCTGGGGATGAACAGTGAGGCAAGAAAGCACACATGTGTTAAATTTCTTTTGTGGTATCATTATGATTCTGAAGAACTTCAAGAGAAGTGTGGTTGGTTGAAAGAGATTGCTTCCTGAAAGGTTTATGTTCATCTTCTGGGGAAAAGGAATCTAACTTATACTAAACGCAATCGATATCGTGGAACTGCCTACCTGGGTCCTTGGGTAGTGCATGCAAAATGAACATACAAAACTCTGATGTTTATGATGTTGTAGCAGTGTTGGGTGCCAGATAATCCTCTCTAGGCCTCATCCTGGTTTATTGCTAGTTCTGTTGTTCAAAGTCTCATATCCTCTGCTGCTTGTCCCTTGATATCTCACTGTTGGCAGGAATTTTTTTCCCCTCTGAGTATGTGAGTTCTTGAGAGATGTACAGAATATTTGCAAACACAACTCCAGCTGTTTATGGAGTTACAGTTAGTAATTTAGATAGCCTTAGGAAGGTAGTTTGGAGTTCCCAATGTTCTATGTCCTTACCTCACACTGGTTCCTCATTGGTTCCTGGGTATGTCCATAATCCTTGGTCCATGCTGGTCTCTCTCTGGTTTCATCCTTCAAAGTCTATGTTGCTTGTTCTGTCTCTGGAGATCAACTACTATTCTGTTCTGTCTTCTATCCCTTGGCCCTACTCACCCCCACTATCTATCTGATATTTCCATGATCTCTACTGTGAGAGTTAGAAGGACCAAGTAAATTCACTAGATTCCCTTACCTCCACACCATAACCCTGTCATGCTCACGATGCCCTGTGTTTACGGGATTGCTGGGCTAGGGCTGGTGCCCTGCAGCCTGTTCCTCACTGTTGGTATCTAATGCTCTTTGTTCCTTTGTTCTCGGGCCATGTGTAAGGGAACTGCTGCTTTTCTGCTGTCTGCCCAGACTGAGGTGAGGGGTCAAAGAGAGGCATCTGGGCACAAGTATAAGGTCAAAGAGGGAGTTTTCTGACCTGTGCCCCCTTTTATGTCCTTACTCATTCCCTCTATTTAACCATTTCCATCATCTATCTGGCTGATAGTAGCACTATAGCACTGTCCTCCCATTGTTCATCGATGTGCTCCAGCAGGCACCAGTAATGTCTCCGTTGTGAGATTTGTCGTTACCGTTTTGGGCATATAGAATACACCACAGGGAAGATTGCCAGGCTCTGCTGTGTGGGCAGGATACTCAGGATACTACAAAGTAGCTTGCTGGGCTCTCCGAGAGGGACGGAGGAATCGAACCAAGGTCGGCCGCGTGCAAGGCAAATGCCCTGCCAGCTGTGCTATCCCTCCAGCCTCTCCTCATCTCTGGCGATAGCAAGGTTTAAAATGACCAACTGTACTAACTAGATTAACTGATGCCTTGTCCCTCCTCTCCACTTCCACCACAGCACCATCTAAACTGAGCTAAGTCTGGCTAGAACGGTCACAATCATCATGGCAACTACCACCATTCGTGGAGCTTCCATCATGAGCAGCACACTGAGGACTTCGTGTTCATTCCTATTCATAATCCTCAGCACAATTCAACATTAGCCCTGTTTATGATGAATCTTAACACTGAAGAAATTCATACATGGACTTAAGTTTACACCTCCGTGAAGAAATGGAACGAAGATGGACACATGAGATCCATTTGGCTCATTTGTGCCTTTGAACTGCTTCATCAGCCTCCCCTCCCCGCTTCCATCATGCTGCAGGTATGTAGATTCCTGTGCCTGAAGCCTCAGGGCTGCATTAGAGGTGGCTCCGTGCCTTACTTCATCCCTTTCCCCAGAGATGCCTTCCTAGCTGGGGTCTGATTATTCTGGTGGAAGTGCAAGAGAGGGCAGAGACTCCAAGTAACTCAATCAATTTGGTTGTTTTAAATCTTACCTGCTGAAAAGGCAGCCAGTCAAACTAAATCATGGAAATGGTGGGGATAGGAAATAGTAAGATATTAAAGGGAATGAACGCCCCTCCCTCCACAGCTCCCCTTTTATTTGTGGAGTTGGGGGGGGGCATGTCTCTCTATAATCAGGACTTACTCCTGCCTCTGTGCTCAGGATTCCCCTGTACAATCTCTCTGGCCCTGCCTGTCTAGATTTTATCATTTTCTTGTGACTCAGATGTAGTGCTACTTCCTCCATAAAACCTTTCTAGATCCCCAAACTGAAATGATATTTCTCTCCCTGGAACGCCAACCACTGTTTGCCTATAGAATCTACTTAAGGAGGGTCTCAGTACCCAGAGCATTCATCTTTTACTGACTGATTCTCATCTTGACATACTACTGAACTCCGCCTGCCTTTTCACCAGGACTGTCCAGGCATCAAGCAGGTGCTCCATAAATGATTGTTGAATGGATGGAGAGATAAGGATTTGTTATTATTTAAATACTCTGTCAGTTAACACGCTCTACCTTTTACTAAAATATAACATGCATACAGAGAAGAGAGAAAATCACAGATAGGGCAACTCAACTATTGCAAAGTTAATAGTCATTAGACAATAATCCAGGACAAGAAATCTAAAATTAAATTCCTTTCTGGAAGAGGCAAAATAGAAATGACAAAGGGGCAGTGGTGGAATACACAAACGAACCTCACACCCGAGCAACGTGCTACAGAGATAGAGATGGCCCTGGACTTTACAATAGGCCATTTCCACTGGGCTGCTCCAGACAGGGGTAGGTGCCGTCCCTCTGCCTACCTCCTAGGAACGCCGGTGAACGCCATTATCTAGAAGTCAGTGATAAGCTCCAGGTAAGAGTGGCGGTAGCACCAAACGCCAGCAGGCCTCACAGGACAAGAGAGGAGTGCACACTGATGGGACTCTTTGATGATGCAATACCCGGTCACCGTATGCTTAAGCTTCCACAAGGTCAGGATCCAGGGATACACAAATGAACCTCGCACCCAAGCAACTTGCTGCAACAATCTCTTCAAACACTATTTATTAAAATTTTAGAATTTCTATAGCACACAGCTGCTCTCGAGGCCATGCAATGCTATATTGCATCCAAAACAAACAGTACGAAATGCATTGTCTAGCATTGCCTTTTGGGCAGGTATGAGTGGTGGTGGGACTGGTCTCGGAATATCGAAGGTAACTAAAGTAAAGAAAGAGAGTATTGTGCAAGTTGTCTGCCACACAGGCAAAGGGAGGGGGGATAACTGGGGATTTTGGTGGCGGATAATGTGCACTGGTGAAGGGATGGTTATTGGATAAATGTATGATCAAAACTCAAACATGAAAGCTTTGTTACTGTACCTCATGGTGAATCAAGAAAAATTTTTTAAAAATTTAAAAAGGGGCAGTGGCGGAGGGTCTTGATCACTTTCTTGGTGGTGGAGGTGCTGTGACTTTGTACATCAACTGCATACAAATATTAACACTACTGTAACCATGCCACTACAATAACACATGTAAACAAATATATATATATATATATATATATATATATATATAATCCTCCTATGCCTACTGCTTCATTTCTCCTAATTCCTATCTTCTTTTTCCCGAAGTTGTCACTATTATGACTTTTTCCCCCTCACTATTGTGACTTTTAATGCCACAGATAAGTTTTAGCAGTTTTAAATTTGCATTTATTGTAACCATACAAATATGTTCTTTCTGTGACTTGTTGGCTTCATTTTAAAAAATATTGTGTCTGTGAGATTTATTTAAATTGTTGCATTTTTATTTTTATTTTATTTTATTGTTGAATAGTACCCCACAATGTAAGTATATTGTTCATTCCTCTGGTGATGGGTATTTGAAATGTGACTTGTTGGAAAGTCTGACCTGGGACTCTTAGAAATAATGCAACTTCTAGACATATTTTTCTGTGGTGTTTGCATTTTAGCAATGATCATGATATTGAACTAAGCACGATCAAAATTAATTTCAAGCTAAATTTTAGTATATACATATTAAAATTTAATATATATATATATATACTCACTGTCTCACACAGAATTGGAAAATTTTTACCTATATATACCAGCAAAATGTGTCTCACACAGAATTGGAAAATTTTTACCTATATATACCAGCAAAATGTATATTATATATAAAACCTATATATAGGTAAAATGTTACCTATATATAGGTAATATATATTATATATAAGTAAAAATATATATTACCTATATATTTACCTATATATATAGGTAACATTTTACCTATATATATGTATATAGGTAAAATTTTTTCAATTCTGTGTGAGACAGTGAGCAGCATTAGTAAAGTGAAAGGAATAATGAAATAGAAATTCAGTGTCCAATCAAAAGGATTTTAAGTACCAAGGGTGTTAACGGAAACCCATGCCTGAATGGCAATGATGCTAATAAAGGGGATCTCAGGGCTTCTGAAATCCATGTTCTAGGCAGCAAACTACACCTGCATGTCTTT